>NC_138834.1:12413424-13141424 GCF_965183815.1 Platalea leucorodia
AGTTCTCAGCCATCCATACCCTTTAAACAGAAGTGTTTTGATTCCCTGGTGAAGTGGAAGACATTACCCCCAAAGAAAAGCAGAGTTCGTGGAGGAAGGAGGACAGATGTCCACAGTGCAGCTTGCATCAACGGGACACCATCACAGTGCTGGAATGGGAGTGAGACCAGCACAGGCTTGTTGACTGTGTTTGTGAGATGGGAGATACAGACTTTTCCCAGGCAGAAGCTCTTGTTTACAAAAATAGTGTGACAGATTTTTACAGCAAACTCAATCTTTGCCAAAACATGACTCAATTACTCATGCTGGGTTTATATTACCTTGCAAGATTTTTACTCCATTTCCCAGGAAATCATTAGTTGTCCTCATTCCCAGTGCTCCCTGCACCAATGTGAAGGCAGGTGGAGATCAGTTGGATCTGGGTCCTTATGCTCCTACCTTCACAGTCTCCATAACCCCTCTCCATCACACACTTCTTCCAGGGCTTTTTTTTCTGCACTGCACACTCCTTCCAGGGCTTGTTTCTAATTTTGGGTGCCTGTTGCAGCTGCATCTACAGCCCCTCTGTGCGTGTGTACACACACCCCCCAGCACTGCCTCCCACAGCTCAGGTGACCCCAATCCCTGCTCGGGGTCTGGGTCCCAGCACTGCCCCATGCATGGAGAGCCCCTGCCCAGGAGAAGAAAGCTTTGACCACGGAGTCTGCACCAACCTCCTGCTCCACATGTCTAATCTGGGCTGTAAGCGATCGCACACCCATGGCTGTCCAGAGTGGGAGGCATTGGATTGTGGAGAGTTGGGGTCAGCAGAGCAGGGAAAGTCTCTGTCCTGGCTCAGTGCCGCCTGGGCACTTCAGCCTGGGCTGTGTGAGCACAGCGCTTTGGACAGCCATCCTCGCAAGGACAAGCTGTGGCAAATACCCTGGAAAACTTTTTATTTTTCAATCCTGGTGGAGTTCCCACGACTTTGCACGTGTTCTCTGGTCATTGTTGACCATCCTGATTTAAGGATTGCATAGCCCTAGTAGTAGTCATTCTCCTCCAAAAACCACCAGGAGATTAAGGGAGGTGGCCCAGTCTGCTCTCAGGGTCAGGACTGGGAGGAAGGGAAGAGACAGGCTCCTGTATGGACAGTTGCCACTTCTGCCAGTGTGCGGGATGAGGCTGGGTTGATGAGCGAACACCATGCTTCCTGGATAACCTTGCAGCATCTAGAGAGAGATCTGCATCAGTCCCAGACCTTGCTAGGATCACAAGAAATAGCAAAAAGCATGGCCCTGCCACACGAAAACAGGCCAAGGAGCAGTGTTGAGGATGAGCCTTTAATTAAATCCTTGCGGGATTATCCATGGTAGGCATGGTACAAATCTGCATCAGCAACATGAGAAGAGTTATGGGACTGCTACTATAGATAGTGTTTACACAGTCCAACCAAGCAGTGTTGGTGGCCATATTCCAACCAAAGCCATTCAGGAAGACAGCGGCAAAGCCAGGTGACAAGTCTTTCCCCTCTGCTTTCCAGTCTAGGTCCTTGGGCAAAGGACATAGATATAAACTCATAAAGTTCAGAAATTTCTGCCTTCCCACCCTGAATGTAGGACCCCACTTGATTGCTCAGTTTGATGCCACTGTTGCAGGAATGTAATTCCAAGTTGCAATTGAGAGCAGACCCTAAACCGAGTGGGTGCAAAATCATCGCACTTGCCTAAGAACTGCAAAATGATCAGAGAGCACAGAAATGTCTATAACTTTACCTTGCTAGCTCAGCCCCTGTAGCTAGAAAGATCATTTTGCTCAGTGACAGCAATTGTTTTTGTTTCCTTGTTGCTCACCTGAACTAGCTGCCCACCATCAGCCTGGGGTATCATGTGGAAAAGCCCAGACACTAATTACTATCAGTCCATTTACAAATTGTTCTTCTCCTGCCACATCTGTTCAGCGAAATCCCTGGATACCCAGCAACACTCTTGCCATTATTTAGGGGACATCCCAAGTGCTTTATTGCCTGTCCCCATGCAAATTTGTACAGATAAAACGTTAGCTGTTTATGTGTAAAATAAATTTCCAGCCCACACAGCTAGCTTGCTCACATGAATTGTTTCATGTGCAGCAAGAAATCTGCTGCAGTCATCTGCAAGGGAAAATATCAGCCATTTCCATGGTATCACAGGAGAGGCCAGAAAAGCTCCATAAAATGATCCAGTCCTCCTTGAAGGGCCTGAACAGGCTGATCCTGATGATGTGTGTCTTTGAGCTTTGTTTGGTTTGGCTGCAATGTTGCAGGTGATGGAATAACCTGCCCCTTTCTCAGAAATGAGTCCTACAGCCTGCGGCACCACACTGCTGGGAAGCTTACCCTGGTGTTTGTTTTCCTGCTCCTTCCTAGAGAAATGGTGAAAAAACAGACCTCCAGCCACAGCTATACATCACAGGGAAATGGTTCTGTTCATTAATTTGTTCTTAGTAAAAGAGTGCATTTTTTTTCTGCCCATGTCCTTGAAGCATCTGTGTATCAGCACACAGAAATCCCTTTCTTTGGGGGATCAATTTCTCCTCCCTCTCTGCCCAGCTCAGCTTGCTCTGCTCATCAAGCCAGAGACATCCATTTCTTTCTCTCATTTCTCCCCATTTTTGTGCCATGGGTGCTGCTCTTCCATGAATCCTCTCCTCTTTGCCCATGTCTTTCTGCTAAGAAGATGCCCAGTTCAGAGCAGGGCTTTCCGGCTGGAACCTGGCCAGAGCCCCGCTGCCTCCCAGCTGTTCCTACCGTGCCTCCTGCATGAAGCTCAGACTGATCTTAACTTTCCCTGTTGCCATCTGGCACCTCTCACTTGCCGCACAGTCTCACCTTTAGATTTAAAGATACTCAAGCTGTTTCTTTGCACTGCTTGGCCGGCTATTCTGCAAACACACCCATTTGCATGATACAAGCTGAATGTCTTTGCATTTTCTCTCCCTGTTTCTGCACTTCCCTCTTCCAACCTATTTATCTTTGGGGGTATTTTCAACTCTTTCAACTTCCAATTTAAAATGAATTCATGCACCAGTCCTTCCAGTGGAGAACGATTGAGACACATGTTAACTAAATCCTTAGCTAGATGAAAGTCATTTTTTTCTGCCACTATAAACTGTAGTCAAAGAGAAAAGAGTTAATGGGAAGCTTTAATACAGGGTCACCCAGGATGCCCTGTTCTCCATTATTCCAGTGGAGAAAAATAAGAGATTCTGGGCTGTGATTCATCAGATCAAATGTAGGCAATAATTTTAATTGAAATTGATTCCACAGGGAGCCTCAATTGACCAGCTCAGAGGAGACGTCGATGTTTAACCAGAATGAACCCAGGATGCCCCGACCCAGATATCCCTTGGCTGGGCTGAGCTGTGTGCTGCAACGAAGCCAACAAATGAAGCTGGAGGCCAACCCAGCAGATGCCTCACCCAGAGGAATAGACAAAGAAACCTGAAAAGCAAGGGAACAATAAACTCCTGCCGTTAGGAAAGGACAGTGTTCCCTGTTGGATGAGTCAAGGCCACACAAGGGTCATTGGTGGACTGCTATCTCCCGTACTTTCACCTCTGCTCAAGAAAAACTTCATGGAAACATTCTGGGGAGTTTCTCCCTGAAAAGGCGACTTTGTTCTCCCCAGTGCATTTATATTTTGGGCTCCTTACCACAAAAGAAGGCAAGCTGTGCACCAGGGCACTGTTTGCCCTGTGCTGGCTGGCAAAGGGAGACAAGATCAAGGCTCCTTGGATAGGCAGGCAAGAGTCAGCTTTTGGCAGCATTGCAGTGGCTTTTTGGAGTAGAGGGTCAGTGAGGGTTGGGGCAGGAGGTTTAGGAAAGCTCAGGGGGTGTCCATCCCTTCTCACCACCCCTTCTTCTCACAGCCCTTGTGGTACCATCCTCATCCAGACCCAAGACTTGCATGTCTTTCAGCTGTAGGGTAGAGGGAGGAGTGTGAGGGTAAGGTCTGAGCTACAGGACATATCCGAAAGATGGATCTCCTTTCCCTACTGCTTCATGGATTTCTTCTGCACAAGCCTGCATGCAAGACCTCTCCCTCCCCTTCCAGGTGCAGCAGTGGGGGTCTCTGGAGGCAGGAGCAAGCACATGTTGTCCGGGTAAGGCTGACTTGTCCCCACCTCTCTAGGGAGTATCAAGGTGGCAGGCTGCAGCTTGCTTGGCTTGTGCCTTGATCACTTTGGAGACTGAGAGTCTCTAGGAAGCCAGGTCCTGCTTCACAAAGACCATGGAGATGCCCCTGGTAGCTGCAGGAACTGCTTTGCAGAGAAGCACTACATAAAATGAGTCATCTTGGGCTGGGCAAATCAGCTCATGTTTTTCTTTTTTATCCCTTTTTTTTCATCTCCTCCTCTTCAGTTCCTGAAAATAAAACTCTCCTCATGGATAACTTGAGTGAAATGCTTCTAGTGTCAGCAAAATGCTCCAGATGTTCCTCATGCTCTTCCTTTTCCTCATCTCCTCTAGGTTCCCTCCAGGGCAAAGCTCCCACATAAAGTCCTGCTCCTATGAGATCTTGTTCTGGCTTCAGGCATCCTACTACAAATCTCAGGAAAACATTTGTTCTCCTGAACTTCTCCTGAAGCCCTGCTGTTAGCCTCGGTCCTACAGGCTGGTTGCCTTGTTGATGTCTGGTGGGCCTTCCAGGGGCGCTCATGGTTTCTTCTGTCCAGTTCTTCACTCGGAAAGAAAGCAAGCGTTTTCCCAAGTTACTATGGAGATGAGTGCGATGCAGTCAGCAGAGTCTTGTTACACAAGCACAAGGGAAGGAAAAGTATTTGGAGCAGATGGATGCATACCAAGTGAGCTCCTGTTTGCTCTCTCTAGCTGGGAAAACAAAGGAAAGCTTAAAGACATAAAAGGTTGGAACAGAACAAGAGAAAGTATTTGTACGAGCACTCTTGTGATAGGCGTGAGCATGAGGGTGTCAGTGAAACTAAGGTGCAAAGGGAGGTGATAGCTTCCAACAGACTGATGGTGCAGATGGGGGAAAAAACTAAGCTCTTTGAGACCCATGATGGACAAAGGAGTTTGTTCTTGAAAACATCTTTGGGATTTTTTCCAAATATATTGGCTGGTCTAACTAAAGTGATTGATTCACTCCAGAAATATATCATAAGTGGCCTTTCTCCAGTAAAATTCTTCCTAATGTAAGAACAAATATTGCTCATGTCCTAGTTGAGGGTAATGAATGGCAGGCATAAGTGACCCATGTGCCTGATGAGGTCCTCCTGCACTGAGAAGCTTTAGCCAGTTCTGTGATATTTGGTCTCCTCCATTAGAGCTGCCTAAGAAGTCAGGAGCCTTTTTGTCTAGATACAAAGGCTTGAGATGAGGGTACATGACCAGTATGCAGCGGTGTAGCAGGATGCATCCTTGGGCAAAGTTGGCTTAGCTGTCATGTAAAACACTGTAAGAACATGGATATTTGTTCCCAGAATAATCTACAATTCTTCTGTCTGATCATTTCACCTTTCTTGGTGTATTTATAGTAGTCTATGCAGGAGTGATGGAGTGGTGCTCTTGTTCCCACTGTCCAGAAGAGCCAGGGTCTAGAGACACCACAGATTATGGGGGAATGCATAACTCCTGGTGGTTGTGGCTGGCAGTGGGACCCAGGACCAAGAGCGAAGCGTCTCATTGCTCGTGAGGATCACAGGTTTCATAACAGGATCCAAAGCACCCCCTACATCGATCAATGCATTCAAACGAGCCACGGAGCACACAAGAGTACTGCAATATGCCTCTCAAGGTTATCACCAGGGGACAGCCATCATTTGGGAATAGCCCACTAGACCCTTCTCTTGCAGAAAAGTGGGAACTTTTCCTTTGAGGATCATTTTACATTCCTATGTGAGGCTGGCACATGTGGGAGAAGGAAATGCAATTGTTTTTTATAGAGCAAAGTCTGCAAAGCTGCCCTTCAAAAAGTCACACAGGCTCTTTAGAAACAGCCACTGTGATAATTCAGGTGGGCATCACTGGTAGGAATGGGGTGAAATGTGAGTGTTAAATGGCAAGTAAGTCACAAAATACCTGTCCAAGGAGCTGTGCAATGTTATTACCCCTCATGCTCCATCACCACCTACCTCTCTCTTAATCTCAAACTGCACAAAGAGGCACTGTGGAGCAGGGACTGTATCTGACTGTGGATTTATGCAGTGACCAGTGCAATGAGACCATGACGCTGTCTAAGCCTGCCAAAGAGAGAGCAATTAGTGTGGCAGCCGACCCTGAAATGTGGGGGTTAGCTCTACATCATGCAACTGTTCTGCAGCATCATCACGGGTCTGTCATTGCTCTGTGCTTTCGTTTGCTGTAAGATTTTGTGTGTTACCCTCTTTGGGGGGAATACTTTAAGACCTAATGATGCACAGTGCTGCTTATTATAATCACCAGTGTAACACGTATTAAATCAGTGTCATAATCTAGTGATCTTAACAATGAGAAAATCACTAGAGTTGTTAGGAGGCAGGAAAGTAGGAAATTACTTGTTACTGAGAGAGTAGCATGTGAAGTACCAATGCCTTCTTCACATCTGTATTCATTAAAGCAAATATTAACCACTAAGTCATTCCCACTACAACAGAGTAAAGACCCAAAGGTTTGGGGACTGCATTCCTCAATGAGATACAAAGTTAGGAATCAAAGGGTCATTAATGATCATTATGTTTGACTAATATTTAATACCAAAGGTGCCAGTGAAATTGCATATTGTTCTGACAGATAATTAGTTTTACTGGAACCTGCAAGTTGCAGCCACGGTGCCAAATCCTTGTGAAAAGGAACCTGAGAAACTCCTGTCTTTGGGTAGCTTCAGGATACATTTAGGAACGTGTGTTTTGAAAAAGTGTGAGTCAGGCTGAGTTTGCGAGGAGTAAATCATGTCAGACAAATACAATTATTTTCTAATGAAATAACTATCAGTCTGAATAGAGGGGAACCAATAAATTCCATAAATCTGCTTTTTTCACATGGCTTGTCTTGATGTGATTTCCCATGATGAATTCTCATGCAGCCTTTTAATTCTGGCTTGTAATTGAAGTTTGCAGTGCTGTATTGCTGCCTCACAGAGCTTTTGCAAGGGTGGAGATTAGGGGATGGGTACCCCAAGAGATGCCAGACCAACATTGTGTTTTGCACATCCTGTGCTTGACCTCTCCACCTCCTGAAGTCCTGCTCCCTGCCAGCACCACATGCCCTTCAGGGTGGTGTCTCTTGATACACTGATAGGTATCACAGGCACTGTGACAGTTTTCATTTCGGGTGAGAGCCAGCTGGAGGAATTTATTCGGTGAGATTCAGCTCTTCTGGAGTTAAATTGGCAACTTGCTACCTCGTGGCTCTGTCATTATGATGGAGTTGTCACTCGCAGCCTTCAGAGGACATGATGAGCAGAGAGCAAATCATTATGGAAAGCTCTGCCATGCCTGCTGCCGGGACTTCATGAAGACCCAGTGTTTGCATACAGCGGTGTCTTCTGATTGAAGTCATTGTCAAGGTGAAGTAATGTAAATCCTAAAAGGAAGGGGACTGGCCATACCAGTTGACCTGAAAATGTTCTGCTGAATGCTTTGGCACAGCCTCCTAAATGAAGGACAGAAAGATGTTGGTGGTGTTTCAGGACAACTGTTATTCACATTGAGTGATATTGTGTTCCTGGGGCATGTAGGATCATTTAGAAGTCAGCCCTCATCAAGGGACTTTGGACCAGACTCTCATGAACCTGATGATGTACACAGGTTTACTCTCCCAATATGAAGAAAGATCTCATTAAAATGAGAATGGGACAGCCCAAAGCTGCTACATTAATGAGAGAAATGAAAGTGCTTGTAGGGAAGGATAAAAGAGATGTTATTACATGCTGGAGGGAGAAGAGCTGAGCCTGAATGATGACACCAAAGACCACTTTTTGTGATTTTTCAGACTGACTCATGCCAATGGCCAGGAGACACCTTCCTCTTGGAAAAAAGCGTAAGGTGTTTCAATCCATTCTCAGTGGTTTTGAAAATAAAGTAAAACCAGATAAAATTTTACAGACTGTAAAAGACTTTATTCAGTTATTCTGTAAGACATTGACAGCCATACATATTATCCCACTCTATTACTTCTCTGTCAAGGAATCATATAAACTAATAGTATTAAAATGAAGACCCTATAAAGTGAGATAAAAGCGAGATGCAATTCACATTGTGAAGTGTGGCATTTCAAGACTATTTTAGACTTCTGAAAATCAAATTTGTTCCCAAAAAAATATTTTCTCTGGGGAAGGAAGGGGTAAGTGAAAATTGTTGCTTCACTGCCACCCACAGAAAGCTGGCAGAGTTTTGTAGCGAGGAGCATTCACAAGCTGCTTGTGGGGTCTCTGCAACAAGGAAGAAATCCCGAATAACTTCCTCTGCTGTGGTTTGTGATTATTCTCTCCTTTGTATGCCACTTGTGCCATTCACATGCTTCAAATCCCTGCACAGGTTAGCCAGTGGAAATAATACACATTCAAAAACGTACCAACGAAATTGAGATACTAAGCATCTGTTTATCTGAGTTTTCTCATCTTCAAAAGAAATAACAACCTTATTAATTAGTGTCTGCAAAGTGTGAGACAGAAAATGCTGATGTTCTGCTCAGACAGCGATGTATCCCCAAATCTGGACCTAAAGTGGAGAGCGTGGTACTGTTGCTGGGGCAGGCAGCCTGCCTGCAGAAACGTGTCCCCAGCCATGCACGGGAGCCAGGAGCTCCACACGTGATGCCTCTTTTAGCCATGGAGCTGGGTACAGCTTTGGACAAGCAACATGCTCTCCCCATGGCTCTCTTCCCTTGTTCAGTGGGACCAGTACTGACACACAGGGATGCTCTGAAATGAACTCGATTAGCACACAGGAGCTGTTCCAATACTCTGCAATTAGGGGATATAATTGCAGGCAGGGTGGAGAGGCGTTTGTGCTAAGAGCTGTCATTTTGCATTACTGCTTACCATTCAGTACCTCCAAACATTATAGACTTGTTTTCCAGCATTTCCTTTCCCAGGGCTGTGTGGGCTCTGCATGGTCTCTTGGGTATGATAGTCTATCCTTCCTAGCTTGTGATGAAAGAGTTCCTCTGGAAACACTTTTTACTTGTTTAATCTGCATTTTGTCACTGTATAACTCACTTTCCTGTATAGTTTTGGTTTTTGTTCGGGGTTTTATTTGATGGATGCGTAAATTTTGCAGTCCAAGAGGCATCTTCATTTGGCCTCTGGGGTCTTTGAATGTGATCTGAGTCAGACGAGACATGAGCCAGTGTGTACAGTCTCATCCTAAGGTTTTTTCATCTAGTTTCTAAATCTTCCAGTGTTCTCATCTCCTTTAAAAATTTCTCCCAATTTGAAGGCTTTGAGATTAACATAAAGAGCAAAAGGGAAAATATAAAATGAAGAGGAGGAGGTCTAAAGAGCTACCCAATACGTGAAGCCACTGGGGACTGGGCAGTGACAAGGTCCTTCAGTGACAAGAGCTGCCAGTACCTTTGGGCATAACCTGCAGTAGTAGTGTCCAGCTTTGCTGCTGGTCAATACATATTTATTGACGTGGTCGCTGCTGAAGAGTTTCACCTTGCTCTTCCCACACTAGATGATCTGCAGCCATGGCACTGGTGGCAGGCTCTCTACCCGAACATGTGCTGGGGCAAAATGCAGGAATGCCTCTCCATTGAATCAGGATGCTTTGTCCTATCAGTGAGCTTTGAACTCACTGAAGGCATCGCTGTCAGTCCTGACAGTGCAATGGATGCTAAGAAGTACTTTTTCATCTCCCAAAGAGTTTCTGCTGGCTTCAGTAATCCATGTGGGCACTGGCCTAGAAATGTCACTTCAAACAACACTTTCCCAGGGACTTTACTGGGCTGTAAATCAAGTGAAGAAAGAAAACCCTAAGAATTGATCTTTATGTATTTGAAAGTGAGCATGCCTTGGCTTCTTTTAAATGAGGCAGCCATGCTAGGTTGTGACATGCAGGGGATGAAGCATGGATAGCCAAAGTAGTCCTTCAGTGTCGCTGACTAAGCAGTATCTGGATGACATCTTGGTTGCTGCCATTTCGCTGAATAATGAAAATGGGCATTTTTGGCAATTGAAATTCAATTATGACAAAACTGTTTTGCACTTTTTACTGGAAAAATTCCCATCCCTTTCCAGTGCACCCAGCTCAGCCTCATGAGGTTTTACCCAGCTTCATGCATTCCCACTGAAGCTCTTGATAGTCTCATCCTCCTGACTCCCTTTTTTTTCCATAAAATTTAGCATTAGGGTCTAGAAGGGGAATTCTTCCTTAGAGAGTCAAGCAAAGAAGAGAGACTGGCAACAGCTTTCCTGAAAAGGAGTATGAGGGATGTAACTGGGGAGAAAAGGATAAGCCCAAAACCAGGAGTGCTAGGGTTAAAGCTGGTATCCAGGGCTCTCTGGGCCTGCTGGAGTGTTTTCGTGCAGTGTTTGCAAACCCTTCTGGCTCAGCCTCTGATGTGCTGTTTGCAAATATTTGTGTCAGCAGGTTTCTGTTTGCTTAGATATTTTGGGAGTGGCTGTTTGCTTTTATTCATTCATGAATTGGGTCATGTGTGCCTGACCAAATATTTATTTTTCATTATTCATTATTTGCAATTCATATGTTGCTGTTGGTAATTTGCTGTCCTCTATTCTCCTCTTGAAAAAGTTCCACTCTGTATCTTCAGAAATTGAAGACAATTCTAGGTGACAGGTATTACACTCCCTATCAAACAGCTGCAAACAAGGGGAGTTTGTTAGAGGGAGCTCAGAAATGGCTATGAAATGATTAACGCTCCTAGGAGGAGATGGAGGAAGGACCATGAAATAGGATAGTGGTCTTAAAGTTAACTTGATAAGTAAGTTTTTGTGGAAAAAAATAACCTAAGGAGAAAAGTGTTCAAGAGTCTTGTGATATAGTGAATTGTATTAAGTGTATTAGGTCAAACCCATGCAAAGTTCATCAGCGACAAGCAGAAAGAATGGAAACTGGGTCAACTTGGGAAGAAAAAATGTGAAACAATAACAGGAGCATTTAAAGATGTAAAAAGAAAGGCCGGGGCAGAAAAAGAGAAACAATCAGCAGGGACATGAGGAGTGCTGAGAAGCCCTTCTGTATGCACATGAGAGGAAGACAAGGGAAAAATTGGTCTTCTACTCAGTGGGCAGGGAAAGCTCCCAAGAGAGGACACAAAGTAAAATGTTTAATGCCTTTCCTCTATCTTTACAAAAAGCTAGACTGCTCAGGCAGCTGACAAGAGCAGCAAAGCTGTGGGAATCGGGCTGAAACAGGGAAAAGTAGTGAAGAGTTACATAAGTTTGTGATTCTCACATTATTTGAATCTGACAAAATTCAGCCCAGAGTGTTTCAGACAGGTCTGAGCTGTCTCAGAGCTGCTGATTCCTGTCTCCAAGAGCACCTGGAGAAGGAGTAGATTTCTGGAGGCCTGGAAAAGACCAAGGCAATGGCGTTAGAAGGATAACCATAGGGTCACAGGATAATTTAGTCTGGAAGGGACCTCAGGAGGTCCTTAGTCCTATCTCCTGCTAAAAGCAGGGTGAGCCACAAGATCAGAGAAGTTTGGTCAGGGCTTTATCCAGTTGTTCTTGAAAACCTCCAGGGATGGAGGCTGCACAACCTCTGGGCAGCCTTCTCCAGTGAAACAATCAGAACCACAGGGGTCAACTGTAAGGATGCTGAGCAGTCTCATTCGTTGTCTGGCACCTTTGAGGGTTCACAACCCCAGTCTGCATTTCTGCAGTAATTTGCAAGTGATTATTTTTGGGTCTGGAACTGTGTTTTGTGGTTTTGTTTTTTTTATAAGGTCCACTTATGGATTATGATTATGTGAAAAACAAAAAATCTTTTGCAGGGTGAATTTGCAGGGTGCAGCCTCCATCCCTCAGAGTTGGGCAGTCTGGATATGTTTAAATATGCATTAATCGGCAGTGGACACTTGTTTGATATTAAAACGCAAAACCAAGTGCTGCATCCATCAGATTTCTATCAGAAATAGATTAAAACACAGCAAGAAATACTGCAGCTTTTTCTCTATCCAAAAGAACAAACAAGTTGGGATTTTTTTCTTTATTTTGAAAGCTTTGTAAACAGGTACAAAGTCCATCTCGACCACAGCATGTTGTACCGGAGACAGACCTGGAGACAGCCAGAATCAGAAAGCCTTTCCGAGGTGATAATTTACTGCAGGAATCACTGCTCACGTCTCGGGTGTTTTGTTTCCCCAAGCATCAGAAGTGGCTTGCCTTGCTTCCCTTTTAGTGACAGTTTGTTTCACAACTGTGATAAGAAAACAGGGAAGGTCCTCCGTCTGCGTCCTGCTGGGACTGCCTCCAGATGCTCCCTTTAGTAGCAGGAGCTGGCCACCTTCCAGCCTGCAAGGATTTTGTCTGAAGTGAATGAGCTTGTAAAAAAATACAAGCATCTGGTGCAGATTATCCAATTTCTATCCCCCTTTCATTTAGCAGCCAGGCTCTCTGTCGGCTGGGCCTCCTGCCTTATCAATCGTAGGAGCTTTGAAACCTTTTAATAACCATTTGGGTTGTGATCTGTACACTCTCTTGGTTTCTACCCAGCTCAGTCTGGTTTATGATTGAGGGAATTGCCCCAGAATACAAAATGACTGTCTAGCCCCTTTGCATTGCCAGCATGGACGTCCCAGAGCAAAATTATTCCTTTAACCTGTGGGAAAACAGTAAACTTGTGGGTAATCTGCAAACTCCTTTCAAGGCTCTACACCCTGGTCCAGCATTAACCCACCTGCCTGAGCAGGGATTTATTTTCTGTACTATCCTGCATCACTAGAATTAAACTGCATCTTTGCAGCAGTGATAAAATTAGGGCTTTCGGGTGATGTGGTCCAAGCCCCACCAGCAGCTGGAGCATTCCTCCTAGCCCCACGGTGGGCTTTGGCATCCCACACTGACCTGTTTGCTCCTCAACACCGGCGCTAGGGACCCAGGACCGTGCTTATATATGTTTATAGGGGCTGCAGTCCCACTGCTGCCTGTAGGTTAAGCACAGTGGATGCGGTTTATCCTCCTATCCTGTTCCAGCTGCCAGCCCTGCCTGTGCTTCACCACCTTGTCTTCACGTGGCATTGCCTTCATGGACTCCATCGCTCCCCATCAGCCTTTTCTGAGCTCTCACTCTCCTCTTTTTAGGAGCAGAGCCACACACTCAGCTTCTTAAAGTTCATTTTCACTGCTTACCTATTTAAGGAACATTTCTGAGGAACAGAGACATGTGAAAGCTTCTGAACACAGGAGCAGTTAAGCCCCCATGCACTGTGTTTTATAGCTTGATGCTGGCATGGGCCCATTCAAATATATTTTGACATACAACGTGTTATTCTTTCCAAGGCAGTTGGTCTCTTTATTTATTTAGTTAGAGTGAAGGATTCATTCCCCCGCTGACTAACAGGAGACCAAGGATTCCCACATGCAGCTGAGCCCCTGCACTTCATTCTCTGCTGGTGAAATTGTTTTCATCCATTCTGGAGCTATTGCACTTCATTCCTCACCAATATATTTTTATTTGTATATAAAATAAAAATGTGACAGCACATGGAAAGTTAAGAAGTGGATAAATTCATAAATTACTTTTATACAGCAAAACTGATATGGCTGTATTCCTCTGGACTTAACCGGTGCACAACCAAATAGATGTTAAAGATTAGTTTTAGAAACACACTGCACCTTTCCAGAAGGTGTACACAAAGCACGCTGAGTTTTCATTTCCTGCCTACAGGCACCACATACCTATTAAGCATGGATGTCTTCAGATCACCAGTTTTGCCCTTGGACCCCTGCTTGGTTTGAGGAACACATCAAGGGGACCCCCCAGCTCACGGCTCTTCAGCACAGAGAAAGCCATCAACCCTCCTGCACATCCACGTCTCATTGACAGAGGTGGAAGTCACTTAGAGATGTTTCTGCACAGCAGGACATGTTTCTGCTGTAGAACTGGAACCTCGGCAAATTGTGGTGGGACTGGTGGGACTGGAGAGCCTTTGTGTACTGGCACTGAAGCTCCATGCCCAGTAGGTGGAAGGGACAGGGAGGAGAGGGCTGGATGTCAGCCAAGACCTTCACTGCAGGTGGCGAGAGCTGTTTCTCCTCATGGAAGAAACAAGGACAGCCCTTTCCCGGAGGTTTGCGTTCACTCCTTGCCAGGCCTCTGCCATCAGTGGTTGTAGAAATGGAAATAAGGGAGGGCTGCAGGAATTTCAGTATTAAAAGCTATCTATTTTTTCCACTACTTAAAAATTATATACATAGTTTTCACTAAATATTTGTATTACATTATTTGAAGTCGTTTGCTGTACTCCATGATTAATGATTCCAGCAAAGTTCTTCCAAATTCATTTCTTTGCTACATTTGACTTGTCTGGAACCATTACCTTGAAGGGTCTTGGTCCCCAGCTCATATCTGAGGGACACTGGGACAGGATGATTTTGATTTTTTAAGCCATTCCTGTACATCTACACTATATGGACAATAAGGAATGTGTTGGCCATAAACAAAGGGAACAGGTTTACACAAACAGATCAGTATGTGAGCAGGGATGACAGGAATTACCCACCACTGTCCACCTTGCTCATCTCCTGGCAGGACACACGGATATCCATCCTGCTTACAGACCTCCTTGCAGGTGGAGGAGCATGTCAAGGCACCTCCCTGTCTGGAAATTGCAGGGCTTTGGACATGGCACTGGGCATTTCCGACCTCAGGGCATCCTTAGATGGGGCACAGCTGGGAGGATATCAGCGATGAATCGGTGCAAAGCCCAGGACGTGCAGAACACACCGCGAGCAAAGGCGGATGATCCTTGCAAATGGAAAGAGAAGGGCAGGACTGCTATTCTATTAAAGGGAATGAGCTGAAGGACCAATTACACTGGAACACAAAACAAATCCAAAGGAAAGGCTAATACCTAAACACACTGTATAGCACATCATAGTCTGAATACAGGTCTGACCTCTATGGAGTCCAGCACTGAATGAATGCACAAACTAGACAGGACTGTCCGAGTATCCAGGTGGCTCATCTCCAGATAATCTGTCCCTGCCTCTGCTCCTACCCAACCCCCCTGCCAGAGCAGGGCACTGCTGCCTGCCTAGCCCCCTGGAAGGGAGAGGGGAAGGAGCTGGAGATGAGCCTTACTCCCCCTCATCCTCCCTGGGTACCGGTGCTCCTGCCAGTGGTGGGACAGAGAGCTGGAGGGTGTGTGCTGGGAGATGGTCCCATTTCCCAAGATGTGGAAGAGGAAGCAGTCAGGAGGAAAGGATGCAAAGCTACTTTGGGTTTGGGGTTTTATTTGTTTGTTTTGTTGATGTTTTTTTTTTCCCTTTTGTTTGCATTTAACTAGAATCCTCAGATCAATTCCGAAGTGTTTGTCAAGCACTTTGATATCCTCTGTGAAAGGTGCAGAGGAATGCAAATGATTCCATTATTATTATTATTTGTATTATCCCGCTGGCCTGTAGCCGGTGCCTGCTGAGCCGGTACCACCCGTGCTCCAGCTGTGATGACACCCTTGGCAGAGCCGCGCATGTGGGAACCGTCCCTGCGGGACAGACAGCCCTGCAAAACAGCTCAGGCAGGAGAGATGATTAAGCAAATCGGGAGCAGAGCCTGGTTTTCTTCTCACTCACTCTCTGCACATCAGCAGCTCAGTAGACAATACCCATTTTTCAGCTTTACCTTTTCCCAGCAGTGAAGACAATGAGGGAGAGGAGCTTCCCCCGGCAGAACACTCAGAGGCAGGTAGAAGAGAGGGATTTATTTTTGCATTGCTGATAAGGAGGTGAAGGTCAGGAGAGCCCTTTGTAAGGGTTGGATGAGGCGTGGGAGTCTCCCACAGCAGCAGTGACCACGGTCCTTGGATTTGGGAGTGCAAATGGGTACACAAAAATATTTACTCTGTCTAAGAAACCTAGTAAATAGTACCTATCTATCTCCAATGTTTTCATGACATGCTCCCCAGGTCCCGGGAGCCCTCTCGCTACAAGTCAAATGCTGAACTCTGGCTGCTTCTCTGAACTCGTGGCAAAGGTGTCAGCACCTCGGATCGACAGCTCCTGCATCTCGGGACAGAATGAGCGAAGTAAAATCATCCCAGCCCAGGAGTGCTGGAGGCTGCGCACACACAACCACAGAGTGTTTGCAGAGTCTGTGAGTGCTTTTTTCAACACACAAATGCTCCAGTGGTTTTGGCTAAATTAGGATTTTATCCAGTTTGCCAGCATTCCCAAGAAAACTGAAAACCGGCATTTAGGAGAAAAAGGAGGAGGAGAGTTTCTCTTTGAATCAATTTGTTTTCCAAGTTTCCAGACATTTTTTTTACAAAACAGACAACATTTTCTACAAGAAAAGCATAAAAAAGGAATTTATAAGTGATCAGCATTCAGCCTAGCTTCTGACAAGGATCCGAAAAACTGTGCTTTCCCAGGCAGAGCTGTCATGGCAGGAGGAATTGCACCTCTCCTGCTTCTTCTGGTTGTATGGTCATCAAAATTAAAGCCCTCACTTCTACCTGACCTGGCTCCACCTGGGAACATCTCCCATCGCCAAGAAAAAAGCAGGACCTGTCCTTGGCCTGTCATTCAGAACGGGGCAGGAGAGGAGACAATGCCAATGTTTCACTGCATTTTTTCCCAAATAAGAATGGACAAGGGAAAAAACACCTACTTTTCAATTTTTAGAGATATTTAGACAGCAACTAACTACATTTTGGTTTTTAGGCAAAGTATTTGAGTTTCCTGTCATTCATTTTTTCATTAGAAAAGTCTTTTTTTTCCCTGTGGAAAGCTGAGCATTTTCATGAGAAATTAAATAGCATTGAAAACCCACCAAAGGAGAATTTTGATATGAAAAATACAGCCTGGAACTTGTTGACATTCAGAAAATCTCCAGGTCCCAGGATCAGGACAGGGCCTATGAGCAAATGCTGCCACGATGTGAATGGGGGCACAATGGGACTGCCAAGACATTGCCTTGGGTGTTTTCTGCACGGATGGATGGGAACCATCCTGGCCACTGCTCCTGGGCTGAAGGGCACAAATCTGCTTGGTTTCCTCACACCTATTTCATCCACCCTTGGGATCCCTGGAGAAGAAAGCTTTGGATTAGACAGGTTTCCTCTAATGCCCATCTCCTGTAGCTGGATATGTTTCCAACATCTTGGGGTGCCACTATGAGCAATGCCCAGTCTTCAACTCTTTAGCACATCACAGGGAAGCGTGGAAGCATGGACCAGCTTCTGAATCCCAAGATGCAACTACACTGCAAGGGTCACACCTGTCCCAGCAAGAAGAGCTGGGTTAGGCTTGGAGGCAACTGTGCCTTCATCACTCAAGTCTCCTAGGGACCTCTGTTCATAAGGTTCCTAGTATTTGTAAGGTGGGAAAATTGGAGAGGTTATCAACTCTGGTTTAGTCCTGGCTCCATTTACTCTGTCCATGAGGAGCCCCATTTAACAAGCCTCATGGAACATGGAGGACCCACAGTCCCTTATCAATTCACCTTGCAAGTGGTCCAGAGAACTTACCAAGCCAAACAGGACTGAAGCTAACTCAATGCAGAATCACTGGGATGTCTCTGTTCTGCTCCCCTTTCCCTCTCTTCTAGAAAAGAGCTGCAGAGACACAGTATGGAAGTGTTTGGGTCCAGATGGGGCTATTATCTGAAGCCCCATACTGTGCTTCACCATTTTCTGGTTCATGTTCTTTCTGCACACAGCACTGGTGCAAGTGCTTTGGGGGCAGTCAGAGGCACTACATCCTCGGCTGCTTTGCAGCTGTGTACAATATGAGCAGTCCAACAGGAATACTTGAGAATTGCCTTTATTTAATGATTGTGACCATACAGGTCACTGGAAGCATCCATTGAGGAATTGTGCTTTTTTCTACTGCTGTGTATTTTCCCAAACACTTTTTCCATGGTTTGTACAGTACATTCTAGTGCTGAATGCTAAACAAAAGGCAGCATGGATCATTTCCACCAAGGGCTCTTTTTTTTTTTTTTGCAAAAGCTGTAAACTTGCACATCCATGGCAGCTTTTGCTCCCTCTGAATGTTGCTGACAGTGCCAGAACAGAACAAAGGTGCTCTGCATGTGCAGTTATGGATCTGGTAACCAGACGAGGAGAGTGGGGATGAGCCAAAAAAGGCAAAAAGTACCGTCTGTATGGTGCATGGTATCATTGCGCTCTTAATACTGAGCAGGCAGGGACAAAATACTGAGCAGGTTTGCACAAAAAAGGAGTGTGCCTGATTTAAAGCCCAGCAAAAATACCAGGAATCCATTCCAGCAAGGTAGAATACTGTCAACAAGACAAGTTCATAACCCTGGAGCGGAAGAAAGAGCCCGTTAGTTCTCTCTGAAACTGATGAGGCCATAGCTGACCCAAGGGGATCCTTGAGAAATCAATAGTACTTTGGTAGACTTTTCTGCAGCACTGTACACCCTCCTGGCCCAAAAGGACTCCAGAATCTTTCATCAGTTTTTCCTCCATAGCTCATGCACACATGTCTGAGTGGCAAAGGTCAGACATAAATATTACAGATGAGGAAATAAAAAGATCTATAACTGAGATTAGGAAGCAGGATTCCTGAGGGAGACAGGGTTTGCAAGAGATTTCTACAACATGCCTGCCTCTCAGCTCCTGCACTGTGCAGAGATGTGTAATGCTGTGTCAGTGTGGGTACTGGGGGCATTCAGGGCACTCCCCATGTTGTGGGGCTGCAGCCACCCGCAGTGGGGTCTGGGGTAATTCTGCCTTTCATAGAATCATGGAATCATTTAGGTTGGAAAGGACTTTTAAGATCATCGAGTCCAACCATTAATCTAACACAGGAGAAGAGGGCTGAAGGTCTTCCCAGTTGTATTCACATGAATATCCCTCACCCCCTCCACAGCCCCTACAAAGGGGGATATGGGGCACAGAAAGATCAGGCACAGTGTCCTACTCTACACAAACAAATTCAGGTTGAGCCTGACAACCAGCGAGGCCCTCTGCAGTTTAGACATGCATTGAAATGCCCAAAAAAGGACTTAGGGTTTTAAGGAGAGGACCTATCAGTGGTCCAGAGCCAAGGATTTCACGGCAACCAAAGCCTTGGTGAGGGACACCTTAGCCCAGGGTTAGCAGGCAGGGCTGCTGCTCAGCTCAGGCATTGAGCCCAGCAGCTCTTTCTATAGACTGTACGATATGACCATGAGGACCACTATGAGTTAATGCCCAAGGACCACAAAGCAGGTGGGACTCACACAGAGCATGATCTCTTCCTAGTCTGGTGGGGCATTAACCCTATCCACACCCAGGTTCCCAGTGCACTCCTAAAAGGAGCAGCCACCAGTGTTGCTGCCTCTAGTTAATCACACCCTGGATTAATTAGGAATCATGAAAAGCTGATGGCTCTGCAAGGGCTATGAACCTCTCCATTTAATGTTTTACTCTTGTAATTTATGTACAGGAGCCCTGAGCAAATAACCATCTTTAATGACCACATCATCATCATGAAGTCATTAAGAGGGGATGGGACACAGGGGGATCTCAGATATGAATAACAAAGGGATGTACAATATGTGCTCTTTCATTACCGTGATTAGCCAGTGCCAAGGCCGGTGTTGCCCACCGCCTCATGGATGCTTCCAGGGCGCTTAGCCTGCAAAGTGCTGAAGGGTCGTCGGTCTGCATATTGACATGTCTTATCACAGCCAGACTGCTGACATCCTTTGGGGCATGTTTGTCTTGTAGGGTGACAGATGAGAAGGCAGAAATGCAGGCTCAAATGACAGGC
Source organism: Platalea leucorodia (assembly GCF_965183815.1). NCBI lineage: Eukaryota > Metazoa > Chordata > Aves > Pelecaniformes > Threskiornithidae > Platalea > Platalea leucorodia. The sequence continues at coordinate 12,433,293 of NC_138834.1, forward strand.
TAACACATGGCCTTAAAACTGAATGATCATTTCAGAATTAATTGATGTAATGGTCCTATCAAAGTGCCATTATTTAATAGTCTGGGATTGATTGCTCCTGTTTCCTATTGTTCCATCCCTTACCCTGCCAGGAACAAAATCAGTCAATGACTTTTAAACCCATAGCAAATGCCACTTTTTGTCCTCTTTCCTGAGAGTGCTGCAGGGACAGCAAGAGTGGCTCTGGACTGCAGCAGCATTGGTGTGACAAGTACCCTTAATCTCTTCGATCAGCGTCATAAAGGTGGGGATGAGCTCCAAAGATAGCCATGTACATGACAGCCTGTCTGCAAGCACAAGCTGCTCCAGCCCAGCCTATGACAGAGCACAACTTAGAGGGACCAATAAATAATTGACTAAGGTGGTGATTAATACAAGTGACACAGAGCACAGAAACCTTGTGCAGAGCTGGATCCCAAGGTCTCTGCAGGGATGAAAAAGCGCCACATCCCCGGTAAGCTCATAAACTCCTGGAAACAGTCAGCAGGAGCTGGGGAGACCTCATCTGCCCCACAGATGGCACACATGCCCTGCCATCACCTGCAAGTGAAAACATTGCATTCGTTTAACTTTGGTTTTAGGCTCAAGTCAAGCCTGCGGAGGATCCTTCTGGTTTAGTGTAAAATTAACTAGCGTGTCTTAAGCCCATGCCTCTTACTAGATCTTGTTATTAAAATAAGGTCATTTATCTTGGGACTGGCATCATTTTAGCTGTGCTGGGTTACAAAGAAGCATACCTTTCACATGCACATTAGGCTTTATATAGACCTGGCCTTTGTTAATATGCATTCTCTGGGTGCACACAAAACTAGACCTAAGTATGATGTGGATGAAACCTGTCCAAAACAATGCTGAAGAAATGTGCTGTCTCAGCAGCAGGGAGCTCAGAACCATGGGGGAAAGGGGCTTTGCTCAGTCTTTACCCCATGTGAGATGGAGAGCTGAGTCCTGGCTACAGTCACATTCCCATTTTGGAGCTGAGAAGCAGATAAAGCAATGAGATGAGACACCCAGGATGTGGTCACAGCTTCCACTTGGACCATGTCTCCTTTTCCTTGGATGCAATTGCACTTGTCCGTTTACAAGGCACAGGGAGCCAAGGGTGGGCCCAGCTTAGACACCGTGCCAATTCATCTGGAGGCTGCTCTGATGTCTTCAGGCTGTCACCTCCCGGTGTTCCAGGTGCTGCTGGGGAGCTGTCTGACAGCAACATGTCTCTGCCACTGAGGACTGCACATAGCTCAGAGTTGGGTGTTACTTTGTGCAGGCTTGAGCTTTGCAAGGAGCTCTTTCACAGAGGTGACCACAGCCAGATTGCTAAGGGCAGATACAAAAGAGAAGAAGTAGGGGAGGAATCAAAACAATGAGGGGACAAAAGGAAATACAACTAGTGAGGGACATAAAGACAATGAGAAAACTTTCTATAATGAAATAACTAATGGGAAAAGACAAAAGAGACTCTTCCCAGGCCCACTGCTACTCCAAGGGGATGAAGAAGTCTTGACTGATGATGCGCCAGGCAAAGGAATTTATCCTGCTGTTGTTTCAGCCATCACTAAAAGAGTTGATGACAATGATACAGTTAACGCAAATGGCTCCAGTGACAAAGGGGCAAGAATTTACTCCCCAACAGAGGAAGAATGGGTGAGAGAGCACTTAGGTACATCAGAGGGTCTCAAACTGCCTGGGCCTGCCAGCATTGACTGTATGGTGCTTAAAGGAGGCTGAATCAATCAGAGCAGTTGGCTTTTATCTTTGAAAGCATGTGGAGAATGGATAAAATTTTGGAGGTCTGGAAAAATAAATACAAAGCCCATCTTTAAAAAAGGAAGGATGAAATGGGGATCTATCGACCAGCCAGCTGCCTGAAATACCTGGAAGAGAACGGGCACAGGCAAACCACTTGTGAGCACCTGGGAGGTAACGAGCCAGGGAATTACAGCCAAGTTTGATTTGTCAAGAATAAATCACATAAAATCAATTTAATATCCTTTCATGGCAGCAAAACAGGCCTTATGCTCAGGTGAGCAGTGATGGATGTCATGTATTGTGATTTCAATGGAGAGGAAAAATCAGCTGCCCAGCGACAGGGTAGGGAACGCCCAGCACTGTGGGAAACCATCCAAGGGTCACGGGTGGTCGGGAGCTCAGCAGAGAGGAGTCCACAATGTCACACTGTGGTGGGGAAAGACAGGAGCCATTCTGGGTGTGGGACATGAGCGTGGTCTCCAACACTCCACCTAGAAAACATGATCTTTGAAGAAAATCTGGAATAACTGTCATCACTGACAGAGGTGGCTGAAGGGAGACATGATGCCAGTTGTAATTGTACTAAAGGTAGCTGTAGAGGTGAAAAAGTATCTTGTCATTTTTGTTTAGAAAAAGAAAGGAAGGAGTAGCAAGGGATGTCTTGAGGGTGGATATTAGGGAAAACTTTCTGTGATTAAAAAGAGTGGAGTATTTTGCTTTAGGAAGTGATGAGATCTCTTTCATTGGACATTTTGATGCAAAGGTTTGAGCTGACCATGATGGCGTTATCTTGGCTTGTGGCAGAGGAGGAGCTAAATGCCACCAGGCAGTTCTTTCCAGCCCTTGTGATTTCCCTGTGATTTTGTGGCTCCTGTCGCACCACTGAAGCAACACAGGAGGATCCGCCTCTGCCACAGATTACAACTTGGCACAGTAAAACCTGGTAGGCTCATATTTCTAAGACCGCAGGCTGTTCATGAGGATCTGGGAATCATTCAGAAGTCTGCAAATGGTATTTTCTCCTGCAGGACCCTTCTAGGTGCTTCACTTCTAGATTTTGGCCCTTTCCATTTCCTGCTCAGAAATGTCCCTGTTTGGCATAGAATCATAGAATCATAGAATCGTTAAGGTCGGAAAAGACCCTTAAGATCATGGAGTCCAACCATTAACCTATCACTGCCAAGTCCACCACTAAACCATGTCCCTAAGCACCACATCTACCCAACTTTTAAATACTTCCAGGGATGGGGACTCAACCACTTCCTTGGGTAGCCTGTTCCAATGCCTGACTGCCCTTTCGGTGAATAAAAGTTTTTCCTCATATCCAACCTAAACTTCCCCTGGCGCAGCTTGAAGCCATTTCCTCTCGTCCTATCCCTTGTTATTTGAGAGAAGAGACCGACCCCCACCTCTCTACAACCTCCTTTCAGGTAGTTGTAGAGAGCAAGAAGGTCTCCCCTCAGCCTCCTTTTCTCCAAACTAAACCACCCCAGTTCCCTCAGCCGCTCCTCGTAAGACTTGTGCTCTAGACCCTTCACCAGCTTCGTTGCCCTTCTTTGGACACGCTCCAGCACCTCGATGTCCTTCTTGGAGTGAGGGGCCCAAAACTGAACACAATACTCGAGGTGCGGCCTCACCAGTGTCGAATACAGGGGGACCTGTAATCACCTCCCTGGTCCTACTGGCCACACTATTCCTGATACAGCATGTTACATGCTGGCAGGTCCAGGGCTCTGCCTGGGGTCCAACACCAGCTTTGAGACCTGCCTCAGGTCTGTGCCCAGGTATCAGTGTTTCAACTAGCATAACCTTGATTTTTAGTAAATTGTTCTATATAATGAGAGATTTTAAAAAAATCTATTTAAAAAAGCTCCAATACTTGCATGTTTGCATAAAGAAATAAATCAGCTTTGTTTAGCTGTTTTGCTGGATTCAATATAACTTCATTGGAGGACGAAGGTGATCACTTGGTCTGTACAGTTCTGTACATGGGAATCGTAGTGTCAGGCATAGCCACAGATATGTATATGAATGCTGCAGGCATGCACTGTGCCTGTCTCTTATCTGTACAGTAAATCCTGGGCATCTTCTCTCCTGCTGTCCGTCCTTGCTTGTGCATACTTGTTGATGCTTGGCTCATGGACTGGAGTCCATGGGAGCAGCCGAATTACTTCAAGTTAATTGAGTTGTTTCTGCGGCATGACCATGAAAGAGTTTTCTCTTAAAGCACCAAAACAGAAAGCAAGAACAAGGGGAAACAGATCAGTGATACAGGAGTTTGCTATGAGTGCATGGAAATGGATGTCACTAGGTCTAACTTGCTGCTGTGTGACACCATTGTGATGCTGTTCCAACTCCAAAGATGTCAGCGGCGTGAAATCAATGCAGCGCTGAACTCAGATGTCCTCTACGATGGGACAGAAGAGGGGAAGGGAACGAGAGGGATGAAAGTGCACTTGGGCCAGTGCTGTCTCGTACCATTGCAAATAGCAAAGTGATTACAAAGCACACAAATCAAGTAGTGTAGATCAGATGTCACTGGAGACACTTCCTGTGAATGAAATTGGTGTCGAATTGGCTTTGTCTTTCTGTGAGTCAGAGAAGTGATGCAGGGGTATGGGAGGTCCCAGCGTGTCCCCCGAGAGCTGCTGGTATCGAAGGCACTAGCTGCTTTGGGGTTTGGTAAAAGAAATCCAGAGTGGGTAGGTGGGAGTGAAAATGAAATGATGATTTTGCTGTGTGTGTTCAACAGACTATATATACATTCCCTGAAAATACTGCCATCTCTTCAGTTTAAAAGATCTGGCACCTTGCGGGCCCAAACATGGTCCCAGCTCACTTTCTAAAAAGATACAGAAATAGAAGAGGAGGGTGATGCCTCTGCCTACCTAGAGAGAAGAGGGCAGTGGTGTACCCAAGGCAGTCCCCATTCCCTCTCTGATGTCCTGCATATTGAGCTGCATGACTCTGTCCTCTATTCCTGCCCTTCTTTATGCTTTTGTTCCCTATTTATGCTTCAGTGAAATGAATGTGTAGTCAGGCTGAGCATCAGCAAGAGGGTGGAATCCAGACCTCATTTTTTGAGGCAAGGCTCCGATTTGTTCTTCGCCCTGTGTTGTAATTTACTTTAGTAGCTAGAAGGTTAATTGTGTGCTACACAGAGCTTTGAGCTCTGATTGAAGGCGCTGTTGAGAGCTAAGTGTTGCTGTAGCTCTGATTTAGTCCTGTTTACCAGGGTGATAAATTATGGGGAGATATGAGAGAAGACTGTTGAAGTTTGCAGGCTAGTGAACTTATGCTTGCTCTCCAGCAGAAAAAGTTCAGTGCTTCCCTAGTGCTGCACTTCCCACATTGTGTCAGTGTTTCTCTGGGATTCTGCTTGTCATCCTCTGTTTTTCGTGCTGTGACTGAACATCTCATTCCTTTCGATCCAATCCCCAGATTTTACCAGTGTCAGTGATAGTAGCTCTGTAATGGGCAGGCTACTTCAGAAATGAATAGGTGATAAAATGCCTCCACCACAGGGTTGTCTGCCTAGGAGGACATGATCACCTGGTTGAGGTTGGCAGGTACCTCTGGAGGTCATCTTGTCCAGCTCCCCTGCTTAGGTAGGGCCACCTAGTGCCAGTTACCCAGGACTGTGATGGAGAGGAGAGATGCTTGACTGACATGATAGCCATTGGCTCAGGGTCTCCAGTCCACTGAACCAAAACCAAGGCCCAGGACAGCACCAACAGAAGGGACTTAGCCAGCAGGGGTCCCTCTCCTGGTTGTTAGGTCATTCTGGGCAGAAGAGTCTCAAGACAGAAGGACTACCTGAGCTGAAAAGTTGGGATCCTGCCCACGTAAGCAGCGCAAAGAGCAGCAGGCTCCTTGTATCCATTCTCTCCTGACACTGGAGCACATCTAGAAGATGGACTTCAGCCTGATGGTTGCCTACAGATTCATGCCAAATGAAGGGCAGGACACCATTGGTCTCACTGCTCTCCAGGTTTTTTTAAATGACCATGCAGAAGAGAAATGTCAGACTGCTGCTGCTGAGCAGAAATCACCCTGGTACTGTGAACTTGCCCCCAAACCAAGAGCGCTGCTCAGCTGGAATCCTCAGTTTTCAGATGCTTTCTCTCTTCTCCCCATCATTCTCATTCAGCCTTTATGCTTGTTGTAGATATTCATGGCGGTTGTGTGGTAGATGATGTCAGGGGCTGTCTGAGACTGTGAGACCTTGAGTCAAGTCTGTGTCATGAGAGAGAGATGAAAACCAGCTTCATACCATCCCCACTGAGAGCTGCAGCCAAGTCTAACCACCCCCTTTTCAGGGACACCGCTCTGGGGCATGGGAAGGACTCCTGTGGATTACCTGCCTGAGTAACACAGGATCAGGAGAAGGGGCCAGGATGGCTTGGCATGATTGCGAGGGACAGAATAAGGCAGCAGTCGGTGTGAGGAGGTGTTAAAAAGCAGAAGACAGTGGGATTAGCCCTGGGGAGTTCCCTTTCAAGGGTAGGCAGCACTGCACCTCCACTGCCTACCTGCTTGTAGCCATGATGAGGGTGAACAGGAGTGTCTTAGTGGGGCCAGGAAGGTGGTGGGGTCTTGTGCATGGCACTGGAGGTCCTAGGCAGTGGGATGGGTTTTTTGCTGGCACTTGGGTCATTGCTCCAGGGATGCACTGGAAGGAGGGAGCTGGGCTGGGCTGGGCTGAGGCATTGCCATGGTTATTGCAGGCTCCAGTGGTCCCTCTCGCTGTGATCCCTGTGCTGACAAATGCGAATATCGAGGGCAGCAGCTTGATCAAAAAGATAGTTTTGTGTTATTGCGTTGTCGATGTTCCACATCACGTGTGCTGGAAACAAGGTTGTGGTGCCGTGATTGCAGCCAGAGCCTCTGGGTGCAGTCTGGGCCATCTGATATTGGTTTTCCATCTTCATTTTGTGCGGGTCCTGAATAGCTCAGTGCTGCGCTCGGCACAGAGGGGATAACACCATCCTCTCCGAAATGTAATTATGGGCCCTGCTGTGAGTTAGACAGCGGGATGGCTGCAGCAGTGGCTGGTGTGAACCCAGTGACCGTGGGGCTGCGTGGCTCAGCCGGCATCATTGCACAACCGCTGCCATATCTCCCTCGTTGCCTGCCAGCAGGTTGATGCCTGCTGCTTCACTGTCCCTGCTCTGCCCCCTCTCCCTGCATCAGGCTGAAGGGGAACCCCCCCAAGTCCTTCCCTGTCTATGAAGCAGGGAAGGGGAGATGCAGAGCCAGGCCAGGAGCAGGAGGCACTCAGAAGCTCTGCCCGAGGCAATTCTTAAACCCAGTCTTCTGTCCTTTAATGACAGCTCAGAGATATTCCTGTAGCTCAGGAGGGGTGAGGGATGCTGGTCTGCTCCAGTCAGCTTAGAGCCAAAATTAAATGGAAAAAGATGGAGGGCTGTAGTTAAAATTAACTCCTTTGATTTAAGCAAAGAGGAGCAGAGATGAGGCTGGTGAGAGAAAGGGAGTAATACCATGAAGGTGGTGGAAACTCATATTTCGGGGCAAATCCTCCTATCTGTGCCCCAGTGATGCTGAGAGGATCATGTCTGAGGTGAGGCAGTGGATGCTCAAAGCCCAGTGGCAGGGTGAGACTCCCCAGAAACACAGGCTTCTCCCAAGGACCATACCAGGACCCAGGGTCAGTAGCTCCCCTGAAGGTACCTGCTTTGTAGCTCCCTGGCTGTGGGGGAGTGGGAATCCCTCCTCCATCCCTGCCAGGCGGGAGGGCACGGAGGCAGCATGCAACCTCCCTTGTACCCACTGCTCCACGGGGAGTAGCTGCCTCTCCCTAAAACCAACACAGCTAAGTTAGACTCAGAAGAATTGCTCTTCTTCTTGCACTTTGCTTGAAAGTTACTCTCCCAGTTTTCTAGCCGTATCTGTTCACCAGACAGCAGAGCTGGCAGAGGAGGGGGCTGACTCTCCAAGCACAGAGCACCATGGGCACATTACAGCTGAGGGCAGGACACTGCAGTGGGCTCTGATCCCTGATGCACCCTCAGCTTGTCATGTCATCTTGTAAAATCTGTTTCTCCTTGCTCTGCACAGAATGGCAGTGATTTTAGAGATATCTGCAAAGCCACCTGCGCTCCCTTCATTACACAGGCATTATAAATAGCAGCAAAAGCAAAATTCCTGCAACGTTCCTTATAGGCTCCTGGCGTCACCAGGGAACGGCTTAAAACCTTTTCTCAGGAGGCAGCTAAGCCTGGGGAGAAGGAGTGGGGCCAGGCAGCTGAGTGACCCAGGGGCAGCAAGATCCTCCCCAGGCATAACATGGATCTCATTTACTTTCTGACTTTCCCAGGAACAGTGTCTGGGAGCACCCGTGCTCCCCTCTCCCTCCCTTTGCATCTGAAAAGACTCCAGCGTCTTCTTAAGCCCTGCTTAGCACCTAGAGAAACCATCTGGATACACAAAAGACACTCGATAAAAGCCTTCCTCTTTAGTACAGAGCAGAACTATGTAGGAAAAATGTGCTCTGAATTGGTTAGAGACATATAGAAAAAGTCCTTTAACAGCTAGCACTTTCTGTGGAAAGCCCGAGAGAAAAATCACCACTGCATGCCTTCCTGAGAAAGGTATTTTTTATTTAAGATACAAAGCATTATTGTGTTTGTGTGCTGCCCTTCATCTGCATTAGTCCACTTAAAATCCCATTTAAGAAATATGAAATAATTCTGTTTTCTTTAAAGATATATAAGCCCTGTTCCCAGAGGGATAAAAGAGCAACATAAAAAAAGGGACAGCTTTAGTAAAACAGCACTGCCAGGGGGCATAATAAATACATAAATTACTCACAACCAGCAAGGCATACTCACAAACTGCAGAACAAGCTCCTGGAGTACAAAGAAATATATTCACATTCTAAAGGAAACTTGCACAGTAATACAGTGCTCTGCTGCCTGGAGCTGCAGCCCCACCACTGGTCATTGACAACTGTCTCTAGAAGAAGGAGGAGTCATAGCAGTACTGCGTGGGTCTCTAATCCCCAAACATTCAAACCTGTGGCCTGAAAGAAGCTGTAATGCTTATGAAGCACAACATCTGGAACCCAACAAGCTCCCATCCGAACAGGATGGCTCACACTGCTCACCGCCCTCCAAGACATGAGCAGAGAGGGTGAGCCAGCAGCACCCCAGGTCCATGCAAAGATGGTTTCGTAGAGCAGCCAGTGCTCGAGGAAGCCTCAGGAAGCCCAGGTGCCTCATACGGCTCACCCAGCTGTGTGCTGCTAGACCTGAGGACCACAGGCTGTCAACACCCACTTGGCCCTTTTTGTTATGTCTCCCTCTCTTCCTGCCATTCTTTTACGCTTGTTGGTTTCTTTTCCTTTTCTGTCACTCCTCCTGTTCATTATTGTGTTATGGTCCTTCTCTGAGTTAGACATTTCAGTCCTTATCCTTGAGCTGCTCACAGAGAGCCAGCGGAGATGCTGTTCTTGCTGGTCAGACTGTGCCAGCACTGGGACAGGGAAGGAGGGAAAGCAAGAGGTTTGCTGCTCACGGGTTTTCCTACAATCAGCACCAGGAGGTGGCAGGAGCTGGGAGGCTGAGGAGTACATGTTCACTATCTATTTAAGTGTCACACTCAGAGGCACAGAGCTGTTGAAGTTCAGATGATGGGACTGACCAGTAGCTCCTCGAACGCATTCACACTTGGAGGACCTGCCCCAGGTCTCAGCTGGTGAGTCACCATACTGCCACTGACAGCCCATGGGCCACCTAGACTTCGGGTTAGACTTTGTGTAGTGACAATGATCATGTTAAAAGCTTCAAGCCTTGGGGCAAGACCACCAACCAACCTTCCTCAGCCAATGTCCCAAGCAACATCTCTAGGACAGCTGGCTTCATTATAAATGTCTGGCTCTGGTGAGTATCTTTCTCTGTTTATTCTAGTTTCAAATCAGGAGGAGGTAGGAAGGAAAAGGGAGGAGCTGTGGAGGACTTTCTAGGGTCCCATAATCCCCCAGTTTCCTTGTCTTCCAGTGCACACATAACTAGTAACTTACATATATTGGCTTACATATATTGACTTATATATATTACATGATATATTTCTGCCTAATCATTCTTACGTATTCTAACCTTCTAACTTTGCACAAATGGTTGTAATACAAATTATCCTGTATGTGGGAGGCTGGGGTCCACTAGCTGCTAGAGTTCTAGAAACTTGTATTGGAAAGGTCTCTGGATGTGGCAAGAAGAGTTTGGCTCCATCATCTCTGTAACTCTCCTTCAAGTAGTGGTACACAGCTATTAGATCACACCTGCACCTCCTCTTCATTAGATGAAACCATACCAGCTTGTCAGTGTCTCCTTGTAGGACATGTGCTCCAAGCCCTGGGCCACCTTGTTAGGTCTCCAGTGGATCCCTTACAGTTTCTGAGCATCTCTCTTGAACTGGGGAACTCAACATTGGACATAGTATTGGAGGTGTACTTTCCCCCATGCCGAGTAAAGGGTCGTAATACTTTCCTTCAGCATACTGGCCACTCTTCTCCCAGAGACAGCCCAGGGTACAGTTTGTTTCAATTGCAATAAAAAACACACTGTTGGTTCATACTCACTCTGGCACGCGTTATAACCCCCAAGTCTTTTTTAGCAGGATCAGTGTATCAGCAAGAAAGCAGTGCATGATGTGGTCCAGCTTCCCAGCAGTCTAAATCCGGTGAAACTGAGCTAAAGTTTCTCATTAGAGATACTGAATTGGTCCCTTACATACTGAATTATGCATTCATAATGGCTATTATCATCCATCATGGATTGTTATGCTGTTTTAATTGGTTAATGATTTTATCCATACGCTGAATACGCACTAACGTCGTAGTTTTTGTCAGCGCAGTTCATCCCACATACTTTTAGAAGCTATATTTAGATATTTTCTGTCCTACATATCTTTCACCATGCAATACCTCAGGCGTCTTTTGTATCTCTTCGTTGTCCTTTGAAGGATTACCATCATCACTCCTGCTGATTATTACCTGTGTGCTTATCAGTTGAACTCCTGAGTTCCCCATTAATTCAGTTGTAGTTAAAATAATCAGGCTTTTTTTTTTTTTTTAGGCATATACAGCATTTCTTTAGGCTGCTCTATGCTCTATTCACTGCTGGAAGTATTGGCATCTTTGGACTTGTCTCACACATTTGCAGAAAGGGACTGGAGATAAGCTGGGGCTGGAGAGAATGAAGAGGAAGGGTATACAGTGCACTAGGGGACAAGATCATCACAGCTGGCAGCCTCCACTCTGTTTTTCTTTGCTCCAGCAGTCACCCTGGTCTCGGTTGCCCAGTTAAGGCAGGTTTATTTATCTCAGGTGGGTACCACAGCCGACTCTATCCAGTGTCTGACAAGGGACGGTGCTGTGGCCGTAGCAACGTTGGCAGACAAGCTGGAAAACTCACTCTCCACCCTACGTGGCTTTGGGGCTTTCTCTGTCTTTAGTTCCTTGCCACCTTGTGCCTGTCCTTTCTCTTGTGTCTGTCTTTATGGCTAAGCACCAGGTCTCTTCATGTGTGGTGGTGTGGCATCCATTGTAATGGGACCTCAGCTGCTCTTGCAGCATTGTCAGCATCACAGCATCCCTGGGAGTGAGGAGAGAGCTGAGCTTTCCCCTGCATTCATGAAACACCACCCCTGGAGAAAGGTAACAGCAAGAAGAGTATCTCCTTCCATCCCCAACAGACAGGGCTCGGCAGGATGGTACGCATAGGCTGGCTGAGGAAGTCACAAGGGTGAAGAAGGCTTGGGCAACAGGAGAATTAGTATCTGTAAGAGGGAGATGTGCAGTTCTGTTTCTCTCACATCTTCTCAGCTGCTTTCTGCTCTCTGTGTTCTCCCCAGTGAAGTTCAGGATATCCTCTTAGCGTGTTTGTTGGAGTTTGTTCTGACATTTTCAAAGCAGCATTTTGGTTGGATTACTATATTATATCCTTAATGCAGCAAGGACAAATTGAAGAGTCAGCAACTTCAAATGTTACCTTTCAGAGAGCATGCTTTATTATTATAAATTCCTAACTGCCTTCATTCATTTTTCTTTGCTGTCATCTCAGTTGTTCCCTTCTCTTTCCATTCCTGTATTTAAGGTGTTTTCTTTTTAGCAGATCCACCTTTCTGGGCTTTTGCACTCTACTGTAGCTGCAGCTGTGCATCATCGCATAGGTAGTCTGGTCTGTGGATGACCAAGACAGGCAAGATCTTGTAGACAGCAACAGTAGCAGAGAGAAAGTCCTCCATAAAAGCTCCACAGAAAGGGAAGAATTTGAGGTTCAGAAGTCTGATGGACCAGTCTTGGGTCATATGTCAACTGCTGAACCTGATCAATTCTTCTATCAGAACTTGTCTTGGTGTTGTGGTGATAATCTCCAAGAATAGCTTTGTAAACTGTGCAGTCTTCCTTTGAAGGTACTTGGGGGTTATTTACTCTAACAGAAGACTCCAGACAGAATCTTTAAAAACTGGATGCTGCAAGTGACTCTGTCAAATACCTGAGCTGAGTAAAAATCCCTGTTCATGTATACAGTCTTTGTATGGTCCATTTTGATCATCCTCTGCACAGTGCACAGTGCCTTCTTGTCTGGAAATCTCCAGAGTATGTTTTCTACAGCATTCCCTGTGGCATGTCAAGCACATGAATGTCTTGACTGTTGTCTGGAGGAGCAATTCTGACCTTAAGCCTTGGAGTGTGCCCCCAAACTTGCAAGTACTGAAACGGCAAAGGATGTGTCTGTAGTCTGGGAGGAAGGGGCAAAAGTCTCTTGGATTAATTGAATTATATTGAGGGCTCCCTAAGTGTTTAGATCTAGAAGACAAAGTGAGACATGTGGGAACAAAACCCAGCTCTCAAGGACTAGTTGTAACATGCACAAAACCTTTTGGCTCTAACACTACCTTGGCTAACCCACTCCAGAAACATCACCATGAAGGGACCTCTTCAGTTCCCAGAAGGCAAAGGTTAAGGAGATCTTACCCTTTCAGCACAACCACCTTCCTTTGAGTAGGAATATTTGGGCAGGCTGGGTGATAGCTGATGGCATAAGGTGCCTGCACTGTTCCCAGGGCAGGGCCAGGGGCTATTGTGCGTGGAATAGGACATGCAGGTCACCTCATCTTCTTATGAGATAAGAGGTAAATTGAATTCACATATGAAATGGGAGGAAAATGAGAGAGACAAATGATTTAGAGCATCATTCAGTGCTGCTAAAGGGCAGTTCAATGTCTCCTTTAGCAAGGCACACTTCTGCTTGTCTTCACTGTATCTCCAAAAGGCTTAGCCACTTGCTGTGGCAAGAGCCCACGGTGAGCCAGTCATACAGATTTGAACATAGGGGCTATGGCAATTCAGCACTTTCTGTCAAGGAGACTTCTGTTCTGGTTCATAGTTTTAGAAGATATTGGGGTTTTTTAGCATTAGTAAGCAGTTCCTAGAAAGAAAGTGAAACGGTGCAATTACTTATGGCCTCTTCCAGGATGTCTCTGAGTTAGTGAAGTTAATTAATAAAAGAAAGCAGCAAACAAATTAGCACAAGAGGAATATATTACTGTCCTTAACTCTGACATTACAGTTGCATTTGCTCATCTTACTCTCCTGACATTGAGACTGGGCAGCAGAGGCTGAAGGAGGGAGACCCAAGTAGTAGAAGGATAAGACAACTTGAGGTGGGGAGGCAGTAAGCATAAGGAAAGAGGAGCTTACTCATCCAAAATACTGAAGACTCCCTCCTGTACGTGGCTGGCACACTGCGAGCTCATGGGGTGGTACAAATGTTGCATGAGAAAGACAGATACAATAAGACTGCTTCCCTGTACTCAGCCATATTCACCAACAACACAGGCTGAAACTTGCCCTGCTGGCTTCTGGGTGGTGTAACTGGAAAATTACATCTTGTCCTTACACCTTCCATTGCTGCTGCAGTTTCCTGTTGCCTCTGAAGGTGCTGAGCCTTTGGCCTGTTCTCTTCTTGCTTGGTCTCTGCCCAGCCACGTTTGTCCACCCCACCATGCCTTCATCCATCACCTCATAACCCAGTGAGGGATGTACCCATGAAACACTCTGTCACCAGGAGGTCACTGGCTTTACCCAGTTCCACAATCTCAGCCCCACGAGCTCCGTGAGCTCCTTGTCTTCAGTCACGGCAGCACTAGTGCATCTTTGAGCATTTCCCCCTCCATCACTCATTTTCTCATCCCATTCCTTAATTCCCTGCAGCTTGGCCTGTTTAGCGTTGTTCTTTAATTACTTCATGAATTAATTCTTCTTCCACTATGTATTATTAAACCCCCATCAGCCACTCTCGGAAGATGTTATGAACCCTTCATATCCCTCCTCCAAAGCCACCTGTGCTGTGACAGTCACAAAGCTACTGACCATAGCCAGCCTGCTGCCTGCTACATTAGTGCTCATTTGCATTCTCAAAGTATATGATTTGATGGCAGGTTTTTTGGAGCAGAAACTCTCCATTCATCAGAGAGATACATGGACTCCATAGTGGTAGTCAGGTACTTATGAATCTCCACACAATATTAAATTAATACAATGGCAATTTATCAGCCTGGCATCTCTTAATCTAACAGGACTAAGAGACAAAGGGAAGAAAATGGATGCTGAGTTTTTTCCTAGGCTAAAGTAATCGCATGTGGTACTGGTGAATCATAAGATAGAGTGCCATAAAGGTTTCATGGGCTCTTTCACAGCCTGGCTGTGCTATTCTGACAGATTCCTAGCACAGGGTGTTGCAAGCCCTGAACCCTGAGTCACTGTAATTTTCAGGTCTTGAACCTCTGGTTTTACTGCATCAAAGTTGTACAGAACAGAAAGTGTTTCTGCTGGGTCCTGGCACAGGAGGTCTGGCCCTGCATTTTTATACCAGCAGTAGGATGCACTCTGCTAATCAGCTGCAAAGGGCAAGGAGGATTTGAAGAGACCCTGGTGTTGTCTTAGAATAAATAACCCCCTCAGCTGGATCTGTTTATCAGAGGATGTAGCTTAAACTGAAATGCAAGCAGGAAAGCTATAGAACAAAATGATAAAATGGCAGGAACCCTCCCCAGAATCAGACAGCGTTCACACACAAGTCCTAAGGGAATTCAAGGACAAAATAGCTGTTATAGGCAACCTCTGGTTTAAAACCACCACGGGATGAGAATTTTTTTCAAGTTTTCTGGTTTAACTAACAACAAGTCTAGAAGACCAGAGCCTTCAGGCATTTGTAGGGAAATAGCTAAAGATAATGTATTGGGAAAGAGTCAGTGCAGCTTTTCTCAGGGGAAGTCAAACCACTGCTGAACACCACCAAAGGAGTCCCACAGTCACATCCCAGAGGAGACCTGGTTGATATGATCTACTCATAGTCTGAAGAGCGCACAGTAAGGACCTGCACAGGAGGCTTTCAGAGAAAATACATTGTCACAGGAAAAACAGTGGAGGTCCTTATGTAGATGAATATGTGATTGAAAGAAAGGAAAGGGGTTAGGGGTAAATGGGCAGCATCACAGTGGAGGGAGGCCAGCAGGGAACTGCCTGGGTTTCTGTGCCTGGGTCTG
The DNA here is from genome assembly GCF_965183815.1 of Platalea leucorodia. Taxonomy (NCBI): domain Eukaryota; kingdom Metazoa; phylum Chordata; class Aves; order Pelecaniformes; family Threskiornithidae; genus Platalea; species Platalea leucorodia. The sequence continues at coordinate 12,448,653 of NC_138834.1, forward strand.
TGCTGCTCAGCTTTCTCATAAACAATCTGGAGCAGAGCACGAGTCCTTAGGGAGCAGTTTGCTGCTGAGGCACCATTGCTCAGGGGACCAAGGAGAAAGAATTATAGAAGCACAATGTGATAAAATGGAAGGTGAAGCTTAATGTAAATAAATGCAAAGTCAAGTGCATGGGGGAAAATACTAATTATGCATCTCCAGCGATGGGCTCCATGTTGATTACTGTTGTTCAGGAGTGAGGTAGTGAGATTATAGCAGCTAGTTCCATGAATACATCAGCTCAGTACGCAAAAAAGCAAACCAAATTATAGAATTAACAGGACAAAAGAGGACAAATAAATAAAAATATATATGTGATACCGGTAAATCCATGATAAACCTCTGCCCGAATACTGTGTGCAGTTCTGGTTCATCCCATCTGAAACAGGAGATACAGGACAGCTGGAAACAGTAGAGAAAAGCACAACAGGGTGAACAAGGACATGGAAGGATTTCTGTATGAGGAGCAACTGGATAGTTCAGGAGATTTCAGAAAGAAGCAGAGGTGACTATAAGAAATATGAAAAACAGGAGCAGGGTGTGAAGGTGACAGGCTCAGAGACAGACAAGGGGAACACCAGAGATAGACTGCTTGGTAGGGAAGCTCTCTTGGAAAGCACCAAGGGGGCTTCTGGACATGCTCAAGGGCACCCTGCTTCAGGACATGTACAGAGAAGAGAGAGGAAGCAGGTCCCACAGTCACTGCAACCCTCCTCATTCATCCTGGTCATATAGGAACCAGCTAAATGCAGACAGTCTCATAATTTAGTGAGACCTCAAATGGGGAGGGGACAAAGCCTGAAACCACAAGTGAAGGAGAGTGGGGTAGGATAGGAAAAAGAGGTTGGACCTTGGAGGAAATAGAGGAGATAGCTGCTTTACAAATGACATAAATGGGGTCAGGTGCTTCTTCCATTACGCTTTATAAGAGAGACAAGAAGAAGAAGAAAAAAAAACCATTTGCTGTTTTTTTCTCAAACCAGCTCATGGCAGACTGCAGAGGGCAGGACCAGCAGCAGAACATGGATCTCCTCCCAGTCTGGGTGGTTGTTGTTGGGAGGCAGGATGTTAGGGCAGATGGACTTCATATGACCTTGTACCGCCATTCTCTCTGTGTGCTCTTCTCCCTTTTCCTATTGATGCAGCAATGAGGCTCTAAGTGATTGGTGGGGAAGTGAGAACACAAGTATCCAGCAAACACAAACCTGGCAACATTGATAGCATTTCATTAGAGAAGTCACTTAGCATTAGTGTGTACACTCAGTCTACTGTATAAAATGAAGCTCTTTTGCTTGTGTTAAAGAGGCAGGGGTGCATGACTAGAGATCTGATCCCAAGCTCTTCTGGACAGAGTTTTGAAGTGATGGAGCTCTGCTGTCAGCTGATGTCCTGTTTGTTTGATCTAAATGCAGCTGTAGCTTTACACATGTGGAGTGGGTGGCATGCTTGGACAAGCTGAGCTCTGTAAATCACTCAATGGCCTTCAGAGCAAAGAAGTGCACTGAGCGCTGGGCTTACTTGCTGATGCAAAGTATTGTGCATCTGTGCTGGAAGATTGCTCAGTTGCAATCCCTGTCTATAGAGTTGGGACAACTGGGCAGTGGGACAGAAGAAAACTGTGTCTCCGTAGAATCTTGACCCATGCAAGCCACACAGTGGCCCTGAGCTGGTGTTGCGTTGGTAGGAGCTCCTGCCACAATTGTAACGTGGACTTGATCAAAACAAGATGTGTTCTCTTTTTTGACATTGATGGTTTTCAGCAATGACAGACATAATTCCCTAGACTCTGGCCCTTGGTGAAAAAGGTCTGAGGGATGCTAATAAAGATGGGCATTGTCTGTTATGCATGTTCAAAGCCTGCTGGAAGATGACAGACACTAAAGAAGGGACCGTATCTTTAGACCACACACAGTCCAGACATGCTGGCAGCCTTCCAGGGAGAAACGATGATTAAATTGCAACCAAACTAGTTTTATACTTTTTTTTTATCTTGCAACAGTTGTCAGGGCCTGTGCTGTCAGAGGGATATCTCAGGGAAAGGACAAACAGCAGCTGAGCTACTCATACTAACAGAAAGTGAAACCATTATCTTTGAACAGTCTCTGATATTCCTGGCTGCTCTGAGCCAGTGACCTTTTCATCGTGTTCCTCCCTGCCCTGACGGTGAGCAAGTGGATGCCTGCCACCACATGCACGGCTTCGCTGCTCCTCTGGGTTAACAAGCCTTGCCATTTCCCTGGGTGATGCATCCCCTGCCCTTATGGCTGCAGGGTTCTCTGTGCCCCATTGACCGATATTTGATCTGATCTTCCAGCTGGGGAGAGCTCATGGCTCTTATCAGATCCTGCCTCAGAGCAGGAGGTAGGATCTGAGGCCAGAAGAGTCTCTGCGAGTCTCTGGTCAAAGCAGGGCCAACGTGAGATTGCTCAGGGCTTTGTGCTGTTGTAGTCTGAGTATTTCCAAGGATGGAGATCCCACAGGCCCTCTGTGTGCCTGTCCCAGTGTTTGAGGACCCTCATCACCTTTTTTTTTCATTATAGCCCTTTCTTCCACCAAGTGTGGAGCTGCCCCTCCTGCTCCTGTGGTGCACACTAGAGAGTCCCACATACCCTCTCTCTGCATGTGCTTCTTGCTGACCCTACTAGCCCATGCAGAGACGGTGCCGTTTGGCTGTCAGCTCCCCGACCTGCAATGTTTGCTGGATGTTTATGTCCACGACTCTGCAGAACTGTCCCCCTTGGTGCTTGCAGTCTGGTCTGATTTCAGTGCTGGGAGCAAAATCCTCTCCTGTTTCTCCTGACAATGACAGTGATGTGATCTCAACTATTTCGTTTGGAATGAAACATAAAGCTAATGTCTTGCTCTCTGTACAAATTAGCTTTCCTTCCCTGAAAGAAAGTTCTGGTCAAATTCCAGTGAAGGTAATTACACTGAGCTCACCTAAATTCCTCTAAAGCCTGAACTGAAGACATTATTAAGAAATAATTGTTTCTTAATTTGCTTCCCATAACACAGCTTTGTACAGTGGCAAATAATTGTACTCCAAGGGTGGCTGAATTTCAGCCATCGTCACAATGCAGCTGATGGCTCTGTATATTTCCTGGCTGTTTCCATGATGTAGCTCTTATACAACAGATTTGGAGCTAAAATTTAATCCATTATGACTGTAAACAACACACTCCGATGTGAAGCAGGTGTAACCTATGCTGTCTGCTGAAAATATGAAGTAATAACTCTGAGAAAATGGTGAAAATCTAACTGTCTGTCTAGCTATTTGTCAGTGTGTAATGTCCCCTGCATCCCGCTATTACTGGGAGGTGGGATTCATCTGGCTACATGTGTCCCTCTGCAGTTGCTGGAGCTCTCATCAGTATAAACAGCAGAGCCCAAGGCACCATTAATCTTGTCCTAAAGTCTGAAATAGGTCAGCGAACAGCACCTGAAAGTGCCACTTTCTCTCCAGATACTATAAAGGGAGCCCACAGAGATGTGATCAGACAGAGGCATTAAAAATTAGGAGCAATAAATCCCCCAGTGAATATCTTCCCATGTATCTGAGCATCCTCATTGATCCATGCATAAGTTTACTCCAAAAAGTAATGGAAGAAGACACAGACACTGCTAACCCTGTCCCTACAGCTGTTCATCTCTTGCATGTCATGTTCTGGCATGTTCACGCATGACTCGCATGTTCATTCAAGTCAACTGTGAACTGACATGGTGACACCACCATCGCATAAGGCCAGGGAAAGTTGTCCATTCATCTTTTTCCAGTCTGAACACTGATCTGTGCCAATCCTGTGCCCTTGGACATAACTCATGCAGTCTATACTATTATCTCAGGGCAACTGTGGATCCTCTTGAGTGATCACCTTGTATTCATTGGGGCATGATGAGTCCTGGGAAGTGGGAAAATGTGATCCAGGTAACCCTGAGTGGGGAGAAACTAAAGGGCAAAGTTTTCAGTGTCTGAATCCAGAGAGTAGAAGCAAGTCCTTTTTACCTGAGGGAAAGATGGTGAGCAAAAGAGTGCCATCCCCACAGATATTCCCAGGCCTGGAGATCCCTGCCTGAAACCCTGCGGCAGTCATTTACTATCCCCAGTGACTCCACTGCCTACTTGTGATCAGAAAAGGCTGCAGAGCTCGTTTTTCTCTCCTTACCTTCTTCTGCAGTAACATGTCAAGAGAGTCATGATCTTGCAGGAGCTTTTCTATCCCGTAACGTATTGCATTCAGCATAAAAGTAATTTTACACAAGGATCAAACTGCAGGGTGTATTTCTTCTTACACCCTAATCTCTCTGAGAACAGAAACAGGCAGCAGCTCAGATGCCCAGGGTGGACAGGGAGGGGTTCAATTTATTGCCTGGAACATAACCCAGCATAAACAGAGCTGTGATGGAAAAGTGGAATCCATTCCAGTGAGACAAGGAGAAAGGCTGTTAGGAAAATGAGTTGGACCTTTCTGATAAGCTGCTACATTTATTACTTGTTGAGCATAATTCACAGCCCCTCTGTGAACCTAAACACATTTGCTCTCCCTTCCATATCTTCTTTCTGTGCTGTCCAGGGTTTCTGGGCCATCTGTGAATCGTTGCCACTGTCCCCAAATTGGCCAAAACAAGAGTCCAGAGGCTACCCAGTTCCACATTCCTAGATAAGACAGTAGGAGAGAAGTCCAGAGAAAGCAACCAAGTTCATTAGAAAGTTGACAAGCAGGGGAAGAGTGGGGCAATGCAGTTTGAAGAGGAGACTGCTGTAGACATGTACCAGGATGCAGAGCAACGAATGCTCTTGAGAAGATGAAATGGGTCATCAGAGTCATCCCCTCTCCTAGCACAAAGGAGCCAGACCAAGAAGTAACTGCACAGAGAGATGAAAAAGCAGAAATATGTTTTGTTTAGTCACAACACACTATAAGCTATAGAAGCTCACTGCGGCAAGATGTGGAACAAGACAACTCTTGGAATCATACTTTTCAGTAGGAATCAGACAATAAGAAATTCATCTGAAAACACATCAAATGAGATCATTGGCTTTCATGTTTCGGCTTTTGTCCTGACAGTAGGAAGCTGCTTTCTCTCCTGGTGTTTTTTCATTGTGCATGACACAGATGTATGTCAGGGTGGGGTCATGAGCTGGACGCCCAACTAAGTGGGTGATTCACCTGATGGAGACTGGCATTTAAGAGTGTGACTCCAACATGTGTTGGCTTCTTGAACCAGCTTTGACTCAGTGTCATCTTGCTGTGGCATCAGTGACCAGTGAGACAGATTTCATGACAAGCTGGCTGCCCAGACAAGTATCCAGCTTGCCTAGCAAGCTAGTGCACCCTGTCTGCCACCCCATATTCAGTCTCCTTTATATATTACTACCCACACTAGTTAGGTGAGTGGTCAAGCTGGGCTGCTGCAGCCATGCCTCTCTCCTACGGCTTTTCTTTGCTGGAATAAACCTGTCAAGGGTGCTGTTTTCAAATTTTCTGAGGCTGTAGGTCAGTCCAGGTAACACCACATGTTTTGGTGCTCCTGAAGGCAGGAGCCAGAAGGAGTTGGGGTGGCAGAAGGGCTGCAGATATGTGGCTATGCTGGACTGTCCTTGAGGACAGCCCTTTTGCACCCACGCTGCACATGGCCAGATTACCTGTGGATCACTCCAGCAACGCCCATATAATGGCTGGGAAGAAGTTAGCCCTGAAACCATGTCTTTTACCAATATTCCAAAAACTGCTTGCCCCAACTGGGAGAGAGGGGAGCAGAAGACACGTCCACACAGGACAGCCTTTCTCACGGGAGCGACTATGCACCATTCAAGCAACAGCCAGAGTTATGCTGGCTTCTTGTCCCTTATTTTAAAGGCTGATCCCTGATGGTTTTGATTTGTTCTTTGACGTGATTGTTTCTTCCTTTTTACAAGAGATGACCCTTATTTCATTTGTTACATGAGTGATAGGAAGGCCATAACAATCAGTCAAAGCCTAGAGAGTAAGCAGTCCCACCGTTGATTAAACCTTGCTCTCAGTGTGGAATTCAGCCTGGAGGAACCTTGTCTTTTAACAGAAACTAATCATAAGGTTAGGGGGAAAAGGAGGGTCTCCTTTTGTGTTGCTGAAGACGGTGTTCCTTGTGCACTTGCACTAAAAAATCATAGATACCGTGTTGTGTTCGAGACTTTGCCTGTCAGATATTATTATCTCCAGCCTTTGCTTCTGCACTTGTCAATCAAGCAGGAGAAAGGTGTACAAGAAAAGTCTCCCAGACAGATCCATGGAGACAAAACAGCAAATGTTCAGTCTACCTGGACACTCTGACATTTTATTGCAAGGATTTAGCGAGTCTAACGCGTAGGACAGGGCTTTGAGACATCGTACAAGGTCATCTCTCTCTGACAGGACCTGAATGTTAGAGCCTGGCACTCCAAAAATCTCCATCCTCAGCTGGCAAGGAGGGCTCCGGAGCTGGACTGCAGTTATCTTCCTTGAAAGCCACTTCATTTCCCTAAACTTTGGGATCAAGCTCAGCATACTTAATCTCAAATACTGAGAAACCACATCTATGTAGCATCTTGAGAACCAAGGGGCTGCTGTGTTGCTCGAAGGATAGTTTCCAGAAATTATTGCCGTTTCCACTGAGATATAATGACCTGTTTGAAATGTGTATTTAGATAGTCTACAGCTGAGATAACACTATGTAGTCAATCTTTTCTCAACATCATAAGCATATTTTTAAATCCATAACTATATGCTAGTTAAATACTGGCTGGCCAAGTCAGTTCTCTGTGGTCCACCGGTCCGATGTACTTGGGCTCGGAGGGCAGGCAGGGTGGCCAAGAGTGGTGACTCAGTCGTGGGAGATTTCTGTGTCCCACATGGATTGTGACCATGTAAGTGACTGCAGCAAGTCAAAATATGCCCCTAAAAAGAGAGAAGCTTCTGTTTTCCCAACTGGTAAGCTCTCCCATGGATCACTAAATATAACAGTAATTTCCATAAGTCTTGCTGGAGTTTATATGGAAGTAGGTTCTCAATTGCTTGAGGTGGGTAATCAGATATAAGTCAGTATGCATATGGAACAAGTGCAAATGCTAAAATTATGGCATTAGAATTTTATAGAATATACTTATAATTTTTTTTTATATAATTATCATGGAACTTGTAAGAGAAGAACTCTTGAAACTTTTGCGTGAGGAAAATGAAAATACAGAAAATGACAAGGTGACTGCTGCAGAAACAAAAGTGTATCACAGCATTGTCAGTAATCATTAATGTAGATTTTGTGATTGTGATAACAAATGAAACACTTCTTTCTCAGGCTTCACTCACCAGTAAAATGGCAAATCTTGGTAGGGCAACAGAAGTATATATAATGCCAACAACGTATTAGCTCTCCTTCATCTGAGGAAAATTATTAATAAAGGCTGGACATGGTTTTCTTTACTGTTGGTGCTTTGTACTGTGGAAATAACAAAATCTGTTGTTAAGCATTACAGCATTGTTATCATCTGCTTGATTATTTTCAGTATAAGAAAGGTGACGCAGTGCTTATTTCAGAATATAAAAAAATCAAACACTTTTAGCTTTTGAATGTTAATCATAATTTGTAGATTCTATGCTAATATTAATTTAGGTAGATACCATTGACTCCAAATTAACAGGAAATGAGAATTAATATGTACCCTCCGCTAACTACCAGCTTATGTACAGCACAAAATAACAGGGTATGCCATAAATATATCATAATTTTATCTTCAGAATCATCAATAAACAATTTCAATCACTCTTCTTAACTTATGAAAGGTGTTCCAGCACAACAGAGATCTTTCATTTTGGCAACCTTGAGCATGTAGAAATATTGAGAAATATCCCCAGAAGCCTTTTTTTTTCTCTATTCTGTACAGCTAAAAGGATCATTAAATGATTTCCAATTATTATAGGTTACTTCTGCACATTGAGGGAGGACTTTCCACATTGAATTTTTTATGTTATTAAACAATAACAAAGCTGGTGATGCAGAGACCCTCTTTTTGATACATCAATATGTACATATTTATTTATTTATTTCCCAAGGCTCCAAAAGCTTTTCTTTTTATGACACAGCTAATTAAAACAGTCTCATCTCATGTTCTGTTTATGAGGTATTACAGACATTGAAGTGTGAGCTAAGAAAAAAAAGAAAGGGGTGACGGATCATTTGGCCACAAATACAGCTCCTATTAAAAAGACAGACACTGGCAAAGTAGGAATGAAGCACAGAAGTTTCATTCCATTGCATCTTGGGATGAGGAGGAGGGCTTGTTTTATCAGGAGGTGTTTAAGTTGATTTTGCTGCTTGTATGAGGACTATCATGTGCAGACTCAGCACAGTATGTGTATGTCAACAGTCCAGGAGCTCTGTATGTGCAAGTGTCTGAAATTCAAGCTTTAAATAGTTCTTTCAAATTCTTACAACACCAGGGACATGTGTTGTCTAGATATCAATGGGAAAAAAGTTTTCCTGGAATAACTAAATATGAATAGGCTGCAGAAATCGATGAAATATTGATTCTGTTCAGGCTTTCCTGCGAATTAGTTAATCCTGTTCGTACATGTAAAGAGTGTTTTACAAATTCATTAAAAATAACATAGGAGCTCCAGAATGCACTAAAGGTGATTAATATGTACCATTTTAAATAATATACTACAGTTTACAAAATCTGAATTATTTATGAGAGCAGCAGTAACATCTAGTGGAAAGAAAAATAAATGAATGAATAAGGTAAACAGTGTTTTTCTAAATGTCACTTAACACACAATATTATTTCCTCATTTCCAGTTGGTTGTTCCTCATCTTCATAGAACCACAGAATTTCTGAAGTTGAAGGCATCCCTGGAGATCACCTAGTCCAACTCCCCTGCTCAAGGAGGGTCACCTAGAGCAGATTGTCCAGGACCATGTCCAGTAGGGTTTTGAATGTCTCCAAGGATGGAAACTTCACAGCATCTCTGGACAACCTGTTCCAGGGCTTGACCACGCTCAAAACAAAAAGATTTTTTCTTAGGTGTAAGTGGAATTTCCTGTATTTCAGTTTCTGGCCATTGCTTCTTGTCCTGCCACTGGGCACCACTGAGAAGAGCCTGGCTCCATCTTCTTCACGCCCTCCCATCAGGTGTCTACAAACATTGATAAGATCGCCGCAAGCCTTCTCTTCTCAGGGCTGAACAGTCCCAGCTCTCGCTTTGTATGAAAGATGCTGTCATCCCATAATGATCCTCTTGGCCCTTTGCTGGACTCCTGCTCCTGTGACAGTCAGCAGATGTGCAGGAGGAGCTGCAGCCACAGGAGAAGAGACAAAGGAGGCTGTGGCACTGAACACCTCCAGAGCCAGGGCAGATTTGCTACTCCTCGCAAGTGTTTTGAATCCTGTTTGGGATCTTGAGGCATCAACTAAAAGCTCAACAAGATGCAATAAGAAGTGAAAGCTCCCCTCTGCTGTCCCCAGTGCATCACCATCCCCATCCCAGTTAGTGTCATTTGACCACACTCAGCCGCCTGAGCCACATGGTAATTCTTTGCCCTGCCAGTGCTGCAGCAGCACAGGCAGGATTTATCGCTTGCACAGCCACCTCCGGCAGCTGTTAGAAGAAAATGGAAAAAGGAGCCCTCTGTCATCCCCTGGGGACCCACTGAGACAGAAACTCCAAGCATCCATTGTGAAGATGGACAGTTTTAATACCATACAAGAGCCCACAGACACTTGCCCTGACTGTAGTGTGTTCGACAGTGCTTACTTTGCTGGCACATGTCTGCTCTCACCTCTTGATATTTTTATTATTTTGCTGTCAGTTTTTCTTTCCAGCTTTTTTATGAGCCAGACTTTTCATTTTGGTTAAAGTCCAGGAAGTGTCAAGCAGGGGCAGGGTTAAAGGAGGTCAAAGGAGGAGGCAGGAATTGCAGTCTGTAGCTAGGATACTTTTATGTTCTCCTTAGACCTGGCTGCCAGCTCCTCCTGCCATTGCCACATGATGGATTTGCTCTCGACTCCTCACTAGACACCTTGCACAGCAAAAGTGTTGAGGGAGATATTACATCCAAATCTGGGGTGGGTAGTTTTAGCACAAACTGGCCACCACTCGTAACTCAACAGCCCTAATTGATGCTGAGACCTGTGGTGGGAGTGGAGCAGAGAGGGTGGGAGCACACACATGAGGTTGTGCTGCTGGCTGGTGTCAGGTGGCTCAGGCAGGTTCCTTGCTTCAGAGTATGAAAATGGTGGGATGGCAGAAGGTGAGAGCCCTCCTTCACCAGCCAGCATAAGACAGAGCTGCTCAGGACTAACTCCCCTTCTTAAGGGAGAGTGGTCATCGTGATGTCCCTGTAAGAAAGTCATCCCGAGGTCAGCAAGACCTGCTGGACCATGCCCACACAGGCTAGCCTCCTGGACAGAGAGAAACGATGCCAACGCTCCCCTCAGGTGCAGGGGCTCTGCAGGATTCATCTGCTCATTAAGCACTAGAGACAGACTTTGGCCAAGATTGAGAGACCTGTCTTGGCCCGGTCGCTGTCTCTCACCCAGTTCTTCCTCATCCAGATCAGCATTAGATGAAGGGAAGGGGATTAAGGCATAGTCTTCTTCTGCCTTTCACATGCCGTACATCCGACAGGGAAGAACATAGTGTGGAGGAGACTCAAGCCATCTACCACCAGCACAGAAGTGGACCAGGAGGTCTCATAGAATTTGGTGGTCCAGATCACCTGCTTGTTACAAAGCACTCAGAGGACAGCAGATAACCTCCAACGCTGTCAAGGTTGGGTCTCCTCTGGACCCTCTGCACGTATTATATCCCCTCAAGAGAAAAGAAATGGGTGAGAATTATGCTTTTTGCCAGAGTTCTCCACTGTTGCTGGCCTCCAGTGGTACTGTAGCAAAACCCACAACCATGGCAATGACATGACATAGGTAGAGTTTTAAGAGCAGATATTCACGTCTTGGACAGCCAAATGTTTAGCATCATGACAGCTGTGAAACAAATGCCTGTATATTTCCACCACTGATGGTACACAAGAGAGACAGCAGAATTAGGAATGTCTGAAACATGCAAAAAGGAGATTTCTTTCCAGTGGAGCTGTTTATTTGGAAATGTGCCATTGACAAAGTTGTTTTTCTGTTCGGTTTCTTATTATGATACAACATTACAGTCATTAGCACTTCACATTTAGTGACAATCTCCTTCCTTTGGAGACCGATATTATATGAGATTATGAGGCAGGAATGATCTGAGTGCTTCTCAAAGGGACCTCGTTATCTTGTCCAAAGAAACTTATGTTAATGTTAAAACATAGACTAGAAAACCAACAACACCAGCCATCAGGATCAAAACCAAGACCTTGTTTTGTATTGCCGGCCAAATTGGCTCAGTAGGCACAGCCATTGCCCGACATCAAGGAAATGAAACAATTTGGGGTGTCTCCTTGCAGCCCTGGTTGCGTTTCAGTAGGTGAGACAAGAAGAGTCAGGTAAGGCAACAGGGCAGCCTGTTACCCCAGCATTTATTTGCTCAAATTGCTGAGCACCTGCTGTTGAATAAAAACATCGCTTTCTGCTCCTGGACATGTGTTGGGAGTAAGACTGGGTGAATAATTGATTTTTCAGTTCAACTACCAAGTTAAAATGTGAAAAAAAATAAGTTTGATTCAAACTAAAGAAGATTTTTTTCAAGTTTCCTTGCCAAAAAGAAAAATGAAACAATTCCACTTCAGTGATTAAAACCAAAAAAAGTTTTATTCCAGTTTGGGCCATTTTGAGCAAAAAGCACCTGCAGCTCAGGATGTTCAGCATCTTTTTACACTCAACAGCCCACTACATTCAGCATCAGGATAGCCTGGAGCCATGTCTCAGCACTCAACCTCCACACAGGGGACAATGTCCCCATGTTTCATGGTGAATCTCTTCTACTTATGTTTTACTCACTGGAACAAAAAAGGAAAGCAGGTGTCTCCTCTGCTACCACATCCCTCTGAGATGCAGGGTCATCCTAGTCCCCAAATTAAGTATTTGGTCTTAAGTGGAACAATCAGGCTATCATACCAAAATCCGCCTGCAGGTAGAGGAATTCAGCAGAGCAGTGAATCACCTCAGTGACTTAGAGGTCTACTTTGAATTGAGCAGAATGTGGATTTCAATTGGAGAGAGCAATTTAACCTGCTAATTGAAGGAGAGAAAGTGTTTTCTCTACTTGAAACTATTTGTTTGTTCACTTTTAACAGACCGGGCATTTGACAAAATAGTTACTTTGAAATGTAGATTAGAGCAAAACATTTTAGATTAGTTCATTCCAACACAGAAGTTCACTTACCTGAGTTGTCACTGAACTTCATGAAGACAGTCTGTCAGGTCACTTTGCCATTTCCATTTAGAAACTTGCCTAGAGCCCCAAATTGTTACTATTAAGTTTTAATTCAACCCCGGTAGTAGCAGATACCACTAGTGGTGCTGTCAAGAAAGGCAGAGCTGTTTCATTGGTCAGCCTTGTACCAGAAGACAGGACTCAAGTATACCTCTTGTTTCATCGTAAGGTAGATGAATTGTATTATCTGAAAAGAAAGTCCTTTTTGAACATCTTTAAAGAAAGGGATGTGGGGGACAGCGGGGAGAGCCATGTGAAAATAGAAACATAACAGCAAGTGCTAACACTAACTAGCCTTTTATCTTAAATCAGAAACACTCACTCAGTCTGCAAGAAAGCTAGGTATTTTTTTCTTCTTCTGCTTCAGGATATCCCAAGGCACATCTCCTCCTTCCCAGAGAAGGCTCTCACTGCTTCACAAGTGCCTACTTGGAAAAAGGTAGCTGGGAGGGAAGGAATAAGGACTTTCCTCCTATTTTGTGGAAGCTGGCCCCCTAAAATAACTCAGAATTTAGGCTGTGGGATGAAATCGAGTTTGTTTATGTAGCTGAATGCTTGGGCTATATCCTTACTGCAGAAAGGCACTTTTGTGCTAGCAATGGGCACTTTGTTATCTAAAGTATCTCAGGACCTGGGGCCAGAACACTTCCATCCCCCTGGGACTGAACTAGCTGGAGTTACGCTCCAGTTTTTGGACCACCAAATCTTGATAGTTCTTCTGCAAAAGGACCATTCTGGCAGTTGGGAAGGTGTCTCGCACTGAAGAACTCCCTCCAGTTAGTAGCTAGGTCACCCTTTAAGGGAAATGAGAGAGAACATTGTTCAGGGAGATCTTTGAGCAAATAAGAGAACTTCAAGGTAGAACACAAACAAATAAAACAAATATTTCAGGCAGCTGAGAAGGATCAGAAAACTGTTAAGATTTTTGCTATAAGCAGGGTTGCAGATTTGGATTTTGCACCTGCATTTCATGTCTCTATGCAAGTCTTCAGGCAAAAAGATTCTCAAATGTCTGAGGCGGCAAACACACCTACACTGAGGTCTCTGGGATTGCAGTGCTGACATTACATGCATACTAACAGCAGGCAATGGCAGCTGGTGAAAATACTAACATTCTCCAAAGTGAGAAAGAGGTGCTCCTCCTTTCCCTCTGAGGGACCATGTTACAGAGTCACAGAAGCACCTTCTGGGTGTTACTTGACCCAGCAGCCTTCCTCTCCCATGACTTGTGGTCTCCTTGTCTGTGACTCCCTCTTACCTCCATCCCAAATAAACCAAGGGTGTGATAGCTCAATCCATAGCACAACTGCCAAGCAACAGAGAAAGATGAGCAGTCAGGGGATTCACACACTGGGTATGTCCACACAAGTGGCCCAGAAGTGGTCCAGCGACAGTGTGGCAGGAGCTCTGCCTTCATGTGCACCAGCAGGGCTTTGACTTCTTTGCATGGCAGCATCTGTCTCAGGCTAATCCCCTTCCCCACCTGAGCAATGCTCAGTTCAATCCCACTGAGATTTCTCTATTTAATTGTTGCCCGATTCTACTAATGAAGGCCCTTGGAAAATTTTATACATGCTAAGTACAGGGAAGGATGCTGGGCTCAAAGGGGATATGGTATGGATTCATCCAGACAGCCTGCTCTAAAGAAAAAGGTGGGGGCAGAGCAGTAACACACACAAAACTTGTGAAAACACAGAGAAACATACTGGGAGTGATTTTTCCAGAATTAATCCTAAGGGAGGCAGCCATATCTGTATTTCCCTTACTGCTAAAATGGAGAAGCTTTGCTTACTGTCATGGTTTAACCCCAGCCAGCAACTATGCACCACACAGCCGCTCGCTCACTTCCCCTCCAGTGGGGTGGGGGAGAGAATTGGAAGGGTGGAAGTCAGAAAACTCGTGGGTTGAGATAAGAACAGTTTAATAATTGAAGTAAAATTAAATAGAATGGTGGTAGTAGTAGTAGTAGTAGTAGTAGTAGTAATAATAATAATAATAATAATAATAATATAATACAATAATAATATACAAGGCAAGTGATACACAACACAATTGCTCACCACCCACTGACTGATGCCCAGCCCGTTCCTGAGCAGCGATCGCTTCCCCCCCCAGCCAACTCTCCCCAGTTATATACTGAGCATGACATCATGTGGTATGGAATAGCCCTTGGGCCAGTCTGGGTCAGCTGTCCTGGCTGTGCCCCCTCCCAGCTTCTTGGGAGAGCATGGGAAGCTGAAAAGTCCTTGACTGGTGTAAGCACTACTTAGCAACAACTAAAACATCTCTGTGTTATCAACATTATTCTCATACTAAATCCAAAACACAGCACTATACCAGCTACTAAGAAGAAAATCAACTCTATCCCAGCTGAAACCAGGACACTTACATTTCAGACCTCTGTCCCACCATGCTTGGCAGTGCTAGGTTAGCAGTTGAACTTGACGATCTTAAAGGTCTTTTCCAACCTAAACAATTCTATGATTCTATTGTTCTATGCTTGACTGGGGGCACATTTTACTCTACGAGTATGGGAGCTTTGGATCAAGCCATTTAGAAATATCATATTGTTATTCTCAGCCCTGTTTCTGCCTCAGATTTTCTGGCCAGAAATACGTGCACATACATGTCTCAGTGCAGGCTCAGAAAGCCAGCTGTTGTGGGAAGAGTCTCACTTCCCACATCAGAAACACTAAATTCACAAATGGTACATCCAGTGCTTCTGGAAGGTGTGGGACCTCAAGTTTATGTGCTCTGGAATTGGTATGGATACATGCAGTGGATGAAGATGGGATTTCTGTATCTGAACAGTCCAGTTAGTGCTAGTTCACAGAAACTAAAACTGGGCTGCTCTCAGCCTGGGGAAACGTTGTTTGGATGTAATTACTGCATGGAATAGAGGGTGTCTCCCAGGAAATCCATCTAGACAGCCTTAGCCCGGCAGAAGTTTCAAGGTGGGCAGTTTCCAAACAGTTTTCCAAACTTCCCAAACAGCTTGTCTTTAGGGGAGGACAAATCGAGTCCCGTGGCAGAGGAAAAAACGCCTAGCTGGATGAAACAGCAGGACCATGTGCATGAAATGGAGGTTTCCTCCAGCCCAGCCTGCCGGTGGGCAGAGTCAGGCAGATGAAATTAGGGAGACCAGATTCTCCGAGGAGCAACTGAGGTGCATCACTGAGGCCACCTTGTAGCAATATGATGCTCTCTGTGTCCCTGAATGCTGGTGAGCAAGCACGCAGCTGCATCTTGAAAAGTGAGAGAAGGGGCTGGAGCGGGGGCTGGAGCAGAGGCTGTGTTTCTGCTCGCTCACTTTGCATCTGTTGTTCAGAGACAAGACGTTGCTTTCCAAGGCTGCCAGTCTATCACCTTTCATCAGCGCAAAGTATGTTTCGATAAAGAAATGAAATATGCAAGCTGAGGATAATTGCAGGTTGTAGATGGCGATAATAGCTGTAATTTGGATTGTGGAAGCAATAAACCCAGGCTCAATCACTGGCTGCTTTATTTGGGAAAGAACCCATGCTGCAAACACTGAAAATGAAATCTATGAAAAATATATATTTCAAGAAAAGTAATTAGCATATGTCTGTTGCTGTGGTTGCAGGGGACTAAGTGCTTCCAACTTTCTGCAGGCTAAGCCAAGATGTTTGCTTTAAGATAGGCAAGCTGGGTAGGAGACAGTTCATCACAGGCTATCATGGGTAGCCAGCGCAGGTGGGATGAATCACCTGTCAAGGGTGTGAATCTTTCATTTATCAATTAGTTGCATGGATTGGACATTGAATTTTTAGGAAGCTAAATGTAGGTGGGATAAATTTTACTGTCATTTGATTGACATTGGGTCATCAGAGAGACACTGTAAAAAAAAATCATTCCCACGAGGTTGCCTTGTTGGTGCCAGTGGACTGTAAAACATTTCTAATTGTGCCTGCTGCTGATGGCTGACTCATTTCATGCTGATCCAGTTTATGACATGTGCTCAGCAGGTCATACGATGAGAGGAAGATAAGGAAAATACCATCTCAGTTTGTTGATTCTGTCTTTCTTTTTCTTTGGCAGTCTGGAGCGTTCTGTTAGCTTCTCTACACCAGTGTCCTGCTCAGCTATGTCTAGGCTCATTTTAAGCATCTCAAGTACAACAAGACCAAAAAAAAAAGGATGCACTTAATAAGCAAACTTCCAAAAATGCGATTTAAAGTGAATAAGACTACATATTATTGTTGACCAAATTCAGTTAGTGTTCTGGACTGTCGTGGTTTAACCCCAGCCAGCAACTAAGCACCACACAGCCGCTCTCTCACTCACTCCCCACCAGTGGGATGGGGGAGAGAATCAGAAGGGTAAAAGGGAGAAAACTCGTGGGTTGAGATAAGAACAGCTTAATAATTGAAGTAAAATAATTTAGAACAGTTAAATAGGCAAAGCAAAAACCGTGCACGCAAACAAAGCAAAGCAAGGAATTCATTCACTACTTCCCATCGTCAGGCAGGTGTTCAGCCATCTCCAGGAAAGCAGGGCTCCATCACGCCTAACGGTGACTTGGGAAGACAAACGCCATCACTCCAAACGTCCCCCCCTTCCTCCTTCTTCCCCCAGCTTATATACTGAGCATGACGTCCTATGGTATGGAATAGCCCTTTGGCCAGTCTGGGTTCAGCACCCCCTCGGCTGTGCCCCCTCCCAGCTTCTTGTGCACCCGGCAGAGCAGGGGAAGCTGAAAAGTCCCTGACCGGTGTGAGCGCCACTTGGCACCTATTTAGCAACAGCTTAGCACTACTTAGCAAGAACCAAAGCATCAGTGTATCATCGACATTGTTCTCATCCTAAACCCAAAACACAGCCCCATACCGGCTACCAAGATGAAAATCAACTCTATCCCAGCTGAAACCAGGACATGGACATAAAGAAATGGAGGAAATTGAAAATGCACAAGTGTTGCATCTAGACACTTTCAAAACAATAATGCTGTGCTACAGAAATGCAAGAAGAGTTGTTTTTTGTTTTGTTTTTTTTTTAAACTAAATCACATCTTTTCAATGTAAAAGTGGCTAGCGTCAAAAGATCAAGACTTACATAAATCAGGCAAATAGGCCAAAAATAAAGCACAGTATTTATCTGCCTCTCAATGGAAACATTCGAGACTGACCCAATATGAGTTGTAATTTTTTTTCAAATTCTGTGCTTTCAACAAGAACAACAAAAATTCCTTCCAAAACAAACTTCGCCAGATTTTTAAGCTTGGTCACTGACATGAAAACTCTATTGTTTTCCCAGATCATATCTGAAGAACTGAAGTTTCAATCATCTCCCTCCCAGAACTTCTTCCCCTGTAAAATTGATCTCCAGGGAGAGTTTCCCTGACAGTCAGCTTAACCATCCTTTCTCTCATTTTCATCCCATTACTTCCAGCAAATTATTTTGTTAGGGTTATTGTGATGAGCAACGGGTATTCATGAGACCCTTCTCACTGTGATCTGTGTATTATGGGATGGGAATGTGGTTGGGAAGCCTCTTACTGCTAATGGATCAGTAATTGTCTTACCTTTAAATATTTCTTCAGCAAAATATCTCTTGTCTGTCCATTTTTTGTAGACATGGGACTTCACACTCATGAAGTGGAAACTGCACAATTAATGGCCCATGTAGCTCACTCTGGAGGTGGGAGGGCTGTCAGGGAACAAAAGAAAAGGAAAGAAATAGTAACTCCCGTGAGTTCCTATAGAATCCTAACAAAACAAAACAAAACAAAACAAAACAAAACAAAACAAAACAAGAACAATTGGTTTTCATCATATTTACCTATGGGAACAGGGGTCATCTCTTTGTTTCATGGTGTTAAGAAGAAACCCCCCTGTGGCTTCCAGTCCAGACACGGTTTATTTGAACGTAAACGTGTTCTGATCCAAATACAGCATTTCCTGAAGAAAGAGCATGCACATAGAGGCATCTTCACACTCATCTTGAACATGTTAGAGCAGTTCCAGCTGCAGTTTCACTCTCTGGACACAAATAAGCCATGCTGGAAAACTAGTTGCCAGCATCAGTGCATTGTGCTATGGCCAGACAGCTGAAGACCTCTTGTAGACTGCTTCTGCTCCCCCAGGGGACAGCTTCTCATGTCTGCAGAGCCGCAGGCATATGCTGCGAGGAGGAGGTGTGCAGAGCATGGGCTTGCAGGGGAACTCCAGAGACCTTGCACTGCCCTGCCACAGATTTTCTAGGTGCTGGAGAATTTAGGAAGCTCCTGCCTCACATATATGCTCTGTGCAGAGTCAGCAGAGGATGCTTCTGCTTTCAGGCATGCATTCATTCATTCATGGCAGCAGTGAATGGTCCACTCCTGTCTCTTTCTGACACAACCATATGTAGGTCATCGTCTTCTCCACCACATGTGCCCGTTGCCTTAGCTGTCTAACATCAACCATAGGCACTAATACAGCTTAACATAAAAGCTGAAAATTATCTTTTTTCAGTTCTTCGTCAAACAAATCAGTAATTCCTTTTCACAGCTGTTCAAGGGTTCCCATCACCAGGTTCTCTCCTGTGTCTGGACCAGTACTTGCATCAGATCATTTTTCCATGTTCCCTGGCTGAGGCCCTGGCTCTGCAAGAATGTTATGCACTAGATGATATAATGATGCCAAAGCCTGCCAAGTGAAGACACTCAACGCTGAAAGACATTTGATCCAAGGAAAGCAAACTGAGGCAAAGTCTCACTCAGAGGCTCAGGTTAGAACAGCACCATAATGTTGGGCATGCAGTCCACCAACTAAGGGAGAAGTCTTTGCAAAGATGCTGAAAGCACAGGGCCCGTAGTCCACTTTGAAGGGAACTGGGTGACATCCTGAGACAGAAATCACAGGGATCAGCAAGAAAGGAGGAGTAAATAAAAGGCTGAGGTCTCTAAGGCAGTCGTGGTGCACCTAATGAACTCCAGCATGGTATGTAATCCTTGATCTTCCATGAAGTCTGCACAAAGTTACGTCTGCCTGCAAATCTTTAGCACTTGGGAAGTGATATAATGAGCTAATAAATACTTGTCTTTGCATGTCGCTAGGACATGATGTCCTTAGCTTCAGCATACCAGCAGGTTACAACGGCCTTTGGGCACTCCAATTCACACAGCTTTAAGTGCTTGGATGTGTTACTCTCCCCTTAAACACTGACCATTTCTCAGCGTTTTGGCCAAGAGACTTCCGACACTGTCTGCCACCAGCAAGCCTGTGTGCTGCTTATAAGTGCCATCCAACTGAGATCATTCCTTTCCAGAGGAGACAAGAAGACATATGATCCGGTGGGTCCAATTGATGTTTGCTCTGTGCAGTTGCCACTGATCACTTCCTCAGGTTTTATTGCAGATTTAGTCAGAGAGCACCGCAGGGAGCAACACAAACGCAATTTGTGACTGACTCAACAGAAGAGATGAGTGGTTTGGCAGCTATCAGAAAGTTGCCGTTGTCAAAATATCACAGGCTATTTTTGTCGTTCTCACCTTACTAATTCCACAAAACCATCCGTGCCTGGAGCACCTCACAGGGTCTCATTTGGCTCTAAGCCACCCCATTCTCAACCCAGGCTAAGTACCCTTCACACAGCAACACAAATGCTCAACAGGAGAAGGGCAGAACTGTCATGCAAAAGCAGATGCTCAGCCCCAAATTCTGCTGGTCTAACACAGGGTATACAGCTGAGAGATTCAGATTTTAGGTAAGTAATTGCAAGATTTGTATTCACATCCATTTCCTAGCCACAGACTCCCAGTCTGAACAAAATTTTATAGGTAAATCTGACAGTGGCACTTAAAATAGGAGCTAGTTAGATTTAGAAGCCCACGTCTGAAATTGTGGTATTCTTCAAGATCCTTCTTCAACTTCTGTCTAACCCTGGAAGTGCTGCTTCCACTTTCAGTGTTCAGCCCTACTGACCTGGCTTCCAGGTTGGGCAGTTTTGACCCAGGTTGACAGAGGCACCTCACAGATGCTAATGACATCCTACTCACCTCTGTAGACCTTGGTCAGGTCATAACCCCAAAACTAGCTGTTCCTCCTCATCTCTCCCAGTCCATCTACCAGGTCAGGTTCTTCATAAAATGCAGCTGTTGCTTTTCCTTTTAAAATACAGCTGAAGTAGAAAGGGCTTCATGAGGACAAGTCAGGGGCACATGCCTGCCTTCAAGAAAAGTGACAGCCTCAGGCCAAGTAGCTGCAAGGAAGGAGCCCCATCAGGAAGGTCTCCCACGAGACATCTATAGGTGGCCTGACCACAAAGTTATTGTGTGGCCCTATAACCTGCGATACTGAGAGTGCAGAGCTGTTTTCCCCTTCTTCAGATCTGGAGAAGCACAGCCCCCAGCTCCCCAAAGCCTCTAGGGGAAGAGAGGCAGATGCTCCTGGGGGAAAGAATTTTTCTGTTGGAGAGGGCAGGAGGGGCCATGCAGAGTGGCCCACACCTCCATGCATGTCAGCTAAGAGACAGCTTACATTGGAGAGAGCCTGGCATATGTATTCCCTTTGGAAACGTTTCGGTTTGGTGTGCCCAGCACAAGGGATACCTGGACCACTAAGGAAAACTGTCCAGGAAAGACTAGGCATGAAAATTACATCCAGGAGCAGGTTTTCTTCAGTGGTAAAGACATTGGTATGGTCTTACGTGCCATGAATGCCAGTCTGGAGGATGAAACACTGGAGGGTTAACTTGAGCAGCCAGAGGCGCTGTTCCTGCTGTCTGGAGCTAGCTGCTCAGTCTGGTTATCAGTACCACTACTGAAAATGAAAACCAGAAAGAGAAGGTGGCTGCCACAGCAAGCCAAGGGCAGCACGGAGGACTACATGGTTTATTGCTTTTGGCTTTTTTTAAACTCTTCAGATTTTTTGTTTAGATTCATGATTCAAAGGAGTGTATCTTACTACCAGGTTGATTTAGTTGCTGGAGTTTCTAGGTAGCCCAGTTGTTTTATTATCCTGCAGTCCCTGACAAAATGGCAAAGGCCAAACAACCTCATTCTGTCCAGAGGAAATGCTGGGACATGATGACTCACTTCTGCATTCAAATATGAATGATTCCTGAGGTGGGATGCATCCTTTGGCCATAGAGGGGGCTGCTCATTGCAGCCTTGGAGAGAGCTGTCCTCATGAGGGTGGTTCTTCCACTGTGTATTGGTGGTCCCCATCCTGCTTCACTTGCACAGCAGAAACGCAGCCACACTGCTGCAGCTGCCTCTTCCTATGCACTGCCAGCTGTGACATTGCCTCTCCAGCACAAATACAACATGCACTGGCATGTATGATGATTTCAGCTCAGCTCTCACGTAGAGCTTTATATGGTGCTGTCCTGCACTATCTGTACTGGGAAGGTCTTCTGTTATTATACACATTTTAAGAGGAGATTGGTCCCTAGCAGTACTCCAGAGGAAGCTTGGTTGGTAGCTCCGGAGGAAAAGTTGTACTGAAGTTTACCTGCAGCCTGGAATTTAAATTACTACAGCCACAAGAACAACCTCAGCCCATTCCAGTAGCAAATTGAGGTTTTTCCTGCCCACTCTCATGTTTGAGCTCTCAGACAAGGGATACTTTTCACAGTTGTTGACAAAGCAGTTCTCACCTGCAGAAGAAACTGTGTGGGATGCTGTGTCACCAGTTTGTCATCTGCCAGCTCTTATCTGTGGACTCAGGAGGTGACAGGGAGCCACTGCTTCCTTCCATACTGCAAAGCCCAACAACAAATAAATATATTCACTCTGAAGGTTGGGCTTTAGCTGGACTAATGTATTTGCAAGGTCCACAGTCACACAGTACAGCAGGAGGAAGGACGCAGTGTATAAATCCCATGCAGATACCATCATTTACTGTTAATACTAGGACGCACTGCTAATGCAGAGGGCCGTTGTCATTCATGCACTGTGCTAGATGTGTACAGAAGCACCCAGAATATCAAACAAACACAAAGCAAGCATGAGAAGATAGCACACAGCCAAACACAAAAAGCAGCAAAATAAGTATCTATCTGTCTTTCTTAAAAACTGCATTTGTTCTTTGCCTTCCCCTGAAAAACAGAGTCGAAGAAGCAGGATGATGAAAGAGAGAATAGGAGTTAATCAACAAAGAAGTTCTGGCAAGAAACCAAGTCACCTTTGGAGCTTCTTGTGTCGAACGAGAAACCATCAATGATACGGTATAGCTGTAAATGATTTTCACAATGGACTGGCCCAAACACTGAAATTATTCTGCAGGGAACAGCTCTTCACAGGCTAATTGGGCTTGTTCAGTCTTGAACGTCAAGGATACACCAGGGGCTAGTTTCATTTATTGGGTTTAGAAGAAGTATTTACAAATCTAAAACCGTAAATCTGAGGCTTTGTAGCCTTAGCTAAAGAGCAGAAATGGAGCTAAAACTGATGTTAGCCAGGACTTTGCCTTCATCCTTGAGCTTAAGTGATTGATTGAGTTACATGTAGATCATTAAAAAACATATATTAAAAGAAAATTCCCGACCTCCAGGGAGACCAGCACTGAATGCTTTAATGCTAGCAAAAAACAACCACCAGAATTCAGCAACAAAAACAAGAAAGAAACCTGCAGCAGCATAGCAACAAAACAGGTAGAAATAATTCCAGTCAGAAGCCAAAAATGCCAGTCTGCCTCTCTTCTTTTCATGGTGGGCAGGTGCACTTTGCTTATGTGAACTCAACATCACCGCACCTGGACTGTGGTGGACCAAGATGGTGACAGGTTCAATCATGAGCACGGTGGACATTGAAGAAGGCTGATGTCCAGATCAACAGCCCTTATAGGTCACAACAAACACCCTGTTTGCAGGGCTGCAGGGCTTCCCCCAGACCAAGGACTCGCTAGGCAGGGGCAAATATTCATTAATTAATAAACTCACCCAAATGCATGATCTCAGAGGGAGTAATGTAAGTCAGACATGTCAGTGAAATTTGGCATATGGCTTCAGCTGGAAAAAAATTAGGAAATTTTCTGGAAGCTGAAAAAAATCATCAAATAATTCAGGTTGGAAAGAACCTCAAGAGGTTTCTAGTTCAACCTCTTTCTCAAAGCATGGTCAACTATGAGATGAGATTACTTAGAGCTTTGTCCAGGTTTGTCTTAAAAACCTGCACGCGTGGAGACTCCACATCCTCCATGGGCAATCTCTTCCAATCCTTAGCTGTCCTAATGGTGAAAAAAAAATGGATTTGGGCTTTTCATTTTTGAATGGTCCTCTTCAAAAGAGCAGGAGAGAGGGAGAAAGAAAGATAAAGTGGACAAGCAAAGGAAAAATAAAACAACCTTATGTGAAGTAGTGGGTGAAGTAGCAGGAACAGAGCTCATTTCACCTATTATTTTACATCTCCATTCTGAGCTGGTTATTCCAAGTTCCTCATGGCCACCTGAGAACTGACACACTTAGGATATTATTCAGTCCATCCTAAAGGAAACATCTAACATGGCTTAGGCCAATGCCCCTCAGGACCTCTCTCTCTCTCTGGTGACTGTGTGGAGACCATAGGCTACTCATGCAGAAAAAGACATCTCCACTGGGATATATAAAGCTGGGGCTGATGCGTCCTGCCCTGCATGCCCCTTTCACACCATCCCCCAAACACACTTCTCTTGTTGTCCCTCCCTCCCCAAAGGCTGCAAACTTGCTGTCTTGAGAAAGATGGACCCGCAATATCAGCTCAACCTCTAACCAAAACATTTGGCATCTTCCTTATAGATGCAAAACCAAGGCATTAAAACTGAGGAAGATGTGCTTGTAGAACAGCTTGGGGGAGTGGATTTGCCCCCCAGTTAGGAGCAAAAAAGGGACTGTGACCCCTCAGAGAGGGCTTGATCCATGGTCTTTGTGCTTGCCTTCCCTCACTCTCTAGTTTCCTCCCTCAGAGGTAGACCCAGGTCCAACCAGTTGTCTTGTGTGGGTCCCCCAGGCTCCCTGCGAGCTCTGGGTGAGTTTAGAAAGCCAGTACATTTGTGTGCACATGCAAGATACTGTTGGCATCCAAATCACAGCTGCACAAGGTGGTCTGGCTTGCTCAGGGTGCCACATCCAACGTCCTTGTATATCAACCCAAGCATGCACGTGGAGCTGATTCACGGCGAGCTTGGTATGGACAATAAAATACGATTTGTCATCTAATTACTGTGGACCGTAGTGGCTTGTATACTTTAAAGGCCTCATTAATTTAAACTAGTCTCTTATTTAGCTGTTACTTTTATGCAGCCTCACTCATCACTCAGTCAGGCTTCAGTGTACCCCATTAGCATCGTTTTGTCTAAAGCTGTACATCCAGCTCACAGGTGCCAGGCAGCACCCTTTCCAGCTCACATGGACCACCGGCCAAGGCAGCAACTGGAGATTAGGACTGAACCAGTGTGAGCCAGTTGCAAATGTCACTTTCATTGTTTTGGCTCCTGTAAGGACGGATCAATCCAAGTAGCTTTGGGAGTGGTAAACCTCGTTTGCAAATGCAACTACTCTGATGACACCCTTTCTGCATTGTGCACAGAAACGATCAAAATGGTAAGAACCTGAAACATAAAAATCGTTTGATGTAGTCCTCTTTATTTTCCAACTCATCTGTAGGAGGGATTGTTTGGGCGCAGAGCAGTAGAGAAATTAGCATTGTTAATTTGATGCAAGCCAGGGTAGCTATATGTGTTCAAGAAATGCAACACAATTAATTAGCCTCTAAAAAAAGCATTTGAAGTGTTTATTGCAGGATCAAGCTCCTGGTTTTATAAGCAGATGGGGAAATAAAGTGCTAGGAATGACATGGAGAAAACAGCTGCACTGGGACCAGAAGCCTAATTCATAATTCAACAGACTAATCAGTGAACATCTTCTGCAGTTCCTCAGCTGTAATGGAAGAACGTGAGGAGGCAAACGATTAGGCTGCTTTATTTCTTAAAGAGGCTGCTACCAATTAGCTTTCTTTCTCTGTTGCCCATGTACAAATCTAATGATGTAGCCCATGTTATTAAAGAGACAGAGAAAAGTAGGTCAGCCTAAAATAATTGTCTTAATGATAAACACTCTGAGGCACAATTTCAATACAGTTTGCTGAGAATTAATTATAAGAGTAAAGACCTGTTCACACTCACTTTTCTGATCTTTCCCATTCTCCTGCATGAAGAGAAAGGGCTGATGTTTTGTTGCTGCTGCTGTTTGCTCTGTAAATGCCTTTTAGTAGTAACTGCAGAGTCAGCCATGGTGGTGGTTTGTCTCCATGCAGATCCAACCAGCACAACACAGGTTTTTGTTCATGGTGTAGCTTTCTCCTGCCTTAGCTTTGCAGTCGGGATACCCAGTACTCATCGTAGGCACCCAGGAAGATTCACCTCTTTGCTAGAGGCAACAGCTTTGAGGCACCTGCCTCCCTGCAGAGACAGAAGGGGAGCCAGCTGTGACCAGCCCAGATTGCGACAGCAATTAGACGTCTAAGGCTAGATGAAAAGATGCTGTAGGGAACTGATTACTTTCAAGGAAAAGTGAAACCTAGCTTGGATCTGTCCCTGAATCCAACAGGAAAGCTTGTTCTGGGGAAGACACTGCAGGATGGTCAGTGTCCTACACTGTCAGACCTCCTGGGAATAAGGACTTTGCCTTGGCATAGTCTTTTCATCAAGAGCTTGGCTTGGAGTACGCCTGACATGGTCTGTGCCCTAGGCAGAAATGTTATGCTTTTCTTTCAATTAAAAAGCATTTGTCTGAGTGAGGATCCATCGGGATGACCCTGGCATCTGCATTTCAGCTTCTTTCCTGGAATCTTTCTTTCTGGTCTAGCCTGGAGGTCATTTCACTTGTAGCCTTGTTGCCTGTTGGCTCAATTTCCCTGCATTGGCATCAGGGCACTGAGTATTGACTGTTTTTCTGTGTCACAGGAGAATGACAGCCTGGCCCTGGTTGTCTCCAAGCATCTCTGTGCAGGTCTGTACAGCTGGTTGAGTCCAAGGTCCAAGATAAGCTCACTGGTCTTGGAGTCCCTGACAGTAATCTCAGTTGAGATGTAATTTTTCCTTTTCATGGATCCCCCAAATAAAATCCTCAAGTACAATTGGTAGATTCAACACACTGTATACCTCTGCTGTTCTTCCCAAGGTTGTGAGAGTCCAGGTACCATAAAAATGCAGCCGGAGGGCATCAGTCCAGCAGTTCTGGAAGAAATGTGCTTCCCTTGGTGTAGCGACAAATCCTCTGAGCAGAGAGGAGCATGCATCTTTCTATTTGCCTGCTGAAACCTTTTGCAAAACCAGACCAAACTGCAAAGATTTCTTTAGCTGAGGTTTTAATCAACTTTGAAAAGTGGAACATTTCCCAACAAAATGTTTTATGTATTCCTTTCAAAACAATACCTTGTCAGCCTTTGCATTTTCAAATAACAAATGCACAAAATTCACCGAGGCATCTTGTCAGTTCTTCCTTTTTACATCAAACCCAAAAACATTTTCAAGTTCTTCCAGAATGATTTTTAAAGTTTTTTTTTTAAATTTAATTTGATGTAAAAGTCCGATCTTTTTTCCAAATCTGACTGGGATAAAAATTGATGTTCAGAGCCCATTGATATTATCAGGCTGCATCTGGTTGTTCTGACATTTGTCTAGAGACAAGCCAAAGCCAGAGCCACAGATCAGAGTCACTGCCTGAAGAACAAACGGCTGAGTCCTCCCTGCAGGGTACTTTGAAAGCACCAGACCTGGTGCTTAGATCTCTCTGCCTCTGCTTCTGCCTCAGAGGATGCTCTGCCATCTTCTCCCTCAAGAGCTGCTCTTGTGACCTATCTGAACTACCCTGTCTCTCACGAAGCTGCAGTTTGTCATCTCCTGTATCTCCAGAGCAGTTTGGGGCTCTCAATGTGTTGCACAGATGGGAGCTGCAAAGCTCCCTCAGTAGAGACTTGCATACAAAATGTATGCTGCCTTCTTCTATGGAGGCAAAACCAGCCCTTCTCAAGGCATCGCTTTCTAAAAAGCCCTCATGGAGCACAGGGCTCTGATTAAAAGGAACTAAAGTCATTTTCCATGTCTCCGTTCAAGAACTGTATTACTGAGCTTTTCAATAATTACTGAGCTAATCTGACATTCATGATCCCCTCTAATGGATGGACTTGATTTCAGTCATTCATTCAGTGCCATATAGAATCTGATTAATAAGATGTTACTTAGTGGAACACAGTTTCTCTTCTTCCCCAAGGACATTATAATTTTAGAAATAACTTAAATATTACAAAGGATAGCAGGTAATTGGCAGGAGCACTCATCATGCTGCTCTGTAATTCACAGGCTTCCTCGCCACTAGGAGATGTCTTTCCCAAAAGATCACTTGTTATAGTAGTTGGGAGGGAGCAGCCAGGAAGGCGATGGAATTTCTACTTGCTCACCTTTGAACAAACAGCCTGTGCAGGATCATACCCTTTTAACAACCTATTCCTCCTGGGGTCCGCTGACCCCATGGATGCTGTTGTGGGACAGGGCATCTCCACTCTCTTCTGTCCACTCGAGTCCAAACCTATGCATTTTCCAAGATGTTATATACACTTATGTTGTTATGTGCCAAGCAAATCTGACAAATAAAATGACAGTAACATTAATGCATATTTTTTTTTTATTGTACCCAACCCTAGTGAAGAGCAGATGAGACAAGATGGATGAAATTGTTGACAAGAACAACTTATCTCTCTGTTATAATTGTGGCAGGGGCTGCCTGTCTTTGTGAAGTTCAGCCCAGTGTCTCAGTGCTGACAGCAGACTGTAGACCTCATGAAGTTCACTATAATTCTCCCAACAGATCTAAAATTAGTTTGATACCTGCATGTCTGCTTTTTCTCATGGACCTTATTGGGTTAATTAATATCTGGTTGACTTTCACAGAGCCCTGTGTGCAGTACGTTTGAATATAAGCATTACAGGAAAAATATCATCACATAAAAAATGCATGTTAAGTATACCACATATTACCCTACTTCCAGAAGCAGTTTAGGCTACTCACACAGCTTGTGCAGAGCTCTTTGCCCAGCCTTACTCCTGTCTCCACAAAAAGCCCCAACTTTACATCTCATTTCTAACATGAATCTATCAGAAACAGACTGCATTGTCCCCCGCTGTTCCTCTGGTAGCTGTGTGCAGGTAGTCTAAAGTAGGTTGGCTGGCTACTCTTTGGGACACAAACTTGAATGTCTGGATATCTGCAAAGTGAAGGTATGCAGAATTGCCCCTGCATAAGCCTCCCTATGAAGTGCACAGCACTTCTCTGGCAGACCGATGAGCATTTGTGCTTACCCATAACACATTCTTGCCATGTTTTGTGAGCATCACTGATGTCCCTGAAAACTAAGAGTGTATCAGCTTGCTCAGAGGGGTCAGTATCTATGTAGGCGTTCTCCCACAGCTCCCTCTTAAATGAAATGGTGCTTTGCCTTCCAAGCTCCCATAAAAACATTGACATGACAGCAAAGCCAGCCCAGGGCTGTCCAGGATGCTCCTTCCCAATCCCTTCTGCAGTTCAATTCCCTTGGATGAGCCCATGCAAATATGTGGAGATCCGAGGTACAAACTGGATTAGTTACAAAAGTCTATTTTAAAGGCAATTCACGTAAAACAGTGGCAAGAAGATCTGCTGAGGATTCCGTGGAACAACAGTATCACTCTGAATTCAGACCCCAACCTTGCACCTGCTATAGCCCGCATGTGCTGGTACTTGGCTGGGAGTTAAAACACAGGCTCTGGGTGTTTGCCTTCATCTCAAAGCCCAGGGCATCTTTCAGGAAAGGGATGGTGTTGACCTCCGCAGCCCTCCCCACACACCCCCTCCGTGGTCTCCTTCTGCCATCCTGAACTCGCCTGAACAGGCTTTCCTTGACTGCAACTTCTCATCCTAAGCCCCATGTGGCTGAAATAATGCCTTTTCCTGTCAAAAGAAGGAGGGGGGTTTAATTAAAGAAATTAAATCAAACCTTCAGAGATTTTTTGGTTTTAGAACCTGAGAACTTTCTTAAATAAAATACTTTTATTACTCAAAACAACAAAAAAGTGAAGAAAAAGCAAGTGAAATTAAGCTAATGAAAATCTAAATAATTTAACTGAGAAAAGAATTCTCAATAAATGCTGTTTGTTTTTTTTTCCTCTCAAATGTCAGACCTTTTTTCTCCTAAGCTCTCACCCACAGCTTTTGTTCCCTGTACCACCCACTCCCCAAAGCTTGCTGCAGCCTTGCTGTGCTGTTTGGAGCAATTCCTGTGCATTGCTTGGTTTAGTCCTCAGCTTATAAATTCTATTAAATATTTTTGGATGTCACTGATGTCACCTGTCCTCTCCTCCTTAAAAATTATTTCCAGAAACAGCCAAGCAGAGTAGGCTGTCCCAGAGCTCTAGGTCAACCCCAACATTCTTTGTTACTTTGTGCCCTAAATTTTTTTAATTTTTTCCTATTTACAGTGCAAGAGTGAGCCTGTGCTTCCCACAGTAGCATCCTCAGTGACATGTGGCAGAGCTGAAGTGGGAGAAGTGGAATCGGTGAAGTGGAAGAAGGGTTATTGTCATGTCTTTCTTTTACTA
Source organism: Platalea leucorodia (assembly GCF_965183815.1). NCBI lineage: Eukaryota > Metazoa > Chordata > Aves > Pelecaniformes > Threskiornithidae > Platalea > Platalea leucorodia. The sequence continues at coordinate 12,478,624 of NC_138834.1, forward strand.
GTGGAATTGAATTAGAGTGATTAGGAAAAAACAATTCTGCCCCATACCAGAGACATCACAGTCCATCACAGCTTTAGAGGAGGCTGAATTGCTTGGTTTCCCCCTGAATGAGCAGATGGACTCAGTACTTCCATAGATTGTTTGGAACTTCTTCAGTTTGGAGGTTACCAGTTCTTGCCATTTCATCACAATAAGAAATACTTTCTTTAAAAAAAAAAAAAATCAACAAAAAACCCCCAACACAACCATTTCACAATTTCATGTGGATTTTTTCAGTTAATTCTTCTGATTATCGAGGAGGATTAGGAAACATGGCCTTCAAAGCCATAAAGCAAATACACACAGAAGTCATGGTTAAATCTCCCATGTATTCAACCAGTCCCAGCGTTTAGGGGGACTCATCTGCTAGTTTGTGAATGTACAGGACTGGCAACAGTCCTGCAATGCCTGGAGGATCCCACATCACTATTGATGAAGCCATTGTGCCAAACAAGGACAAATCACAGCAAGGGGTCACAAAGCAAGCAGTCCTCCAAACTGAACAGTCGGAAAGCAGGAGCCATATGAGCCCCCCTTTACCATTACAAACTGTGACAGCACTCCCAGAATGACCACATGGGTTTTAGAAAGATTGTGCATGGTTTGGTCTGGGCATTTGGTCTAACTGGTGCCCACTCCTGCAGCATCTCATGGTGCAATCCTGTCCACATATGCCTACTGCTCATGTGAACTGGTCTAAGATACCCACTGTAGTGCATCGTTTAGGACACTGATTTTTCTGCATGTGCTGATGCTTTTCCAGTCTACCAATGAATATCAGAGACCAAGCACCATGGTGCTTCAGAAGGGCATCGTCCTCTGTCATCATTAGCATCCATCAGCATGGACTGTCACAGCACCCTACTACATCCATCACTGCATTAACCAGTTCTTTGCTGGCTGCAATAGTTCCTTTGGAAAACAGAGCCATTTCATGCACATGCTGATTTCATATGCCTTTCAACTGTTTTAGATAAGAATCTTAATGTGTAATTCCTTCTACAACAAATGGAAAGTGCTTCCTAGAGAGAGTATACACTACTTTGAAAAACCCGGCTGTGATTCCCTGCTGCTTCGTCTCTTGTAGGACAGCACCAAGTTTTTCAGTGAGACTTTCCCAGTTTGACTTTCAGAAATGAAAAGAGCAGCAGAAGGACGTGGTTTCTGATGTGCTGCCTGCTTTGATCTGCATAGAAAATGTCATCACAACATGTGTGGGGTACTGTCCACAATAGCCTTATGCACAGTCTGGTAATGGGGACGCTGGATAAGCCAGATTGGGGTGCACTGCTGTTTCCCCTGGCTGCCATGGACATAATTAGGGAGTGCTGGACCATGACTGGACTCAAGTGATGTTTGTCTGCTTGTGCTCCAAAGAGTTTCCATTATCATTATTTTTGTTATGGCCCAGCTGATTTTATGGCATTTGGACTTGCCAAAAACCACTATAGATCTTGTTTGGTGGCAAGGACCTCTCTGACATTTGCAGATATATTTGCCTGCCCCTCTGAGAAGTCTTTTCCATGGTACCAATGACCTGCTCAGCTCAACTTCTTTTTTCACTGGAATAGCAGGTGTTTTGCAGAATTTGCAGATGCTCAGAGTCTGGCAGGGGCTGTAGGAGAGATGCTCCTACCCTGGCTTAACAGTGGTACAAATATGTAAAGACCTGAACCAAAAAGGGAGGAAAGAGATTAAAATACTAACAAGCCACCTGGTGTGTATAACAATACATTATAATGACGAGTAGGGAAAGCTATTGTTATTGTGTGACATAAGCAACATTTTAATTAATGTAACAGGTACTGACAGCCTTGGCATACTGGAGGTGGCACCTGTTTCACTCCTCACTAAGAAATATCCAACATAAGACGCTGTTGGCTTTATATTCAATTAATATCACCAGCAGTGTGCCAGATAAGGGAAAAGACCCATCCTCTGTCAGGCTGTTAGCTCTCTGTAACTTTTGGAACTAAATAAAGGCACAGTTTCAAGAAAATAAACAGAGAAAGGTTCATTTCACAGAATCACAGATTATTTGAGGATGGAAGAGACCTCCGGAGATCATCAATGCTCCTGATCAAGTAGGGTCAGTAGAGCAGGTAGTCCAGGGCTGTGTCCATTGGGTTGTGAATATCTCCAGTATTTCCTATTAGTCAGTCCACTATGCTTTTCACAGTTGCTTCAAGTCAGCTTGTTGTGCTGGAAGCAGCAGAGCAGATCCAAAATGATCAAAAGCGATTAGGGATTCCTGGGAATGATCTCACAGGAAGCTGCAACAAACTTTAAGTAATTATGTTGTTACAGTTTATTGTGTAGGTATTAGTTTAAAACTAATTATTAAACCCCACAGAAGATACTTGAAATAATTATTCTCATTTGGAGAGACATGCTTGAAATAATGACTCTGATTTGCGGAATCGCATTAGCTACTACGCAAACGCTAACCAGCCCTGGGAGCAAAGGCATAAACATTCCTGTTATTTGAGCAGGATTGTGGAGTCTGAACCCCAAAATCACAACAAACTGGCCCCAGCAAAGGGCAAAGTCAGTTGGACGATCGGGGTACCAGCCTGAGTTTAGTCGTTAGACCTGTTCTGCAGTGCCAGCACACCCAGCAAGAGCAGACTGATGTGTGTGATAAGGGACTCTTCACTGCGCACCCAGCAATCCCTCTCTTGGGATTTTCCATGCATATGTAGAACAATTATTCAACACACACATGGAAATACAAACACAATTCTGGCCTGAATTTCAGTTCAGGGAAGAATCTTTTTTTCTAGAAACACTGAAGCATTGAGAACAGAGATTCCGGCGAAACATTTCTCTCTGCTGCTTATTTGTCTTCTTTTCACACGTGCAAATAAAAACCCCATGCTCAGCCTTCTCTACAGTACTGGGTACAGGCAGGATGGGAAAGAGGTCACACTGACTGCACCAAATTGGTTTATGTATCTTGCTAAATCAGATTACAGGCACCAGACAGGAGATTTAAAATAAATTGAATATCAAAAATTTAAATACGTTTTATGAATCTTCCAGCTTCTACAAGAGCACAACATTCAAAATAACATCGGGATGTAAAATATGCATCCTGGGATGTTTCTGCTGGCTATAACCTTTAACAGCGTTCCTCTGTTGTGTTGAGAAGCTGAACTCATGCATATTCGCTGAGCAGATTCTTGCTATTCAAGTAGCTGCCTGAGCATCGCCTGCGAGGGCTGCTGATTCATGCTCAGCCAAGTGCCCCATTTCTTCATGCCCAGGAAACTGCCCAATGAGACTCATCAAATGTTGTGTGCCTTAAACCTTTCTCAGAGAGACAAAACCCCCAAAACAATGCTTAGGCCCAAGCAAGTTCCAAGAGTTACCTGCCACTGTTTACATTTACAACATAAAAGCTCTGAGGTTTATTTCTAAGGTTTTGTAGTTCATCTTTTTACACTTATTAAAACTGGGGAGGTATTTTGATAAATATATCAAAAATACACCAGTGAGCTATCATAGGGGAGGACTTTTCTACGTTTATTGCAATTTAAATAATAAAAAGGCAGATGATACACAAAAAGAATTATTTCTTTTGCTTGAAGAAATCTCTCAACACCTGCACGGCAAGATGTCAACAGCTACAGTGCTGGAGAAGAAATGGGGAAAATTATGCAAGGAAAAGAGTTTCTTGGTAATGGCAGTGGGTGACAGGAGGGACCTGTAGCTTTGTTAGGTGTTAGAGAGGAGATCCCTGACGTGAGACCCAGGCTGAGACCCTGTTGTGGCAGCCCTCCGTTGCCGCCACAAGGAGTCCAGTGCAGGGGCAGATCACCATCCTCAGACCCAGCACCAGACCCACAGCCAACGGCAGGATCCATTAATCCTGCCAAGTGACTGCACTTATGAAGCACCAATTCCTGTTCATTGGCCATAAGGAAAGGCAGGGTGAACATTTTGCCTGTAGATACCTATACCGAATGACTTCCACCCATATGTTTCAGGCTGTACCACAGCATTTGACAACATTGTCCAACATTTTGATCTGAAGACTATCACTAAGCAAAATTAATTATGCCTTTACAGCTTTGGGGAGGTTTTTAAATAAATAATGTTCATGGAGATCTGCCATGTATTGGAGGTGTTTCTAATAGGTTCCACCACGAGTTATTCTCAGCCTGAGATAACATTGAATTCGGTATTAAATATTGTTGACAACAGTATCCAATGCCATGGCATTTGCTGGGATGGTAAATGATGACTGTCATGAGTAAATTCATTATACAACCTGACTGCCTGGTTTCAGGATTCAACAGATGTTTTAAACCTGCTAAAAACAAATTGAGAATGATGCGACTAGAACCAAGATGGCACAATGTGTGGAACTGTGTGCTGGAGGACAGTGACGCAAGGAGGTCAGAGGGGTGGCAGAAACCAAACCACTGTGAGCTGCCAGCACACAGTTCAGTGGCAAGGAGTAAAATGGGGATCAAAGTTAAGTAGATGAGATATAATATTTCCTCTGGCACGACAATAATGAGACTGTGACTGGCTCATGAATGTAGTTCTAAGTCCCAGGCTTTCAAAGGAGGTTGACCCACTGGAAAGAGTTCAGCAAACCACCACAGAAAGAACTAAAGGTTTGAAAATCTCTGCATAAGGATCTCTGAACAGTCAGTGTTTCTCTGGTTGATGCAGGCTCCCAAGTGACCATACTGGTTTGAGACAGTGGGCACCTACTAGAGGAAGAAGGAGGATGGAGAACAGGTCAGATTAGCCCTCACTGGAGGCAGACACCCAAACTCAGTGGAGCATCCTGCCAAAAGCACTTAGACTGATCACACTGCTTCCATCTCAGTGTAACTCCCAAAGCTGTTTTGAACAAGGAAAGGAAAGGGAAGTCTTGCAATCACAGAAGAAAGAAAAACAACTGGACTAAAAGCCAAACCTTCTCATAGAATCATAGAATCGTTAAGGTTCGAAAAGACCCTTAAGATCATGCAGTCCAACCGTTAACCCAGCACTGCCAAGTCCACCACTAAACCATGTCCTTGAGCACCACATCTACCCATCTTTTAAACACCTCCAGGGATGGAGACTCAACCACTTCCCTGGGCAGCCTGTGCCAGTGCCTGACTGCCCTGTCAGTGAAGAAGTTTTTCCTCATATCCAACCTAAACTTCCCCTGGCGCAGCTTGAAGCCATTTCCTCTCGTCCTATCCCTTGTTATTTGAGAGAAGAGACCGACCCCCACCTCTCTACAACCTCCTTTCAGGTAGTTGCAGAGAGCAATAAGGTCTCCCCTCAGCCTCCTCTTCTCCAGGCTGAACAACCCCAGCTCCCTCAGCTGCTCCTCGTAAGACTTGTTCTTTAGACCCTTCACCAACTTCATTGCCCTTCTTTGGACACGATCCAGCACCTCGATGTCCTTCTTGTCATGAGGGGCCCAGAGAGAGAGAGAGATACTCAAGAGAGTCAGTGACTGATTTGAGTGAACACTACGACAGAGGTATCTGAGACATATTCCTAAGCAAGATGCCAGGCTTCCCTAGATCATAATTTGAGAATGAAAAAGCTCAGGGGAAGAAAAATACAGATATTTCTTCTTTCGTGCTTTAAAAGTCTTTATTTTCATTATAATTCTTTGATCTTTCTGCTAAAGAAAGTCTAGCTGCAGGAAGATTTTAGGTCTTTCACTTCAAATTCCTGAAAAGAATAACTACAAATACTCAGACTGAGTCAGATCCTTGAGATATTAGCAATGGACAATAAGAAGATGTTGCAGCCTAATGCCCAGTCCAAAACTGAGGAAAACATGCCATACCAGTCCAAAAAAAATTAAGTCTTGTGGCCTGGGAGGTCTCAGGGTTTGGGGCAGTGGAAGAGTAAACAGTGTAACAACAGCACAGTCCTGCTGGGAACGGGCTGAAGGAACACAATTTAATATATAAGGGAGAAAGAGAGATCACAAATCAATCATGAATTTACCTTCAGGAAAGACAGTGAAGCACTGAATCCAGCCGGCAAGGGCAGATCAGGAACCAGTGGCAAAAACCTGAAACCAGGCTAATCCAGATAAAATTGAAATACCACAGTCAAGGACGGTAGTTTACCTGCCTCTTGAAGCGTGCAGTAAGTTGCACGTCTTTCTAAAATATACACTGTAGTTCATCCACAAACAGTCAATGCCCTGAAGGAGTTATGTGCCCTGTCCTGTGGGATGTGACAGACTGGGAGATGATGTGGATTCCTTGTGGCCATGAGATAAACCTCTGGTGTTTTTATATACAGACCAAGATGTATCAATTTGACTTGCTGGAAAATCATGTATGAAAACTAAGTACATAAAAAATGAGCTAAACAGTGAAGAAATTGGTTTTCGTGGAAACAGGCAAACCATCAGTTCTGGTATGACTGGTGTTTAAGGAATGTCTGAGATAAGAAGTTCTTCACTTGTTCCTTGGTGGTGCCAGGATGTTAAGACCAAGATTAGGACAGAAACTGCTGGAAGTGGCCAGCATGTCCCACTGCACATTTGTGTGACCAGCACAACTTAGCACAGAGCAAAGGGGACACCAGCAGCGGCCACAGCTGACTGCAGGTTGGAGATCTCAGTCCTTTCTTATGTCTTCTTGCTATTGCCAAAGGAAAGGGGTCAATGTCTTGTCTGGCAGCTGCCTTCCCACAATGAAGTGCAAAACTTAAGACCCAGAGTCCCACTGCTCTGATCAAGGGGAAGATGCTCCCCAGCTGGAAGAGGACCTGGGTTGGCTTCAGGGAGCGGTGCTCAAAGCCACCCCCTGCCAGAGAAGTATCTGTCCCCACAACACGTCTCCCTCCTGGCCTTTGGGAGCCCCCTCTATGCACCATTTAGATTTGGGGTGCTGGTGCTGTTTGTGTTCATTTCAGGAGGTGGCTGGAGAAGGGAGGTAGTGCATCTCTGCTCAGGTACAGTGGAGTATGTAAATGTGACTGTCTTTGTAATTAGCCATTAAGCCCAACAACTAACGTTCACACAAGCCTGTGAAAGGCTATTTCTAATGATATTGACATTATTCTATCCACATTTCAGCTTGCATGTTTTCTATTAAGATTATTTATATGTCCCTTAAAGGAAGGCCTCACAGCCTCTATTTGCCATTCCAAGACAGTTGCATTAACTTTATCTAATGGGACATTTCAGCTATTAAACATGGAATAATTCTGGTTTAAGTACACTTCAGAAAGTTAGACATTAATTACAGCAACAAGCTTAAGAGAATTAAAGACAACTAATTAATGGGCTGCTTCATTGTTTGTCGGAAGTGATTTCTTCTGATAGGAAATGAAGCTTAAGACCAACTTTATAAATGTGAAGTAATCATGGACCTGAAAATGTTATCTCCTTCCAGAAAATTTGGCAATAATTTCTGCTGGGAATGAAAGCTAATCAGAAAGGCACCTCCAAGCCATGCTGAGCTCTGATCCCAAACTCTAATTCTAATTCTTACTTTTCATTAAACTTGTCCACTTTGGAAAGCAGATTTTTTTTTTTTTTTTTTTTTTTTACTTCATTATAGCTACATTCACAATGTTCCTAACGCATCAGAGGAAAATTTTTTTAAGTGAGGTTTCTCTTCTTGGCTTTCATCTGTCACTTCCAACCTTTTCTTCCTAGTTTCTGTTCTTGAGAGATGAAACTTGGGTACATTTCAGTCAGCCAGTTATGCCATTATAAGTCTTCACAAAAGTGATGTTATATTTTTGATCCCAGAATATTTTCTATTTTGAAATCCTGTTTTTTAATATTGGAATTTGGGTGTTTCCAATAGAAAATATGCTCAGAAGAGAGGAACTAAAATAGGAAAAGCATAGAAAAAACTTTTTTTTTTTTGAAAGCTGAAATGATCTGTGTGATGCTCTTACCTAGGTAGTTCTGGCCTCAAAGCAAGAAAGGACGTCCAGGATTCAAGAAAGAAGAGCAACAGTGAGCAGACTCTTCCCTTTTGATCCAACAGAGCCTCTTTTTCCTGCCTTGCCATAAATATCTCTTCCACCCCTCCACCACCCTCCAATTTATCAAAGTCCAGTCCTGCATGACAGTGAGTATGATATATAGCCCAGTTCCAGAGTCCATATTTCAGAAAGCATCAAAACCAAAGAATTCAGGAAAGACCTGCAAAAGTTATTTGAGGATCAGAAAATATGCCTTTTAGCAAAAGACCAGAATGCTCCATTTGTGGTTTTCAGCTCCTGAAGACAGAGGAAAGTCACTGGACTGCCGTTAAAATTTTCTCTCTGTCCAGGCAAGACAGACAGACATAGTCAAGAACATTACATCTGCTGTAGGGGGTTTTGCACCTTTACAGGAAAAAAAATTGGGGATCTGCAAATCAAAAATGACTGGCATGTTCTATGAAAATATGAGCTGATGACATGATTGCAGTTTCTGGGGACTTATTAGCAAAGAGATTTCTGACCAGTGCCAGACTTCTCATTGCATCCAGCAGGCAAAGGCACCTATGAGCTAGAAGCTGCAGGTAGGCACATCTGGGCTGGATACACAATGCAGTATTTAACAGGGGATTAACCACTGGGGGTCCATTCTAGGAATAAGTTGAATCCCAGCACTTTTTCTACAAGGTGTACTCAAGCTCATCCAGAAGCAGTGGGCTCTGTGCAGGAGTCACCAGGTGGGACTGTCTGGCCTGATCTGCGTGAAAAGCTCAGTCTAGCCAGTCATGGGGATCTCACCTGCCTTCAAATCCAGGATCTTTTGGTTCTCCCTCAGAGTATGTGAGCATGAGTGGAAAGTGTTGAGCAAATATTCAGGAACATCCATGGCAACATTGACAGGACAGAATAACATGAGCTCTCTGCCGTGTGGGCAGGAGTGTGTACTACCATGGTATCCACATCCAAGGGCGGACACCTTGGTGCGTGGAGAAATGAGCAGGATGAGTACTGGAGAGCCTTACAGACATCCCTGCAAAGCACAAGGGACTCATTGATCCAACTCCCTTCCTGGACAGTGACGTGGCCCATGCAAGAGGGGCCCAGATCGAGGCTGCTGGTGGTTGCTGCTGTAGCACAGGCCGATGGATGGCTGTGCATTACAGATCTGAGCAGCTATGGAGCCCTGTGCTACACAGAGATTATTCTAATCCTTTCATTAGCTTAAATCCTGCTTTTCTCCAGTACAGTCGATACTGTTACAAGGAGAAAGGAGTCAGTGGTGCAGGAGCACACTCACCCTTTTCTGCCAAGGAGAAGGAACTGGGAATAATCCCCTTTGTTGAGCTCAGATGAATGGTGTGTGATTGGCAGCATTGGTCCCTCTGCTAATCATACTGGAGTGGATGGAGATGCTCTGTGCACACACAGCAGCTTGGGAAAGGAGATGCAAAAGCCTCAGAAGGCATTTCTTAATTAGGAAGATTTTATTTCTGCAGATTAACATATTTATTATACTCATTAATCATCACTTCCTGTGTCCTACCACAGCACAGCTCAGCAGGATCAGGGTGCACCATCTTCCTTTGCCAGAGTGAGATGGGAGCACCCCACCAAGGGCCAGTGTCTTCCAGAAGAGCCTCCCAGCAGAGAGCATCCTTCTACTCTGGTCCCACTGGGAGGGAACCAGGAATGCCCTTGTCAAAGTAATACCTGTTGTCAGGCTCTACCACAGGGGACTGCATTGGAGACTCACAGAATCATAGAATCACAGAATCGTCAAGGTTGGAAAAGACCCTTAAGATCATGCAGTCCAACCGTTAACCCAGCACTGCCAAGTCCACCACTAAACCATGTCCTTGAGCACCACATCTACCCGGCTTTTAAATACCTCCAGGGATGGAGACTCAACCACTTCCCTGGGCAGCCTGTGCCAGTGCCTGACTACCCTTTCTGTGAATAAGTTTTTCCTAATATCCAACCTAAACCTCCCCTGGTGCAGCTTGAAGCCATTTCCTCTCGTCCTATCCCTTGTTACTTGGGAGAAGAGACCGACCCCCACCTCTCTACAACCTCCTTTCAGGTAGTTGCAGAGAGCAATAAGGTCTCCCCTCAGCCTCCTTTTCTCCAGGCTGAACAACCCCAGCTCCCTCAGCCGCTCCTCGTAAGACTTGTTCTCCAGACCCTTCACCAACTTCATTGCCCTTCTTTGGACACGATCCAGCACCTCGATGTCCTTCTTGGAGTGAGGGGCCCAACACTGAACACAGTACTTGCGGTGCGGCCTCACCAGTGCTGAGTACAGGGGCACTATCACTTCCCTGGTCCTGCTGGCCACACTATTCCTGATGCAAGCCAGGATGCCATTGGCCCTCTTGGCCACCTGAGCACACTGCTGGCTCATGTTCAGCCAGCTGTCAGCCAACACCCCCAGGTCCTTTTCTGCCAGGCAGCTCTCCAGCCACTCCTCCCCCAGCCTGTAGCGTTGCATGGGGTAACGCTACAGGACTCCTGTCCTCTCTGGACAGGGTAAATTGAGAAAGGGAGGTGTGATCAATTCTCCTTTAGAGAACTCCTGGCTGTGAAACCCAAGGGAGGTGCAGACCTATCTCTGTGATCAATGCCAAACCTGACTCCTGTGTTCACAGTTTCCAAGGGGCTCCAGGGATTCCTTTGCTGGCCACAGGCAATTCCCCAGTTGGCTCCCCCCACTCCAGAGTCCTCTGGGAGATGCCCAGCTTCTAGATGAGCTGGGAGATCCACCTCTCACTTAGGGTGCTGTGATCCAGCAGCCAGATACCAGCCCTGTGTCACAGCAGGAGACTCACAGGCACCAAAGTGAAGGAATTTGGGTTGGTTGGTTTTTTTTCTTCCAGTGCTAAGTGACTCCCAGGTTAGGCCTCTGTCCCATGCCAAGGTCCAAATTCACAGATTCCTGTCCTACTCTGTTGCCCTGTCTATAGGATCATCCTCCTCTGCTCGGGTGGGGAATCTCAGCATACGCTGCGGACTCAACAGAAACAGACACACCTGACTCTGGCATCCCATTCAGTAGGTCATATGGGATGAACATTACTCCAGGCCTGATTTCTGGGTCATTGCCGTCTCCTACAAACACCACACCCCTATCAAACAGAGCAAGACAGGTTCACCAAGCATCTCCCTCAGTAACTGTTGCAACTGGGCTGCAGGTAGTGCTGGGGACTCTGAATAGCCCCAGCACTACCCAAACCCTTCAGCTCACCATTGGGCCAGAACGCTGCACTTGGCTGCTTCCTGCTATTAAATGTTAAATACATAGCCTTTGTTTATAATTTAAGACATATTCTACCTCAAATCCCAAATGCAAATGAACTGTAAGGGATCATTTTGTACCCCTGAGGTTTCTCCTGTACCGGATGGGGGGGTACCTTCTCCTCTACAGTGACCCTTTATCCATGGCTCAGCATGGGAGGAAGCCTGTCTGGTGCTGTCTGCTGTACTGGGTGGAAGGGGCTGTGTGCTGGATGTGACAGACAGCCTGCCTGCCTGCTGACCCTGGCCAGCCGTGCTTGCCAGCACCATGCAGTGAAGTCTGTGCTCTCTACCCTTCATTCGTGACTGTTTCTTTCATCTTTTCCCTTTGCTGGTGCTAAGCTGCACCGCTCCAGGAGATTGTGTAAACTTTGAAGTCCATGGTGACCATGAGGCATTCAAATACAAGCAACCTAATTATCATCCTATTGTATTTTTCCAGCTAAACTGCATCTGTCCTGCTCCTGGAAGAGAAGCAGAAGGATGGCATTTGCTTTCCTCCCCATAGTGCTGTTCACAGCCATCAACATGAAAGGAAACCCGTTGATCTCTCACTTTCTGAGTCTGACCTACTTTCTGAGTCTGGTAAAGGGAGAGGAGCTGCTGAGCACTACAGCTCACAGCCTCTGAGGGCCACGTGCTCCACGGAAAGGGGAGCACCTGGGCATGTGGTGGAGGCTGTACCCCAATAGCAGTGATGGAGACAGTTTTGGGGAGGACTGGGCAGAGCAGAGGGACCTGGAAGCAGAGACTTATAGACACTCGGGAATTAGGATTTTTTTAGAGTGATGTATCCTCTGGGCACTGAAGGAGCAGATTATGGCTGGATTTGCAGTGATGTGCAGTACAGAGTCTGCCATCCATCACACTGACTTCTCTAAGAGGGTTCCCCTAATTAAAGATCCCATTTCAGAGCTTCATGCCCATCCACTTTCTGACAGAATACGAGCATGGCCCTCCCTCTCCTTAACTCCAACCGAACACATGATTTTTCTTCATCTACTGTTAACACCTAGATGTGCTTATTGGAAACTGTTGGCCGGCAGCCAGAAGCCACACCAGAAGTGCCTGCATGTCAGTGGTCCATGAGATAAGAGGTTTGCAAAGGATCTAAGGCTCATTCAGGATGGCACATGGCACTGACTCTTCCCCCAGTGTATCCCAGTGTCTCCCAGCTCAGCAGAACTGAGCTGGATTAAGCCTAGGGACTTCCTGGCAATGAGTCCAACCTGCAGCCCTAACACTAGCCAGCTGCAAATGGATATCACACATCCACCCTTCGTCTGTACCATGGATGTGTGCCAAAGCCAGCAATGCTGCAAGCAGCTTTTCTCCCGTCCTACCCCCAGGGTCAGTGGGCAGCTGCCCCTCCTCTGAGCAGATGTTCTCGGTTGTGCTGCCTTTGCCCGCAGAGTTATTACCTGATATCAATCTGCATTGCACAGTGTTCCATCTAATAAGTCAGCTAATTACATGATTGAATTGCTTCATGTCTTTTAGGAATATTACACCGTGACCTATCTGGAATTAGGAAAGTAGCCAAAGACCCAGAACAAACCACGTGGGAAGGCAAATGCTTGTAGAAAGGCCAGGCTGGCTCCTGACTCACTGCCTAGCATTTGCTGTGGCATTGCTCACATTGGTGTGTTCAGCTGCCACGGTGGATGTCCTTGATCTGTGATACAGAGAAAGATGGAAAAGGGGACGCAGCTGAGGTACTGGAATCAGTGTAGTGTAGTTTCAAAGCCTGAGCCAGTCCTTGCAGATGCATTTCTGATCCATCTTATTGCTGGGGGCCATCTGTAGCTTAGAAAGAAGCCCACAATTTTTCCCCGAGTCCCAGGTGCCTCATGATTCATTTTTTTTTCCCCACAAAAAGTCATGTCCCCACTCCCAATCACTGTCTTTGGCGAGCAAGACAGAGAGATGGCTATCCATAAGGAAAGAGCAGCTTGTCCTTATGGCTCAGATATAAGCCCTGGTTGGCCTTGAGCAGCAGAGGTGTTCCTCCCAGAGCTCCTTGGAAGAAGAGGTGATCTGGCAGGGTCACATTCATGCTGCACATGCAGGACTGGGCTCTGCCCCTGCGGTACCCAAGAGCACTGGCAGCAGCTCTGTGGCAGCAAGTTGGGGCTCCTGAAACCTGGAAGAGAGGTGTCACTTCAAAATTACAACAAGCACTGACTGGAGTCAAGAGATCCCCAAGGGAAAGTGCAGCAAAGGTCCTGGTGTTCGTTAGCAGGAGAATGTATGGGCAGAACTGCAGAAGCCAGGAGGTTTATTTTGGGAAATTGCTTTCTACGGCTGGCTTTTCTTAAAATTTTTCTCTACAGACTTGCTGGAGGTTACTGTTGGAGATACCAGGCTAGATGGACCTCAGGGTGACTCAGGGTGGCTATTTGCCTGTTGAGTGCATGGACTTGTGGAACAAAATATCTGGGAATTTTTTAAGGTCTCAAAGACAGACAACCCATTAAATGCTAACCCCATTTGCCCACTAAGTCAGGAAGAGAGGACATCAGATCTGTGGGGAGAATCTCTTTCTGACTCCACCATAACTCAGGTAATGACAATTTTGGGAGACCAACTGTTCCGCAGAATCGAGTCACAGCACAGAGCACGGGGCTGGCACGAGAACTGGCAGGAGATAATCAAATTGTACTCAGGCAAATGCAATAACAGACAAAAAGATAAATGTGTGGGAATTAGGAGGGAAGCGGCAACAATGAAGAGGGACTGTAAGACCTGATAGATTAAATAAGATAAAAAGCAATAAATATGTACATTTCTAGTAAACAAGGATTAATGGGAAACAGCGTATGTTGCAAGGAGGGGTTTATTGGAGCCAGAAGGAGGAGCATGAGGTAACATAACTAATGAGACATTATGAGGAAAGAGAAATGGTGGCTGGTAAACCTTGCACCATCATAGCGAAGAACAAAAGCAAGGACCAGACTGGTGGCAACTCATTGCTTTGGTTAGTAAAGAGGACAGGAAGCCAACTTGACGGTGGGGGACAACAAGAATGACCAAACTGGCCTCCCTGTGCTTTGGTCCCACATCTGCATGGCACAGAGGCAGTCTGTGATGGAGACAGTCGTTCCTGTAGGAGCTCTAGTTCTCCCATGCCAGCTCCCTGCATGCAGGGGACTTGTTGCTGCTAGTTATCGTGAGAACCAAGATTTTTCTTCTGCTCTCCTAGGAAGGGTAGTAGCTTCACTCACCATAAGGATGCAGCCTCCCACAAGCAGCACCAACTGTTCAGTTTTATTGCCCACAGAGAAGCAGAGCTTGAACCCATCTCTCTTTTCCTTTACAGTAGGACCTCCAAGGGTCCTTCACAAGAAGCTTGCAGCCTTGATCCTACTGCACAGTCGCTTTGCCAAGCACATTTACCTGCAAGTTTGGTCACTACCTGCCTTCTGTTGCCATTGCAGAGACCCAGAGCAAGGAGGGCAGGGGAAGGAGGATCATTTGGCAGCCTGAGTTTGCCCAGCTTGGAGGGGCTTTCAGGGAAGGGAAGCTAGGGAGAGTGGCAGGCAGTTCTGGCCAAGGACAGGAGTATGAATGTACCCTGCTAAACCACGTGCTGAGAGATGGGAGCCATTCATTAAACGTAATTTCCCTTTTCCCATCAGGCTGCAAATTCTGCAGTGATAAAATTAATTAACAACTGCAATTAAACCAAAACCTGCCCTGTTTTGTCAGGATGAGTTATCAGGAGCTGGGTTTTATAATGGCTCCACCATCCAGGGGAGAGCAAGGGGCTGAAGTGTTCACAAGTTGTGATCCCCTGAGCTCTAAGTCACTTTGTTCTCCTTGGGTAAAAATGTGTTAGGAGGCTTGGATCTACCTCTAGGAAGGCAGGGAGCCAAACTGCCTGAATACCCAGGAGGAGGTCCTGATGGCCAGGAGAGCTAGAAGATGGGCTCCAGCTCTGAGATTGCAGGCATCCTGGGTTCATGGCAGAGGCCAGAGGATGAGAAAGGTCCTGTGTGAAGACCTGGCCTTGTCTCCATAGCAGAAAATATTTTCAGGATCCCTCCCAGTCCACAAACAGGTGGAAACTGTCATCAGGCAATGTGTGGTTCTCCAGAGACCAGCCCCAGCCTGGGAACATAATGCACCCAAGCTCTCAATGTGCTGGGCACCAACGCAGATGGCAGAGAAGGAATTCATGTCCCAGTCCAGCATCCTCTGATCATGAGAGTCACAGGGGATGCTATTCCCCATCCCGGAGGGGTGACTGCCTCACCAGAGATGGTGGCTCCTCTAAGACACTGTGGCCAAAGCTGCAGTGCTTGGGCAGACACAGGGTGAGTCTGTTCATGACCAGTGGTGGTACCAACAGCTTGTGGAAGTCCCTGGATGACAGTCATCTGGATGTTCTGTGATGGTGCAACTCAGGCACCTCTCTCCTGATCAAGAGATGCTGCCCACAAACCTCAGTGAGAGCTTCAGCTCCTAATGTGCCCCTGAAGCATCTGGATGGTCTGCATTGCCAGATACCCCCTGCAACCTGCACACCACTACAGCCTGACCAGAGCTGCTTTCTGCAAGACAGGTGATGGGAGATGGCTCTTTGCCCAAAGCTGGGGTGAATAAGGAGAGCAGAGGTGTTTTGGGCTGAACACCAGCAATGCTGCTGTGCCCCCAACAGGAAAACAACATGGATGGCTTGATGCACTGCATCAAGGCCCTGGGCAAGGACCAGATAGGTGACTTCTGTTCTGGAGTTTCAGTTTCTCTCCCCTGACAGCAAAAATGGATGCAGGGGAATAAGCTCAAAAAGAAGTGCTGATGCTGCTGATGCCCAGATTTTCAGTGGTATGAGTCCTAACTCTTACTTCTGAGAGCAATAATCCCATCTAGTCTGTGATCTTAATTAAATCAATTATATTAAGTAATTGAATTAAGAGCCATTTATACAGAGCCTGATTATTCTGGGTCTTTGTGGAGCATTTAAGAGAGCAAAGCTTTCAAGCAGGACCTGACTATACCCAAGGATATATATAAAACTTGCCAGTACAACACAGAGAGAAAAGCCCCTGTGAAAGCCTGCTGCATGGAGCCAAGAGTGGATTTCAGCTCCACATTAAGACATCAACACTTATGTGTCTGTATGTGGGGCAGATGTCTATGTCTGAGGTTGTTCAGTCTCCGACCTTGGAGGTTTCAAAACCAGATTGAATAAAAGCCCTGAATAACCTGGTCTGACATCAAGCTGATCCTGCTCTGACCAGGAAGTTGGTCTAGAGATCTCCTGAGAACCCCTCCAACCTGAATTTTGCTGTGATCACATTAGTCATTAATGGGACCTTGGCTCCCTTGTCTCTTCCGTGGCTGCTAAATGTTGATTCTGAAAAAATATTAAGTATCTATTGGGTGACTCCTGTTAGGCTAACAGCAAATCTCTCCAGACTTTTCTTTTTTAAAGGAGTTTTGAATTCAGGGCCCTGTGCTGCAGGAAGCATAGGGACAGCAAAACCTGCAGCAGCAAGTAGCAACACCTTAGTTAGTTAGAGGCTCTCTGCAACACTGAGGAAACATTTCAGAATGAATAAAATATTGTTTCGTTTTTTTTTTTTACCAGAAGCACTTCAGGGTTTTTATATGCTTGGTTTTTAAATAAATGTACCAGTATTTGCCGTGAACAACAAGTATACTGTCATTAAAGCAATAAAGAAAAGATTAGCAGTTTGAGGGGAAATTTTCAATTTGCCTACAGGTGGCATTTAAAACCTCTTCATTGCGCCTCTCCCCTCCTCGTTCTCTGGAACAGGCTGTTTGCCTACCTAGCTGAGATAATGAAGTGGCATCAGTGCAGGAATAATAAAAAAAGTAGAATTAATCATATTTAATTCACCTTAATTTTACAGGAAATAAGCAAAAGGGCTGGTTTCCTATAGACACAGAGTCTGGCATGGAGCCTGAAGCTCTTTCCTTCGCCTTCAAGTACCTATTGAAATGCCAGGGAAAGAGAGAAGCCCTTCTATTTAAAAATTTTGCGTTTGTTCCCCAGAGACGTCCATGGCACACCACGGCCAGAGGAGGAAACCAAATCTCATTGTCTAGTTCCAAGGGCTGAATTTTATGACAGAATGATTGGGGTTTAATAACAAGGACTTAATAGAAATACCAAACGTTTGCCTCACGCAAAATGAGGATCAAACTGAGCCAGCATACTTGAGAAAGGAAAAAATCTTTCAGAGAGCCTGTCTCCAGCAAAAGACTGAGAGATTAATACTGGCTTGATCCTGTGGGATTATCCCTGCTTGTGTATTTTTAATTTACTCACTGTTATGGATAGGTACTTTGAACATCTAAATAAATAGGTGATTCAATTGCATAAATTCTCCATCAGATTTAATTTTCACATATTAAAGAATTATCTTGTAATGCCATTTGTGCCTGTGTCTTATTGAATAGATCTGCAGAAGATTTTTTCTTTCTTCCCGTTTTACAGTGAAGATACATGTTAGTAACACGAAATGACAAATCAAGCACTAATAAGAAGGAAAATTTTGTGGGAACCAAATCTCAAAAGCATTGTTCAGTACAAATGCTTGGGATGAACCTTTGGCTGTGCTCCCCTCCTCTGGCAAAGACACGTCTTAACGGTCTCCCTCCCAGTGTCAAGGCAGAGCCTCTCTGCCAGCACAGGCAGACCTAATGCTTGTGTCCTCCTTGCTTTTCTGCACCACCTCATGGTTTCTCACTGTTTCACAGATTAGGAAAAAAAAAAAAAAAGCCTTCCCCATGTTCCCAATGTTGTCTGGCAGCATCAAAAGCAGAGAATTGCCTTAAATCTCCCTTGACTCCTGAGACAAAGCAATGGTCTGTGTGTCTGATGGCTGCGGACTGCCCTATCTGACTTCCTACCCTTTAGTTCAGACAAATTCTTCCTTTCCCAGCTGTGCTGGAAAGGTAACACACATCTAATAAGGCCATAAATACAATCATAACTAGTTTTCAGACTGTGCATGAAATAATTAGTTATAAAATTAGTTATAAAAAAATTGCATTCCTACTGGAATGAGAGCATGGAGAGAGCGAGTACACTGTGGTCTCCCCAGTTGTCTTCTTTCCAAATGAGCCATATCTGAGGAGCACTGTGGTTTAACACATCATGTCAGGCTGCGGCAATGCACAGATGACAGATGCTCACGAAGGGGAAGGGGATCTGGACCAGGGACACGCTTCATGCAGGGTGTCCCTTGGCACCAAGTCCTGGGACAGCAGCAAAGTCTTGTTTTGCTCCAGCCATGTCTGATGATGCCAGAGAGAAAGGAAGCAGAGATGGGGCCAAGCGAGGCATCTGTGTGGGGGTGAGAGCGTGACAGCCTTGGCAGAGGCTGGCCAGGAGCCCTGAGATCCCCCGCACAGGACAGGACCTGGGTGGTGGGTCTGGAGAGCAGAGGGCTCCGGAGCATCTGTGTCTCCTTGGAGGGTGGCACTAGCCACCACCTACCACAAAGCTTTGTCCTTGAGCCAGTCCTCCAGCACTCTTCTGTGCTGCAGGGGGTTCAGCAATGCAAGGAATGAATGTGGTATATCCATCCCAGAGTACCACAGTACCTTGCATGATAGAGGGCAAAGTATTTTATTCACAGATTGTGTCATGTGAATATATATATTTATTTTATTTGGCATTTTGGTTTTACATCCCCTTGTCTCTACCAGCAGGGAAAGGGGACATTGCCTCTTCTTCCTTTTTCTGAAAACAAACATTGAGCTCCTACTTACATCACTTGCCACCAAGTCTTAAGCAACTCCCCATCCCCTGGGAAACATGTGAGATCACTGCAAACACTGACCACTCTGCATGTACCCTGGTTTAAGTTAATCCACTGAGGAAGAAGCAAGAGAGTGTGTCCTGGTTTCAGCTGGGATAGAGTTAATTTTCTTCTTAGTAGCTGGTAGAGTGCTGTGGTTTGGATTTAGTATGAGCACAATGTTGATAGCACACTGATGTTTTAATTGTTGCTAAGTAGTGTTTATACCAGTCAAGGACTTTTCAGCTTCCCATGCTCTGCCAGGTGCACAGCAAGCTGGGAGGGGGCACAGCCAGGAGAGCTGACCCCGACTGGCCAAAGGGCTTTTCCATACCGTATGGCATCATGCTCAGTATATAAACTGGGGGAAGAAGAAAGAAAGGAGGGACGTTCGGCGTGATGGCATTTGTCTTCCCAAGTAACCATTATGCGTGATGGAGCCCTGCTTTCCTGGAGATGGCTGACAACCCACCTGCCAATGGGAAGTAGTGAATGAATTCCTTCCTTTGCTTTGCTTGTGTGCGCAGCTTCTGCTTTACATATTAAACTGCCTTTATCTCAACCCACGAGTTTTCTCACTGTTACTCTTCCGTTTCTCTCCCCCATCCCACTGGTGGGGGGAGTGAGCAAGCAGCTGTGTGGGGCTTAGTTGCTGGCTAGGGTTAAACCATGACAGAGTGTTGTACCAATTCTATGGCTTGGAGAGACCATCTGGATCACCTACCCTCCTCTCTGAGAAAAAGCAACTGTCCTTTGGTGAAATAGTAGGGTACAGGTATCATTTCCAGTAGGAGAAAGTTCTTTTCATTCCTCTCTTGGTGGTCTACCCACTGAGCCATCCAGGGTCTGTAGGGTGTACAGGAGCATCATCTGTGTGACCTGCCTGACCCAGGCGTGCTGCCGAGTTGCTCAGCATCATGCCCAGACAAAACCTCTCTGCCGCTGGGAGCAGGGCAGTATGCACACCAAAGCATGCCCAGAGTCCTCCTGTGCCTATGCCAGCTCTGGGCAGGACCTCACGAGCCCTGCCAGAGCTTTGCTGTGATGGGAATGAGAGGAGGAGGATACATGCAAGGATTTGTCTTTGACACAGAGAAATCATTTGGGTTTTGCTAATTGGATAACAATGTAATTACAGCCTTGGATGTGTAATTCACTGGCTTGGAGTGTGCTTAGACCTTATGATGTGGTTGTCTCAGTGTTGGTGCAAGGTTTCGGTGAGCCCACTGTGAGGATCTGTTCAGACACAAGAATTTTTGCTCAGACACAGGTACTCACAGCTCTGACCATCCCAGGCATGACTCAAGGCTTGGTGAGCCCTGATCCAACCCCGTTGTCTGCAGCTTGCACTGCCCAGGCGGGAGGGCTGCCCAGGCATCGCATCACTCCTGCGAGCACCACGAGGTTCTTGAGGCATTCACCCCCACCCCAAACAACAGCACTACCCCTGACCTCCACCATGGATGGAGCTTGCATCACTCTACACCCATGCCTGAGGGCACCCACTGCTCTCCTTTCTCCTGGACAAGTGAGAAAGGACCTTCTCTTTCTTAGCTCCTTCATCGCCCTGAAGGGCCATGCTCCCCCTTTCCAGAGCAAAGCACCCCAAACTTGCCTTTTCACTCACTGCCCTCCAACTGAACACCTTGCCAACATGCTGATTTGTTTGCATTTTTCCCTTTTGCCATCAGCCAAACATCTTTCAGATCCCTCCCTCTGCCCCATCCTGCAGTTCACATCAGAGGTGTAGCAGGAGAACACTAGGAAGTACATCTGCACACAGAGCTCCGGGCAGCACCTGTGCTCGGCGAGGCTTGCTCACACCAAGCACCACCTGTGACTCCGTGAGGTTTCACAGCCTCCCGACATCTCCTTGTTATTCCATTTTTTACTTTGTTATTAAGAACACAGCCCCTTCCTCTGCACTTGAATGATCTCCATATTTAGCCCACAGAACTGCCTGCAGACACTGCTACCTGATACACTTCAACATGTCTATGCGGTGGTTATAAAGATGCTTTGTGCAGTTGCAGTTTGCTCCTGGACCACATGGGCAGGCTCCATCGGCACATACAGGATGCTTCAGCCTTTGTCTCAGTTCTGGAAAGGGACTTAGGTAAAGTTTTTTAGCTTTCTTTAAAACTTCAGCCTAGTGCTTGAGCTCTTCTCCTTTGGGAATATGGGACCAGACCTGGTAACACCTCTTTTTGGATCTTGTCTACGGATCTCCCTTTTCAATTCTTTGGGTTTCCTATCGGGGTCCTAGGTCTCTCATAAATATCTAGATAAAGCAAGAATTTATGCCTTTGGCAACATGATTAGTCGGCCTTAAACCCAGAGAGACCTCTAGGCATGCCTTAAATCTTTATACTCTACTTGCTTTTTACTGAACATATTTTAAAAGACTCTGAGTTTCTGAGTTAGTTGTAGTGTCTGAAAGAATTTTCTCTAGCCATATTCAGAAATCGGTTCTGTGCCTCAAACTTTGTTTTTTACTTTGTTTTGCACTGGGACCAGGAATACTGTCACTGCTATGTGGATATGTCATGAAACTACATATCTATAATAATTATGTCCCTGTTGTAAAATGACTTTGTGTTGTGTTTGCATTCTGAATTTGCTGGTGGAACAGTAATATTCCATTTGGGTCAGAATTAGGGTCCTTGTACTATGATAAAATTTTATGCTTAATAAGAATAATTTTGTTTGTTATGTGGGCACTGCAAGATTTATGACGCCTCTAACCATTCACTTTGTTGCTTTTAAGTGGCCAGGTGTTTTGGATGCTGTGATAAGTAAGTACATTGTTGTCAGTCAGCCTCCATAATTGGCTTTTGAAACAAAGACTTCTGGCTTTTGGAATATTTACAAGCAAGTTGTGACATTTTCGACAGATCAGGCAAAGCTGCTGACTCCAAAAAGCTTATTTTTGTGACTATCAGCAACATGACCTCCCTGGTTTGAAAAGAAAAAGAAGTGATTGTTCTGCTTAGAGCTGACAACGAGGTTTCACATTCTTTCTCATATCCACAGCATATTTCTAATACAACTCGGTAATAGAAACTGCATTTAAAGGGATATATTTCAGTGCTGCACATGCATTCAAACTCAGGTCAGGAAGAGTTTTGGCTTAGGAAATGTATTACTATGATTAGCTGCTGAGTGCAGAAATACAGTAGTCCAAGCAGCATCAAAATTCCCACTTCTTATCATCAGGGGATTTTGCAAAGGAATATACATCTGATCCACTGTCACATTTGCAAGTGATATACCCCTTGAATGAACAGGCATAGTTACTGGCTGCAAATAATCAGTCTTACTGCATTCAATGCTAAAAAAGTTGTACTTCTGCTCATATTCCTGAGCGATTCCAGAGCCTGCAGTTGGAGATAACCTAATTAAATAATCTTTTTTTGCTGTAGTCATGTCTGGAGTATTTTTGTGAGCTGCCACATGACACCACAATTTCTGGACACGAAACCCTTGATATTTTGTCTCTCTCTTGCTGAGACTCTGTTCTGCATCGCTATCAAAGTTGTGACAGGCACTACAAAAATGGTGGCGTATTTGCATCTAAGCTTTACACCTCCAGCTCTTCATGAGTCTAAAATCAGTACTAAAGTTCAGCACAGCTAAAAAACTAGCTTGAATTTAAGTTCCAAGATGGAAATGACCTGATGTTGGCAAACTGATATTCTAGGAGGTAACCATAGAAACGTTCCCAGCGGCATATGTCGAAGATTAAAAGTTGCAAGAAGGCAGAAACATGCTCTGGATTAGTTTTCATTCGTGCAAGGGCATCACCCTGGTAAGGGATTATTAATTACACGTTCTAATTCTGCACTTCTAAGGAGCTGCCTCCATGCAACTGCAGCTGCTCCCTAGCCAGATGGAGAGGACCCCTTCCCCAAAGGAAAAGCAGATCATGCGTGTACACGCATGCACATTTTGCAGCTCTTGCAATTGCATTATTAAGTGTGCAGGCAGGCAATGCAGTGTCCAGTGCAGGCAGCTGTACTATGGCACAGTACAGCTGATGTTGCACTTGGAGGCATTGAGCTAAAGTCAAGGCTGGTGTTGGGAAAAGGCTTTTGCTTTTAAATATGGGAAGAGTCAAACTTTGGGAGAGGGATGGCTGTTAGAAATTTAAAGTTGCTAGCAAGAGGGGGGGAAGGGATGCTGAGCTGTTATTACAGGTTTAGTCCACCAAAGGGCTGGACTGGCCTGCCTGACCCCATAGGACTCTGTAGACCATCTGTTGTAGAAACATGGACATGCTCAAGGCTTGGATGGTGAGTCTTTCACTATCCCTGATGAGCTCAGGTGTCAGTAAAATGCAGAAACTATCAGAGCAAGAAGTGACTCAACAAAAGGATCAAAGCTGTTCTGGACAGAGCCCTGATCTGAAGGTAGGCGGCTGCCATCACCCCACATTCCCATCAGCATGCACAGCAAATCAGCCCTCTCTGTAAATCCAGGCCTGGCAAAAAAATCACATTCCCAAAATATATATTTATACCAGTCTCTGTAGGTTTGAATAATTCATTATGCATTGCATCTTTTTGCTTTTAGGATACTCAGACCCAATTCTCTGTCTTCCCACAAAACCTGTGCCATTTCTGTAAGACACAAAAACACCTGAGGACAATATTATTTTTCATCCACTTTGCACAGGTGCAAGAAGAGGTACAAGATCTGAGGTATCCATGGGCACATCACCATGACACCTGCTTACAAGTCTTTCTGTTGAGCACCTTTCATGTGTGTGCAAAATCCAAATTAAAGCCATCAAAATCAATATACCTTAAGAGTGTAGCCCTGTACTCACTGCACTTGTTTTGATAATAACTAATGAATCATTAGGTGTGAATCGGAAGAGCAATCAGGGTTTAATTTGTTTCACAATACTCCTGTAAGATTCCATGTACAGTTTAATTATATTGAAAACCACGAATCGTTCATGCAAACTTACTATTAACTGTTGCCACTGTAACAAAGAAGAAAAAAAAAGAAGAAAAAAACACACTCAAAAGAAATGCCCAGTAATTAAAATGATCTTCTGGCTCAGTTTTCAAAATGCTTATACTTGACTAGAGATTGATCCCACAGGCAAAACTGCTGGAGAAGAGGTGTGAAGCTCTTTTCACCAGTGCTGGGGTAATGGTGACTTGTCCATGGGGACTGCACATGGAGCAGATGACTGTCCTCTGGAGCTGCAGGAGGGCCAGAAAATCTCTACACCTCATCCTCCGTATCTACCACTGGACCTATGGAGTAAGCAGTGTGCCATCTCGTTGGGATCTGGACCAGGGAATCAGCTCCGTGCAAGGACACAGTCATTATACTCCATGACTTGGCCATACCCATGCCACCAACCCCCATGTATGTCCCAGGCATGTCATGGTGCTCTGCATCCTCAGGAGTCTGGGCAGTGCTCAGAGCTCCCTGCTTATACCATCACATGGGTAGGAAGATGAGGGGACCAGGAAGGCAGATGGCAATGTGGGACACAACTCTGTTGCGCCATTGCCCATGGAAAATCCTGTTCATCTGCGAGTTGTTTCGTCCCAAAGACCAGTTCAAGTGTTGATGCTGGTGTACCGCCACCTTTGGGCTAAAGTACCAGGTGTCTTCGCACTAGGGCTGAACATGAAGACAACATTCGCAGGCTCCAGCTGCTAATCATGTGTCTTACTTTGGTTTAAGCTGCTCTGAGCAGAGGTAGCAGAGCCCCTGCAGTGGCTTGAGGGGACACCTAGCATCCTTACCAGACCTTAGTTCTCACTTACAGAGCAATTAATGAGTCATACGTGGCAATGTCAAAGACAAGGTTATGATGCACTTGCAGCTGTGCTTCTCTGAGACTGTATGGGTGCAAAGCCCAGGCAGAAGAGCACAGGATATGATGCTCAGGAGGTGCTCTGCACAGAGATCTTGTTACAGAAGTTTTCCAGAAGAAAGAATGTGAGTCCAAGGCCTGAACATTGCTCCTTATGGACTTACCTCCATGGGAAGACCTTCCACCATACATTACATCTTCAATACAAAAATACTGCTGTGTACCCCCAGATACCACCAAACTTTTCTAAAAAATCCTTCTACAAACAATACAAAGGAATAAGTCTTTCATGGCAAGATCCTGTCCCCAAGGGCATTTTTATGTGTTTGCTTGCTTTTAATTCTACTTTTAATTTAATTCTTGCTTTTAATTCAATACACCTACTACTTGTATGCACCCTGTTGGACATCTGTGAGGACCCCAGTGGGTGAGGAACCCAGTGGGTGAATCACACATGACCACACTCACTGAAGTGGGCCCGGCTCATTGTTGCAGGCTACAAACCTGACTGTCACCAGGAAAAAAATCATCTGAGAAAAAAATCTCATACTTCTGAAACAATGATAATGTCTTGCTAATGGCACAACATGCAGCAAAGCATGGATGATCCACCTCTCAGTTATTTGTCTTTTCTTTTCCTTATGTCAAAGTCTAAAAGAAATACTAGGTGGAATCAAAAGCCAGACACATCAGACCCACCTCTCCCTTTGCAACTTATGTTACTGCTAATAAATTTTTGCTGATGATTGATTTGCAGGGTTCATGCTCCTGCCCTTTCTTTGTAGTATCTGGACAGCTTATATATAAAATTAATAACAAGAACTAAATCCCTAGTGAGCTTCAGGCAATATCTGATCCTTTTCCCTGCCAAGGACAAAGCTCTGCTCCATGTGGGTTTAATAGGGCTCTGCTAACCAGAGTAGTGTAGAACAGAGGAATTGTTTTTTAGCACAAAGATTTTTAGAGATTTTGAAATATAGTCCCAACAGGAATGAGAAACCAAACATTTATATATTTTTCATGGATAATTCTTTAGGGGAAAATTACAAGCAGCCAATGAAAGCATTTAATTTTGGCACAATGTAGTGTGATTTTGATTCTTAAGTTGTAGAACCAGTTACATACAATATATTATATTATAAACCACTGCACATTCTCTGCAGTCTAGAAGACAACAGATTAAAAATGAAAAGTGAAAACTTTCCATTGCAATATCCTGCAGGAATCAAAAACAATACCACCCTGAAGGACTGGAGGCCTGTGAGAGCAGGAGGCAGAGGGATATCTTGGAGGCTTTCGCAGTGAGTGTCTCCAGCAGAGCAGGATGTGTGTGTGGACTGGGGCAGATGTGGGTGAATGGCACGGTGGAAGGAGCTCTGGCCAACTGAAATGTGTTGGGTCTTATGCAGCAATGGAACATCCCTCCAAAAGGTAGGTGGTGACACACAGCAGAGGGACTGGGCAGCTCTGCTGTCGTGCTCGCGACCAATGCAGCCAACTCATCTGCTCCATCTAGGATCTCAGCTCACTTATGCCACTGTGTCATGGTATGGAGACTTGATAGAGAAGTCAACATACTGTGTCAGCCCAAAGGTCCATGTACCCACTACCTGTCTCTGAATGTGTCCAGTAAAATACACTTGAGAACAGAGTGTAATAAAGGAAAAGACAAGTTTATTCCTTTACCTGGTGTATGTCCCAGCGACCACAGCTTAGGACTCACCTGCCTGAGGGCTTTCAGTGCATCTTTGTGCTTAATAATTCTTCCTGGACTTCCTCCATGAACTTCTTTAACCACAGATTGAATTCACTAATACTTTCAGACGCCAAAATGCTGTGGCCGAAAGTTGTGCAATTTAGTCATACTTTGAATGAAAAAAACCCAAACCAATACATTTAGTCTGGTTTATATCTGCTCTCACATCATCCTGTTTGCTAGCTGCCCATATTCAGATTGTGAGAGATAGTGGATAGTCGTTGCAATTCCTATTCCCATGCCATTCTGGCATTTATATACCTTTAATAGATGCTCACGTATCTCTGTGCCAGGCTGAATGGGTACAGCCTACTTTGTCTGATGTGGAGGCTGTCCCAGCTCTCAGTCACGCTTGCTGCCTTTCTCTGGATGTTTTCAAATCTGTTCCTGCCTTTCTGGCGCAGGGGTTGGAACTGCACACATACTTGAGGTGCAAGCACACGGTGGCTTATAGAGCTGCATGAGCATGTTTTATGTCCTCTTCATCATTTCATCTTAACATCACCTAAAGACTCGGAGACATGAATAAACACTGAGCTAGCATTTGCAGAGGACTCCCTGGAGTCACTCCAAGATCTCTTTCTTGAGTGGGAATAGCTAGCTCAGTGTCCTGGTTTCAGCTGGGATAGAGTTAATTTTCTTCCTAGTAGCTGGTACAGTGCTGTGGTTTGGATTTAGTATGAGAATGATGTTGATAACAGACTGTTTTAGTTGTTGTTAAGTAGTGCTTATACCGGTCAAGCACTTTTCAGCTTCCCATGCTCTGCCCAGCGCACAAGAAGCTGGGAAGGGGCACAGCCAGGACAGCTGACCCAGACTGGCCCAAGGGCTATTCCATACCACATGATGTCATGCTCAGTATATAAACTGGGGGAAGCTGGCTGGGGGCAGCGATCACTGCTCAGGGATGGAATGGGCATTGGTCAGCAAGTGGTGAGCAATTGCATTGTACATCACTTGTTTTGTATATTCTGTTATCATTTTTTTTTTTTTCCTTTGCTGTCCTATTAAACTATCTTTACCTAAACCCATGGGTTTTACTTTTTTTTTTTTTTATTCTCTCCCCCATCCCACCCGGGGCCAGGGGAGGATGAGCGAGCGGCTGTGTGGTACTTAGTTGCCGACTAGTGTTAAACCATGACACTCAGAGTACACCTTTGTAAATGATTGTGCCTTGCTTTGCAATTATTGACATATTGCATTTCACCTGCCATTTTCTGACTTAGTCACTAAGGATCATGAGATCCTTCAGCAACTCATTGCAACCAGCTGTCATTTCTCCTTGCCGAGGTGGAAATGTCAGAGGCTGACAAACACAGAAACATGCCTTTTTGCTGAGTGGATTAGATTACACCTTACAACTGAACTAAGGACCAAAGATGAAGTTGAAAGAGATTACTCATCCTAGGTAAAATAAACTCATACCAGAAAATGAAAAGTTTGAGAGAACAAATATCCTAATTAACTTCAAGACTTCAAGCACCAAACCCAGTGTATTTATTAATCTTATGATTCAGATATGCATTTTTCTTTATGTGGATCATCTGTCTTGTTCTTTAATTGCTGTGTCTCTTGCTCTGTTGTCCATCTTCAAGAATGTTAGCTGAAAAATATTAGATATAAAAAGAATGTATGTATGAAACCTACTCCATTTAGAGAAACTACAGGATTTTACTGTTTTCTCTAAATGTTTGTAACACTGAAGAATGAAATGAATTTCCTAGCACAAGGAGGATAAGAACACTGAGCATACTTAAACATGCTGTATAATAACCTGGAATATTAAAATTAATTGCTTAATTGAAATGAGTAGGGTGAATTAGTACAGCAATACAACTTCTGAAATGGAGAAAATATAAAAAGGCTCTGATAAGAAAAAGATCAAAGAAAGTTGTTATGTGCTGATGCCACCTCCTGAGTGTTGAGGGAAGGGTGTTACGGAAACAGAGCGGAGAAATCTGTGAGCCCAGGAGGAATAAAGGAACTCTCCTCCAGCAGATACAAGACCATGGTGTGGGGAAACTGAGCTCACATAGATATCTTAGATTTGGTAGAGTCCCTAGGGTCAGCTTCTTCTCCAGTTGAATGCAATCTGTGAAGGAGAGTGAAAAAACTCCCTATTCACTATTTGTATCTTATTTTATATTTTTTACTACAGAAAACTGAAAGGCTCCTTGCACACTCAAGATGTATCATTCTATGTATCCATATAATTCTAACTTACTCTGTCAAATCATGCTTATGCACCTGTGTGATACTCCCTGAATTAGTATACAAATTGATTGTTTATGAGTTATCAAATGTACCTGAACTGAAAAATGCTTTTGAGGGAAAAGTGGAACTGGAAGGCTCTCATGCTAAATTTATTGAGCTAAAGGTCCCAATAAAAAGAATTTTGCTTATATCTATTCTATTCCAGCATGGGCTGTAAGCTATGTAAACTAGCTCATCTACTTTGTTAAGACTTTAGCTTTGCTCTCTGCCTGGCACCTAAGCAATCTCAGAGCACACAGCCTCTTTCCCACTTACACAAAGGACTCGGGCACCAGCCCCTTTCTCAGTTGTCTTTTAAAAGGCTCATCAGTCTCTTTTATATATGCCACTGATGATGCGATTTCATTAATGAGAAATGAAGCAAAACTTCAAAGCTCACAGTCATATAACCCCTTTGACCAGGATTTGGGGTCCATACAAGATGGACCTTGAGATGCCAGGAGGGATGCTTCTTTCTTCTCAATAACAAAATGTGATTCCACCACAAGTAGCTGACAAACCAGTTTTCAGCAGCAATACTTCAGCATTGTGATATTCTTAGCAATATTGAAGAACTGTGTAGATTACTGAATGAACCACGTGAGCAAGCTCGAATGTTTGTTGCAACGTGTTATCTTGGAGTATTCCCAGGGCTTCTCCAGGGAGCAGGGTACGATGGGTCTCATCTATCAGTAGCTCTTGCAAAGCTGTTTTCTGTGAGCACATGTGCTCTGGAGGGTTCTTGTCTCTTGTCACTCCAGCTCTCACTACCAGCTATGTGCTCTCTGTCATCCACCTGTGAGACTGTATTTCAAAATAAAATATATTCATTATTTAATATGTTTGCTTACTCCATCCCGTAGTCACTAAATACCCTGCAGATGTTTGATGGTAAGAAATGTGCAGGCAAGAAAACTATAAATTATTTTAATGCCTAATTTTCTGGCTGAAATGTTAATTTGTTTGAACTTTTGGCTTTCATTTCATATTTCTGTGCTGCACTCTTGAAAGAGCATTATTTTTATCTTTGAACTCTCCCACTACCTGTCTTCTTTGTCTGTAGTGGACTACAGGACATACTTTGCTTGTAGGGACATGATCTTTGGTTTGAGAGGTTTGTTTTGATATCCTGTAACAGTGCACTCTTGTGGTCTCCCAAGTAACATTATCACATAATTTACTCCACTTCCTGGGCACTTTCTCTATATTATCTGGGCAGGAAGAGTAAGGTAAAACTACCCTTACTGAAGAAACCTGAAAACTTTCCAGATTTCATCATTATGCTGCTGCCCAAACTACACAAGATGATGACAATCAGCTTGAACTTTCAGTCTTGAAAGTATTTCTTTTACTCTTGTGAAAGCATTTGTTCAGAGTCACTGTTGCAGGAGCCAGATGCTGACCTGGACTTTAGAGCAGCATGACATTACACATGACACGCACATTACAAAAGAGCAAAAGCGAGTGCCAGATACTGGTCCTCCAGTTCAGCAATGAGAGGGTTGATGTGTAAGTATTCCTCTGTCAGTCCCATGGTATTGGGGTGGAGGGTTTGGGGGGTTTAGGAACTTTTTCATCAGCCTACTTTTTTTGTTCCTCTCCACATACTAATTCTGAGAATCAGAGATGCTGCCTTTAGCCTCCTGATTTTGTTGCTGAGGGGGGGAAGGTTTGATCTCACTGTTTCATGAATGTCTCTGATTGCATTCAAAACAGTTTATTCAACTAATTTTTGTGCTGTTCCTGGGAGGTTTCCTTATCCAGTTGGAAGCGAGGAAAGAATTTTTCCCTCTTTGAGAGAGGAGGCGAGAGCAGGCAGCATGGCCCCAGATACCACATGCCACGAGACTGCGGGTTTTGGTTACCCTGCCAGGTGGCAAACACAGATGAGCACATAGCTGGGTGGTGGGAATTGCCCAGAGCCCATCTGTGGCTAAGCACAAGTGAGAGCCATGGACACAAGTGCAATACTTCTGGGTGACCTTCCACACTAAAAAGTAATTTGCACATAGAATTATCATTATTTTACGGAGAGCAGAGCAGGGGCTCAGTAGTTTCAGGCCAAGTGTTTGGACCAGAATAACGCAACAGACTACTGAAAGGCCAAAAGCCCTGGGTCTCTCTGTGTGCCGGCTAACATCAGCTGCAGGGATGTGACATAAGCCAGGGAGAATAAGTTAATGAACAAAAAAGCACCAGAAACACCAAAGCCTGCAAAATCCAAATGCACCATGGTCCTCTGCACCCTGTTGTCCGTTTATGGCTGCAAAACATAGTCCTCCCACCTAGACTGTAGCGTTATGGCTGGGATCTTGTAGACAAGAGTAGCAGTAGGTCACCACCCAACTTCTGTAGACTGTAGGGCAAAGCTCTACCCAGAGAGAAGGCAGATTTGGGAATTGTCAGCTCCAGCATTGCAGTCCCTCAATACACACCTGGCCTGAGCAGAGTGAGTCAAAAAGTGCTGATGGATTCAATGAAGGGATTAGCCAGGGTCTCCAGATAATGGCTGGAGACAATCTCTAGTTCAGGAACACCTTAAACCGTGGAGAAGTGGAAGCTGGGAGGGAAAGGGGAAGCACGCTATTTGCAAAAGGGGATTCTCAGCAGAGCAGTGCCTTGAACCAGCTCCCCATAGGGTCACACATGATCATGGCAGCCCAAGCGAATGGGTAAGAGCAGTGGCTGGGGGTAGCAAGCTGGGCAGACTCCAGCAGACCCATAGCCGAGGTCAGCTACGCTGCAGTGGACTGCACACACCAGTCCTGTCCCTTTGCACTGCTGCTTCGGATGGTCCATGGGAAGCAGTTTCATGTACTCCCAAGCCATCGTAAAGGAACCTGCCGTAACTCGGCTTGTTGTTACTCTATGCGGTCTCTGTGTCTTAAGAGAAATTGCATGGTGGCTGCAGTACTTCTGTTAGTCAGAGTTACTGTGAGGCCATGGAGTCTGCTTTGAGCTTGTTGCCCCAGCCATAATTTATACAGGAATAGGTCTTTTTAGCAATTTTCCATGGTTTTTGCCCATATCCTTTTTGTGACAGTCCTGCCACAGAAAACAGGAATACCTCAATTAGAGATGTGGTGGGCTTTAAACACACAAACATACATTTTTGTGTCTCTGCAAATAGCCTACTCATTTCAAACATAAAGTGCAGAGTCAACCAAGGAGTGCCTGGGTGGGACCTTCTGGCCTCCACAGGTGCAGCCAGATGATGGTCATAAAGGTCCACCCCACCTTGACCCTCTGTATGGTGATGGAAGAAAGAGATGCAGTGAACTGCAATGGGGACAAGATTGAGTTTTGTAATTTCTTCTGCTCTCCCAGGGGAGGTCTGACTCTGTAGGACACTTGAAATCCCTGGAAGAAGGTCCTGATGAGAATGGAGACCTGAGCATGTGAGGTATGTGTGCAGGCTGGCCCTCATGCCTCCAGTTTTCCTGCAGCAGTGTCTACCAGCAGCTACTTTCAGTCACACAATTAGAAGGCATCTGCCAAAAACAAAGATAAAATCTGAGATCTTTTGTCTGTCATTCCTGGGTCACTCCAAGTTTAGCTTAATGCTTCTGGAGGGGAAGCACCAGAGTGAGAAAAGCCTGCGGTTAATTAACTGCTGTGTGTGGGTGATTGGCATCTTGGCCATTCAGCTCCTCAACTGTTTGCAGGGGCTTTGGTTGAATGCAAAAGACTTAACATGTCTTTCCTGATTATCCTTTGCTAAGGAACAGTTACAAAGGGGAGCTGGCGGATGGTTTTCACCCTGCCGTGAAAGCACCAAGGGAACTCATGCCTCCATCCTCTCCTCATTGACCCCCAGTCATGTCTTTGGGTGGGAAGTGCCTTCTCTACTCCGCTCACCTTAGGACCACTCTTGACTCCAGCCTGGATAAAGTATGGTGCCCCTAGAAGCATTTATTCTTAATCGCCAAATACCTTTTGTGGGCTACATAGCAACTTTCATTGAGCCCTGAATCCTGCAGCTGTGAGTTTAATTAGCCAACACCTCATTGGTATGTCCTCCCCACCAGCCCCTGCTCAGCCTCGAAACTACAGATCTGACCGTGAACTTACTCCAGCTTCAGTATGGCCAGATCACACTGACTTCAGCAGTTGGGTCCTACTTCGTTTCCAATTAATTGAGCTCAGAGTCAAACTTTTGTGCTTTTTCCATTCAAATCCATGGCATGGCAGATTTCCTTTAGAACAGCAAAGTAACTCACTTCCCTGCCTTTTGGAAAAGAAGTTTTGGGTCATTCTATTTTTTCTTCGTCCACTGGGAGTACACAGCACAGAATCTGAAGTCCAGAGTTTCATAACAAAGATGCAAGGAAATGTGTAATTATTGTCTAGAGAATTACATGATTATATTACAAAATGGAGAACTCCTTGTCATTAGAAAATCTCTCCATAGGCACTTTTTTACTGGGAAGCTTTGAAACTATTAGCATAATAAGCTGTTCCTCAAATCCTGATTGCTAATTAAAGCCATATATTATTGTCAGCTCCCCCATTGGTATGTGAGCTTGGTTTTACCTCATTATGGTGTAATAAATGCTTCTTTTTTCCTAGTCTTTTCTTTTTGTTTCCTTCTTTCCTTCTTTTTCTCTTGAAAAAACAAACTTGCAGAAAAGTTGCCACTACATAAAATTGGACTATTTCTTTCCTTCCCTTCTGAGAACTATACAGTCTATTCTTCATATTTTTCATGTCTTTTCCACAAATAAAGGAAGCCAAATAGCTGTATTGACTGACTCCAAAGATATCACACAGCTTTGGAGCTAATTAAAAGTCAGTCTCTGTGCAATTGCCATGGAATAGGGTAAGCACAACCAAAGTGAACAGCAAAATACTCAAAGATTTTCCTTTGAAACTCAACCTCAGAGCTACCCTGTGCAAATACTAAATGAGGAAGTTAGTTCAAAAAAGGCAAGAAAATGATGGTTGTTCTCCTTAGCACAGAGGCTATTTAAATAACTTGAGAGTCCCAGAAGGGTTACATGACCCAAAATTACAGAGACAAAAGAAGATGTACGATGTTAGATTACTACACAACTGGGACAGGCTGAGCGAGCGGAGCTGAGCAGCATCTCCCTGCCATGGAACTGCAGTCCAGTAAACATCATTGGAAGCAATTGTAAGACACCAGAGGAATCAGAAAAGACAAGAAGAAACCATAAAGTGAAGGAAAGCATAGTAAATATATGCTGGACAGGCTGGAAGTATTCTCCATTTCCTAAAGCTGTATGCCTCCCCCATGGATGTATGCCAGAACATGCTCCCCTGGTGGCTACAGGTTGTCTTTAAACAACAGCCTCGAGCTTCCTGGAGAGGGAACCACCCTTTTATGGGTAAACACGTTATGTTGGGATACAAATTTAACATAAAAGTAAAATCCTTGCAAAGAAGTCTGAGCATCCCATGAGACAAGTGAGATACAGAAGGATAATAACAATGCTAAAGAGCAGAGAATTGACTTCTCTGTTCCTAACAGCAATGCACTGCTCATGTATTGGATGCCCTGGTGCTCACATATATTGTGGCACTCTCCTACATCTGCTCGCCAAGCAAGAGAGCTTCTTCAGGCTGTCTTAGGATTCTTGAGGGAAACTGCATCCGCACCACGGTGAGCATGAGGAATACTGGTACCATTTATTTATTCCCAGTCTCCATTCTTGATAAGCCCTATCCTCTTTTTTGGAGACCCATTCCTCAGAGATCATTGCAGCTTGTGACTTGGGAGTATTTTCTGAAAAAGAGTGGGAAATCCATAAGGACATCCCTGATTTTTATTTACATGAGTTCTTTTGATGGTGGCTTTAACTGGGGAGAGGTGAAGCTGGGAATCACCTGCAAGGTCATACAGGAAGAAGAAAGCTCTTCTTTTGAACTGTGTCTGTTGTCATTAGACCCCCAAACATAAGCAGATGGAAAACTGTGCCATTTGCAGAAAATGACACAATTTAACTCCAGAACAATCCCACGCTCATTGGAATTCATAATCTCAGGCAGGCATATTTTTTGTGTTTGAATGCAGACATTTTATGTTCCTGTGTTTTACTCTATTAAATAACTTTGTCTGGAGGAGCAAAATGACAAGCCTGTTAGGATCCCTTCTCAAAAAAACAGACTAAAAGCCCCCTTCCAGGGGTGATGCCTCTTGGAGGAAGGAGGATTGCCTCTTGTGACTTGCAAATCCGGTACAAAATTTACCCCTGAAAAAATTAAACTCACATCAGGTCTTAACTCATTTTGAAATCCCAGGTAAATGTCAATTTGAAAATAAAAACCTGACACAAGTTACATTTTATGCAAGAGGGAATGGTGATGCTTCTTGAGGGGACTAGGAGGGTTATGCATAAAGGAGAGAATGAAAATTAATTTAAACGCTTTCCAACCTGGGGGCCTACTCAGAAAGGCTCCATTCATCAGTGAAGCAATAGAGAAGGATTCTTTGAAGTAATCCCTAAAGATTAAATGCTCAAGAGGAAGAATATAGATGCTATAATGAAAACTTATTTGACCTGAGCAAGGGAAATTCCACAGGAGAGGGTTGGTCAGCAATGGAGGCTTAGTTGCTGGCCAGGGCCAACCCACCTCACCCGTCATCTCCAAGGCCTTGGTAAGATACCTTCCTGGGCTGTCCTCTGATGTGATCCCCACTCCATCATCTGTAATGCCTCTTTGGCCAGTGTCCTGTAACATACCCTGGTGTGCTGAGCCTCAGCTCCTGCATCTCTGCTATTCCTCACATCAAGAGGATCTTTTCGAGTTGTACCAAATGAGTTCAAATAGCTCCTCTTCTCCCTTGGCCTACAAGAGAGTGTTACCAGTGCTTTACTGTCCTGCCTGGAGATGGCCTATATTATATGTGCAATTCATCTCTTCTAACTTGGGTGCTAAAAGATAGACAATTTGGCCCCAGAAGGAATGTGTCAGACTTGAGCACGAGGCTTTGAGATGTTGGTAGCTGGATGAAAGCATGGGGGGATATAGAGGATGTGTCCTTAATAAGGTTGACAGAATTACAAGGGGTCACATCTGAATGTTTAAATACTTGAATATTGTGAGTTCAGTCCTGATGAGAGGCCACAATCCAGCTACCCTGCCACTAGG
Source organism: Platalea leucorodia (assembly GCF_965183815.1). NCBI lineage: Eukaryota > Metazoa > Chordata > Aves > Pelecaniformes > Threskiornithidae > Platalea > Platalea leucorodia. Next base: position 12,514,610 of record NC_138834.1, read on the forward strand.
ACCCCTCAACCAGTAACTCCTGCTGAGTGTGGGTGATAGGCTCATCCCCGTGTTTTCCCAAATTCTGGATCTCACAAAAAGTAGTACAGTTTCCACAGAAAGGAACATCCCAACCAACAACAAACAAAAATTTGGGAGTCTCTCCTTGGTCATTGGGAATGACTCTTCCATGACACAACAGGAATCAGGGCTAGATCTTTACTATCCTGAGACTAAACACTCACCCCATTCACAGCGGTGTTCCCAGGCATTGATGCCAGTTTATCTAAAAGCTGTGATCCCACTTCTGTGCTTGATAGAAGATCCTTAATTGGTGCCCAGTGAGGCTTTCAGGACATGAATCCCACTCCGCCTGCCAGTCGAAACATGGTGTCTAAACCATGGGGGATGTCCAAGTCAAACCACCATCTCAGGGTCTCCGATCAGACAGATCAGGACCATTCCCACCCAGGGCACCCTCTCTCCCATCCCCAGTTTGAGGTACCAGTATCCCATGCAGGGGTCTGGCAGCTCCAGGGTAACATTTCTTCTCCAGTGGACTAAAGAGATGCTCAGCTCCATAACCGTGCTGTAGTATCCCAGGATAAGCTAGGGAGAGCAGCAGTGCCCTGCCTCTCAAGGGGACTATGAGGCTACATCCATTTGCAAGTCTGGGACATGCCCAGCAACGTGGGGGAAAAACACGAGTTGTGCATAGACCCTAATACAAAAGCAGAAAAGTCCCACTTACTCTGAGAAATGCCAACAATGCAGTGTTTTTATTTCACTTCCTCACCTCACTAAATTAAATTAATTAAAAAGCATTAACTGGAGCTATAAATCTTTGAGTAATTATTATCTCAATAATAATGAATTGATTAATGGCTGCATTAAGAATTATAATAATTATTATAAAAATTTATACCATCCAGTTATTACTAATACTTATTAAATGCCTGCTAATAGGTGGAATAGGATCATTGAGCCTTCTCTTTGAGGATTCAGGAAAGTGATAGAAAAGACAAAGTTGTCAGGAGCCATGGGACTGACTCCTGATGGGTGCCCTTCACTCCAAGCCTCTCCTGACCTCACTGCAGCAGTTTGCTGCAGAGAATGGTGGGGAGTCCACTTAGAGGGCCAAGATACATGTGACACAAGAGAGCAAAGACCCTGCTACCCAGTCATTAGAGAGAGATATCTCTTGGTGCACTCCATGCTCTTGTGCTTTTAGCAAATTGCTTTTATTAAGTTTTGTTCCACAAGAGGGTTTGGCTGACCTTGGAAGTGGTCTAGTGAAATGCAGAAGTCGTCTTCCAGGCAATGCTCTAGGCATGTTCAGAATTCCCCCAGACGGCAAAACCTCCAAGTTTGGAGTGTTTGGGGTGGGGAGGGTGTTTCTGGAGGTTTTAAGAAAATGAGAAATGCACTGGGTTTGTTTCTTTAGGAAACAGTTACAAACAAGTTGCCCCAAAGGCAGAGGAACCACTGAAGCTTGGAGTCCCGCTTTGTCTCCTGTTCTCACTAAGGTCCCCCTTGTATGTCTGTGCTGGGCTGAAGGCAGCAGTGCCATAACTCACCTGGAACAGTTCCTCAAGGCTGGGGCAGACTATAGGGTGGCTCTTCTCCTCATGCACATTAAAGCTGGTACACCTCTTTGGAAGAGAGCTTCTTCTCAAGCAGAAGAGTTTTAAACCAGAGTGGTTTTTGAAAGGGAATGTCTCCACCCTGCATCCTAAAGCCATCCTTCTTCATAAACCAAATCAAAGCCTCACCATGAAACTGCTACTCTGGGTTTTAGGCCTTCCTCTACCACTGTCTTGTTCTGTCATACATCAGGAACCAGAGTATAAAAAAAAACTTTTCACTGCAACTTTCTACTCCTTCCTATATTGTTATAAACCATTGCACCCAAGGCATCAGGTGCAAATCAAACTATATCTCTTTAAGTGGACTTCTGCTGAAGACCTAGAAATCTGGCAACTTCTTAAGGCAATTAGCTCAAAGCTAGGTAGTTAAGGATGTCTAGAGTGAAAGGAAAACTGATATGATGATTTTATAGTTAATATTTAATAATATTCCTAAAAATACCTGAATGGGCACAGTGATACAGAGTCATAGCGCAAGTCCCGTGAAAGGTAAATTGTGGAGCCTCCAAAAGGCTGTTAGATTAAAATTCAAGGAGCTATTATTTGCTTTTTAATAAATTGCAGGTGTCCTCTCAATATTTTTAACAAGCAGCTCAGGTGTCCATTTCAACCCCTGGCTGCAGGCATTCTTGGCATGAAAGGACGACTTCTTTACCTCATTTGCCCATGTTAGAAAAGCTGTATTAAAAATACACATAGCACAGTTCAAATAATGTTCAAAAATTGATATTTGTATCATTGACGTTGTAAAATACCAGTCAGTTGTCCCTTCCTCTCTCTGAACATTCCCTGTGCATGGCAGGTAGAGAAGTTAAGGCCAAATCCAGCTGGCCCAGTCGACTCTTTAAGGTCTTAACTTTTGTTTGTGGATCAAGTGGCTCTTCCACCTCTCTTGACTTCTGCATTTTCTGAGCAGACTGAGATCTTCACCCTGTGCAGAAGGAGATGGAAAGCATAGACATTGCGCCATGAACTTTGAGACTTCAACAATTGCCACTGGAAGGCCAGACATTGAGCACACACTAGAGAGAGTCAAATAAGACTCCAGCTGCCTTGTAGCAAAAAGAGCACGTTTATCCACCTTGAAAGAAAAATGAAGCCCTGTTGGCATTATAGAGGTATCATTTTTCTTGCAGTGCAATATTTCATGGTATCATACTACGTTCATTACCCTTTTCTATTTTATCAGCATATGCCTGTCACTAAAGGGAAAACTGAGCCCTGGGAAATGCTACAGAAGAGTCATATTTGCCAGTCGATGTTATTTTGATAATAGCAGCAAATCCAGCAGCATTCATAGCACAGCCATTTTTCCCATTGATTTTGTTAGCATCCAGACTAACACCTCAGACCTGTGCCGGTGCTGGTTTCCTCTGGGACTTTAACCTCTGAGTTTTAGCATCCCTTCCAGGTAGGTAAGGAGACGGCCGGTTCTGACTGCTGTAGAAACGCACAGCATCTGCAGATCTCTGCAGAGTCTTTTTTTTTTTTTTTTAAATAGATTGCCACTCTCCAGTGACTTAATGTGATAATATCCTACCAGACAGTCATGGCTGAGATCCCTACTGGAACTAGGACCATCCCAGGACCAAAGAAATGGGAGATATTTCTGACTTGTGCAAACCTTTGCCAAGACCAAACAAGCCTGTTTCAGCTGCATTCTCTCGTTTCCTCCTGAGAAGCTCAAGATGACTGTAAAGATTTAGGGCAACGATCCATCTGGCTTGTTGTAGACACATCCCCAGAGCTGAGTCCTCCACCCTTCTCTCCAGAAGCCCATGTCTCTGCTGCCATCCTGTCAGTGCCTATTTTTGTATGCTGTCCTCAGGCTGAAGACACTCTCTAATGTGGGACCACAAGGCAAATCCTTTCCTTTCTGGTGGCACTGGGGAACCCACACTGCTGCAGAACTTGAGAAGGGAGAAAAGATGAGGACAACTTACATAAACAGGAGAAAGAACAAAATGAGGAAATGACAGATGAATCTAAGTATCTGCTTTCTCCCAAGGGTGACTTCAGGACACACTATCCACAAGGTCCACCCTAAACAGAGGTTTCCTACAGGTCTTGATGGACCACAGTGGCTAGGCCATTAAAAGAATCATAGAATCATAGAATGATTTGGGTTGGAAGGAACCTTAAAGGTCATCTAGTTCCAGCCCCCCTGTGATGAGCAGGGATACCTTCCACTACATCTTCTCAAGAAAAAGTGATAAGTGGTCATCTAAGGTCAGCTGGAGGGTCTTCAGGACTGGCATAGGCTTCATGAAGAGAAAACTGTTACGAGCATTCATATTGATCTCCCAAAGCAACCCCATTCATTTTGGGCTCCAAAAGACCGTTAATCTTAGTTAAGAATAAATATGCTCAATTATTGGAAAGGAAAAAATAGCAGTGTATTTATTGTGAGGAAATCGAAAGTAATTACTCTGGAAAAAGTTATGTTGGGGCCTGGAAGTGCAATACATTAACTGTCATGATTTTCAAAGCAGTCGGCAAAGACCATTCCAGCATGTCCCTCCCTGTGACCCAGGAAAGACTGGAGGAGCAGTGAAGAGGTGCAAAACAATCCTGCTTGGACCTGATGGTCTTTTTCATACCTCAGTCCCCCACTTCGTCTTGGCTGTCATGGCAGGAGGATCAGTGCTGCCTCTACAGATTGCACCCAGGCTTTCTCTCCACCCTCTCCTCCACATTCTTCTGTACCAGCTGCCCAGACCAGTACTTCCCAGGAATCTCCAATCCCACAGCAGTCTCCTCTTCTTTCTTCTCCATCTTTCCACCTCACCCTACCAGTGAACAAACCGCCACCTCCTGATCTCATGCCTGCCCTTTCCTCCATTCCCAGGCTTTTATAAGAACATGAATATTTCTGCTGCAGAGGCTCTGCTCACATGATGTTAGATCAGCACAGCATCTTCTGTCAGGACACCCTTTCCCCACTCAGCTGGGAAGCTGAACCCCAAAGTGCAATGGGTGATCCAACTCATCAGATGATCAACTCATTAACAGATTATTTGCTTACTAATGAACTCCCTCTGACCATAGGGAGCCTGCTCCCACTGCCTCACTTGCTGTGGGCAACTGCTTGGGCAGAGGAAGACCTTGAGACCTCTTCTTGGGCAGAGGAAGATCCCTGAGTACCTGGAGCACTGAGATGGGGATCCGGACAGTGGTGCACTCTCCTAGGTCTCCTAATGAGATCTCACTCATTAGGCACATGGTATAAGCTCATTTCCATATAGTGACTCTGAGTTCACACGAGGATGAAAGAAAAGCCAAGAGGACTATTTGTTTGCCAGGTTCAAAATATATGCCACAATCATCTTGGATTATGAAGAGATTAAAGGCCATGGGTAGCTGGGTTGAAGCTAGTTTATATTTATCTCCCACTTCATGAGCAAATTCCTTGCTGCACATGGGTGCACTCAAGAGCGAGGTACTCACTTGGAGTCCTAGTTGGAGTGTGTTGGGACTGTTATGTCCCCAGCCTGTCCTCACAGAAGGCTTTTCTATACTAGAGACTCTTCCATTGAATATCATAGACCCATCCTTGAGATTTATCCAAACTGGACCCTCTGACACTTCCACCATCCCCCGCTCTGTACCTCCCACCATCCCAGTTATTTCACTGCAGTAAGGAAGACTTGCCTTTCCTGTGTCTACAACATCGTCTGCTCTCACTGTCTTTGAACATGCCAGTGTCCCTTGAGCCTGAGCTGCTGCACTTCTTATTTGCGCTGAAAACAATCAGTTAAGACTATTTCCATGCTTTAGTAAGCTCTCAGCAAACTGTTAAAGAAAAACATCCTTTCCAGTGGGTGCGGTAACCTTTAAACTGCTTTAAACCCCTTGCAACCACTTGAAACCGCTAGGAAATTGCAATGCTGATGTTTTAGCACCCATCTGCCCCACAGTGAGGGCCCTCAGGACCTTCTGATACCATCCAACATGACTAACGCTTCCCCAGTGTAGGTCATGGTCTACAACCGTGTCATCACCATGTGGTGGAGTCCAGATTTGTTTCTAACAGAGACTGTGAAAAGATTGTTTGGAGAGCTGTGAACCCCTCAGTGACAGTCCCAAATGCACAACATTTGAGTCTGTGTGTGATCATCCCTGTCTGCCACCAAGCTCTAGGTACCAATGTGCTCATGGACAGTGGCCCCCTGGCTGTTTCCCAGTGCTGACTGGAGACCATATACCCATCAGCCTATGAGCAAACTCATAAAAATAGCTGAGAAACATTTTCAGCATAACTCCTCTTTTCAGTTGTCTCATGCAAGTAATTTGCAAATACATGTATTCTCCTTTCTCTTCAGGCCACTTGATAACACTTGTAAGATAAAGTCTTCTCAATGTACCCATCAATCACTCAGGATACATTTGCAAATTAGGATTTCACTCTTTGACCTCCTCTAGGTTTTCTCAAATTTCTGCTTCAGAATTTGACTTTAAAGTAATTACAGGAGGGACTGACTTCATTCCCCACCCGCTGTGGGATAGCCAGCGTGTACCACATGAAGTAAAAGAAACCCCACAGGTAGTAAGACCATGAAGACCACCATGATCACCTATAAATGCTCTTCCAGGATATTATCTGTGTTTGTTCCTCTTCAAGTCTACTATCTGTAGAAAAATTAGACCGGTTCTTTTAGAAAAAGAACAAAGGCTAAACTGAAAATTGTACAATCTCAGTGAACCCAAAACAGCCTTTGGTAAGGCATTGTGGTGATGAATTAACCCACATTTGCCTCAGCTCTTTCTCTTCAATATCTGTTCCGTGTGTGAGGCACCTCTTCACTGATCCAAGTCCCTGCTGTGCAACCCATAAGGATGACGAGGGTGAAACTGCGTGCCATCATCCCACCATCATCTGAGAAACACATTCAATCCCTGTCGGCTATCATATTACTAGAGTGCAAATAGTCTTACATGTCATCAAATGAATCAACTCTCCCCTGAGGCTTATATTCAACCCCACTGCCTCTAAAGGGGTAGAGGACCTCCAAAGCCCTGCCTTAAGAAGAGCCATGCACTCACTTCTGACCCTTGCAAGCAACAGCCAAGGCCCTGCCCTGATTGAGGCAGAGGCACCTGTGAAGCCCCATCCAACCCACCTTCTCCTTGTTCCTTCCACCTGGTCGCTACCTCTCGGTGGATCTAAGCAGGGAAAATGTTTCACCCCTGCACTGTGGAGATGTTCAGACTCCTGGAGAGATCTGCAGTTGAAACCTGTTCAGCAAATGCATTTAACAGTATCTGCAGCTGCAATTTTCTGTATCACAATGTAGAAACCTCTATCCCAACTAGTTATTCTGGTGGACCTCACTTGCATTTCTCCTGCATAACAATATTGTACAATAGCAAGTCAAGTACTGTCAAGATGAGTATTGTATCAGCACAGTATTATTTGTCCCATCAAAAAGAAAAACAGTTAGTCACAACCAAATTTCGGTAAACCAGCATCAATCATCAATTATTATTATTAGTCTTCCTTTAACTCTGCATTACGCAGCTGCCCTGTTGCTTATTGTGCTTTTTCCCGTGGCTGAAGTTACCTGTAACAGTCATTTAGCCTTTCTCCCAGCTCTCTGGAACTTACCCCTTGCTTTGTGTTTACTGGAAATCTCCATTAGTGTTTCAGAGAATTCCTCGGCCAGATCTTTGTAAAGCCTTTGATGCAATTATCTGGATACACTGGTTTTAAAAAACTGCATTTATCTGTCACTGTTAAACAACCCCTTTAAAATAATCCCAATTCAGACAGTGATTATCATCATCATTTTGCTTTTTCAAAATACAACTAGAGAAATGATCTCTCTCCCAGAGCACTGGTTGGGTACCACCGTTACCCCACAGCAGAGTGATGCTGCAGGTGGGCTCCCCTGCTCCTCCTCTGCAAAGAAGATACTTGTCCTCGGCGAGGGACTGTCCCACAGCATCTCTCCAGAGTCATCTTCTCTCCTCACAACCCAAAGACCAAAAATAAAGGCAAAAGCAGACAGGATTTTGTCCCACACAGACCAAACCTGAGGGACAGCGGGACAGAGGAGACAGAGCTCTGTCTCTGTTGCTCCTTTAACACTTTGATCATGGTGTTTGAAATTAATATGCTAGCATTTATAAAAAAGGGCTCCTCGAGGTTTGAAAGCATTTGCTGTGTAGGTAGGGTCTGTGAGCAGAAGGCCATGCACGCTCTTGTGGTTGCCGTTGGAAAGACAAATCTCTGCCGGCGCTCCTGCCTGTGATGTTAAAGGTTTGTGTCTCTAATGAATGTGGCAGCTGAATACTACAAAATTTCACTCGTATTGAGAAGAAAAACAGGTGGTTTTGTGGGCACAATACCATCCAGCTTTAAGGGAGCTGCCAGGTTACATACAGGTTGGGAAGCACAGCAAGAGAAATCATTTCAGAGCTAAGCCATTACACCACACCTCGCAGGGCATTTATTCACAGCTCACATTGCAGACAAAAATGAGCACAGCAGCAGCAGACACAAAATGATACGGCAGCTATGGCCAGCGTTGAGTCATGCCGCTATTACAGATCTGATTTAGAGCCATGTCGGTGGAAAGCAAGAATAGTGCCTGGCTCTGTGCTTTGCACGGCACTGCAGGTAAAGCAGGGCTATCTGAGATATCTCATATCATACAGTCTTGACCAAGGGGAACATAAAATCAGGAACAATTCAGGTTGGAAGGGAGCTCAGGAGGTCTCTCAACCTGCTGCTTAAAGCAGAGTGAATGTTGAATTCAGACTAGGTTGATCAAGGGTTTGAAATTACAGTGCCTAATAATACAGCTTTGAAGGTGCCAATGTGCTAAAACATCACCTTCTGCATATAGTGAACTGTTAATATAGAAGAAAGTCCCTTTCAGGAAGATCCCATAGGAATGGTCTTTCTGTGGGACAGACAGGTTTGGGACAGACAGAGCTGGAATAGCAGCTATGATCAGCATTCAGGAATGGTGCAAAAACAGGATAAAGTGATAAATTAGTAAACTGCCATGCTTGTTGCAAGGAGCTATTCCACCGCAAAGACACATTCATAAAGCATGAAAGATAGTATCACTGTGTGATATTAGTGTCGCTGGTGAGACAGTTAGTTATAGAAATATGTGACTGGGAAATGCCAGAATACCTACATAAGGCTTCTGTGAATGAAAGTGTACATAAAGGCTGTAATATCATTTTCTTTGAATCTAAAGCTGTGTTCTCCCTCCGGTTAGGCAACACGATCGCCTCAATTGTCATGCTGAGATAAACATATCTTACCATATAGTTAGTGTAAGTTTGTACATTTAAATCATGTTGCCGCAGGAGCTGGTCATCCCCCTTGGAAGCATCAACACACTGTAGCAATAATGCATAGTGCCAATATTCCCCTTAGTCATGAGGGGATCTTGGAGTATTGAATTAAAACTGTGTGCCAACTCAGCAGCTCTCCGCTGCCTGAGTGCATACACTTGCGACTCCTTAAATTGTGTCACTTATCGAACATAGATTATTTTTAGTGAGTTGTCTGAAGAATGAACTCCAGTGCTGCTTGCATGCAGGAGAATTGCATCTCTCCTGAATACTGCTCCTGCCGTGCATAGCCTCCAGACCTACAGCCGAACTCAGTTTGCTGGCCAAGTCACTGCTGGGTGCAAAGCTTCAGCCATGCATACGCTGTTCCAGCAGAGCCCTCTGACACCTGCTCCAGTGACAGTACTGGGGAAACAGCTGGCTGTATAGGTGAGTTCATCCACCGAATCAAAATTCAAATTAATTGGCACTCATAGTATAGAAATTATGATGCCTGCTCCTTTCAGTACAAGATTAAAATCTGTTAGAGTATGATGCCTTTGAAGAAACTCAACTTCTGCATGTGTCTCTCTAACAGTGGTGGTAGAGGTAGAACTCCTCAAATGGACCTCATGGAGCTCAGCAGGTCCACATGGATTGACCGCCATGCATTTCCACATGCTGAAGCAGTTTTTTAACAAGGGTGACAAAGATCTCACTACATTTATTATGTTTCCATATGCTACAGAGCTATGCATCAGCACTCAACTCTGGGACCGAAGGTCTTCTGGAGAATATTATTGTGGTTAAAAAAACTCCTGGAGCCCCAGAAAATATCTTGCAGGCTTTACTAAGGTGCGTCAGAAGAGTAGATTTGGAGTTCAACATGACCAGATGGTCTTTTAGGAGGACAAATGTCTTCTCCTAGATGTAAACATTTCCAGCAGAAGGAAAAATTCACGCCTGTCAATGCATTTCCTTAGAATTTAGAATTTTTCTGGGGGAGAGATTTGTCAGTCCTCACTGCACCATCCTCAGACCACCAGAGACAGCACATCAGAGCCCATTACCCGGGTGAGGGGGAGAGTGCAGGGACCAGAGAGGAGCCAGCAGAGCTCCCCCAGGGTCACAGAAACAAACCTGGAGCTGGAACATGGTCACGCACAGCAATAGATGGCAAAGCTGGGGGCCGTGTTTAAAAAAAAAATAGAAGATAGTGAGCAATCCTCACTGGTCATAAATCACTGTGGAGTTTATTGTGAAGAAAGCAGCCGACACAGAGCTCCGTAACTGTGAGTAATGCACAGCCAGAGAAAATGATCCCGCCGGCATAGCTCCGTTGGACCAACTGCTTCTGCTTGTGTGATGGTTTAACCCCAGCCAGCAACTAAGCGCCACCCAGCCACTCGCTCATTCCTCCCCGGTGGGATGGGGGAGAGAATCAGAAGGGTAAAAGGGAGAAAACTCGTGGGTTGAGATAAGAACAGTTTAATAATTGAACTAAAATAAATTAGAACAGTTAAATAGGCAAAGCAAAAACCGCGCACGCAAACAAAGCAGAACAAGGAATTCATTCACTACTTTCCATCGGCAGGCAGGTGTTCAGCCACCTCCAGGAAAGCAGGAGGCTCCATCACGCCTAACGGTTACTTGGGAAGACAAACGCCATCACTCCGAACGTCCCCCCCTTCCTCCTTCTTCCCCCAGCTCTATATACTGAGCATGATGTCATATGGTATGGAATAGCCCTTTGGCCAGTCTGGGTCAGCTGTCCTAGCTATGCTCTCTCCCAGCTTCTTATGCACCTGGCAGAGCAAAAGAAGCTGAAAAGTCCTTGACTAGTGTAAACTCTGCTCAGCAAGACCCAAAACATCAGTGTGTTATCAACATTATTCTCATCCTAAATCCAAAACACAGCACTCTACCAGCTACTAAGAAGAAAATTTACTCTATCCCAGCTGAAACAAGGACAGCTTGCCTGGCTCAGATCCGAAATGGCACTTGGTGGTTTGGCACTTGTGCGGAGGTGTGCGATGGGGGAGAGGGGCACAAGGAAGAAACGAGAGGACCTCCCTTGTTTTGCTCCCTTCTTGAAGAAAATTACAGGAGAATAACCCTTACCTCCTGGCAAGGGGTAATGACCACCAAATGACCACCAGCCCAAGGGGCCACCAGCACATCCTCCCCTCACAGATGCATATAAAATCAGCTGCAAATATTATTAATATTTAAGCATACAATTACTAATTACATCATTGGAAGCAGTGAAAATTTAGCATTAAAATTAAACATAGCACAGGGGAATATCAACCATGTGGACCGGATTAACTCATATTTATTCCTGATTTCTATGTTTACACAGTCTTTCTCCAACATTCCTTGTAATTCTGGCATCTTCCTTCGCCCTCGTCTTGTTCTGCTTGCTGCCTGGCTTTTATATGAACAATCAGTATATTGCAGAAAAGTTTCTTTACTTCAGCTCTCACTAGCCAAAGAAGCAAAGCCACTATAGAAATGTCAGTAAAATAGGATAGTGTCTGTTTTTTAAAATAGGCACAGATGCTGAGGAAGAAGGGTTTTGAGGTATGGACCTGAAGTCAGGCAGAAAAGCTGTGGTGGAGCAGGAGGCGAACCAAGGAGGCTCAGACCTTTGTCAGCATGTTCTCTCTCTTTTGGCCATGGTTGCAATACTCCTTTTAAATCCCTCTCCCAGTTTAAGGTTGACTGTACATGCTGTGTTTGAGGAGGAGAGAGGAGGAAAAGATCCACAGCCCTGGGAGGGAGCTGCCTGGTACTGGCCAGCTCACCCCAGAGGACCAGGGAGCCTTCAGTCCAGGCCCATCTGGGGCTTTCACACTTAAGTGATGGCTGTTGCAGAGCCTTCTTGGGTGGGCCACCTACACCCTTCCTTGGAGAAGCTGGGCAGATGCACCGGGGAGATGATGTTTGTCCTTTGAATATGTCTGTGCTGGTGGTTGCTCCTCACTCTGATGGCTCTCCTGCAGCCAGGGAACACAGCTGGCACGCTCACCTTGCAGATATGAAGCTGAACCCAGCTGCTCAACTGCTTAATGGCTTCTTAAGTGATAAAGTGAGATCCTGTCTGGATGTCCAAGCACACATGACTCCTCCACATTTCCAGCAAGAAGAAATTACTCTTCAGTCTGCTAGCTGAGACTTGATAAATCAGATTAACCTGTCCCAGCGATGATGGATTAGTCCTCCCGTTCTTGCACAACACTCTAGAGCAGGACTAGAATTTAGATGTCCCCAGACCCCTGCAATGAGGAGCCACTTGCTTGTGCCCTGGCCCAGGAAACCCACAGTCCTGCTTCATATGGTGGCTGAAATGGGGCTTGAGAACATCTCCACCACCACTGTGGGCATAGCTTGTAAGCCAACTGGTAGGGCAGATCCCCAACAAATGGAAAATGCACGGCTGAAGCCACCATCACAGAACTGAATGCCTCACCCTTGGTTGAGCTTTAAATGATGGTATAAAACCTGGGACAGCGGTGGCATGACTGAGTGAGTGTTAGAAGAAATGGAGAGCCTTTCCGGGGTTCCTGTGGAGTCTGTGATGTCAGGATGCTCTTATATCCCTGCTGCCCCCAGTACCTCCACTGGAGGAACATCAACAGCAGAATTTTGACATGCAGGTACACCCAGACATCCACCAAGCCCCAACCTGCCCGGCCCATCCACCACAACATGATTTCATGCAATACTCAAAGGCATTGGTCAAGTGCCTGGAGGCATGTGAAGGACTTTGGAGTTTACAGGTCTGTCCTCAGGGGCAGTTGTAGGACTTTTCATGGTCATGAATTCCTCCCAGATTCTGCCAAAAAGAGATACATGAGCAAAATCAGTCAAGTTACCAATCTTAATGCATTATAGCTCATCATGTGAGCCATAACAACTGACAGCATGCACACTGGGCTGTGATGCTACAGCACATAGAGCAGTATAGCTACCTCCAACTACTGTAAAGTTTGTGGGCTTTATCTCTCCCAAAGCACCTATATGGGCTTTTGACCAATAAAGCTGGCTCACTGTGCATCACTAGAACATGAAAATCAAATGCTCAGTGTGCACACTTTTTGGAAGAAAAATTGATGTGTGTAAATTATACCTTCTCCCAAATGCCACTCTTCTCCTCTTTCCTTGTGTCTGCCCAACGCTGTGGTTCAGAAAGGCCTGCACCAGAGAAAGAAGAGATTAACATCTTTTCAACTACCCAATAATGGTTCTTATACCAATTAAAACAAATCAGCAGATTTAATGTACATGTCTCAGAAGCTGGTTGCCTTTCTAAGATTACCAGGCATTAATCATCAGAGAATGATTTTTAAATAAGTTACCAGTGAGCAACTGGAGAACTGAAGTGATGTAAGCATCTACATTAGTAAGACCGAACTATTTATTCAAAAGATAAATATGTATCACCTATCCTTCGGAAAATGTGTACATCTTTACCCTGAAATATTACAATCACCAGGCGCCAGTAGAAAACTCCTGTACAGGCTGCAATACTATTCCTGCAGGTTTTGGTAATTAATTCAATGATGCAGCAAATGCAACGGTCCAGAGTCTCAGTTTGTGTTTGTACAAGGGCAGTTGCTGCTCCTCTGTCTTTTTGTGTTTTAAATTGTCCCTCCGCTCAAGGATCCTCCCTGAACTCCACATATCCCACTGTGATGGATGGTATTTTTTTATTTGTTTGTGCTCTGGCTGTGGGTTCCCTTCCCTTAGGGAGTCTGACCAGGTCAAGCACCTCTCAGCGGGAGGGATGAAGGCAGGGATGCTCCTGCCCTGGGAGCAGCCGAGCACCAGGAGTGGGAGGGCTCAGGGTTTTGGGGGCACCGGCCAGGAGGACAAGAAGCACAGCAGGGAGCAGGGAGCCTGCAGCTCTAAGCGAGACCGAGCAGCCACTGACAGGATGAAGAAGCAGAGAATAGAGCTAAGAAGCAGCAAAAAAAAAGCCCTCCTAGTGCAGGCTGAGCTGTGCAGAGTTCACCGCAAGCAGGAAAGCCCCAGTGTTACATGAAGCCAAGCCTGGCAACACGCAGCTGCCTGCAGGAAATATGAAGATGTACACATAAACCTATTTCTATCCTGTCTTTTTTTCTCTAGCTCCTTGGAGTTGTCTTTATTTATAAATTAAATATTATAGGCTTTATTCTAAAAGGCCTTGGGTTTTGGATGTAAAAACCTCTTCTGGCTTCTTTGAAGAGCTCTCTGTTAAGAGCAGGTCCCAGGCAGACTGACCACAGGGCTCTGTCAGATTCAGGACTCTATTACATCTGCACAGATTGTAATCTTTGGCCAGAAGGGCTAGGAAATTCTTCTTGTTCTCAGGATCAAGGGCCTGGTGTTCAAATTTCTCTCTCATTGTCCTAGAAGAGGCTTCCTGGAGCTGTGTTAGGAGGTCACAGCATTAAACCACACACTCAAAAGCAGCAGCTGGGAAAGACCTCATGTCAAAGGAGAGATCAGCTGAGCATGGATAAGTTGGCACATGGGCCTCAAAAAAACAACCTCGTCCTTCAACAGGTTGCCTCTGGACAACTCAACAAGAGTAGGAGACTGGAAACCATAAGCAGACTGAAAACTTACTGCTGCTTGCCTGGGGCATTGAAACAGGAATAACAGACTTAATTGGCTGCAGAATAAATCTGTGATGAAATCTCCAGTCTACTGAAATCTCTGGGGCCAAACCAGTGGCTGCCAGTGGAAAGCAGAAAGCCATTGTGGTGGGAGTGAGCCCACAGGATTGCAGTGAGCTCCCCCACAAATTATGGGCTCAGGGAGAGGATGGAGGAGCTCATAGCTCAATTAAAGGTGAACGGCTTCATGCGAGAATATTTGGCTTCCAAGACTTCTTTTTTTTAACTTTTAGGATAAAAGTGAGACTCGGTATGGTATAAAAGATGCCAACAGCTCACCAAACCTGCAGGAGCCAAGGACAAAATGACCATAAGAAAAAGTCAGCAGGTGGTTTTCAAGGCAGAAGTTTTTCATTATCAGTCTACCAATCTTTCTGGGGCTGAATTTCAAGACATACATTAATAAAATCCCTGTTCACCACCCCCTTAGCAAATTCAGCCAGCTGATACTTTCCCACCCCACAATCTTTTGTGTTTCTTTGATACCAAACTTACATGTTAAAAAGTCAGGAGAACTGAGGGTCAGATCTACCCTTGTATGGTATTTACTCTCCATGGCAGTCACAGGCTTACAACATTTTAGCAACTTGACCTTCTTTACTGTAAATATGTCTTCAGTAAACTTAAGCAATTAATAATGAAGACAATCAATACTGCAGCCAGTACAGTTTTTTTCAGGTACTGTAATAGGCATTGTGCTGGTAGTATGGAGTTTATTGATCCATCCAAAACCCACTATAGTCTTTGGGATAGTCTATGACACAAATAGCCCTTTCCTGAAAAGCATTTAAATGTAAAACGTAGGATTAGATTTCCCTGTGATGAGTTTAGGGCTTTACCTTGGTGGAAAGCACACAGATTTTCTGACCATATAGTATTCCAAATACAAAGGAAAATCTAAATGGATTTCATCAGCACATACGAAATAAGAGTTCAAGTTACTGCCCCGTGCTTTCTGAAAATGAAGTGTTAATTGTCATCACATCCTATTGAAAGGGTTAAAGCCAAGATAGACAAAGCCACTGCATCAAAATGCCTCCTGAAAGTCTAGGGGCAAGGAGTATATTTAAATATCTTAGTCACTTAACTAAACAAAAGAAAGGCCTTTGTGATTTAGGGAGTAGTTAGAATGGTTGTAAGATAAGGAGGCTCCAGGATGATCCCATCTCAGACAACTGGGCATTGGGAGAACAAATACATGGAAGATAGGAGGTCACAAAAGAATGACAACAGCCTTGAAGGACACCGTTTACGTGATCCTAGGACTGAGTTTGCGCAGAAGCAAAAGTCAATCAGCGAACACAGTGAAGAAGACTACGAGCCTTCATCTGAAGACCCCCAAAGACCACCTGAAGACCACCACGGGAGACGACTGCGCATGCGGATCGGACATTTGCAGATGTTAATAAGTTCCAGGAAACCTCATGTTTATGTAAATGATTTCTCGGAAATCCTGTGAATATGTAGGATTTTATAGTATATAATCTCCACCAAATCGGTGGAGCACTTATGGTGGAGAATCCCCAGTGCTGCCCAGCGCTGCAATAAAGAATACCTGCTTAATAGTAACTTCGTTGCGATTGAGTTTCATTTCAGGGACTCTCCCTTGGGGGGATTCAGACTGTGAGGAGAAGCATCCATGAATTTTTGTATCACTATGGTGTGGAGGTTTTCCTAGGCTACAGAAGGCATTTAATCACAAAATGCCAGGAGAAGGGGAGAACAGTAAACGTAAAATAAACACCCCTGGCACCAGAATGCACGTTGTTTCAGATTCAATATCAGCTCCAGCAAAATCAAAATATGTGATGAAGATACAGACAGCTGTAATTATTCAGCAAAACATTTCTGCTGGTCCCAAATTTCAGACTCATGGAGAGAGTTTTCTATCATAAGGCAAGTCAAGGTCCCTGATGAAAACTCCTCTGGCACATTCTTCATGGTAGCTTTTGAAATGACCTCTGGATATTTGGTTCTGGGGAATTTCAAGAAATATTGAAAAGTGATGAATTGAAAAGCACCTGAAACTCCGTCAGACTTCTTTTGGATTTTGCATTTAATTGAATTTTATCCTGCATTGTCCCAAAGTGTCACTGAGATATGATGTGTCTTTTATAGCTTCTGTGAAGTGTTATCTTCCTGGAACAACAGAAAGTGTAAAAAGCCACTGAGATAGACTGTGTGTAGACACATTATTAAAAGCTCGCTGCACTTTCTGATCTATGTGCGTTTCTACAAGTGGATGGGAGCACTGGTCCCACAGCCCATCCCAGCACTGAGTCTACTGCCAGTCACAGAGGTTTAAAATGAGACAGAAATTTCATTCAACATGAAGGCAATACTCTCAGAGAGAAATTTGACATTTTTGCGTCCTCTGTGTGACCAGAATGAATACATGGGTAATATCATTCTGGGGCTTCACAGCCCAGACTTTGTGCTGAAAGAGGGTTAGGATGACCAGGGAGGTAGGAGGCTGCTTTACCATTCTGCGCCCTTTTCACTTTCTTGGGTGTCCTGTGCAATGTTAATAGCTGCACATCAGGAGCAGAGCAAATGCATCCTTTGCTATTGTGAAAAAGCACTATTCTGTTATACATCTATTTGGGGATGATTTTATTCAAAAGTTTTTTTACTGATACTCTGCTGGGCTGTTAGTCCTTCTTCCACAGCATAATAGGCAGTAGCCAGGAAAAGAAATTCCTTTTCCTTTCCAAGAACCCATTATGATTTACCAACCATGTACACGTCACAGCCCAAGGTGAGCAGTACCCCTTACTGGTGCACATCCTAGCAAAGGGACAAAGGTCTGAATAGCCTTCCAAGATCAGACTGCAGCCAGAGCCTCTGAAGGGGACCCTAGGGAAGACCCATCTTCATTGCCCACATGTTTCCAGCTTGCTCCACCTGAAGGTACTCAGGTCTCAGCTAGATGAGAATCCACCCCTGCAGAGCCCGGAGTCTGGCACTGGAGAGCTGCTTGCTGCTGGCAGGCATGAGGATGGGTCACTTGGGGAAAAGAGGGGCACAAGCTGGGGTGCAGAGCTGCCAGACGACCTGTGCAGCGAGCAGCCTCTGCAAACAGGAATTGTGCCTTGGCTGCAGAGGAATGAAATCACAGCCACGTCCCCAGCTGAGCTGCTGCCAAAACATCATTTCCAAAATGGGCCCCCTGAGCTCCAGAAGTACAAAGCTGCATCGGTTGTTCTGGGTAGTAGCGACAAGAGCTGGCAGAGCTGTTGGGACCTGATGCCAGGGAAGCAGTGGTTGCAACGCTCCCCTGACAGTGGTCATGGCACCTCTGCTAACCCCAGGCATCGGGCAGGGGGGTGGCAGATTAGGGGCTCTTCCCCCCAAGCTAGGCTCAGCAAGCCACAGCTCTCACGCTTGGACCCAGCACGATGCAAATGAACACGCAGCACTCATGGTGTCCCCTGGTCCCTGCTGGTCCCCCACTGGATATATGTGTTGGACCTCTTTGGGGAGCAGATGTGTGAGCAGCAGGGGGAAGCTGGAGGGAGACGGGCAGACACTGCATGGGGGGGTGTCTCCTTTGCACACTCACAGATTGAGCAGGAGGTGAGAGACATGGACAAGCAAGGCCTGGCTGGGAAGAGGGGGACCAGCAATCAGCAGTGCTGCCAAAGCAAACTGACAGCTCCTCTTCAGAAAGGGCACCATTTTGAAGCTGGTCCCACATACGAAGGCACATGCACAACAGTTAGAAAGGGTGAAACTCCCTAGCTGGGACACACACCCTGGTGCCCTGTTGAATGCCTTCCCTTATAACCTTTGCCCTTTCCTAAGCATTGGCCCTGCACAGCTGCAGGTCCCAGTGCTGAGAGAGGAGATGGTGGTGCAGGCTGGGTCACCCCAAACCTCCCAGCCCTCCCACTACCCAGTAGGTCCCATTTGGGGTTACACGGGGCCAGGTCAAGGCAACCCAACCACTGTGCATGAGGTTTCCCCTCTGCCTGGCTCAGAAACACACTGTCGGTGGTGAGGAAAGCAAGAGCTACAGCTCTTGATGCAAGACCAAAAAATCCAAATCAAGAAAAAATCTGAGTCCAGCGAGAGGAAATAGGGGGAACATCAAGGGATAGGGAGGGAGTGGTGAGATCTGGAGACAGTTCTGCACCTATAAGCCCAGATGCTGAGGAGAGATAAGAAGGCAATGCCTATCTGCAGGAGGTCAAAGCAGAGCAAAATGCAGACACACAGCACACCTTCCCGTGGCTCCCTCCAAATGCATTAGCAACCATGCTAGCAGCATGACATGATGCTGGCCTGGTGCTCTGTGGTGCAGAAAAGTGCAGTGCAGAAATCCCAAATCAGCAGCAGCCTCTCTCCAGGTAAGTGAAGATGTCTCCAACATCGGCATCTCCATCCATGCACAGCACCTGGTTCCTTTTGGAGATAGTGGAGGCCACGAACATGGCCCAGGATGGGTAGTGATGTACAGCTCAGCACATCCTTCATCATCTCAGGTGAATCACATCCTAAACTCCGCTGAGTATAGTTACACAGGTGCTGTTGCCTATAAGAAGATTCCAGGATGGTTAGCTCAGATGTAGACACCTCCAAAACAGACATCTGAACTTCATACTCTTGGAGCCAAGTCTGTGAGATTAAAGGATGCACAATCCAACACCAAAACCCTCAGCTCAGCCCAGCTGTGGGATAGAATCACAGAATCGTAGAATGTCCTGAGTTGGAAGGGACCCACAAGGATCATTGAGTCCAACTCTTGTCCCTGCATAGGACAACACCAAAATTCACACCATAAATGCTCACAAGAACCCCATGTTTTAGGAGCAGAAGCCAGGGATGCCAGTGCTGCTCTAAGCCTGTATCTTCCTTCTTCCCTGAGTTCAACCCACGTCCGTCCCACTGCTGCTGTGCATTCCTCTCCTGCCCAGGAACAAGGCAGAGATCATGAAGTATAGCTTTAGTATCCAGCTCAGTTTCTCTAAACAGATAAATAATAATAATAAATTAGAGGGCATCATCTTTCAGAATATTGTTTTTGTTTTAAACAAAGTCCCCGTACTGAGACTGACAGGTATTTTCTTTTTCCCTACTTGAAGCCATATCACAAAGGATTATCTTCCTGCTCTTGCGACCTATAAACAAATTGTTTTCCTAATTTGTCACATGCCGGTGCCTGCAATTCTTTTTGTATTATTCTCTTACCAGATGATTCCCTGCAGCTTGTGGGAAGGGTGTTCCCAGTCAGAAATTTATGTTTGTTATCCCCTAAGAAACTGGTGGTTGGATGTTTTCCTGGTTGTCTGAGCTGGGAAAGAGCTGCTTTCGTTACCAAAAGGGCCTATTCAGCCTGGATCAAGCACACAAGAGCATTTCCAGCTCGAGAATATTTTTAATTGGTTCCATTTCAAAAATTGGGCTGCACAGCTTTTGAAAGTGTCTTAATTCTTATTAATTTTCCCTATAGCAGACGTGGCCTTCTTTTGATGTGCAAATTTTAAACTATTTTTTTCCCCCACTCAGCGTAGATAGGGATCTCTGGGAAATGAATATTATACCAGCACAGGGGGAAGGGAGGAATGGATAGGGAGGAACAGGCACAGTGTAAGTGTCAGGCGGAGAAGAAAGCATGCAGCAGCTAGGCAGAGGATGACTGATGGCCATTTTAGAAATAAAGACAGCTATAACCACTGTGATTTTTGGCATGTGCTGGGGGAGGAAGTGCACGGCTGCGCGGCTGCTCCCTGCAGTTCCCGGAGGTGCTGCAGCCGTCCACATGCTGTCTGCTGGACACAGCCACACATTGCTCACTAGTCCCTGCAACGCCTGCCAACACCAACAGCTCCCGCACCCCCGGGTGTCTGCCTGGGCATGTCATGCCTTCAGTTATGGTCAAGGCTGAATGGTGGTCACTGCTTATAAATGGAGCTGTACACCCACTCCTCACTGTCCGGCATGGGACAGAAGATATGCCCTCTTACCTGTAGTTTTAGTTTATCGCTATTTTAGTCAGCAGTTCTGGGACCAAGGTTACAGATCCACGAGGCTGACGTGTCCAAAGCCCTCCCTCTCCTCCCACCCTTACCATTGCCTTCAAGCATGCACAGGTCCCCAGCCCCAAACTAGTCCTCAGATGTGATGTGTCTTCAGGTAATGTTCTTGTCACCATCACGGGGCTCTCAGGAACCCAGAAGCCACTGGGCTCACCACAGTCCTACAAGCAAAACCAGTCTGCGGTAGGTACTTTACCCAGGAGGGGCTGTCCACAGAAGAGACCACTTCTCCATGACACTGAGGTCACCAAGTGGTGGGGTGCTCAAGGAAAACCTGTTCTTGTGTAATTTGTCACAGGCACTGAGAAGCATCCAGAAGCTCCAGGGAGTTCAGACCAACACCACCTGAAGCAATGACAGCCTGGGCTCTGCCCATGCCAAGCTCAGGTGGTCAGGCCAAGGAGCAAGCTTCTTCCTGACATGCTCTGTGACCTGGTTTCATGCATCCTTAGTCCTGCTGGAAGGACACCCGTGGCTGATCTCTGGCACCTTCCACTGTTCCGTGAGCACCCAGCATGCCACGAAGAGGCCATTGGAGGAAGGGTGCTGCTTCTCTGTGGAGTCACAAGAAAGGAAATGGGTGGTGTTAAGGTGAGCCGTCTGTCCTACACGCTAACATGTGGTGGGTTCACACTTGCAGGAACCTTCTCTTTCCTTTATGCTCTGGGACCTCCTACATGAAGACAGACCTGAGCTTGTGTCTGTGCAACCTGGATGTGAGGCAGGTCTGAAATCTAACAACAGCTTATGCAGATGTTCAGGCAAGAGCATAGGCACAACCATGGAGGTGCCCTCAACGCCATGAGGGGCTAACGAGCTTCTGAGAGATGTGTCTGTGCACAAAACTTCAGGCTGCTGCAGATTTTCCCCAAGGGAATGGGCAAAAGAAACATTTTGGCTTTCAGATGAAGCTTACCTGAAGCAATACCTCCAGCAGTTAAAGGCTGATGGGAAATTCCAGTTTTGGTCACTTCTTTAGAAGAAAGAAAGGTCTTCTTCCAGGAAGAAAGAAACTGAATAAAACTCATTTAGAGGCAATGAATCACCATTCACAAATGTGGGAAGTGCTTGTGTTAGAAAAGGAAAGAAAGGATGAATATGTCAGAGATTTCACTATGAAGAATAAAAAAAAGAAGCAATGGATCCAGACTGATCTTCTAAACACTCATCAGCAATTTATTTCTCTTTCTTTTATTGGTTGAGTGGCTCAATATGTTGTTGCCAATAAATTAAAATATCTGTAAAACATTCTGTATGAGACCATTGTTATTTTTCCCTGTATCTCATTGTAACTGATTATTACCAGCCTGCATCTTTATGGACCTCATTGGCTCTGCAGTCACTGCATTGCACTTTCATTTGGTTCTCACCAGCACCCTCACACCCATCTCAGTTTTTGTTCACTGCAGGGTACAGCCCCTCACTTCACAGGTATAAGCTACTTTCTTTCTAGAAATATAACCTTACATTTAGCAATATTAAAATACATGTTCACTGCAGCCCTTACTGTCAAGTAATTCAGATCATTCTGTAAAAACTGACTTGTCCCTGTGCACTAATTTGTGTCACCTGCAAAATTCAAGTGATGATTTAATATATGCTTGACTCTGGATCATTGACAAGGATTAAGACTTTCAAAGCACTCTCCCAGGAACTCGTACCAACTTTGCAGAAGTTTATGACCTTTTTGGGACATTATATCCCCAGCAAACTATTTCAGTGAGGGGACTCAAAGATATCAAAGGACTATATATCAACTCAACCAGAAAAAAAAACAATACACAATTTGGGAAAGGCATACCCAACTTGACTATGAAAATTACTTCTGTCAGTTCTGCCCAGTATGAATGAGGGACCCAAAATAGTAGAGAAGCCATCCTCAGTGAAACTCAGTCCTCACAGAAATATCTTGAAAGAATGCCACTTAAAATTTATGCCACACAGTAGAATGATAAATCGAGAGCAATGCAATGGAGCTAACATGGAGAATTCAAGCTTGACCATAATATGGAACTTATGTAGAAAATAAAGGAGATGATAATAAATGTAAAATGGAAAGAATTAATTTTTTGGTTCAGAAGTTTTGCTTCAGAACAAAACACAGATGCCCAGCCAATCTCAAAAGAGACTTTACCTAATCCCACTCTGGAGTCAGCCTACTCTGCAGCGCTGTCTGTATGGGCACATCCATGGCTCTGCAAAAGTTTTGCATGTATGGGAAGGAGATCCTGCAAGCCCAGGCTGGTGATCAGCATTTCCCATGCATTTTCCCCAAACCAGGACCCAACCCAGCAGAGGCAACTGGCTGACCGCAGGGCTCAGAGAGAGACTGGCAACTGGTACCATGTAAATAAAAGGCAGCATGGAAAAGTTACAGCAGGAGAGACCAGTGGTCAGGAGGGACTTGCTCTTCCCAGGCTACTTGGAAGGGCTTTCCCCATCCACCTTCCTCTCCCCGCGCTCCTGGATAGCAACACAGCTGAGATTTGACTACACACCCACAGAAAGAAAAGGAAAGAGTGTTTCTAGCACACGCTTTGGTCCATTGCATCTGATAGACCAGCCTCAAAAAGGACCTTTCTAGCAAGCTACACTGATAACCTACTGGTGGAAGTAAAAAAGAGTGGCAGAGGAGCCAGATGCTTCTGATGTTAGGAAGAAAATCATCTTCCCATCCTTACTGGAAGGTACAACCACCATCAAGTACCCTCCCCATCCAACCCCCCATCCTCTCTCAATTCAAGGCAAAGAAAGCCACCAAGCATTGCTAATGCAACCTGAGGAAGGTGAGGGGTCATGGATAGAGAAACTGGAGCCATGTCCATGGTGGTCGGGAAGTGTCCCCTGGTGCGGGGTCCCCAGGGTTGGCCACAGGGCTAGGGAGAGCCATGGACAGTGGCCAGGATGCTGATGCTGAAGCTGGCCAGAGTGGGTCTTCTTGGCCAAACTTGTGCTTGTATTACTCCGGCTGAAGGAGGATGAAGGGTTGTCGTTCCCAACGTGAAGGCAGCAGAATTTCTTGCTAAACCTGACATTGTGTTATTTCTTTGTCGGTGCTGATGTGGCAGCATTATCAGTAGGGGTTACCATGACAGCTGACAGGGAAGAAAACCCATCAGAGGGTCATTAGTCCCTCACACTTTCCCTGCTTTCCCCCCCTTGGGTGGGCCTGGAGTAGATTTTAATGTTATAAGCCACATTTTATGCAGTGAAAAATCCCCTGCATTTACTTGCTGTGAATGATGAAATGCAAGGGCTTTGTTTGCATTTCAGCATCTCTCAGTGACAGATTTCCCTAGCAACTTTGATGTGATGTCTGTGCAAGTTATTCGGGGTGGATTTTAGCATACAGAGAGGAGGCACAGTCATCTTTGACCAAATGTCTTTAATCAGGGTTACTGAGAAAGATAACAGAATCAGCTCGGTTTCTCCCGATAGCAACTCAGCCTGGGTTGCTGCAAGCATGGAAAGCAGGGGAGTGGCAAATTTATCAGAAAAGTTATACCTAGGATGAGACAGCGAAAGCAGAAATTGTTCAGCTATTGATCTCCCACCAAAATATGTGGGAGTAGACTAAGCCCAGACCCAAACTAGCTAAATTGGATTCAGAGTTACCCCTGGGATGTGCAGCTAGTTCACACAAGGGTGCTGCAGAAAGCATGGGCACAGATGGGGATGCAAGAAAAGGCCACCAGTACCTACAGCAGATATTTTCACCGCAAAGTCACTGTCCCCCCCCAGCCAAAGCCCCACTGTTCTCCCCAGGTTTGGGGAGTGGGATGCTGGTGAGGAAGGCTCAATCCCAGGGACAGATGCTCAGACCTGCCCACCACATGCACAAACTCTGCACCCCCAGCCTCTCACCCCCATGCAGGGCACCAGGGGCTGACACCCATGGGACTGACCTCCAGGACACAGCTTCCTTTCCTTGAGGAGGAAGAGGAGGGCTTGAACTGGCTTGGTAGGGAAAACACAGCTTGGGTGCACCCATGGGAAAAGATTTGTCCATTTAAATATAACAAATATGAAAGCTGTAGCTCCGGACCTATGACTTTGTTGAGGACAGTGGTAAGAAAGGAAGGGAAGCTACCACTAATAAGCATTTTAAACTTTCCTATATCTTAACTGAAGATATAAGGCTGAAAAATTTAACAGGAAAGTCCTGTCCCCAAATGTTTAGTTAGGCATTGGCATATGATATGCATTAAAGGTTCATATATTTTAACCAGTGCACAGAAAACTCAATACACTTGAAATATAACCTACCTCTGTGAAGAGCACATCCATGGTGCATCTTCCATCAGCTCCTTGCCCCATCCCCTCCACATCACTCTTAGCAGATGGGAGTGACTGGGGCTGCTGAGGGAAACCAACTGGCACGACCGATCTGTGACCAAAGGGGCTTGAGTGGCTTCAGAGACCTACGGCACAGCCAGGTCCTCCTGAGAAACCACCAGCAAAGTACTCCAGAGTGATGCTTGGAGGTTTACAAAGCGTAAAGTGTGTGTCTTCCCATAAAGCTCAAGGGCATACTCAGGGAAATAAATCGTTTATCTGAAGACTGTAAATACACATCAACATTTTTAAGAACTACAATTTCTGAAATCAAAAATCCTCACCTGGAAAAATATTTCACATCCCCCTGGTACATTCGACTCCCATGGTAAATGTCCCAGACCACAGTGAAAAACTTCAGGATAGCAAAAAACTGGGAGGAACAGGCCAATAACAAGCCCATGTTGTAAAAAATTAGCCTTGGAAGTGTGAAACCCTGAAGCGAACAGGCAAAAGTCACCTGATATTTTAAGCCTAAGGGGCTAAAGGGCAGAATTACTTTCTACCACTTGGTTTGCTCTGTTTCACCGCTATGTCCTAGCAGATGACCTCTACCCAAGGGTTTTGGCTGTTTCTTTTTAATTTCACATACCCCTGCTTTTTGGGTGGCCAAGTCAAGAGGGAACTGATTTTCAGAAAGTGCCAAATCCTTACCCTTGAATTTTAATCCCATTTGAGTTATTAAAGCAGCCAGAGCACCTTGCAACTTGTAACAACCTTGGCATGAGGCCACATCTAAGGCCTGAATGAATTTTTTAAAGACAAATCTTGTGGCAGAGGAGCAAGTGTGGAAAAGAAAAATGAGACATATTGCTGGAGCGAGGCCATGTTAGAAGACTCTTACAACAAAGCCTACAATGGAAAAGTGGGGGAGTTGTTACTTTTTTTTCTGGAAATATGTTTGCAGAAACTCTACACATAGGGCAGTGGTTTTTTGGCAAATATTTTTGCTCCCTCCCCCCGAAGCAGAGAGACCAAAATGCCATAGGACATAATATCTGTGCTTTGATAAGGACCACCACAGTTTCACAGGTGGGTATTTGCAGGTGGGTCCAGACGTCAGGGAACTGGAGTGTACTTTATTTTTCCTTCTGCTGCTGAAACCTCGCCACCCTGAGCAGCTTGCCAAGCCTTCCCACGATGAGCACCCCTCTTCCATCACCCATTGGGAAGCAAGGGGCAGGATGGCCTGACCCTCAGAGTAATGGGTGACAAGGAAGAGCTCTGCAGACCTGAGAAGTTGCCTGCTGGGGAAGAGACACCATGGATGGTGCTCTGGACTTACTGCAGAGCCATGGGTAGGGTAACCTCAGAGGTCCCTGGCTGGATTATTGCCTGATCAGATGTTCAAAACCACTGCTCCCTGCTTGGAGACATCTGTGTACAGGGAGGTGTTTGTGATCATGACCAAGGCATGAAGGGAGGCTCTGGCCTCCATTCTCAGGACATTATCACAGCCACCCGCCACTGTTTGCCCAGGCACCCTGTGCCACCACCCGGGGACTTGACGGGGCAACCTCTGCCTGCCCTGAACCAGTGCTGCATCATCCCATGGGAAAGGGGGACCGTTCTTCAAGCACAGCCACAAAAATGCCTCTGCCATCAATAGCCATGGCATGCTGGAGTATATTCTCATTTGCAGCAGTTAGTTAGCCCTTCTGTTCAGATGACACACATTTGAATAAATACATCCCAGGATCCCTGGATTTCTCAAGCAGCCGCCATGTAAGCAGCACTTCAGCCTAATGGAGCATGAACATCCCTGGAAGCACAGCTCTGGGCACGCCGCAGCCGACACAGCCCTCCAGCCTGAGGACCCTGGAGCTCCCAGGCGTGTCTCCAGGTCTCCAGACAAGATGGGGAAGGGAGCATTCAGACTGTGTAGTTTTCCCATAGGCGAAGTAGGGTTGGGACCTGCAGCATCTGACAGTGCTGTGCTGGGGCACAAGATGCATCAGCACAGCCCTGCAAGAGCAGGAACTGGAGGGGCCATGGGACAATGCGGTGAATATAAAACTCAACCACCTTTTTCATTTCCTCAATCTGGAGAAGACACTGGTGTGCTCTTGACACGCATGCATTTCTCAGGGGGATTCTCCCAGAAAAAATAAGGATTCATTTAGAGAAGAAAATACCAAGTAAAAACAAACATCCAGGGCTTAGATTCGACTTGAAAGTGATACTGCAGGCTGAATGGATTGACGCTCCTGTAAAGTAATAGTGGAGTTTGACATCTGCTTGACTAATGGCAACGCTGGGCAAATGCTGCACCGGGGTGGGGGTGTCACGACTCACATGTTTCGCCCATCCCAGCAGCCAGGTTTAACAAAGATATTTTTGGTAACGCAGATGCAGATTCCATCTCTTAAATCTTTAAGGCTTATCAAAGGGTTTTTTTTCCATTTTCAGCCCTGTATATTCTTAACCACCGAGATCTTCTTATGTATAATAAACACAAAAATGCTTCTCTTTCCAGCTTTGCTGCTAAAGCCAAGATGATTATAAAGCTAAATCCTCAGCATATGGCATGGGTACTGTTCTTGCAAACTTCTCGCTGCATCTTGCACCAAAGGGCGAGTTAACCCTTGGTAGGCAAACACTGCTGTCTCCCCACAGCTACCTGTGCCAGGAAAGGCACTGGGGGAAACTAGCTGACCAGAGCATGCAGCACAGGGTGGTGGGATCCACACACACACAGGGCTGGTGATGTTTTCTCCTGCACAGGCTCACATGCAGGAATCACCTTGGCAAGCAGTTCCCCAGCGCGAGATGGTCAATGAGAAGAAGAGAGGCAGAGGGACAGAGGCAGGGGAAAGGTGTAGGTAATCCCAGCACCTGCATTACCCAAAATATTTGATCCTGTCTCTCTGAAAGCTGCTGCAGCCTGGAGCCATGCAAGACTGGAGCACTGCTTGCTGGGCTGCTGGGCTGATACTTGGCTCATGACGCCGCTGGCATTTTATGAATCCTGGGAAGAAATGAGCAAACTGGGTTGTCCAAGGAGAAGCAAGATCTTGCTGATAAGTCCAGAGAAGGCCAGTGCACAGGCACCATCCCATTGAACAGGATGCAACCACAGGGAGCTGGGCTCCTCCAAGCCCAAGTCAGGTGTGCCAGGCGCTATCCCAAGGCACTTTGAAGCTATTCCTTACTGAGTCCAGCTTCTAAAACCAGACCTCCCCAAATAATGCATGGCTCAGCTGCCTCCTCCATGGACAGGGATGGACACCAGGAGAACCTCAACCACTGGCTGCACCCAAACAGGGAGCAGAGATGCAACCAGCCAGTGTCTGGAGTGGTCACCAACTCCGCAGATGGGAAAAGCCTGAGACATTGCAGTGCTGAACACACCTCGAGGGGGTCAAAAAGAGCTGCAAATTACGGATACGTTTGCCACAAAATGCAGATGCAGGAAGGGCCCTGGTTCACTGAAGTGTCTTTCCATCAGGTGGGATAACAGCCCCACTGTGTGGCTCCGGTGAGATCAGGTGCATCTCACACACAGTGCAGGAGTGCTGGCAGGAGACTGTGAGCCTTAGCAGAGAGCAAGGGACAAATTCAGAGCATCATTCAGAGGTGAGCCTAAAATGTGGAGGAAGGCAAGGCAGATATAGTGTAAACCCTGAGAAGTTTGTGGCTTTCTTTTGACTGTGTTTGAATACATAGGTTTTTTCCATAACATTTACAGTTTTCTGCAAAGTTTTTTTGCATTTCTCAAAAAAATTTCTTTTTCCAATGAAGGGGAAATTTCATCTTTTTTAACAACATCTCTCACCCACTAGTTGGACGTGAGATGCCAGTACAAGTATTTATATCATCAGAAAGAGACAGGGCTCCACAGATCCTTCAAAAATAGCTGAAGTGTCTTCCCGCTTTACCTTACAAAGATAAGAAAAGTGATGCTGGTCCCTAAAGTTAGTTCTGATGAGACTGCGCTCTGCAGAGGGACAGCTCTAGCTGCCAAGGAGGGACGTTGAGACACCAGTGGGCAGCTGTTCAGAGCTTGATCATGCAGTTCCCCAGTGTCTTCTGGTTCACAGGCTACTCTCACATACAAGGAAAGAGCAGGAGGATAAGGCTGCACTTCAGACACAGCTCAGGAAGAGAACAGGAGAAAATAGTAACTAGAAGGGAGTCTGGGGGAGTGGGGTGCTTGTGGGTACAGCGGCAAATCATGGGCACTAGATGAGACTGAGTATATGCACCGTGAGTAATAGCGCTACCTTAACTCACCTGGTGGGTGAATGGCATTCAGCATTGCAATCAGTGATGATATCAGTTGCAAAACAGCAAAACGGACGTTTCAGCAAGTGCTCCAAAGCTGGGGAGAGGAGCTTCTCCATAATCTTGTAAATCTTACACAGGTATCTCCTTAAGAGAAAGGCATAAGGAAGCCAGAGCAGGCTTCTAGGAGCCCAGAGACACAGGAGGTTTCTCTGAGTAGCTCCCCCAAATTAACAATACTGTGGATGGATGGGGCCAGAGACTGAGTTTGGATATGTACCACTGCAAATATGCTGTGGTCAAAACCCAGCACTCCCTCTTTGTGTACGACTTTCCAAGGAGCAAAGTGAAGAACAAAGCTACAGCATTGAGCAGTGTCAGCATCAGGCAGTTTACATGCTTGATTTGCAAGGAGAAAAACTTCAGCCCAAAGTCACTATTAAGGCTCTGCCTATTGCAGTCATTAATGATGAAACAGATGACTGCACAGGTTCAAATGTGCATTTTTGATTACATCTCAAAGAAAGGGTACGTGTGGTCAGCTGAAGTTGTTATCTGTCAGAAGCTCACACATGGCACCATAAATAAAGCAGTCCTGAAGGCAGTTCAGAGCCAGAGGACTTCATTTGAAAGTATTCTTGAGTTTCAAAAGCAGGAGGCTGCATATATATTAAAAACAAAAAAAAAAATCTTTTGCCTCTGTTCCTTTGGGATCCTTTAGCACTCTGTTCACTGCACATGTTTTGTGCATATCATCAATATATCACCTAGATGAGTGCTTCAGAAAGCTCTTTGAACAGTGGACACATTTTGTTCCATGGGTTTCTTTCAAATATATTTTAATCATGGACAAGGAGTTAGATGATACATAAATGACTTGAAGAGTTCTCTCCCTTACTGGCACTCACCTCTCCACAGCTCTTGACCCCTGGGCCACTGCGGTGTAATGCACCATAGCAGAAAGGTTGTCAACAGTGAGCAATCCTGGTCCTGAGTGCATGAGATTAACGCAATAATGTCAGCCAGCCTCCACGCCTTGCTTACACTGCTGCCCATCTTCACGGACAAGATGTACTCCCTCATTATCAAGTACTTGGAATATCTCAAAGAACAAGAACTCCTGGAGAACTGCTGTCTTTGAGGAGATGGAGGAAGTGCTGAAATATCTGGAAATCAATTCTCTGACTCTAGAAGAAGCTTTCAGTAAGATCTTTTACAGGTAATTTGTCACTTGGTAAAGAAACATCCCGTTCAATGATTTCAAAGGAGCCGTTAATATCTCAATGGGGAAGAAAAAAAATATGAAACACTTTGCAGATGGAAACAGAGGTCACTCAGGCATCCTCTTTCTAAAGGGCAACAGTGTTCAGTCCAAACAGAGTTCCTTTTATGTCTCACAATATTACGTATTAGAGCCTTATTCCTAATTGGATCGCCAGTGCTCCTCCTGTTGATGCGGCTGTCTGCGCAGGCAGCCTTCCTTCTCTTCAGAGCCAAGTGCTCAGCAGCAATCTCCTTTGACCTCCAGTGAGAGACCATATTCTACAGCAAATGACCACTGAAATGTTATAAAGAGGCTGCGGTAACCCATCAGGCACCAAATAAAGCAGCTCAACCTGCAGCATTATAGTGTCCCAAGAAAGATGACCTGAGCCAGAACACAACTCGTAGGCATCAGTCTTTTCTATTGCAACCGTGACTATGACTTAATACTTCACGATCACTCTTTAAAAATCAACTATATTAGTAATGAAATCAGCTTGCCTCTCAAACAGGGAGCAAAAAACCACAGTGGACAATCTTGCAAATTGGTTTTGGAAGAGGAATGTGAGCCCAAATGCTATAAAATTACAAGGCAAGGAGAGGAAGACAGTGCATAGCTCTTGGGATGTCAGGTAGGAACAGCAAAAGGAGACCTGTAAATCACAAGGAGGTAACCACCAAGCAAATCCAGGAGAACAGCGTGTCAGTGAGTCATTGTGACAAGAGGACTCCAAAACTAACTGAAGGTGGAGGAAAGTCATTTGTAAGAAAGCATCTAAATGGGTCATCTATGTTGGTAACACATCATGTGTTGCCTCTTTGAAAACCTCATAGAAAACAGTAAATTATCTGAGCAACAGAAAATGCAGTTTCACCACTGTATAAATCCATGGTTCAGCCAAACCTTGGCTTCTGCACGCAGTTTTGTTCTCCTCGTCTCAGACATATACTAGAGCTGGGAAAACATCAGAGGAGGACAAGAGGGTGATCAAAGGTCTGGAATGGCTTTTGTATGAGGAAAACTGGAGGACAGGACTCTTCAGCAGAGAAAAGAGATTGCCATAACGGACATATGAAAGAAGTCAACAAAATCATGAGAGCCCTGTGTCTCCTTCTACAGAAGGACAAGGGGAATCAAATTAAACTAGCAGGAATCAAACAAAGCAAACAAAAAAGAGCTTATTCTTCATGCAACCGGTAATAGACTCGCTGACCTCCTTGCCAAGGAAAATTGCAAGTGCTAAAACCTTGCATACGCTCAAGGGAAAAGTGGAAAAGGATTTGGGGAGAGATTCACCAGGGGCTACTAAACATCTCAGCAGGCCTCAGAAATCTGCAAGATGCCTCTGAAGCAAGAAAATGGTCTCACCAAAGGCTTGTAGAGCATCTAAGATACCATAAGAGAAGGTCCTCCCAGGTAAATGTCTGCCCAAAAGGCAGGAAGCAAAGGACTGGAGTGCAAGGAGGTGGCTTTTTGAAGGGATGTCTGCTTAAGGTGGGGCATTTATGCATGATCTGCAAAGGAAGTGAATGGAAACATAATGCCATTTGCTGACCTGAGTTACTGAAGGTAGTAAAGGCAAGGGCTGACTGCAGAGAGTTTCAGGAGGAGCTCATAATATTGGATGACAAAATGGCAGATGAAATTCGATACAGATAAATGTAAAGTGACGCACATGGGAAAAACAAATCCTAACTTCAGATATACCATAATGGGCTCTGAAAAATTACCACTCAGGAACGAGAACTGGAGTTATAATGTACAGTTCTGTGAAAATGTCAGTGCAGCTCTCTGCAGTGGTCAAAAAATAAGAAAACTGAAGGTTGGGAACAAACAGAACAAAACAGAAACCATCCTTGTAAAACACAGAGGTTCACCTGCAAGTAGAAAATTGTAGTCTTCCCTATCTCCATCCCAGCTTCAGAAGGCCTATGGCAAAGTCAGAGAATTTACTGAGAAGTCCAATAAGGAAGGAAAACCAGCCGTTATTTGATTGAGAGCTATTAAAGAGAGGCCAAAGGGATTCCCCAAGGCACAGGCTGTTTGAGCCGAGGAAATCACATCTCTACAAGCTGACGCTGCTCTCAAAGGCTTTCCTGAGCACTGACTGCTGTGCTCACTGTGGCTCCAGGTGAGCAGCTCCAGGACAGGACTCTGCTGGGATGATGCATGTGGCCAGCCCACGAAACAGAGGTGTGGAGAGATCAGGGATGTACAAGCACCAACATGTGGATCCAGGTAGTCAGCAGGCTCTTGTTTCAGGCTTTGTCCTCTCTTGTGTGCTTTGCCCTTGTGTCTCTTGACTTCATCTTTTTTTGAGGATGCCTCAGCTGTATTTTTCACAGGCACTTGTTAAGAAGTGCATATTCTGTCCCAGCGTGGGACTGTAGGTCTCTGTTTTCATCTTTGCTTACGTTTCAGTTGTGGGCCCAGCCTGGAGCCTGGGTTTTTCAAACATTAGGAAGGTCAAGCCTCGTGGAGCTTCCTTCTCATTTCGTAGTGACGTTAGTATCCTTTAAGATTTCTTACAGCTCCTTTGATTAAAGAACTTGTTAAAAATCTTTAGGAAATCCAAGCAGATTATGTCAACTGGATTGCTCGGCCACTTGATCCCCTGCCCTAGCTGACTCCTTCCAGGAGTTCCTAAGGTAGGCCTTCCATTCACAAGAGCCTTGTTGAATTTTCCCATAAATCATGCCTCACTTATATGCTAATTCTCCTCCGTACTACAGTTTTACCTCATTTGGACATCAGTTTTAATAATCTGCTGTTCATGGATCTGCTCAGAAGCATTTTTTAAAATCAAGGTCTCACTGCTTTCTTTCCCTCTGATAGTGAGAAAATTTTGAGTGAGAGGTTTCACAGTAGACTTAATACAGTTAATAGTTTAGCTATTTCATCCTTGAATTCCTTTAGAGCTCTTGACTGAATACCATCCGGTACTACCGAACTGTTACCGTTTATTTTGTCAAGTTGTTTTATAACTTCATCTACTGAAACATCACTATGAGACACATTTTCTGACCCGTCCCCCATAAAGAAGTGTTCCGGGCTGGGGACTCCTGTAAGCTCCTCCACATGGACAGAAAACATTTGCACAGCTTCTCTGCTCCAGGCTTATCCTCTTCACTCGGTGCTTTTGCATCTAGATTATTAGCTGGCCCTAGAGCTGTTCTCACAGGCTTCCTTTTCAGTTGTGTCTGAGAAAGAAAATACCGTTGATATGCAACTCCTGAGCTACCAGTAGGCATGGGGGGATGAGAGTGGCCCTGCAGGTGGTGTGGATGATGCTGTTGGGAAGCTGTCTCTCACCTCAGAGAAAGTAAATCTCATATTTTGAAAGAAAAAAGAAAGCACGTGTGTGGCCAGTGGTGACTGTGCTGTCTACAAGCTCATGTGTGCTGACAGTGTGCTGGGGAGCTGCTCACAGGGGTGTCCCCCCCGGCCCTCATGGGGCAGCTCTGCTCCTGACAGAAGATCCAGGGACATGAAAAAGTGTAGCTACCAACCACCCTCTTCTGCTGCCGGCTCTTTCTGCAGCCTGCCTTCCTCACCTGCAATACCAACCACCACCTGTGGGTTAACATGGATTCTGCAGGGTAGGGTAGCCAAATCTTTATGTAGGTGCAACATGAGTGGTGCCAAGGGACTGGTAATCAGGCAAATATCAGAAAGGTCTTAGGGGATAGGCAACATGCAGCATGGATAAGGTGGGCAGACAACAGCTTTGGATGCCTCAGCCAGACTCTCCAGAACCAGAGGGGAGTAAAGCTGTGTGGTCGCTGTGTGGCTGCAACGCGTGTGCAGGGCACAAGGACTAGTCTGGGTCCTTGCCGCGGGGAGGGATGGATCACAGATACCTTCCTCAAATAGGAACCTTCCTCCTCCTCTTTGCCTTTTCTCATCCCTTGTCCCAATCCCTGCAAAATGTGGTGCCCCTATCACCAGCCATAAGAACCTGCCTTGGGCCAAGGGGCTGATCTTGGAAAGATCTCACTAAACACCAAGGCATCAGGCAGCCTCCAAATCAGCTGCATTATAGCTTTTTCTCTCACCCCATGCCCCAACTCACCCCACTGGTGTCATAGGACAAAAAGTCCTCATCAGGACTGCCAGCTCCCACCTTGTCACCATCAGAAACAGGATGCATCCCTTCCTCTAGGTCTGGGTTGGTGGTGGCTGCTTCCCAGGGTCCATTTGGCCATGCCAGCATTGCTGTCTCATGCCTTCAGTGATGTCTGGTGACCAACGCATCACCTTGCTCTCTGCCAGGCAGCTCCATGTTCTCTCTCTGTCCTCTCCTCCTCCTGCAAGAGCCTCAGCTGTGCTGCTGAAATCTCCCTCCACCTGGCCCAAGGCTGCACATTCCTCCCCAGCCCCTCACAGCTCAGAGCCGCAGCCTTTCTCCAACGGCTCTAATTCAATTACAGCCTCTTCAAATATTTCAGTTAGGCTTTGAACTGTTCGGTGGAATTTGTAGCTAGCAAAAACTGGATTTGCTTCTCTATTATAAGCAATTCCTACGTACGAGAATGAGTTCCCACTGCATTAGCATTCTGGTCACCATGTCACCACATACAAAATGTGCCACTGTTTTTTTAATGCTTTCCTCCCCCTGCTCTAGGGGATGAAGCAGCCTCCAGTTTCTCCTTGGGGTGTGCTCTGTGCAGAGCCTCGCAAGCAAACCACGAGTGTCAATGATGATTATGATTCATAACCGGAGTATTTAATGCATGACTTTTCCAGCCCCATTTTTTCCCTCAGACGCTGCAGTCCAGGTGCACAGAAGCAAGCAATGCCATGTGCTGCTGGAAGTGGTTGGTCCTGCCACAGAGAAACATTTTCCATCTGCTTTACAAATGAGGACCATAAAGAGTTTTGTACAACTTCCCCTCCCAGCTGCTTGCTTTGACTCCGAGCATATGATAGAGTCAGGTAAAAACAGCCTCTGTCCAGGCAGGAGTGGTCAAAGAGGGCAGGGTGCCAACAAAGAGACAAGATGAATGTGAAGGAGAGGAACATGTTCTGCTCTGACTAAAACTCCCTGGGCTCCAGTGAGGTTGGACGTGTAAATCTGCCAGTTTATAGAAGAGATTTTTTTTTTCTTCACATTGCTTTGGCTCTGTGGGTAAAACCCGTGCGAAGCTTCACCAGGGAAGAGGATGCGCTTTGAGATAGATCTCCTGCTCTGCTCAAGCCCACTTGAGGTGTTGGTCAAAGCTTCTCTGCTTGCAAGTGGTGAACGATGTGCAGATTGCAACTGGGCAGAGAGAGGCCTGCATGGGGAAAGATGGTAAATATTAGTGAAGAGGGGTAACTGGTTTTTATCCCTCTTCTGTGGGGCTACATATAAGCCCAAGCCATAGGGGCTGGCTTTTGGGTGCTGGCTCCAAGGTCTGGATCTTATAGATGGCATGTGGTAAGGGTCTTGTGGGATTTCAACCCTGGCAGGTGCCATTTCTCCATGTTACATCTTCATGCTCTTGCAAAGGTCAGTCTGTTCTCCACCATCAGGTGATGATATGAAACCAAAAGGCACTGCTTTGGAAACAGCAGTCTTCTAAGGGAAAGAAAGGCTGGTACATTTGAGATGCACTCAGCCATGGCTTCATATTGAACTGTACAGTCAGTTGTCCCAGAAGGAAGAGGTACGTCCCTCCTTGCTGACCTGCAGCCTGATGTGGCCGTCTAAAGCAAAGCCCAGCTGCGCCTAGATTTGCCACTTTGGCTTATAGGCTTGATGCTGCTCTATATCTTGTCGCTTTTGCAGGCGAAAAATCCTCTTAAGTCTCTAGGTAAATAGGACCTGCTGCCTTTTTATAATGCATTGGCAGTTTTCTGAGTGCTCTGCAGATGAGCAGCACTGAGCATGGGCTTCGCATTGTGCAGAGCAAACTTGCCATCTAGTGGGTGAGAGCATCTCTGCAGAGGTGGCTTGGGTTTATTGGCCTGCAACAGTCACCAGAGTGGGATTTCTCTCTAATGGGTGTCATCTAAAAGGGAGAGCTTCCACTTTTAACTTTGGGGTGAGAAGAGTTCCTTCCCACAATGACTGATGCAACTGATCTACATCTGCTAATTGCAAAGAGACTGGATGCCCAGTTTTAACTCCAAGCTTGCTTTTAGCTCACTAATATTAGACAAGATGGATCCTGTGTGCATGGCCACAGGCAGTAAAAGGCCACAGGACACTGTCCTGGGCATTTACCTCCTGTCTGTGGCTTTCTTTTGGACTCTGTATCTGCAACTGGAGCCCCAGTGCAGGGTTCAGTGTCTGCGGAGATTTTCTTACTGCTTGCCTGATTGCCATATTTTTCATAGTTCTAATTAAAGCGAGAACTCTGCATATTTCCAACACCCATTATATGTATCTCCTGCAGGTAATTGGATTTTAAATAAAAAAGAAAAGAAACTGTTTTCTTCTGGCAGCTGCTACAAATCAGCAGTGTGCTAAGTGCTTTTCCCTGCAGCATTATAGTGGGGCCCCTCGGTTAAACGCCCACGAATGCGCTCAGACTATACTGTCATGGAATGGTGGCCATTTCACAGCTATATCTTCTGTTGACTATCCACAATTTTCAGACGACTTGGCAGAAGCTATGATTTACTGTCCTTTGGTACATCAAGCATCAGAAATTCTCCAGGAAGAGCGAAAGCATCCTCTGAGCTCAGCAGCAGTGCACAAGACCAGGATCCCTCTTCCCATCCCTGGTCCTATGGAGCAACCAGGGTGAGTTTTGGTTGCAGAAGTGCCACGGGGCCGCAGCAAGAGCAGGATTTTATCACCCAAGGAGTTGTGCAAGATTTCCTTAGCAGTAACACTTACACAAATCAGGAGTTACTGAGCAGAGAGAGGCTCTCATCTGCAAACTCAGGGACCATTTGCGCTCGGTAAAATGTAAAGGCAAGTTTGAAGTGCAACGCGGAGTGGGGTAAAAAAAATCCTTCTCGCAGCACAAGCATGAAATATGTTGGGTGTCTGGTTATTACTGGCTTTCACCTATCATAAAAACAACCCTTGAAAATCATTTAAACGTTTTTATTAAAGTTTCTGAAAGAATGGGAAAACCAGTTAATGCATTGGAATATTAAGCGATAAGGCTCTTCATTTGATAGCAACCATTATTCTCATTCTCTTGAGCTCCAAAGAGCTTTTATGGCCAAGAACCTTCTGTTTGACAGTCTTTCAGACGTGAAACCATTAAACGTGAACTGCTTTCAAGCAGGGTTAAGAGAAATCAGAGAATTAGCAGTATATATAGCCAAGTGAGGGGTTGAGAGAGTGAAAGGTGCTTGTCCTTCTTAGGCATGGGGAGGAGAGCCTACAAATGGAGGAGGGCAGGAGGTCCCAGAGCCTTTGCCTTCCTCAATCAGTGCCCTACACACCTTCTTTTATGGGTTGATCCATCTTCATCGCCCCCCGCAACAGCCCTCCCATCAGAAGGGTGTAGGGTCCAGGGCTGTTTTGTGGTGATGGGATCACTGTATGTGCCTCAGTTTTCCTGTCCCAAGACCCTGAGCTGGTTTGCACTGGGGGTGTTGGCACGTGAAGCTGGTCCCACGTGTGAGGAGAAATGGATCAGTTTTACTCAAGGGGTGATCCTTTTCTTAATTATATTTTCTTCTTTCTCTGTTTTCCATTTTTCTGGTCATTTCCCCCCCCTGAGGACTGAATTGTCATTAACCTCCTTTTATTATTCCTCATTTTGGTTTTTTTTTTTGGTTTATATCACAAGGAGAAGGGGAGGCATGTGCAGCTTTCATTACCTCACCCACTGGTGTGGAAGATGGGGATCTTTCTCCGCATTTTCCTTTCTCCCCAGGAAGGCCAGGTAGTGCCTCTTTATTTATTACTTTCTTTCTTCTCCATTTACTGACAGTTCCCTGTTCTGGTCAAAAGGACTTAATATTTGTTTCTATTCGTCATCTCTTTTCCCTTGGATTCTCTTGATGTTTTTCATACCTAATGAAAAAAATCTTTATTTCTTTTCTGTATTTTGTCCCATATTCTGTTTTTTACCAGAAGATCAGATTCCATGAAATGTATTTTTTTCTTATTTCCACATTTTTCCTAATTGATTCTCTAGTTTTCTTCCTCACCTTCTTCATACTTTCTCATTTTTTTAATGAAGCGTGTTAGACTTTTCTTTTTCATTTTCCAGATTTTCCCCTTTTTTGCTTCACTTTTTCTTTGGGGCAAAGCGAAGGGATTTTTCCCCATTTCTTCTCACTGGGGTCAGAAAGCAGAGCATTTTCCCTGCACTGCTGCTCCCTGTGTGTCATCTTCCTTAAGCACAGCAGGGCAGTGACAGCCTTTATCTCATTTCTTATTGTTTTTCCCCTGATGGGCAAAATGGTAGTATATATTGTTTCTCATTTCTTTCCCATCATTTTTGATCTTTTTTTTCATGTGATTCCTCCAGCGGAACAACATGGCAGTGGCATCCTCTCAGTTTTCTTTTCTTTTTTTCCTTTATTTTCTATCCAGTTTATCATGTCACCCAAGTGGCAACAGGTTTTCTTTGCTCCCACTTGGGTGGGTGAGTTTTCTTTTCCTTTTTTCCCCCTCTATTCTCTTTTCACAAGGGATGAAACAATGGCATTCCTGATGGGGGGAAAGCCATAAACAGCCCCGCACCCTTCACACAAATCTCCAGGCAGGAATGACCGCACCCAGCACAGAGGATCCTCCTGTCCAGAGGATCGTTTTTAAAACCCTGCTTGCTGAAGGTCATCAGGACACATGAGAAAATGCAAAACATGCTCCTGGCAGGCATGCAGATGACCCTCGAGCATTTTGGACAGTCTTTTGGTGGGATATCTGTTGATGGGAATGGGCAAGGAAAGGGCAGGTTTTGCTGCTCATTGGGAAGTGGCTGGGAGGATGAGTATTTTGCTTTTCTCAAAACTTCTTGGCTGTTATTAAAGAAAATGATGCAGCATTTGCAACAATTAGAAGACTAAGGCAATTCTGAGTAGGCCTAGCTTCCCTAGGAAGGATGGGAGTTGCAGCCCATCACCAAAGGTTACTGATAACTCAATGTTTTCCAGAAAAATGTGGAAGAAATCGGTAGAAAGAAAAACAGCTCCGAACATCCACCGTTTCCCAGATCCCTGAGGGACCAGCTGGGCAGGGCTCTGCCAGGAAACCATTTCCAGCTCTTCAGCTTTCTCCAGGAATGTGGGGAACTGCCAACAGCAGCACAGGGATGTCTCCTTTTGTCCATCATCACTCGCAGTTTCCTGGGGTTAATGCGGTCTGGTCAGCAAGATTGCTTCAGATTAACCAGCTTTTTCTAGAGGGTGTGGGAATTAATATATATATATATATGAGAACATTCACTGCTGTATGACCATGCTTCTGCAAGAATTGGGGTATGTTAGCAAAGTGAGCAGAAGAGCTCTTGTTGGCTGGTGATCTCCAACACCCAGCAAGACTTAACTGCCATAAATCAAACGTGTTCGGTTAATTACTGTCACTTCCTCAGGGATGGTGGAAATTATTAGGAAAACACCTTTGATTAATCCCCATTACCCAGGATTGATGGGAAACCTTTGTTAAAACCCACCGATGCCTCTGCTCAGCTGCTGTTACCCACAATGCACTAGGACAAGGGGTATGACCCTAGAAAAAAATTACTTCACTGAAATTCATTAGAAAGCTGAGAAATTGCCACTACAAGGTAAGCGTGGCTCATCATCACTCTCATTGCTCAAAATTGCCAGGAATAAGGAGAGTGCCTTATCCAGAGTAAAAACAGGTATCCTGACCCCCTATACAGATGATGGCATTTATTGCCATAAATTACACATATTTCCACAGCCTGCAGTTGCCTCAGAGTAATTCACCCTTGCAGAAAGTCGCTGGTCCCTCCAGCACACCCTGCCTTCATGGCAGTCAACCAGCATACAACAAAACTGTTTTCCAAGCACAACCGTGTCCTTATGAATGAGTATATTAAGAGGCATTGGCTGGAATTCCTAGGGATGCTGGGAATTAATCAGCCAATGACAAATCTGCTCCTGATCAACCATCATTAGCTCCCATTTCCCTGGGAAAGGGGGGGAATTACTCACCATGTGCATGAATCACCTCCAATTAGCTGACGTCGTCTGTGGAGAATGGGAACGAAGCAGCTTGAGACAAATATGCCGCCAATTGACTGCCAGTGCCCCAGTCATAAATAATAATGGGAATTGTTCGGTGTAAGTGCAAAATGCATCTAATAAATCTAATTACCTAGAAATTAAGAGAATTAATCAGCATAAGACAAGCCTAGCCC
Source organism: Platalea leucorodia (assembly GCF_965183815.1). Classification (NCBI taxonomy): domain Eukaryota; kingdom Metazoa; phylum Chordata; class Aves; order Pelecaniformes; family Threskiornithidae; genus Platalea; species Platalea leucorodia. The sequence continues at coordinate 12,555,335 of NC_138834.1, forward strand.
TGCTTAACAACATTACCAGCCGTTCCCTGCAAATGATCAAATTATGCTTTATCAAGAAAATACATACCTGATGAAGCAGTGCTCTTCAGGGATGGTGGGAACTGGTCATGGCAGCCAGAGGAATGGGAGGAAACACAAACAAAAACCAAGCTGTTGACCATGTGGGTTTCTCAAGGTCTGGTGGGAGTTTTTGCCATGACACAAGTAAGTCTCTTCATCACCAGAACCAGAGCCTCCCTCCAAACAGAGCTACCTTCTGTGAGCAAAATACTCTTTGCTACTTGCTGTTTTCAGGGGTGTTTAGTAACTAAATGAGTTAAAACACGTGAATAGCTACAGCTCACCCAGATCATTACAAACCCCCTAGAAATAGCGGGAGATAGTATAGGCAAAAAATGCTGCTGATTAAGTAGCATCCTACAGAAATTATTGGAATTAGGCAGTAGACAGCACATATGCCTTTAGTTAAGCACTACTGCACACTGTATTATTGTATGACCCTGATAACTAACCAGGAGAAAAAAAATGTCTTTTACAGGCTGATATTGTCACAGAATCATAGAAATTAATCAGCAGATGGTAAATGTACATCCATAAAATCACCATGCTCCACACTCCCTATTGATTGGCTGGAGTTAGTCATGATAATCAAAGGAATATGGCTGATTAACCAGTATTGCCCAGGAATAGTGGGAATTAGTGAATTAACATAAGGCAGGTACATTTTCATTTAGACTATGCTGACTAGGAGCTGTGGGTATTTCTCATCATAAGCAGAAATTGTCTGCTTACGTGGCACTTCCCAGAAAACTGCTACAATCAAATGTGACTAAAATTAACTGCCACCCCTGAAAACAGCAAGAGCACCAGACTATATCAGCATAAAGTAAATATATCTTCAATTAGCCACTACCTGTAATCCATACAAATGATGGGAGTCTTTACCACAGCCCCAAATGGCTCTGATTATCCAGCATGGCTTAAGAATCAGGATAATTAATGAGCAGGAGGCAAATATATGCAATATATACAATTAAGCACCCTTATCCTCCATTCCCTAGGTTGGCTAGTCCTCTTGTTTTGCTCATTTTCTCAGTCCAGGTGGCTAGGAGGTCATTGCAGACCAGCAGAGACCCTTCCTTCCAGTCTCCTGGCTGGTCTGTATGGATGCTCTGACCCTCTGGGACTAAAGCTTCTGCCGAGGGATGCTGGATGAGACCCTGGTGCAGTAATGCTGGTCCATGACAGCAGCTTGTTCACTTGTGAGCCCCCATCTTGGACAGGCCACACTCGTACGCATCGCTGGCTATGCAGCCTTCAATTCCAGCCTTACAAATGGCTTTACCCACCCCACTCAAAGCCTTATACCTTTCATCTTTGGCCAGCCTTCAGACCAATGCTGGCCAGGTCCAGCACCTCCAGGCAGTCAGTGGTGCGGGTTCAGCCCCAGGCTTGGCTGAGAAGGACTTCAGCCTTTTGCTACCTGGGTCAGTTTGTCCATTTTTGCAATCTGTTCCTATTCAGCTGCCTCCAGCTTTACAGCATTTTTTTCTAGCTTGCAATAAGTCCTTTTCACGTTGCCCTGGGGTCTCCATGCTGTTCTTAGCACATGCTTTGACTGGTAACCTTAATGCTTCTGCTCAGTGATGGTACCCATGGCCTAGCTCTGTGTATGTTAATACACACCTGCCCACAGCTACGCAAGAAGATCCAAACGGCATCTATTAAGCACCAGGAGAAAGCACAGAGCTCTGGCTAACAGCCTGCAAGGGATGCAGGCACTTACAGGTGAGTAATTTCCCACATGCCTGTGCAATACTTCTAGATAATTACCCTCACCTGCAATTCCTGCAGAAGGATGAGGACAACACTTTCCTTGTGACAAACACCACCAATTATGCAGAAGTCTCTAACATGGCTGGGACATGATAATCCTGCTGCAACTGCCGTCTCCCTTTCAGAAAAGATGAGAACTGCTCACATGAAATGAGGATGCCACCAATTCCTCTGCATTTCTCAGAGAGGGGAATTTAGTCAGCGCAAAGCAAATATATCAGCCATGAACCACGAGTATCCGCAATCCCCAGGCATTAGGAGATGCTCTGCCTAAGTAAATATCTCTAATGGGTGAGCGCTTTCCATAAAAACATACAAAATCGCTCAACGAGAAGGCAAGCGATCTTCCAGCTAAGCAGCACTGCTGCGGGTGGGTGGCTCTGACAACAGTAGAAAATATCAAATTTCAAATATCAATCTGGCCTCAATTCACTTCATCCAAACATGAGGTGGGGAGCATCTTCAGCTTCACCCGCTGGGAGGCTCAAGGCCACCACAGGCAGTAAGACTGGGGAGCTCCCAGGAAAGGTCCCAAGACTTCATGGTTCAATGTGCCCATTTCACCAACTCAGTTAGGATAATCCCTTCTTTTTTCCTCAGCAAAGCATGCTCTGCATTCCTCACACTTGCAGATAGCCAGTCCCAAGGCCTTCAGCCAGCCTCCCCAGTCTGCCAGGCAGAAATCTCCCACTTCTCCAAACATCCAGATATGCCAGCACTGCTTCCCTGACCTACGCAGAGCTGTATATATATTCTATTATTCTATTATTACGTTATATCAGTGTGTACATTAATATAAGAGATTTATTAATTATATTATATTATATTATATTATATTATATTATATTATATTATATTATATTATATTATATTATATTATATTATATTATATTATATTATATTATATTATATTATATTATGTTATATTACTGGATGGAGACAACCATTTCTGTGTTTCAAGCCACACATCCTTTGCTAGGCATAAGAGTCCCCCAATACCTCCCATAGCCCTCTGTTACAATCAAGAATACTCAGCATCTCGACTGCTATTTTTGTATACCTTTTCAAAATTGTATTCAGATACAAATCAGCATTTACTTCCAAATTGCATGTCCTACATCACCATTTCCAGGAGTTCAGGACTTTCTAGGACACCGTGTCTCACTCCCAGTCCCAGAAGCAGAGGCTTCGGGACTGGGAATCTCTGTGGTTTTAATCTCAGCTCTCTGGAGGTGTATTTCAGTGCTGAGACCACTGCAGACTATGCACAGTCCTTCTTTCCTGTTTTCCCCCATTTTCTTCTTTTGGCTGGCAGTGAACTGCAGTTTTAAGGTGAAAATAGCTGGAGTGTCACAGGCAGCTGGTGATTTAGAGACCCTAATTTCTGGGGTAACACTTACACCTTTAAGTAGCATAACCTTGGCTGCTGAGGGAGATGATAGAGTTCAGCACAGTCCTGCAAAGAAACACTCCAAAAAACTAAAGAAAACACAAGAATGAAAACTTTGAACTTAATCACTCGCATCCATGCACAGTTATCTAGCTGTTGGCTAACACACAGTAGCGACATTCAGCACTGGTGAGGCTGCACCTCAAATCCTGTGTTCAGTTTTGGGCCCCTCACTAGAAGAAGAACATCGAGGTGCTGGAGCGTGGACAGAGCAGGGCAGTGAGGCTGGGGAAGGGTCTAGAGAACAGGTCATACAAGGAGCAGCTGAGGGAACTGGGGGTGTTTAGTCTGGAGAAGAGGAGGCTGAGGGGAGACCTTATTGCTCTCTACAGCTGCCTGAAAGGAGGCTGTAGCGAGGTGGGGGTCGGTCTCTTCTCCCAAGTAACAAGCAATAGGACGAGAGGAAACGGCCTCAAGCTGCTCCAGGGGAGGTTTAGGTTGGATATTAGGAAAAACTTCTTCACTGAAAGGGTTGTCAAGCATTGGAACAAGCTACCCAGGGAAGTGGTTGAGTCCCCATCCCTGGAGGTATTTAAAAGCCGGGTAGATGTGGCACTTGAGGACATGGTTTAGTGGTGGACTTGGCAGCGCTGGGTTAATGGTTGGACTTGATGATCTTAAAGGTCTCTTCCAACGTAAATGATTCTATGACTCTATTCTATGACATAACAAAAGCTTGCAAAGTAATGATAATGTTGAAAAATACTTAACAGTTTTTGTCTGTAGAAATAGAGGATTTTTTCTTTTCTGCTGCTTTTGTTTATTAGAGGGGGAAAAAGCTTGTGAGAGAGAACTTCAATTTGCAGTCCTTGCAAAGACCACATTATTACAGCAGATTTTAAAATAGCCAGGCAAATTATGAATATATATGGGCTATATTAGAGCAACCTTTTATAACCCCTGTAAGTTACTTCCCAGGCAATCTGAATGAGAGGGAATGGTAGAGAAAACAAACATAACTAAGTAAGTGTAGCATGTGCATGCTTGCAGAGCATGAGCCCTACAGCAGACATCCATGCATCTCTGCAAAATCTACCCTGTTAGCACTAACAGGGGAAGTCCAGTGCATTGCTAGACCACAGGAAAAATGAAGGAAGATCTGGATCCCAGTTAGCAGAAGCAATATGGTTGAGCAGAAAGTTCTGTACATGTAAATATAGCTACAGGATTGTTTCTACCTGTTCAAGGTCTGTAGTAGTAAGAGCTATCCTGTACCAGACAGGTTTTTAAGCAGAGAAAAGCCAAACAGAGGAAGCATACTCCTGGCACGTGCTGCAGCAGGCTGGTTAACCTGAGCTGAACCGTCGTCTGAAGTGAACTATCGTCTGATGTTCAAACCTTCAACCAGGGGAAAAGATACAGCGGGTCCCAAAATCATAGTAGGAGCACAGGGTTTAAGAGATCACATCTCTACCTGGTATTTTCACTATGTGCAAATACAGAAGTCTTTTCCTTTTAAACCTCCAGTTTTCATAAGCAAACAAAACCAAAAAACTTGCCTTAAAAAAAAAAAAATGGCTGAGATCTGGAGTCCTGCTAGGCTTTGCTTAGCTCGGGTTTTCCCTGCCACCATGAGAAATGGAAGCTTACTGTTGTTGTTTTTTTTTTTTTTTAAATAGAAAAATATTGACTCGTACATAAGGAGCAGTCCCAAGCATCCCAGGCAAGGGTAAAAGCTGGATCCACACACTCACAATCACCATTATCATGGTGAAAACAGTGACAGCTGACAACTACTGGAATTAGCTTGCCTGATTACAAATACCAGTTTTCCTTGGGGTTCTCCTTGTGCTACAGGGCTTCTCCCTCATGCTTTTATTTCCTCTTTATATATAATGCAGAGGTGAATGTTTGTGGTGTGTGTTTTCTTATATTACTCGTTGCATCTGGCAGCAAGGTTTAAATTTTTGGCTCACAAGAGAGCATGTGGAAACCACGTAGCAGCCCTGGGCAGTTCACAGGCAGCCCAGACCCGTTCTTGGGTCACCATTGAAAGACTGGCAACATAAAGAGCACAAAAGAAATTACCAGGTCAAATCCCTACCCTGATTAAAATGAATTATGCCACAAAAAGGAAGGTTTGATGCGATTCTGTGGCAGGTGCCAGGAGTGAGTGATGAGCAGCTTTCACCCAGGGATTTTTAAATAGAGGGCTTTCATTCCTAGCGGCTTTTCTACAGCAATTTCTGTTAAACTTCTCATCCTGAAGAAAAGGTTTTTTGTTACCCAGACCATTTTATTTCTGAAAGCTCCTCCTTACATCTTCCTCATAATCCAGACCTCTTCATGCCCCAGTAAGAATTCAGTGCCAGTGCTGGTCCTGGCAGCGAGCGCCTTTCTGATCCATGCTCTTTGCACGGAGCAGATTTCAACGTGCAGCAGCTTTGGAAACCTTTACATAAAATATACGTTATCAAAAATGTCAGCCAAGCCTGTGCGGTGAAGGGTCCAATAGGGCTGGAATCCCCAGCTTTAACCACACAGCCCCATGGTGCTCATGTTGTCTAATCCTTGATGAGACCAAGGTTACTGGTGCACAAAATACTATCAAATAGACATTGTCAGGAGATATTTTGTTACAGAGGGCATTTTCTATAGCATTACGAGTCACATGTTGCTTCATCGGAACTTTCCAGATTCTTTATAAACAACACATCATTTTCTTCTTGTTTTCCCTACATGACAGTTCATCATTTCTGGCACAGAGCATTGGTTCCAGGCATTTCATCCAGCTTTCATCAGGACTTTGGTTATGCTAAATTAAAAATAACATCTTTTGCTTTCAAATTCTTGCATTTCCTTCAATAGGGACACATTTTGCACCAGATGCTTTCAAGGTTGCTTTTGTATCCCAAAGCTGTGCTGCCTGATAGACCTTCCAAGCATGAGTCAAGACAGAGGCATCGAGTTTTATGTTTTTTAATGACACCGGTTGAAATCTCACAGTCCATCCCTCCTAGGATCCCTCGCACACCATGCAGCTTCTCCTGCACAGATCTCTCTCTGTTTTTTCCCTGTCTGTCTCCTCGGCATTTTTGCTTCTCACTGAAAGCCAGGGGAAGAGCCTCTTGGTTGCTGTCAAGTGGGAGCGCAGGCTGGGGCACATCGCCTCTGCTCCCAGCAGCTCAGGAGAGCTGCACATCTCCTCCAGCCCAGGAAAACCAGGTGCAAAACTGATCAACCATTTCAGACTGTCAGGGATATGAGCATTTGCACTTCGAGCTGCGTCATGTCCCACCAGGTCCCTTGCATGTCCCTTGCAGTTCCCCAGGGTGCAGGGGTGCATCCTGCTGCTGTAAGTCACATTTCCATGGTGTGCTCCAGCAAACAGGGGGAACTCTATCTGCCCATGGGGCATGGGAAGACCATCAGCCATTGTAACCCAGCATCCCCTTTGCAAAGGCTGCGGAGAAGCTGCCCCTTGGAGCACAGCCTTGGCCATGGCATGGCAGCCACTGCTTCCTTTTGTGCAAGAAAATGCTGCACAGGGGCAGGAGAGGTGTAGGACTGCTGCAGACCTATCATCTCAGATGCTCATCTCTGCAGTGAAAATATATCCCAACAGGCCCACAGGACAACCCTCAGCACGGTTAAATCTCACTGATAAGTCACTCTCTTGCAGACTGAACAGCTCTGGTAACAAATGAGTGGACTGTGACCTGCGATGTAGGAGTAAAGGGAATTACTGAGCATTTTAAGGAGATTCATCATTTCCCTGCACATCGGTAGGTGTCAACTTTGACATTTTTTTCCCCCCTTTTTAAAATGATCTCTTTCCTGCGGAGTAAACTCCACATTGCGGAGAGTAACACTGTTATTTACTGATGATGCTAGAGACAAACATACACCAAAGCTACATCCACAGCAGAAGGGCTCTGCCTTTTAGCTGTATAGCAACACGCTCACTCTGACTTCAGCCACAGCACCTACACCTCGTTTTGGCTGCACAGATATGGTCTGGGAGGCAACAAAGCACACGCATGCTTGTGGTTAGCAAAATCTTAATCAGCAGCAACACTGGAACTGGTCTGCAGGACTGGGCCAAGCCCCAGCATCTTTTAAACGAGTCAGGAAAGCACTAATACACAGTATTATTCCCAAAATTTCAGAGACTCCCTTTTTACCATTTAGTTTTAAAGCCATTTTGCAACTCAGCTGGTAGGCACTTTTAATCCGTCGCACAGGAGTTGAATACACCACTGGGACATCACAGGGTTTCCCGGCTTTGGACCCAATGATAGCTATGGGAGCACGTTCCCAGACACACATCTCCTATGACCTCGTGCCTGCCAGTTCTCCTGCATGAGAATCCTCTGAGCTTTAATAAATGCAAGTTGGACCAAACGTTTTCCCCATCCCCTCCTCTCCCCAGCTGCTGCAGTCGTGGGGCTTCTCTGTGGAGAACTGCAGAGAAGGCATTTCCCAGCCACACAGCCAAGGTTACCCCCTGCACCTTCACAGAGTCCCTGCTCTGGTGAGAAACACTGTTCAGGGGCTTGCTGGAGGAGTCCCCTTGCCTTGAGGATTTGCCTGGCCCACCTTTCCAGGACTATTGTTTTCTGTCTGGAGGACAGATGACGTTCAGGAGTTATCTCAGGACCTTCCTGTGGAGGAGGCTGCTGTTCCCCATTTCATTCTGTCCTGGTTTCAGCTGGGATAGAGTTAATTTTCTTTCTAGTAGCTGGTATAGTGCTGTGGTTTGGATTTAGGATGAGAGCAACGTTGATAACACACTGATGGTTTAGTTGTTGCTGAGCAGTGCTTACACTGGTCAAGGACTTTTCAGCTCCCCATGCTCTGCCCGGTGCACAAGAAGCTGGGAGGGGGCACAGCCAAGACAGCTGACCCAGACTGGCCCAAGGGCTATTCCATATTGTATGGCGTCATGCCCAGTATACAAACTGGGGAGAGTTGGCCGAGAGGCAGCGATTGCTGCTTGGGGACATGCTGGGCATCGGTTGGTGGGTGGTGAGAAATAGTATAGTGTATCACTTGCTTTGTATATTATTATTGTATTATTAGATTATTATTATTATTATTTTTATTACTACTATTACTACTATTCTGTTTCATTTTACTTCAATTATTAAACTGTTCTTACCTCAGCCCATGAGTTTTCTGACTTTCACCCTTCCAATTCTCTCCCCAATCCCACCAGGGTGAGGGCAGTGAGCGAGCAGCTGTGTGGTGCTTAGTTGCTGGCTGGGGTTAAACCACGACACGTTCCCTGACTTGCTGGAACAAAAACCAAATCCAGACCTTACAAGAGCATGCAAAGGACCTTGGATGTGCAAAGGGAAGACAAGATAAGGAGCACCCAGCTGTTTTGAGGACAGAAGTGTAACACTTTAGATACTTTAAAAGCAACGGTAATGCTTACCTGCTTACCTTTGACAGGGAGCTGCTGGAGTCAGCCATGCAACCATAAATACCGAGGCCAAAAAGCCTCTGTGAGCCCAGATCCTCCTGCAGCTGAAGGTGAAAAACCAGCTGAACCTCTGAAACTGGGTGAAGTACTCTCTGTGCCCTCCGAGCTTGCCCTGCAGTGGGGTTCCTGCAAATCTCACACTCGTACTCACCAGCGGAGGTGGCTGGAGGGGGCTCCCCACCAGCCCCTTGAGCATGATCATGTGGACACTGGTGGGTGTAGAGACATCAGGGTCTTTTGGGGGGTAGACAAAGTCTTCTGCAGAGCGGAAAGGATAAAACAGGCACAAGAAAAAGGATGAGAAAGGGACGGTTTGTGTGGGATCCCAGACAGTGGCAGCGAAGCTCTGGAGCTGCTCTGAGAAGAAATGGGAGCCCGGACAGATGAGAAGGGCTGTGTTTGCATCCAGCTCTGGCAGCACCAAAAAGCATTTGTACAGGTGACCTGCAGCTTTCCAGCTTTATTCCCAGAGCAAACATTTTTTCCTGCTTAGGAGGGGAGGTACAAAACCACCAAAATCAAAGAGCAGCGTGAGCTCAGCCATGCTCTGACTCTTCCTTCTGACATCTTCCAACCTGTTCCTCTCCTCCTCCGAGAAGCTGCCAACAGCATCCTCAAATGTTACAGGGACATGAAACAGAAACCAAGCACCCTGAGCATGCTGAACAGGAACAACTGGGCTGTTTCTTAAGCTCTTGGTCAGAACTTGCCTCTACAAGCCATGAAAACAAGGCAGACATCAGTATGGGGAGCTATCAGCATTGCATGAACAGAATAGCCCAGCTTCAGGGCTGCCTGGAAAGTGTATGGTGACACACCAGCTCCCACACTCAGCTATTCTTCCTGGTCTTTGACAGCAAAGCATCTTCTCCCTACAATCCTCTGGATGGCTCCAAAGCAAAACAATACGACTTGCTGCAGCACACAAAGCAGCAAAGGCAACGCAGACAGCATCAGCCTTCACCCAGCCAGAGAAGGAGCTGCAGGAGTCAGTGCTGAGCAGGTTCCCACCTGCACACCAGCATTAAAAAAAATGGTCAAAAATGGAAAAATGGAAAAAAAGTGAGCGTATGAATATTTCAAAAGACAAAAGCACTACGGTCTAGCTCCATCCACTGCTTCACACTGGTCTTTAAAGGCTTCTCCCAGGCATGCACTAAATTGACTCCAAAAACCCAACACTTCTGTGGGACCGAGTGCTAAGTCTTCATGTAAAACTCCATCGCAAGAGTACTCCCAGCTCAGTTTCCATTTAAAAGAAGAAGTCCCACTTCAGAATCAAATACCAATCAAAAATAAAGAGACTTCAATTAGGTCACATAGTTTTCAAGTTTTTTTCCTGTGAAATAATTGCATGTTATCATGGCTCCAGGCAGCCTCCAACCAAATGAAAACATTTCAGCAGGAATGAGACCAGACTGGGAAACTCCCAGGAGAGGGTCATTTGAGCTGAACCATTGACACCTGTGTATTAAAACTAGAATAACAGCATTTGCACTTAATAACAGCTTAGAAGGTGCTGCCTGGCTCTGCAGGGGGGTGATGAATTCACATAGAATACATGTGTATAGGAGGGAGGGCCCCCTCCTCCAGGCTCAGCTCTGTTGCACCTGCATCTTCTGCAGCACAAGCCGTTCCCCATGCACATGCAGCTCAGGGCGTTGCACCCACAACATTGCAGCCAGCACCCTGCACCATGAATGCGGGCCCAGCACCCTGCACCAGGTCTCTGCACCCAGGACCATGCACCCAGAGCCTTGCACTCAGTCTCTGCGCACAGCAGCCAGGGCCTTGCACCTGGACCCTGCACCCCAGCACTGTGCACGCCAGCACTGTGCACCCCAGCATGTGGGATCCTGCACATGGCAACCGGGACCCTGCACCCAGACCCCAGCATCTGGTACCCTGCACCCTACCACCTCAGACTGTGCACCCAGACCGTGCACCTCAGCACCTGGGACACTGCACTACAGAACCTGACACCCTGCAGCTAGCACCCAGGGCCCTGCGCCCAGATCATGCACCCCATGGTGCACCGTACCACCATCCCTGCTCCTTCAGGCACACACAGCCCATAAGCCCTCTTCGTCCCCGTCCCTTCCACTCCTAACCCCGCAGCATCCTCCTGCCTCGGTTTACACACGCAATGCAAGCCCAAAAGCAAAAAGGAGGTTTGTCACTGTTGGCTTAAAGAAGAGGAGATTTCTGGGTTGCTTTGCCCCCACAGCACCTGGCAAACCCATGCAGACAGGGATATCACAGTGGTGATCCCCTGCAACAACTCCAGAGGAAAGATGAAGATCAGGGAGAACACGTCTGAGGCCTCTCAACAAGAGCCACCTCACCCCTCAGCCTGACCTCATAACCCATGGCCACCTCCAAAGCCAAAGGGAGAAAGAGGCCCCTCTATAGGGCAAATTATAGGTGGAGATATGTCCAAGAAAACCCCATTAAAACTTTCTCTGCATTACACATCCACAGGAACATGCTGCATTGATGGAGTGGCTGTTCCCCAAACCCAGCGATCAGACGAGTCCCCACCAGACCATGACTCACCTGATTCTTCAGGACTAACCTTGAAAATCTTGAGTTGTCTGGAAGACTCCATGCTAGCACGTAGAGCCAACAAAAAAAAAAAATCATTTAACCTGTGCTATAAGAGAGGATATCTCTGTACAGTGAATTGACAATGTAGAAGTCCAAGTCCTACTACTAAACATGAAATGTTCTTCTCTGGAGAACCTTCTCTCTTTTCAGAAACATTGGTTTGACTGTAGCCAAGCAGATGCTATCTCTGATCCAGCCAAAGCTCTTCTTTGGGTTTTTTCCCCTGGTGAACATGGTGATGCTGGAGGAGCTGCAGCCTGCGGCTGAATCTTTTCTCCTCTCCTGGCATTTGGAGGGCTTCTGCAAGAGCATCCTCCAGCAACCACTGAGTGCTGAGCACTGGCAAAGCTCATCTCACACTGCCACATGGCTGGGGTCTCTCCCCTGGGCAGATTCGCTGGTGCTGCAGTGGCAGTGACTGGTGAGCAAAGATTTTGGCATGGCTCAAAATGTTTCTGGGGTGATTTTGCTGCTGATGGTCCCCCCCATCTTCCACGTTGCTTCTTCACCTGCTAGGCTGAAACAAGAATCCAGGTGTTTCTGCAGCAGAGATCGTGGGAGACGTGGGAACAGATTGGCAAGAGCAAATGCAGAGTCACTGCATGAGACACTGAGAAAACAGAGGCATGGCTTCATCCCAGGCTGCAAAACAACAAGAAAAATAAGCAAAGTCAGAAACAGATGCTTCAGCTTATGCTGAGCAGTGGGGAATAAAAAAAAGATGGTAGGAGGGAGGAGGTGCAGTCCAGCCAGGCAACATCACTGCAATGTGCTGTCCTTGGGGACCAAAGCACCTGTGATAACAGAGGGTGTTGCAGGTTCCTCCATCTGAAGACCTTTCTTGCAGCACACAGCAGGGAAGGAACAGCACTTCTGTTTTTTTCTCATTCTGTGCAGGCTTATATCACTTTCTGAGCAGTCCCGATATGCTGAGCAAACATCTTCACTGGTCTATAAATAAATCCATATAAAAATGGGTGGGAGGGCAAAGAGGGTTCATCTCTAGCCCAGCCAGCAACCACTAGCCCCATCCTGAGAGCACAGGAGCCAGCTCCGGGGAGAGAAGGACCTTGTCCTAACCTGCTGCATGCGTTGCTTTTCCTATCGCTCTGCATCTGCCTCTGAACAGCAGCTGGACTGCAACAGCCACGCTGAGAAACTGTATTGCAGGAGTTTGGGAATAAGATGGAGTTAAGCCATACATGGAGGAACATCATATAACTTCCATTATTCCTCAGTCGCCAAAAGGAAACTGGTGAATGCAAAATGTTTTCCTTGTTTCTACTACAGTGTCCCTGTTCCAGCACCTGGAATAGACTTTGTTGTGCATGAAACACAGCAGCAGCTTGACTTTGGACATGGGATAATTTAGAGATAAAAAATGTGAGCAAAGGATGTTTGAATCTCCATTGTCCAGAGCTGTTTCTTTACACCAATAGGTCCTCCAAAGAGAGGAATGGAATATCTGAACTCTGAATCTCCCCTGAGCATGCTGCAAATTCACACCCCCTTCCAACAATTTTTACCATGCAAGCTCAAAGCCTCCTAGTCATCCTTCACCATTTCCATCCGTCATCCCCAACTCCTCCCAGCCCTTGTCGGAGAAGCAGATGGTAACAAACAAACCCCAACGTTTCCATGAATTGTTGAAGAACCAGCAAGCTCTGTTATGAAAGTCCATCACTAAAGCAAAGTTAACCATGGCTGATCATCCACTTACTATGTCTTCAGCCTCCTCCAGAATCAAAACCTTCATGCACATAACAAAGCGAGAAGGACTGAGACTCAGACAGGGAACCCCACAGGTGGAAGTCCCAGTGATGAAAACGTTGCTGTAATCATTCAGAGATTTGGGAGCCATTTCTGCATCAGTCTTCTGCTAAAGGATCAGCTGTATCTTTCCTAGTATCATTCATATGACCAGGAAGCTCAGCCCACTGTTTGCAAAGACATTCATGAAGCCTTGCAAGCATTCGGGTTTTAATTAAAAGCTCTGCAGAAAAAAATGTAACCTGCGCCACTGTTCTCTTTATGAAACTTAAAGGGAAAAAAATAGTGCAATAACTTCAGCAAGGGACCGGCTGTGCATCATAAGTAATTTCAGAAACCTCCCTAATCAAACATTGCAGAAAAACATAATGAAAAACACTTTTATTTTAATTGGAAAGAAAGCATACAGATATTTCAATTCTCATCCCCTCCCTTCCCCTGGAAGGAGGTCTAGTAATAAAGCACTGCAAGAAATTCTCATTTTCCCTCTTAGACATGGAGAAACTCTCCTTGGATGTTCTCCTGCAAATTAAAACCAGCATTCTCTCCGATGAGATGTGTAGAGACTGAGAAATAGGTTTTTCCTTTTCAAAATTAAATGAAAGCATCTAAACAGAACAATTCCCCGTTGTTTTTTTCATTAAACATTTCTGCCTGCCGCCGTCCCAGAGTCAGTGCTCCCAGCTTGGCTGTGCGGCCGGGTCCTGCTTGCCTGAGGGCCCTTGCCAGCTTCAAGATGCATCACAACCACACAGCACTTTTTAATGAGGCAATTGCAGGAGCTTTCCAGTTGCATTCATTGCAAGTTCACGCAACACCTCTAACTGTAACACCTGCGCTTCATTGCAGCCCTTGCAGAAGCCTCAAGGTCCAGGGAGAAAAGGATGCACATAAGATTGTGCGTGGGGAAAGGAATGCTCCCCCGAAACAGTCCAGTGCTCCCCCAAATGCAAGTGCCCCAGCAGGGCTACCGGCATCTCCATGTGGTATCCCCGTCCTTTCTCTGCACTCCTGCCCTCTCCCTGGCACTTGCTTAGGCACTTCATAGGGCCAGCTTATTAACAGAGCTAAAAATTGGGCTTGTCGGCTTTCTCTGATACCCTAATCCAGCAGAATTTGCCCTCAGAGTGGACAAATAACTATGGCAAGCAGTGTGCAGCTGGGAGAAAGAAGAGGAAGGGGACAGCAGAGGAGCAGACCCTCTTCTTTTCCGGGATAGCCACCTCCTAAGTCATCTTGAGCATCCCTGTATCATTGTATCCCGACCTTCAGCTGGACTGAGTCCTCTCAGTAAGCCAGCAAAAGCAGGTTTCTGCCAGGGGAGTGAGCTGAATCCCATCAGCAAAGGTCTAGTCGGTGCCAAGGACAGGCCAGAGGGTGCCCAGAGCCCTCCCAGTGCCTCCACTGCCTGGGGTAACTTCACTCAGGGTAAAATCCTGACCGAAGGAAGAAGCCAGTGGCAAACAGCTCCTGGGCCTCCCCGCATCTTTTCTGGGGGTAAGCCAAGCTGAGCCCCTGGGCTGGGGCCCCACTACAGAGTGTGGTGTGTAAAAAATAAAGCCAGAATCCCTGAGCATTAGCATCACTCCCTTGCCAGAGGTCTGGTGTTGGGGATTCCTGCTGCCACTGCGACCCCAGGCTGCAGAGAAGAGGCACGGCGTCCCCGCACTGAATTCACTTGTCCCACTCACACGTGTGCTCCCTGTTGTCCTCACTCTGTCCTTTCTGCAGGACACGCCAGCCAGCGCATCCCACTCTGACCAGGGAGATGCTGATGCAGCGTCTGGCAGGGACCAGACATGTCTGAGGAGCTCACTGCTCCCAAGCCTGTGTATGGACATGAAAGGACAACAACACTCTCAACAAGCGTGTTGGCTTTCCTCTGCCTCACTTAAGCTCTCTCCAAACAGACACACAGTTGCCCGGGACTACAAAATCTGTTCTGCTAGGAGATACTACAAAGAGACAATTTATTTTGACAAGTGTCTCGTATGTTCTCCCTTCCAAAAATTAAAATTGCTGCAAGCTTTGCTCTGAGCACCCTGGCTCTGGTCTTAAAGCATGTGCAAAAGGGATCACTCTGGCAGCACAGCACCCACTGGTCCCTCGATATACACATAGGTATCAGACGAGATCCATGTACAGATCTGGGCTTGACGAAGGATAAACTTTTTTCCTTCCAGTGGCATCCTGGCAATGGCATCTTGTATTTCATACTAGAAGCAGAGAACCTCCTCACCTCCCCCTTCATCTCCTGTCCTCAGCCTCATGCTCCTCCTGCCCACTGCACTCCAGCTCTGGTGCTTGTGACCATGAGCAGAGGGCAGTGCAAGGAGGTTGTCACGTGGAGATGTTAAGAGCACCCAGCTGCTCACGGGACCATGCTCTGCAGAAAGTGCAGTCCTGCTGGAGACACCCAAACTGCCAGACCCAGGGGGTCCCTCGAGCTCCGGCATTCCTAATCGCCCTGCCCCGTGCTCTTCCAGGCATTCAGTGCATGAGACATCTCCTGAGCCCCCTTCCCTTCTGCCAAGCAGCCCTGTTTCATGCAGGCTTGTCATCTGATGACATTTTTCCACCTAAAACGCTGACCTACTTGGAATTTGGAGAGCTTCACTAACCTCCATGGTGAAGGCTTGTCAGCATTAACAGTGCCCTGTTTTGTGGATTCTGGATTTACTGCTCTGCCCCCACATCCTAATTGCAAAGCACTTGCAATGTGCTTGGCCTCAGTCTCCACCTTGACCTGGGAAGAGGCAAGCCTTCTTCTAGCCCAGACTCCCCCATGCACCTGATCTCCTTCCCCCATCTCTTCCCAGACCCAAAGCATAATCCCCAACCTCTGTCTGCGTCCATCCCTGTGATATGGACATCTCCACCCCATCTCTTGCTCTCTCTCATACCAAGCTCCTGATTGCATGTGAGGAAAGAGCTGCAAAGATGTTGGTAGGGGTCCCATGTTCACCTGGTTGGACCTGGACAACAGCCCAGTGCAGAAGTGCAGGCATGGACCCATACTGATCACTCCTAATATATGCACTGCATGTTCCCAGCCACCACCTGTGCCAGGGGGGCCTGAAGGGAAATTTCCACTTGGGAAGGTCCACAGAAAACATCCTGCAAAGGGAAGATCCAGCAACTTCACGACTTGTCCTTCTGGGCATGCAGAGGGAGATGGAGCAGCCAGGGATGCCTCACCATGTCCATGTCACAGCTGAAGTCCTGGTCACAGGAGACAACTCTTCCTGCAGTCGTGCTCATTCCTGCCATTCATGCTAGGGCATGGGGGACCAGCAAGAAGCCTCTGCCACAGCAGAGAAAGAGTCAGAACCCATGAAACCGTGTGTCCTCACGGTGGAACGGAAAGGAAAATGCGACCTCCAACCTGCCTGTGATATATGCACCATGGCTACATCCCAGGGTAGGAGATGGGAGACTGAGGAGAGCAGACGAGAAGCTGGAGAGTGGGAAGAGGAATGTAGGCACCCTGTGCCTCATCCAGGCAAATTCAGGAGAGGGGTCCCTAAGACATCCACGGCCCTCCCACCAGCAGGTCCCTCAGCCCTCAACAAATGATCCTGCTATCTCTAATTCCATGACACACAGATTTATGGCGGTGATGGGATCTGCCCAAGATCTCTAAGTTAGAGACAAACCCCTGGTGTCCTAACCCCGCTGTAGGGCTAGTCCCACCAGGCATGCTCTGTGGTGGAGCTCTGCACCTCTTGCTTGGGTGAGGCTGTGGCAGAAGTTGAGTCCTTTGTCCCAGGCTGTCCCCATACCTCCTCTCTTGCTGTGAGGCCCAGCTCTCCTCCCAGGGCAGTCAGGTTCCCCAGACTGCCCGTGTGGTGTGTCTTCTCCAGCTGCAGCTCCTGCACACAGTGCTGGAGATGGTGCAGGAGCCCCAGGGACCCACAGCCACGCTGTCGGAGGCTGGGCATGGTGCTCATGGACAGGGAGGAGGTGGGACAGGGGCGCAGATGTTTGCTCCGTCTCTGTGCACAAGAGAGGCAAGCGTCACCCTGGGTTTGGAAGGGCCAGGAGGGTCCCACATGTACATCCCTGCCTCCTCATGGCTGGTGTCCCCAGAGCCTGCATCGGAGACCAGCCATGGGCACACGGGGTAATTGCACTGTGTGGCTGGACACGTCTGTTTTCCGTTTCATCGGGGTAGACGTGATGCACGCTTCACAGGACAGTGCTGGCCCATGCAGACTCTCAGGGTGAGCTGGAGGTCCCCATGGTCTCTACAACCCCAGCCAGAGCAGCCCCTCCTGAAAACAGCCACCAGAAGCCCCTGAACCCCCCACCCTGCCTTGCAAGGGCCAGGGGGAAATTTGGAGCAGGACCTGAAGGATTCACCTGGATCAGCTGCTCTTCCAGGGCTACCAGAGCTGCTGCCTTCTCCGTGCAAAGCTGCTCTCGCTGCTGCCTCTGCCTGTGCTCCTGCATGTGGACAGAAACACAGGCAGCCCCACTCGCTTGCAGCCCACATCAGGGGTTTACGTGTGGCTGGAGAAGGGCCACCCTCTAGCAGACGTCCCACTGCCCCATGCTCCAAGATGCGGGCTCCAAGGATCAGGAATTTGGATTCCTCCAAGGGCTGATACTGTCATGGATCCCATCTACTTCACGGCTGCAGAGAGGGGCCGGGGGCTTTGCAGCTGGTTGAGGAGAGGGCAGAGCCTTCCCAGATCCCTCACTGCTCTGGTCCAAGGAGCAGGCGCTGCCTGACGCAGGCAGCGGGTGCAGGACCACAGGCTGGAGCCTGGCAGCTGCCATCCCCAGCCCAAAGCCGAGCCCTTGGCCACTGTGGGGTCTCTCCATGGGGCTGGCAGCCCAGCAGTGCCCCAGCTAAGGTGATGGACAGGTAAGAGTTGCCAAAAGCCCCCAGCCCTGAGCCCCCAGCCATGCAGCACAGGCAGAAGGCACAGCCTGAGGAACCAGGGCTACTGTCTGGGTCAGACATCATCGGTCAAAGCTCACCCTGGCTCCACGGCTGTGCAGGGCGAGACCCTCCTTCCCATCCCTTTTCTCAAATCACCTTCTCTCTCCTGCTGGTGAGCCCCTGGGCTCCCTCCTCCCTCCGCAGCTCCCTGAGGTGATGCTGGATTTGCTCTCGGAGGCCACGCAGGACGTGGAGCGCATGGCTGGGGGAGAGCAGAGACAAGCTGGGGGAGACGGGCTACGGGTGGAGAGGAAGAGCTGGCATGCCCGAAGGCATTGAGTGGCTCCTCCACAAAGGATGCCCCAGGGATGCGGGGTGCAGGAGCCCACGTCACCCACGCTGGGCAAGCAGCCTCCTGCTGAAGTGTGAAGCATCCTGCGGTTATGGGACTCACCCGACCACTGCTGGCAAAGGGCCCTGCCCCGTGGCGTTGTCAGGGAGGGGGTTCTGCCTGCATGGGCACACTGAGGTGGTCCCTGCGGCTGGGGAGCACCCAGCCTGTCCCGGCACCACCAGCTGCCGTGGGGATGCCTGCCTGCATGGGTGGCTCAGGAGGTGCTCCAGCCGCTGCAGCCGCACTCGCAGCTGGGCGCTCCCACCAACCCTTTCCTGGGGGAGCAGCCACCGGGAGAGAGACGGATCAGAGAAGCACCTGCATCACCCAGATCTTCCCCCCCAAGTCTGCTCAGCCTCTTGTATAAAATCTCTTGGCCTTGCAGCCAGGTCAGGGCTTCTAGGGAAGACCTGGAGCCACCTTGTACACCCAGGGCTGAGCAGTGGGTCCTGGCATGAGCAGGTCAAGCAAGGGCATCTCCTCTGCCCTCCCAGGGCATCCCCAGCTCAGTGCACAGACCTAGCCCCCTTGCTGCCCAGCAGACCCCGCTGTCCCTGCGCAGCCCCTCTTGTGGGCAGGGCAAAACACCTGGGTGACCTCAGGGGAGCAGACCATCTGGGCTGCTGTGCTCCCCAGCGCTGTTCCCCCTCCCTGCATGAGCCACAGCCCCCAGCCAGCTGAGCAGAGCCGGCAGGTTGGCTGTGGCTGGATGTGACCAGCCATGGTGTGCCCTGGCAGCTGCCCCCTGCCCAGCGGAGTCTCCGTGTTAACTCAGGCCCTGGGCACTGAGCTGGAGTTATCCCGTATCCCCATCCATTCCCTTCTCCCTTCCCCAACCAGCTCCAGGGCCTCCTGCAGCTGCCAAAGGGCATCCACCTTCTCCTTCTGGAGCAGCACGCGGAGCTGGTCCAGGGCTTCCTGCCTCTGCCGCAGGAGGGAGCGGGTATGATGCTCCAGCTCCCGGAGCCTCTGTAAGAGAAGCCGGGGTCATGTCACCCCTTTTGGCAGCCCACACCCACCCTCCAGGTCCAGGAAAGCTCTTTCCAAGGGCAGTCTCCATGCAGGATGCCTGAGTCCCTCTTGGCCAGGGTTGCACCACCTCAGCCTGCTCCAGCACAGGGCTTGATGACCCCCACCCTGGCAAGAGCTGATCTTTGGTGGGGAAGTGTCATCAGCATGGGGATTGCCACCCCAGCATCAAGCCCTGCCTGCTCCCCCTGCCTGCATCCAGGATGCCTGCTCTCCCTGCCTCTGGGGACCTTCTGACCTGCAGACCAATAACCCCAGTCCGTGTACAGCCGTAAGAGTGGTTTTCCCAACAAATTCTTCTCTTAAAAGCTCCAGCCCCTCAGCAAAACCATCCTGCAGATAAATTTAGTTTGGCTCTTTAGGAATTTGGGCAGCACCAAACACTTCCTATGTGCCTGCCTGGATAAGGGGGTTAGCCTCTGACAGGACATGTGATGTCCTCCTTCCCAGGGTCCCTCCAGTGTGATCCTGGCCCCACTGGAAAACTGGGAGGGTACTGACCTTCTGTAGCTCCAGTTTCTCTTCTTGCAAAGCCAATGTTTTCCTTCTCTCCTTCTCCAGCCCCTTCCGGCAGTCCGCACAGGCTCTCTGTCCCTGCTGAGTCTGGAAAATCCCCCTCTTTTCCACCTCCCACGTCTTTGTCTCTTCCAGGAGCCAGCTCTGGTCCTTGCATCATGCACAGGAGCAGCACTGCTCTTCCCTCCCAAAGCAGAGCCCATGGCCGTGGCCGGCACAGCCCCCTACAGCCTGCTGTCCCCCAGCCCACCAAGGGCACCCTGGGACCAGGGACCTGGGACCTGAAGACCCCCCCAGCCTGTCCCTGCCACCCATGGCTGTGCCTGGCCAGACCCACTCTGGCCGTCTCAGGGTCATCTCACCATCCTCTCCCGGTCCGTTGGGTCCCGACGGCAGGCGTCCTTGGTGTGCGCCAGCAGCACCAGGCCAGCCCTGTGGCAGGGACACCATCACCCATGTCCCTGTCTGCACCGCTCCCCGGCTCCACAGGCTGAGACCCCACAGGATGCCCACCCAGCACCCAGGGGCCCAGGACCCTCTTGGGCTTCCAGTGCCATCTTCCGCTCAGTGCAGGATCCATCCCTGGAAGCCCCCAGCATACCTGGCTCTGTCACCTTTGCTCCAAGTCCCCTTTGCGCCAGATCCCAGCTCTCGCGTCCCTTCCCGGCTCCTCTGCAGGGACCATTGCAGTGACACCGGCTGCCCTGCTGCACGCTGGCAGCCAGGAGCAGGGTTACAAACGCATTTGCTCCTTTCCCCATGCTTTTCTGTGGCTGCCATGTGGGACCCAAGGACTGGGGCCAGGCTTGGTCTCTCAGCCGCATCCCCTCTGCTCTCCACACCCTGGCAGAGAGTGGGGCCAGAAGCCATCCCCTCGCCCATCGCTGAGCACCTGGTGCATCCTGCCAGAGCCAGGGCTGTCCCCTTGGCAGCAGAAACACCCACCCCACTGTGCTCCACGGCAGGGCATGGCCAGCCCAGGGACGTACCTTGTGGGGCAGGATGGCTTTCTGCTTCCGCTGCTGCCACCGGCACTCAGCTGCTCCTCCCGGGCAGGGTGACACATCTGCCCTGGTTCCGCATCGCCCAGGGAGTCCTGCTGCTGTGTCGGTACCTGCAAGAAAAAATGGCATTTTGGTGGGGGGATCCTGCACACCACAGACAAACCCCACGAGCAACTGGGGCTGGTCCCTGCCACAGTGCCCTGCATGCTGCTCGCTGAACCTGCCCAGAGAGAGAGTCCCTGGCCTAGCCATGCCCCTTCCCCCTGCTTGGTCCCGGTCCTCCATCCTCCTCCAGCATTGCCCCAGCGCCCCAGGGCCAGCCCAGACTCACAGTGAGCCAGGCAGGGAGCTCTCCTCTGCCTGCTGCCTGCTCCTTCCCTCTCCACGTCATCCACAGCAAGGGTGACATCCCCTCCACGCCGTCCCTGGAGAGCTGATGGCTCCTGCTGTCTTGGCCCCAAGGACTTGCTGGTCCTGGCACCGCTGGCCCCTGGCAAACCACCGTTGGGAGAGCCCCTCCTTGCCCCAGCCCTGCTCCTGCCAGCAGAGGTGCCTGGAGGTCGGCAGGGACACCCAGCAGCCGGGTCTTTACCACGCAAGGCAATGGCCAACAGGTCTTCCCCAGAGCATGAAGCCCCGTGGGGAGAGTCCTCCCGGCCCAGGGCTGGCTGCACGGAGGGGGCAGGCTGGGGGGACATCCAGGCCATCCCCAAAGCATCGCTTTGGCTCAGTCTGGATATCCTCTCTCCCAGAGACTCCAGGCTCTCCCTCCGCATCAGAGGTGGAGACATGCCCTGCAAGGGATGTCTGCCCAGTTCCAACGCCGACAGTCGCTGGACATCCAGTCTTCTCCCTGCAGGGAACAAGGACTCATCCTGCCCAGGATCATCTCCCTCAGTACGGACATCCCCAGCGGGTTCATCTTGCTCCTCCTCGGAGAACAGCAGGGGTTCCACCATGCCCTCCCAAAACCTGGCAGCGAAGTCCTCCGTGCAGATAGAGCTGGAGCTGCTCCAGTGCCCCGGGCTGGGCTGGAAGCCAAGGAGCTGAGCCAGTCCCCAGCAGAACTCCTCCCGTGGGACAGGGCTGGCATCACCCCGGGGACACCCAGCACGGTGTCCTTCCAGCTCTGCGTGGGAGAGCAGAGAGCTCTGAGCCTCCTCTACGCCCGGGCAGGGATGGGAAGGAGCCACCCCATCTGGCTGGATCTGACCCTGCTTGGAGGGTCATCCTTATTTTTTTTTTTTTCAATCCAGGGCAATTTTTCGCCCTCACAGATGCTCCCAGGCTCCACCACAGCAGCACAGTTCAGCGGTGGGCACAGTTCTAAGGCTTGCCGGGGCAGCAGGGCACAGGGGTGGGATGCTGTTAGCTCTTCTGTCAGGGAAAACAGGAAGCCACTGCCTGACGGGAGAGTCGTGGTCCCACACTGCCCTTTGCATCTTTGCGAAAGCCCCTCCAACAACAGTTGTGTTGCAGCCCCAGGTTCCCAGAGTACAATTTTGCTCTCCTAGCACTTGCTGTTTTGGTCTCTGTGGTGCGCTGTTGTTTTATTTAAATAGCACTAGCTGCAAAATCCTCTGCCTGAGCACCAGCGCATTTGCTAGTCCCCAGCGAGCATGGCTCTGCAGGAGGGTTTGGGCCTGGCATGCTGGGAGCGGTGGGCAAAGCAGAGCTGAGAAAGCACCGAAGTGCCCTGTCCCCACTCACCAGCCATCCAGGACCCATCAAGGAAGGTGTCAGGAGAGATGTCACCAACTCCACTGCTGCCAGTGCCCCGCACACCCGCGCCGTGCTGCTGCAAGGGGAGAGCGGGCATGGGGCACCGCCGCTGAGCGGCGTTCATGCAACTTCAGTCCACCGGAGGGGTGGGAAATGGCAGGAGAACCGCGGTGTTGGTGCTGCGTCATCCCCTGGGTGGTCCCACTGCACCCCCACATCTCAGCCCCACGCTGTGACCCCCCTGCTCCTGCGCCCCACACCTGGCTGAGCGGGGCATCAGCAGGGTCCAGCCCATGGTCCCAGCGTTCCCTTGCCCAGGATCCTGCAAACCCCAGCTGCTTCCCTGGCTCCAGGTCTGCAGGGAGGAGGAAAGAGGTGCTGTTGGTCAGGACAGAGCAGCAGGTCTCAAAGCCCTGGGGAGGCAAAATCCCCCGTGTTGGGCAGACACTCCTGTGGGGACAGGCAGGGAGGGCAGCAGGCACCCGCCCTGGCTTCTTGCACCCTGGGCTTGCAGACTGCTCTGCTATGGAGTGGCTGGGCCAAGCCCATCCCCAGCAGCATGGGCGTGTTGGTCTGGGACTGGGTGAGAGCCGGACACCCCCATGCCCTGGGTGCAGCACCAAGCACCAGCACGAGCCTTACTGCGTTTCTGGCCTTTGAAGCCAGCCTCCTCCCGCTCCATGTCTGCCACCTGGGCCTGCAACACAAGGTGAGAGTAACATGCTCTAAAAGGCCCCATGAACTCATTAGGCTTCAGAGTGAACATGCCAAGAACCCACCTCGCAGAGCCGCAGTGCCAGGATGAGGGCCACACTGCAGGGGTGATGGGTAGATTTGCAGGTGCTGCAGGGCACAGAGGTTTGCCTTTCATTAAAGTCAAGATGCCAGCACGCCTGCTGCACCCAGGAGCTGCCAGGCCCCCGGCCCCGGGTGCTGTGTGCCCGGCACCCCACTGCCTGCGCCCAGAGCAGGCAGGGAGGCTCCTCGCTGCCACTGGGCAGGCTGCCAGCATGGGCCGAGCAGGTCCCAGTGCTGGGGTCCCCCAGCCCCAAACCGTGCTCACCTGGCTGAGCTGGGCTGTGGCAGGCAGGACAGCCGGCAGGACAGCCGGCAGGACAGGCAGTGCTGTGTGTGCCTGTCACCTGGCAACGCCGCAGCGGCTGGCCAGTCTCAGCCTGCCCCGGGCTTCCCCTAACCACCTCCACAGTCCCTGCCTGGAGCCTCCTCCACCTCCCCTGCGTCTCCTCTCCTGGGCCACCTACTCTTGGTCACCTCCTGCCCCGGACAACGTCCCCTGGGCCATCTCCTTCCCAGTATCTCCAGAGAAACTCCTTCCCTGGGCACCTACCCCTGGGCCACCTCTCCTGTCCCTCCTTCCCTGGACATTCTCTCCTGGGCAGCCATCTTCTCCCTTGGCCAGCCTCCACTGGGACATCTCCCTGGATCTCATCCCTCCCTGGTGTCTCCTGGACAACCTCCTTCAATGGGTACCTACCCCTGGGCCACCTCTCATCTTCCTGCTTTCCTGGCCCTCCTCACCTGGGCAATCTTCCCTTGGAGATTTCCTGCCTTGGAGAATTCTGCTGGGCCACCTCCTCCCCTGGCCCTCCTCCCCCCCAGACCACCTTCCCTGCACCATCTCCTCCTCTGGGCAACCTCTCCCATGACCCTCCTCCTTCCCTGAACAACCCCTTCCCTGGACCTCCACGTTTTCTGGGCCACCTCCCACAGTCCTCTTCCCTGGGCATCCTCCTCCTTTGGACAACCTTCCCTAGTCCATCTCCCCATCTCCTCTCCTAGGTCTCCTTCTCCTCTGGGCCACCTCCTGTGGTACCTTCCCTGGCCACCTCACCTGCCATCCACCACGTGCCCAGGCCCCCGTGCATGGCCAGAGCTCACCCACCTTGGGGTTCCTCCAGGACCCCCATGTGCAGCCTTGAGGAGCGAGTGACAACCTCAGCACTGCGCCTTTTAAAACTCCCGAATCCAAGTTTTATTACCGTGTAGAAGAGGGATCACTCACAATATATTGTTCAAAAAGAAATACATTCAACAGCATTTACAGTGGAATGACATTAAAATCCTCTGCGGGGGGGAACAGAAAGACCAGGAGATGGTGCTCTGATTAAGTGTTGCGACTAGATGATCTCTGGAAGATACAGCAATTTTTAAAATTAGCCTAAAAAAATGGGGGATTTCTGTTTTGGGGGGTGCTCCTCGCACTCCCCCAAGCTCCGCTAAGCTGTGCAGGTCCGTGATGGTGATTCCTGGACAGATGCAGCGATGCGGGGTACATCAGAGAGGACCTCTCAGGGTCCCAGAGCCCAGCAGGATCCTTGGTGCCAGCACTTACTGAGCAACATCTCACTCCCCGCTCTCCTCCGCTACGGGAACGCTCGGATCCTGGTTTGGGAACAGCCTGTGCAGGAGCTTCCCACCTCTCCAAGCTCTCGGGTTAACACTTGCATTGACAAAGCAAACAAGGAAAATAAGGCATTTTGAAGAGCTCAGTTTCTAGCCCGTTTTACAAAGCCGATTCAAGCCGTGAGTGGAACAAAACTCCCCCGGGCAACTTCGGTTGCTGTCACAAACCAAGCCAGCGGCACGAAAGTTTAGTGCAGAGCATCCTCTGCTCTCCCAGAGAGGTGAAAGCCTGAAGGAGATCCGCACGCCTGGGGCTGGGACACCCGGCAGCTCTCCGCAGGCTGCATCCCACAGCAAATGCAGAAGTTTGGATCATTTAAGAGCTGCACCGGCTTTATGAAGCCATGGGCAAACCTCCGGGAAGGGTCTGAAAGGAGCAAAGACGCCAGACCGGCTGCTGTAACAGCCAGAGAGCTGAGTCTGGAGGACCACACTCCTGAATGCGGGGGATACCAAGAGCCGCTCTTCAAACCCCAAATGCATCGTTTCTAGAAGGGAGTATCTTTGTAAAACCTTTTGAATGCAATTGCATCCGTCTTTGGAGCAAAATGTTGCTTCTCTACTTTGGGAATTACTCAGTCACCATCACCCCTATGCCCTACCTCCCAGAGAAGCCTAGGGAAATCGTACTCATGCTACAAAAACTCAGACAGACACTTCTGTCTTCGTTATTTTTCATCTATTGTGTACCATAGAAATTTAAGCAAAATAATTTTATATATATTTTTATATATATATATAAATTAGAAGCAAATAAATAAGATTAAAGGGTACATTGAAATCAGTGGGTGTTGCCACTCCAATAGCCACTCACTACTGTTATGCCGTACAAGGTCTATATATACTGTACACGTAGGTTTGCTGTAGATAACAGGCATGGAGGTGCTGGAAGAGAAGCCGACCAGGAGGAGACTGATGGTTGAGGAACCTGATTGCATAAGTGTCCCATGTGCAGCCTGGGTATTCCAGTTACCATTGCCTCAAAGTTCATTATTGCTAATTATCTTCCAATGTGGATGTGACAGTCCAGCTAGGGGTGGCCTCTGACCCCCGGGAGGCAGCACTCAGTACGGTATGATGAAGACCCAGAGAAGAAGACATCAAAAATGAAATCCAATGGGGCAAATGCGGGTATCCAGGTCTCCCTGATACTCTGTGGCCCAGCGGATCCCATCTTTGGGGTCCTGCCACCCCCATCCTCACCGGCGGTACCTGCCTGCGTGGACGGTGCCCAAGCACCACTCGCTCCTGGTCCTCGCCGATCATCAGCAGGGCTTGCTCCACTCCTCCCGGCGGGTCCAGGGCTGCAGCAAGGCGATGGCATGCAGGAGGGGTGAGCGGGACACATGGGGCTCCCTCGGCCCCGTGCTTTAGTGGTGACCTGAAACTGCTCCTGGGAGAGACCAGCCACAAGGGAGAAGGAACGGAGCTGGGCACCAGGCTGCGGGTGTCCTCCAGGCTCAGCCTGTGACCCCCGTGCCGGGGGACTGCGGACCAGACCTGTCTGGCTTAATGGGGAAGACACAAGGATGAGACCCAGGACCGAGGCTGCATCCCAGGGAGGCTCCATCCCAGCGGCACCATGGCATCTCTTCCCTCCCCTCCCGCCCGGCCTCGGGCAGAGCCCAGCAGGGAGACGCTGCCTGCAAACCCGGTACAGAGATCCAGGCTCCGGCCAGCGCCTGGGCTGCAGCGAGACGGAGCGGGAGAGAGACGGTATGCGGACCCCAGAGCATCACTGGTCTACAGACCTCTTCGCTCTGTGTCTGCTGGGCATTCCCGACCTTGGCAAGGCCATTTCCCCCTTCGGATGCGGTTGCAGGAAAACCAAACCAAACCTCACTCAAATCACTCTCACAAAGCATCATGTTAAAGACAGCCCTAAAACCTTGACTAAACACAGCAGACTGCGGGGAATCTGCTCAAACACTTCCTTAAAAAAAAAAAAAAAAAAGGCAAAAAAGAAGTCACCAGCTGAAATATCCTAATTGGTGTTACTGGGATGACTGGGCACTGCGGGAACCACCAAGAGCCTCCAGGATCAAGTGCCATGGCCCCTGGAGACAGTTGTCTGAGCAGGACGCAGAGTTGTTTGTGTCCGTCTTTGAAGGAACCTGAACCAGGAGCAGATTTTTTTTAAAAAAAATAATTCCATAAAGTCCACACGCAAATGGGGAAAAAAAAATAACGTCAAAGAAAAGAGCTCACACAAATGCACGGCATCCCCACAATGCGAGCATCTTTGGAAGTCGACGTCTCAGCCAATAAAGCCAAGGCGTTGAAAGATATAGGCAGCAACTCCTGATAGCAATAAATATGCTAGGCTAAAAACGAACCAGATTCATGTGTCCTCGTTCCTAATTAGTCGCTGAAAAAGCCATCATTAAAAAAAAAAGGATGCTATTTATTAGTGTGTAAAAAAATAGGTTTGGAATCCCTGTTTAGATTTTCTTTTCAAATTTCTGCATGTATTGACTCTGTGTATGTATTTGCACTGTTAACTGCCGGCGGGACGCTGCCAGCGTGTCCTCACTGTCCCTCTGTCTGTCCCGGTGAACTGAGGCGCAGGGCCGGCCACCCCGGCACGAGCAGAGCGGCTCAGAAGATGTCGGGGCACATACTCCAGTCCTGCTTGTCCTTGGCCTCCCAGTAGCCGCCCTTATAGACACAGATCAGCTCCCCCGTCACGGCATCCACCTTGCGCTCAAACCACAGCGGGATATAGCCTTCATAGTCCTTGCCTGTCCGGGGAGAAACAGGGGTAAGGGCTGCTTTTCCCAGTGAGTCCCGCGCTTCTCCCAGCCACCCAAATTGACGCAGGATCCTTTCTTCATCCCCCAAACGCAGTGGGGTTTCTTCGCTGCATCCCTCTCCTGCAGCGAGAGGCGGCCGGTCCCTGCCCGCCGGCATCCCAAAGCATCTCACCTTCCTCCAGGGCTTCCACGGCCTCGGCCTCTCGCCTCCGGCGCACGGCTCGCTGCTTCTCCTCCAGCCGCTGCTTCTCCACGTTGGCCTCGTCCCAGCGGCCGCTTTCCATCAGCCGCTGGTCGGGTCGCAGCCGGCTGTCCGTGGGGGCCACTCGCTCCTCGGGCTCGTTCAGGGTGAGGGCCAGGTCAGAGAAGAAATACATGTTCTCGGCGTTCTCCCTGCAGCCAGAGAGCCCCAATTAGGACGGCAGAGGTGGCACCTACCTCGAGCAGAGCTCCCCAGCCCTTCACGTCCTTGCGTCTCACCCCAGCCCCACTGGTGCTGCTCCTGCTACCCCAGACCAGACATGTAGAGGTCCTTTGGGGAGCCCTGCCTCCCACCCTCTAAGTGAGGATGCCAACGACACCTCAATGGGTGTCTCAGAGGGGAACAGAGACCCTTCCTCCATTGGCTCCATCTGGGGAAGGTAAAAGCCAAGCCTATGAACTCCGAGCACTGTATTGGGCAGCCAAGACACAAAACGGCTTCACCCAAGAGCTGCTGGATCCCCAACTGCAGAACCGGTGGCACCAAGCGAAGGATACTTTCCACCGGGGACCATTCCGACAGAGCGGCTCCAAAGCAGGGACCGGCCATTGGTGCTACCAAAGGCTGGAGAGGAGCCCTGCTGTGGGTAAGAGTGTCGAGAAAGGGCTGGGCCTTGGAGGGCTAAAGCGACCAGTGGGACAGGATGGCCAGGGACTCACCAGCAAGGCAAAGTAGCCAACACATCTCCCTGCTATGGCCAGCAGCCCAAAAATCCTAACCAGTACCCCTGGCTGCCCAAAACCTACCTGCAAGGGTTCCTCAAAGCCACCCTCCCCTTGCAGGGATCTGGTCTCCCCTCCTGCTGTGTGCTCACACTCCAGAAAAAGCCACACAGCCACCCCCATGTCCTCAGGGGTGGGCACATGAGCCCCCTCCATCCTGTGGGGCTCAGGGTGACACCGTTAATCCCCTTCCAGCTGCTGCACCCCCGAGCACAGCACCCCGTGCCAATGAGGCGACTCACGGGAGGGGGTATTTCTTCCACAGGACCTTTGGAGACAGCGTCTGGTAGACGGTTTTCTGCTTGCCCTCTGTGCTGGTGCTGCCGTGGCTGCTCTGCACTATCTTGGAGCACTCCATCTTCTCGTCCCATGTGCCAGACACGACGTAGTGGGCTTTACCATCGGCATCACTCACCACCCCTGTCACCTGGCAGAAGGAGATGGCTCTGGTGGTGTTGGGAAGCGCCCAGAGGACAGGGAGAGGCGCAAGGGGGCAGAACACCCTCCAGGTGCCCCAACTGCAGCAGCTGGACCTGGCGCTGCGTGTCCTCAGACATCAGCGGTGCCCAGCACAGGGGAAGCGTGGGCTCATCCTGACCATGCAGGTGGGTCTCCAGCCCATCAAATCCTTTTCCAGGTCTCAGTGCTCCAGCTCTGGCACACGGAGAGCCGAAACACGGGCTCTGCTTGGACACAGCTGGTCGCCCCCCAGCCCTCCCTGGTGACCCGCGTCAGAGGTGCCAGCGCAGCTCCTTGGCCCCGTGGCTGGGGCTCATCCCGGCTGCAGCACTAGGACCCCAGTGAGCCCAGCTTAGAGGGAAGAGCCAGGTCTCACCCCGCGCAAGGCTGCCAGAAGGAGCAGGGAGACACCGGGATACATACCTTTCGGGGGACATCTCTGGAGAAGTAGCTGTAGGGGGTAAATTTCAGCTGGCATTTATCTTTTGACTTATGGTTAACAATCTCTATTTCACCAGACTAGATGAAAGACACAAAACCACAGCGAGTGAGAGACTTTGCAAGGAGACAAATCAGGCGTTAGTTGTAGTTCGTGCAGGTACAAATCAACACCAGCTGCAGCGTCACTTCTGGCTGCAGCCACCGCACCGGCCACCCCCGCCAGCCCCACGGCTCACCAGCAGCAGGGTAAAACCCATCACGCGCATGACCACCCTGCCCCACGGAGCTGCTGGCCTTGGGAAGAACCATTAGGAGCTCCAATAAGCCTCCCCCCATCCCTGCCAGGGAAGCACACCTTCCTATCACGGTAGGAATATGGTGGGGACACCAGGCAGCGCTGGCATACACCCCAGGAAGGCAATGTCCTTCCAGCCCCCTTGCCCTTCTCCGGAGCCAGGCGAGGCCAGGCAGGACCCATCACCTTAGACCCGTAGCCACCGACCTGGTCAATCCAGAGCTTGCCCACGATGATGTTGTGAACGGTGGAGGTGACTTTCCTCCAGACATAGTGATTCCCGCTGGAGTGAAACTCGAGGTGGATGGTGCCTGTGGAGAGAGGAGCAGCCCTGAGCTCAGCAAGGGCAGACGGCCAGGCAGAGCTGCAGGCACACTGCCCTGGAGCATGACGACACCCCAGCACCATGCTTGTCCCTCTATCTGCATCTCTGGATCCATCCCTCCCCTTGCTGCATGCTCCGTGGTCTGCTGCAGTAAGGGAGCTGCAATACCTGCAAGGCCCTCTGCCCTCCTCCTGCCCCCCCCAAAAGCACTAAGTTTAAAAGCAGGTCAGAAAAGTGCTGCCTGGTTGACTCTTAGTGTCATGAAACCAGCCAGTCACCGGCACAGCTCTGGGACCAGCCCCAGGCATGCAGCCCAGCCCAGGGACAGGCAGAAGACAAATAAAACCTTGGAAGGAGGCAGCTTATTGCATCTGGCTGCTGGGGAGAGGGTTAAAACAGGCAGCAAGCTAACCTTTAAATATCATTTAAGGAGAAAGCAATTCATGGGTAAGCAGGATATTTCCAAAGCACATCCGCTATGGTGTTATCAGCGAGCAAAGCAGTCTCCCTTTGCAGCTGGCATAATTTCCATTTCCAGGGCAGGCAAGTTATCGTAGGGTTTTCTGTGATCGGGAGCACAAATCTATGCTCCTACATTGCCTGGGGTGGAATTCACTGAGCCCTATGTGAGCCCAAGGGACCAGCACATTGCTTTAACCTCTGGGGTATTGCATGAGCAGTGCAGGAAAAAAGCAAGCCCTGATCCTCTCGGCACAAGTCACTTACCCAGTGGCATGATGGAGAGGTATTTGCCCCTGAACTTGCTGGCAATCGTGATTTCCTGCCACAACGTCCACCCTCGCTTGGAGAAGACGTGATGGGCAGCTGCTGGCGGGTGGTGGCTCACCTGGGGGAGAGGAGAAACAGCCCGTAAGGTCACAGCCACCAGCACCAGCGAGGCCTGGTGAGTGCTCGGCCATCACAGCGTGACTCCTAGGAGAGGTGATAGCTCCACACCAGCTTTGGCCGTGAGGATGCTCCACTGTGCTGACCTGAACCATCCAATCTTCTCCTGGGCATTGGGGTGACCTCCCGTGAGGTACTCCGGCAGCACAGGGAGGTTCACTGAGCTCCTGCCAGGATTTTCTAAGGCTCATTAGCAAAGCATCAGCTGTAAAAAACTTGAGTAACTATCGCTGTGAGATGCTGCTGTATTGTGAGCCCAGGACACGGCCCCACTCTCCAGGGATCCTGGTTGAGAAACAGGGATGTGGCAAAACCCAGCCCAGATCCCCAGTAAGCCCAGTGTAACAGCACCTCTCCTACCAGCGGCGGCTCCCACTGCTCTGCCTGGGAACTCCCGGGGGACACAGGTCTCCAAGGTGTCCAAGACACATGGACCTGCCCAGCCAAGACTTCAGCTTTGCCCCTGCAGACACACCAGGCTGGAAAAGCAGATAAGACATCCACCATTCCCGGGGATGACTTGTAAAAGGACGGTGCTCACATTCCCCTGCACTGGAAAAGCTGTCCAAAACCAAGGTGGGAGCAGGACATCCCAGCCAGAGGGCTCTGCCCTCACATGGGGTCCCACACAGCCGACCCACGGAGCTCCGGCACAGCACATGCCACCCATCACCAGGAGCCTCCCAACACCGGGCCCCGACAGCCACTCCACCGAGTGCAGAGATTATTTGCACCGATGTAATTACAGGCTGAGCGCCCCAAGCTACTGGATTACAAACGTGAGCAGAGCAAAAACCTCTCCATTAAATCCCACTGTCACTGGCCAGGGAAAATGCTATTTGGATAACTGGATTTCAGGCACAAGATTATCAACGCTTTGCTAAGCACATTGGCAGGCTGAGTAGCACATGCAGCATCCAAGGAAAGTTCAGAGCGGTGGGAACAGCATCCGTCTGTCCATCCCACGCCGCCTGCACCAACCGCAGCACCACGGCAAGAAGCACTGCCAACGCTGCGCCGGTGCAAAGCTGTTGCCAAATGTGCCCTTTGAGATGGCTCCAGGAGGGAGATTTAGAGGCTCTGCTCATGGACCGAAGGCTCCAGAGTGCTGCAACGGAGCAGGTTTGCTCCAAGTTACAACAAACCTAATTTTGGATGAATCTCATGTGCCATGCCAGCAAGGGAGGGACTCAAGGACCAGGCAGGAGGGCAGCACCCAGGGGTTCAGCCCAGTTTGAGGCTCAGTTAACATGGAAGTGTCAGAAATATCAAATTTGGGTACAGATGTAGGAAAACCGGGACCAACCAGAAAAAGTAATTCAGGGCAGGTTATTTATTTGGGAGGGGGGAGGGATGGAGGAGGGAGCGTGGTGAAAAGGAGGGTGAAGGAATGAGAAAAGGGGTGGCAAGGTGTGGGAGTGATGTGGTTGGGGATGTCCAGTGGTACCGGATTGACAGCGCTGGGCTTCATCACTGCAGCCCGAATGAGGGTAATAAACCCAACCTGTTGTTCTGACCGTACCCCGGGAGGATGAGGGGTAAGGGATGGATCGAGCATCCTGGTAAGGAATCATCTGCTTCCTATAACACCGGGCTGAGCAGGGTGACAGCCCAAGGGACACAGGGCACCAGGGAGGCGATGGAGAACAGAGACCCCGAATTTCTCTCTGCTGTGCATAAAGCCAGCTGGGGAATTTGGCTGTGCGACAGGACAGGGGAATCGCTGCCGGGTGAGGGGAGGTGAAGGTGCGATGATGCTGGGGTGACGGTGTGATGCTGTGATGAACCTGAGCTCTGCGATGCTCACAGCATAGTGCCAGGGGATGCCTGGAGGGATGCTGCCGCCTCCAATCCGCCTCCCAGAAGCAGGAAAGGCACTGGGCAGAGCAGGAAGGGGAGGCACGTTCACAGCTGTAGCTCATTACACTCTGGTTGCAGTGTCCTGGCTCGCTGCAGCCCAGGGCACGAGCTCCCAAGGCTGGGACAGACCATATGGGCTTCACTGGGGATGATCAAAGAGACAGCAGGGGCACAAATCCTGGAGATTATCTACTAAGGCACCTTTTCTTTTGTCATGGGCAAGGGGCCACATTTCCAGGAGGCCCCACAGAGCCTGTTCAACACCACTGCCCGGAGCAGCACAGTCGAGAGAGATGGGATGTGAGGGGAGGTGCCATCCTGCCTTGGGCCAGAGCTTTGCAAGAGTCTGCCGAGCTTGGGCACCCATTACCATGGAGGGGTTCCGTCCGCACCTACGTGTCCTGAGAGGACCTGATGACAGAGCATGGCACCTGCTAGAGCAGCTGCTCCAAACCTGGGTACGAAGGGCCGTGGCTTGGAGAAGAGGAGGAGGAGGAACAGAGACAAGCTAAACCACGTCAGGGGAACACAGGGATGCTGGTGCAAGCCTGAGCCCCCTCACTGCATATCCCCCTCACTGCATATCCCCAGTGCACCCTGTCCACATGTCTGATATCTGCTGTGAGCATCATGTATCACAGCATGGCATGCCCGGATTAGCAGCAAGACCCTTTTCCCAGGCAACTCCCCCCCAAAAAGCCCACAGGGCTCGGGGGCACAGTCTGCTGAAAGGCTCTGCAGATCTTGGACCTGCATTAGCCTCTGCAGAGTGACAGCAGTTTGTGATTTTGATTGATGCTTTTGAACACTGAAAGACGCGACAGTCGCTCTGCCCCTGAGACGGCACAGCCACCCCTTGGAGAATACAGAGCTCCCACCAATGTGATGTCCTGCCTTCAAGGGGCAATAATTGGCCCCATCCATCCCCAAGAATTCAGGATGGACCAGCCAAGTGCCCTAAATATTAAACAGTCAATTTTCTCCATAGGTTGCAACTCATTAAGTGCTCCAGGTTTTTAATTAAGACCTGCTGTTTGACCGATGCGTGCCAGATACGCTCCGCTGTAAGAGTATGGGGCTGTCAGAGGTTCTTGGGTTGCCCCCAGGCTCTGAAACCAAAGATTTTCACTCCAACAAGAAAGAAATGAGACCGAGACCCTCTGGTCCAAAGACACCCTGAAACAGGGAGGAACTGCACCAGAGCTCATGGACATCACTGATTATGGCTAGGAGGGAGCTCGGATGAACAGAGCTTCTCCCTTTCTGCTCAAGTGTTCAGATGTGACAGCAACCCCAGCCCCAGGCAGGCAGCCAGGAGACCCGGCAGAATGACGGTGTCCTGGTTTCAGCTAGGATAGCGTTGATTTTTCTTCCTAGTAGCTGGTATAGTGCTGTGGTTTGGATTTAGGATGAGAGCAATGTTGATAACACACTGATGGTTTAGTTGTTGCTGAGCAGTGCTTACACTGGTCAAGGACTTTTCAGCTTCCCATGCTCTGCCAGGTGCACAAGAAGCTGGGAGGGGGCACAGCCAGGACTGCTGACCCAGACTGGCCAAGGGGCTATTCCATATCATATGATGTCATGCCCAGTATATAAACTGGGGAGAGCTGGCCAGGAGGCAGCAATCGCTACTCAGGGATGTGCTGGGCATCAGTCGGCGGGTGGTGAGCAATTGCATAGTGTATCACTTGCTTTGTATATTATTATTGCATTATATTATTATTATTATTATTATTATTATTATTATTACTACTACTACTACTACTACTACTACTACTACTACTACTACTACTATTCTATTTCATTTTACTTCAATTATTAAACTGTTCTTATCTCAACCCACGAGTTTTCCGACTTTCACCCTTCCAATTCTCTCCCCCATCCCACTGGGGTGGGGG
This sequence comes from Platalea leucorodia, assembly GCF_965183815.1. Taxonomy (NCBI): domain Eukaryota; kingdom Metazoa; phylum Chordata; class Aves; order Pelecaniformes; family Threskiornithidae; genus Platalea; species Platalea leucorodia. Next base: position 12,590,327 of record NC_138834.1, read on the forward strand.
GAGTGAGCGAGCGGCTGTGTGGTGCTTAGTTGCTGGCTGCGGTTAAACCACAACAGATGGACACCTCTCTCCTCCCCTTCTTCCCCACGTCCTGCTCTGCAATGCTGGGACGGGCACAGCTTCTGAAAAATGGCTTGGGCTGTGCCTGCTGCTGCTTCTGCCAATGCCAACAGGAATTTGCTGGCTGTCTCGGCCCGGAGGAAGGCTCGGTGTGAGGAGGTGCTGGGTCTCCTTCAGGGAAGGGCTGCTTTGGCTGGACACGAGCGGCTGGACAGAGCCCCTCCACAGACCCCGGCTCACCTGCTCACACAGGGAACGGAAGCCGAACTCCTCCAGCCGGTCGAGCTCATAGGTTTCCCCCAGCAGCGGGTTGAATGGCTTTGCAGTGCGGTGGACAGTCGTTGAGTAGGAAGACACCGAAAATGCAGCAACAAAGCACATCTGCTCCGTGGAGCTCTCGCACTTGACTGCTTTGTCCAGCAGCTCGTGGTACTCCAGGTCCTCCGTCAGCCTCTGCAGCATGGAGAGTGGCTCGTTGAAGTTTACCTGGAGGGGAACAAGTAAAGGTTAGCAGAGCAAGAGAGATGCCAAGCTGGGTACTTCACCCTTTGCCTTTTTCCCCCAGCACAGTGCCTTGGTAACCACTGGCACTCCACACATTTGGCTCTCGGAGCACGGTGCGGTGCACCCCAAGAGTCAGGGATCCAGGGCAGATAGAAACTGCGAAACCAAAGCAGCAGCCCCGCAGGGCAGCTCACAGCACAGGGCTGGATGTGCCAAGGCACGCTACCTCCACGCTGCCTCTGCAGCATCATGCAAACGTTAAATAAAGGCAAGAAGCGTGTGCTGTCATGCTCCCTGAACCATACAACGAGACCATGAAGGCTTTGAAGTTCCCAGCTGAGAAGAGGTATACCAGGGAGCCGGCAGCCCTGCGAGCTAACCAGATATCGTCCCAGATATCACCTTACTCTGGTGACGGAGCACCGGTGACCCCCAAAATGAGCCTCAGCAGCAAGACCAGCTCCCTCCTGCCTCCTGGCCAGCATCCCACCAGCTGTGAGCAAGAGGCGATGTGGGGCAAGGAAGTGCTGCTCCCTGGGCTGCCCTCCATCACCTCCTGGCAAAGCCATCCCCACGCCGGGCTGCAGCCCAGTTGCTCAGAAAACCTTGAAAAGCCCCATTTTGGGGTCTCCCTGCTCTTGGGACTGCAGCCCCAAAACAGCACCCAAACCGCATCTGAGAGCTACAGGCAGCGGCGGCGGTCATGCCCCACAGGGCAGAGAGCGGAGGAGAAGCTGTGTCCTGGGAGAGCCTGAACGGGTCATATTTCCAGCCCCAAATCATTGCTTTGTCAATTAGAAAACTTTGCTGTACTTTGCCAGGTTGGACAGGCTGCAAACATCTCCGGGGAAAAAACAAACAGTTGATTTTAGCAAAATTTTTTGTTCTGAAAAGAATTGAAATATAAAAATAATTGAAAGGAAGATGGAGATACTTTGTCTCAGAAGGTCTTCTGCCTCAAAACCATGTGAAATTCACTTTTTACTTTCAGTTCAGAATAAAGAAATACATTTTAGAAGGAGCAGATGGTTGAAGGATGGGAGAACCACTTCTTTAAGCCAAGTTACATATTTCACACTAAAGAAAACAAACCCCAGATCGTTCCACTCGGGGATTTAAGTAACAGGGATTTTACAGCATCCGAGCAAGAAAGAGCTGTGTAGAAAGGGCAGCATCACATCCACAAAAATCACAGCCAGCTTGAGATAACTCTCAGGAGAGATGCAGGCGGCATGAGAACAAAGCCAGCAGCTGCATCCTCTCCACCAGCACTGCTCGGGCAACGGCAAAGCAAAACCTTTCCATGAAGGAAGGAAGATGAACCCACCCGAAACGCAAAATCCCTAAAGCTGTTTTCTTCTTTTTCAATGCCACAGGTTTGTTCATTCAGAGGAGGAATTAAGGAGTGGTTTTGCAGTCCCTCACATCACCTGGGAAGGGGATGAGGTCTTGGAAATGCTCCTAATTTGCCAAGAATCAGGTGAAGTGCATGGAAGGAGAAACTCCCATTTCTCAGTGCACACAACAGGCTCACCAGCGGTTTGTACTATAATTAACCACGTTTCCAAACAGCCCTCCCCAAGCCGGCTGCTCTGCTTCCTTCTCCTCCTCCTTCGCTCCGTTTACCACAACATCAGCTTGAAAGCCCTCATTCAGCAGCTCTGTCTCGATTTCCAGAGCTGCCGGCTTTTCCTGAGCTCCAAGCACACATACTATGGAGAGAGAATTTAAATGGCTGTTTAAAGGAGATTAAATTGCCCCTTGATGCCTTACCACAGGCTGCTTGTTCTTGGGGTGAATCTGCCAAAGAAATGCTGCATGCGGCTGAGCTTGCAGGGTGCAAAGCATCTCCCTGCCTCCGTATCTGTACAGATATCCAGACAGAGGAGCCGACAGCAAGCAGTTGACGCCCGGCTGAGCCCCTTCTTTACAACCCATAGCTCTGCTGAACAGTTTACAGAGACAGCAGCGCTGGGAAACCAGATCTGCTCACCCCAGGGAAGGGATGGAGTAATTACATCCCCCGAGCCGGCGCCGGGGGCTGCTGTGCTAGCAGAACATATTGCTCTCAGGTTTGGACTCAGCTTTAGCAGCTCCCGGAATGACTTGACTGATAGGGAAGGTATAAATTTCCTCTCTCCAGGCACCAGCAGCTGCTGTTATTTCATGTCCTGAGTTTATTTCTGTACCCATCACGCCTTTATCTGATATTGATGCTGCTGCAGAAATGCTAACGGACGGCACTGAGCTGTACATCTTGACTGGAAATAGCACAAGGAAGAGACAAACTCATTGCTCTTGCTCAGAGAGTGTCAGGCACTGCTTTAAGAAGAGACGAAATCCAATCGATTCAGCATCCAGGCCCCTGTAACACGCTCCCTCCCCTTTACCCAGCAAAGGAAGGACCCCAAATATGGCTCCAGGGTTACGGATCACACTTTCCTGGGCTACTTCCACTCCAGTCAGCACCACAATAGACTCCAGTCACCCCCAGCTGTTTTACAACTCTCCCAAGCTTGGCAGGACTTCATGGTTTTTGGGGAAATGGATTCCTTACGATGGCACCCAGTCCCGTCCATGCCACTCGCTGGGCTGGTGAAGACCTGCTAGAGAACCAGCAGCCTGGAAAGGGCTGGTTTGCTCTGAAAAAAAGGGCTGCGGTTTTGGGGGAGCTTTGGCGTGGGCAGCGTTTTGTCTGGGTATATTGAGGCAGAGGGTTATTTGTCTGCAAGAATTAAACGCACATCCCACTTACCCTCTGTGGCAGCCCACGACGGGGGTTCCTCCAGACAGAGCCCTGCAGGAAGCCTTCACCCCAAGGAGCAAACCCAGCAGCACCCAGCAGTGTTGTAAACTGTCCCCACGGCACCTCCTTCACTAAAAGGCTTCTCTTTGCAAGGAAAATAAAGGTGCTCTGGGTCTCTGGGGTGAAACACGGCCCTGCTGTGCTGTCGGTGCAAGTGGGGCTGCTCTCCAAGCATTGTGTCCCCAGGACGCACACTGAGGAAAGCATGATCAGCAAGAAGGCCTCTTCTTCTAGCCCCTGGGTGAGACACTTGAATCCTCAAGGATTCACAGCGTCCTGGTTCTCTCCTTGCTTCAGCACTGGCTGGATTTGCAGAGGACACTTGGGCAATGTCCTCTCTGCTCCAGCTTGCCCTGGCGCTCATGTGAGCAAGCTGCCAGGGGCATGGGCACTCCAGGGCTCTCTGCAGCCAGCACAGGAGAAGGGATCAGTCCCAAGGAAAAAGCCAACCCAATTCAAATAGTCCCTAATGTAATAGCCACGATGTCAGAGCCGTTTACCACAAAGCAATTAGCACTACAGCTCCGTGCTGCTGAGAACAACCCCCTCCTGCCTGGCTGGTTTAGCTTTCTGGCTGTGCTGGCTCTCTGGCAGCAGGCGGATGATTTCAAGGGGCAAATAAATTGCAGGGAAAAACACAGGGCTTAGAGTCAGCAGAGCTGAGCAGCAAGGACACATCAGTGCTGCATCACAGGGCTGGGGAGAATAGTGAGGTGGTTTCAGAGGGCTCTGTCAGTGCAGAAGCCAGTCCCCTAGGACGGAGTTGGCAGCTGGTGACATGCTCCTGTCCCGCTCGGGGCTGCTATGCTACCATAGCATGTGGCAGGACCACCTGGAGCCATAAACCAAATCCTTTGCACAGCCAAGAGCAATGCCCAGACTAAACCCTCACACTGGCATCATGGCAGCACCCTCAGCCCTCGGCGCCTGGGGCACGCTCACTTACGGGCATGGGGATCTTGGAGAGCTCTTTGCCGATGCAGTTCTTCATGATGCTCCAGAGGTTAAGGCTGTAGTTAGGTTTGTCGGGGATGCGAGTCCGTCTCCTTTTCTTCAGCAGGAGATCTTTGCAAGTGGACTCATTGTAGCTGCTTTGATTTGAGCTTTCAAAGACCTGTGGAAGCAACAGAAGAAACACAGGTCTAAGCTGGACTCACCCAGCATGACCCAAACGCTCCCGGGAGCAGCAACCACAGCTCAGGAGATACTGCGTGCACTTGTGCTGGGGAGCATCGCTGGAAGCCTGTTCTCCAGGGCACAGGGGAAATAACGGTGCAATTGCTCCCCAGCACTTTCCTGCTTCCCTTAAGGTGCCTGGGGTGCTGCTGTAGGACATCTGTCCCTCCGCCGTGGCTCACAGAGCAACCAACTCTGCTCCATCCTGGAGGCGCAGGAAGGACCCGGATGGAGAGTCCCTCCAACAACCTCCTCTCCTGCTCCCCTCCCCTGGTTTCATCCTGCCGGGACTGTCCCTCCCTCTCTGCCCGGCCAACTCACACTGTCCTCCAGGTTCCAGTCCTCAGGGTGGCCCTCGCTGGCCCCACTCAGGTTACTGCCCGAACGCCTGCAGGGAAGAAAGTACCAACTGGAAAACACGAGCAAGGGCAGAGAAGAGGAGAGAAGAGCCAGGGTTGGTGCAGCACAGCCCCCATCACCCAGAGCACCTCCCTGCACCACCCCAGGGTGCTGCCAGGAAAGCAACAAGGTGACAGAGGCCGTGCAAAGGCATTGGGAAAGGATGCTCAGCGCAGGGTGTCCCAGCCTGGGGGCTAGGGCCTCTGCGTTTGCCAGCAAGCCCAGCGGTGTGACCGTGGTTCAGACCACAGGTGCCTCCAGCCCAGACAGACACCCAGGGAGGTATAACAGCAGGTCAAGGCAGACAAAGGCAAGGTACTCCCCGCTTCTGCCCAATGCTCCAAGGGATCTTCCTCCAAGTCCCTGTCCAGGCTCCCCTCGAGCCCACATCAGCTGCTGGGGAACAGGACTTAGCTTTACCCCAGCACAGGCTTGACGCCTGCCCTTCCTCACCTGCTTCGCTATAGCTGGGGTCATCCTCAGCCTCGCTTGCTCCAGGAATGCAAGAGCAGACGGGCACAGTACAGAGCCCAGGGCAGAGGCAGCCCGTTTGCTGGGGGACGTGCATGCAGAATAACCCTCTGTGGGAGAGGATGCTGCCCTCAAGTCCAAGCATAATGCCGGGCAAACCGTCCCTCCCCTGCTCCTCCCGCACTCGCAATAGGTTTCACCAGACTGCACCATGCAACGCATGGCCCCGGGGCGGGGGCTTGTACCTGTGGTGCTTGGGGTCTGCAGTTACAGTGATAAAAGCTGGTGCATCCTCCATGGCATCAAAATACTCCGTCTCTTCATCTTCATCACTGGCCTCTCCTTTGGCAGACTGCACGCTCCCTGTTGGCATAAACAGTCTGAGATGCCCAGGTGCTGCCGGTCCCCTTTTGAACCCATCAAGCACAAGTCTGTCCCCAGAGCCCACCCTCCTCCTGCTTTGTCCCCTCCAACGCTGCCTCCCTTAACAGCTTGTCCCACTCCTCTCCATCCCACTCCATGACGGGAGGATGCCATACCAATTTCCAGCTCCTAAAAGCAAGGATGTGCCCTGGCAGTGTGTGTCCTGCTCCCCAATCCGGGCACACAAGGCTCCCCTGTCGTGCTCGGGAGCACCTCCAAAAATGCCACCAGGCTGCCTGACCCAGACACACAGGTAAGACTCGCACACCCAACCATATCTAACACGGCTGCCACTCCAGCACCGCCCCGTCTGCCGGGAAACCCGGTTCGGATTAAAATGGAAAAAAAAAAAAAAATCACGTGTTTCAGGTGATGCTCAGAGAGAGTTCCTGGCTGTCGGGTTTTCCAGCCCTTATAAACATTTCCGCACTTATAAACATTTCCGCACTTATAAACATTTCTCTTCTCTGTTGCAGTGGGAGAGATTGCTATGAAGCCAGGAGCAGACATTAATTGCGGTGACTTTTCAGACCTGGTACGGCTTCCCTGCTGCTGCCCTTGCTGCGCTGCTCCACGAGCGCAGCCTCACCGCGCGCTTCACTGCTCTGCCACAAAACCACGGCGGTGCAGGGCACACGGCAGAGCTGACCACCTCTCTCGGGGCCTCTGGGTGGTACTGCTGCTCCGGCAAGGGGGATGCCGCAGCTGTCCAATGCAGCGCTGCCGAGGCCACGTGGAGGGACCAGAACAGCCGCCCCGGCTGCAGCCACCCTGCCGCAGCAGCCTGTCTGGCTCAGCAGTTGGCTCAGCTTCCTGGCAGTGTTTGGCAACCTCTTTCCCTGCATCATTCCCACATTCCTCCAAAGGAGCAGGATCACCCCTCGCGATGGGGTCGGGCTGGATTTGTCCCTGCCCTCCCCAGCTGCGCCACAGAATCATTGAGGTTGGAAAAGATCCTTAAGATCATCAAGTCCAACCGTCAACCTACCTCTGCCAAGCCCACCACTAAACCATGTCCCTGAGCACCACGTCTACACGTCTTTTAAATACCTTCAGCGACGGTGACCCAACCACTTCCCTGGGCAGCCTGTGCCAGTGCTTGACAACCCTTTCAGTGAAGACATTTTTCCTAATATCCAATCTAAACCTCCCCTGCTGCAACTTGAGGACGTTTTCTTGAGGCCATACAAGAATGAGGGCAGCGCCTGGCACTGCCATCACCCCCCCACACAGCCGCTATTCTCTCCCTTGAGTCTATATATCCTTTAAAAATAAGACAAGGCATAATTTGCAGTTTTTGGCTACCAGGCTGTAACTAATGCCTCCCACAAGGAAGAAGATTTGGCCTGAACATGCAAAGCTGTTAGATTTTATTGCCCAGTAACTCTTGCGACCAGCAAATGGGCTGTGGCTGTGCCACTGCCGCCCTGAGCAGCAGGGTACTCAGCAGTGCCAGGGAACCCTGGGCTTCCTCCGAGCACCGCGGCTGCCCTCCAGCAGCCGGGGATGTGCCCGCCAGTAAAGGTTAAAGCTAATGAAATATTCTGAAACAGCACGAGAAAGCTGGGGACACAGCCCTCTCCTGCATCCATATCCTGGGGACATCCAAGTCCCCAAGCAAGGAGCAGCAGGACAATTATGGCATAATGGGATCCAGTAAAAAAAAATCACAGGTATACAGGGCATTACCTTGTGCATCCTTCTTATCCCTGCTGACTCGCTGGGAGCAATCGAGCCAAAAGCCCCAGCCGGCACTTCCCGCAGGGCTCTGCCCCTGTAACAGGACCCAGCCCCGGCCCCGCGGCCTGGCCCGCCGGCGCTCACCCTTGGCAGTGCTGGTGATGCCGGTGCTGCTGGAGGACAGGCCAGGGGCTCCGCGGCAGGCTCGCTCCAAGCTGTTGTGCTGCTTGGCTAACTGCTCGATGGTCTCCTCTAGCCGGATCCTCTGCTCCCGCTCATACTGCAGCACCCGCTGCCATTTTCGGCTGTGAGTTTCGGCTAAGTCCAGGAAATCGCGGCAAGCCTGGAGGGGAGGAAGAGACATGTCAGCACCTGGCCTGCAGCTCGGGAGCTTGTCACGGAGCCAGTGCTGGCACATGGTGACTCCAGAGCTGACTCCCAACCACCCCGCCTCCTCCTGTCCCAGGACCCCAGAGCTTTGCACAATGCCCTGTACCCACGGGGCTAAAACCAGTTCAAGTCTGACCATCCAAACCCGAATCATCTCCAAGGAGATGGCTGCAACACGGACAACTGCTCTGAGTCTACAAAGCCTTCATGAGTCCCATCCGGGGACTTGCCATGCCCCAGCCCCACACGCTGTTCCTGTCCCCAGCCCCATCGCCAGTCCCTGAGAGCCCAGGCTGGGCTCACACAAACCTCAGCCAAACCCAGCCTTTCATGGATGCCCTAAGATCTCGAGCAGCCACCTCCATCTCCAATCAGATGAGGAGAAGCTAGACAGGACAATGGTCCCCAGGGTGACAGCCACAGACAGAAGAGGATGCTCAAGCTGGGAGCCAGCGAGCCCTTTGCTTCAAGGAGGCAGAGAGGGAGGATGCCCAGATCCTCCCCAAAGCCGCACAACCCAGCAGACAGCAAGGGCCTGGCCTGGCTCCCATCACACATTCAGCATGGCCAAAAGCCCTCCTCCTCTCCACAATGGGCCCTTGGGACCCACCAGCCGTGGGGGGACACACAGACACGCTGGGCACAAGGGAAGGAGGGCTCACAGGATGCACTATGTGTCCTGTCCATGTCCTCTGCCACCAGGCAGGGGACAGCTGGGACACCGCGACCTTGGCTGACAGGAGAACCCCTCGGTGGCATTAACCGCTGCTGCAGCCCCTCGAGTCCCCCTCAGCACCGCTGCGATTGCAGGCATCGCCCATCCCCAGGCGCGTCGGACGCCCAGTGGGAGATTTCCGGGTGCAGGACGTCCGCTTGGGGACGGGAACGCTGCCAGCTCCCGCAAGCTGCCTTTCTATTGTCCGACAAGAGAGAGCCAGCCCTCACAGCTCTATTTTTAGGTTATTTTTCATACTAGACTGAAACACCGAGTCCCCTCAGCTCCGCCACTTCCTTTGCAATCAGCCCCACGTGAAGCTGAGCACAGAGGCAGGCCTGCACCCCCTCCCTCCGTCCCCTAAACCTCTGCAAGTTGGGACACACTAAACAACTGCTTACGTTTAAAAGTAGGAAGATATGATTTTTATGGAAATTCTACAGGAGTTTGGAGGCAGGCTGGCAACTTGCAGGCAGACTAACTGTGCTTGTTGTTCGGCTAGCTCCAACTCATCGCCATACCAAGGGAGGTCCTCTTTAGATAAACACTGGCCTGAAAACCTCAAAACTATTCAAAAGGACTAAAACCAGAGACTTCTGAATGTCTAACAGACTTCTAACCATCCCCAGGACTCAGTTATTTTCTGTGTTTCCATCTACTTGGATTTCACATGTGATTTATTCAGCTCTTGGCAGGTTACTCTAAATTTGGGCTGCAGGTGGCACCTGAATATCGAGTTATCTCCTGGTCAAGCAACAGGCTCAGGGCTTCAGCTTCCATGATTTTACCAGGATTTGTCCAAGAAAAACTCCAATTCATCAGTTCTTCATCAAGCCTCTCCTTTGGATGGGAGCAGGATTTGAGTCTCATCCAAGGAAAGAAGTTTTTCCTTTAATAACATCAGAAACAAACCACCAGGAAAGTGACACAAAGCATCAGGTTTTCGTATTTGAAGTGAAGAAGCACAAAGCAGAGGGAATGAATATCCCAGGATAATAAAGAAAAATGCAGGAGGTGGGCGTGTGTGCTTCCAGGGACAGCCTGAACACCACGTCCCCTGGCAGCTCACAACCATCCCCAGCCTCACCTCAAGGAGCCCCCCGGTCGCGGGAAGAGGCAGGAACCAAACTCAGATCAGATAAACGAAGGACGAACACGAGTTTGCACCTGTCCTTTGGAAAAAAAATCAGCGCAACCCTTCATATTTAAAAATTGTATCCACCTCCAGTTTCTCCTGCTTCCTAATATCCGCAGCATGGAAGGACATGACCCTACATTTGTGTCATCTCCATCCCCGATTGCTCCCACCCGCTCTCACCGCACAGAGCTCAGTCCCCAGGCACGTTTCTGCAGGATCAGTCCCAGCATCAAACTGGCCGGGGTGAATTTAAACCCACAGACCATGCTCTTGCAAACCTGCTATTTTCTCCAGTGCGGACGGGTATACGCAAGTGTCCCAAGGGCGAGCTCCAACATACATCAGTCTTCAGCATCATTAAGGCTCTCTAATGAGACGCAGTTACATGTGGTTTTGCTAGGCAGAAATAATTCAGCCAAAAAGTGTTTGCAAGCTCTCAACGCGGGTTTGTCCTACGGCGTCAGCTTCTCAGCCTCTGGATTTCCATTTGTGGCCATCAGCGACTCTAGGAAGCAACTCAGTGGTGCTGTTGCACCAATGGAGATACCTACCTGCCTGAGCTCAATAAATATTCCCCTGTGAGCAACACATTGCAATGGCATTAAGGCTGTATCATTAGCCAGGAGAAAGGGTGGAAAATCCCCCAGGAAAGGAGAGGGGCGGAGCCCTTCACACATTCTCACTGCCATGATGGGCAGCACGGCTCCCGCAAGCTTGGAGCAACACAGCAGGTACCACCGCTTTGCTGTTTCTCTGATTGCAGGCAGGGACGTGTCAGGGTCCCGTCCCACCAAATTCCTAGCTGTGCTCCCATCCTACACCCCCCTAGCCTGACGGGGACCACCCAGCTCCTCCTCACGTGAGCCACAGACCCCACGGGACTGCATGGATGGGCACGGGGAGATGTGAGAGGAGACCACAGATTTTCAGGGTGCTTCGCACCGCGTTTTCACCTCATTCTCCAGAAGCAACTCAGCTCCTCTCCCCACCCCAAAAAGTCCCGTTGGCAGCCACCCACGGCCGCAAAGCCCACGGGCAGACCCTGCCCTGATGCCTTCAAAACGAGCTTCAAGCTAATGCCTCCTACCAGTTAAAACTAACCCATGCCCCAAGCTGGCACACTGGCTTCTTTTATTACGCTGATGCATTGTGATAAGAGGATGAAACCACAAGGGCAAGTAATGAGATAGCGGCTGTGACCTTCCCAGCCCAGCAAAGCTCATTATCTGCTCCGAAGGTCCCTCTCCACAGGCAGCCCGCACGCAGCGGGCACAGAAATACGCATTTTGGCACAGCTCGCTGGCACCAAGGATGGAAACTGCCGGCTCTCCCCGGCTCAGGGGGTTGAGCATTTTAAAACGATGTGCTAGGAGATTACCTGTAATTATCTTGCTGGAATTAAACATGGTTTGTAAGTTATAACGGTAAATTAAGGGAAAAGGAGGTAATTACAGAGGAGCCACGTGAAGGCAGCCCTCCAGCACATCGCCAGGGTGCTGGGAGCCACGGGATGCGAAGAAGAAATCATTCGATCAGTCGACAGACGTCAATGTCCTAAATAAAAATCACAGCAGATAAAACCTCGAGTCCTCCCATCCCAAGGCTTCTGAGCTTCACAGAGGATCCATGCTGTATCCCAAAGGGAAATCTGCATCGAGAGGCTTCATTTACATCCATATAAAAAAAATCCATGCGATGAAGAAGTGGCCGTCGGCATTGCAGACGGCATTGTGGGGAGGTTTTGGGAGGATGGCTGTGATGGTCCTCGCGCTGCCCCAGACCCCGCCAGAGGCAGCGGTACCTCCACACAGCAGCTCGGGACGATGCTTGTTCCTGCCAGCATCCCACAACTTGCATCCATGTGGATTTAGGGGCCGGCTTATACTTTCTACAGCCAGACAGTGCAGAGTTTCACAGGCATGCTCACTGGAGGCAAGAGTAGCACTCAACAGGGCTCAGGGTGTATTTTTCCACCACCATCTCTGTCAACAGAGCTCATTCCTGAGCCAAAATGTGGCCCAGAACCCCAGCACAGAGCAGGGGCAGCACCAGCCCACGAGCTCCCCAGGGCTGCAGGGAGCCGGGGGCGAGTAGCTCAGACACGGGCACCTCCCCCAGGGAGGTCGATATCGAAGAGAAATGAATCCCAGCCCGGGATTTTCCTCAACCCCCATGTCGGGTTTTCCTCAGCCCCCATGGTTGCTTGCGTGGTCCACGAGGGGCGAGGTCTCAGCCCGAGACGTTTCAGCCACATCTCAGCTCCATCCCCTTCGGTGGCGCAAACAAAACCCCCCTCAGCCGAGGCTGTTTTGGCCGTCCCCACCTTTGCCAACAACACACCAAGATCGGCAGCCGTTGTGTTATAGTGTTTGCTCATACAGCACTGGCTCGAGCGAGGAGCCACGCTGACCTTTCCCCAAGACAAAGAAACATCAAACACGGCCGCAACCCGACATCCTCTGAGGCCACGTCCTCCCCAGCTGTCAGCAGCAGTAATTAAAACGCCGCTGGCTGCTGCTTCCCACTGAAGGACACGACACAACTTACTTCTGGTTACAGCTGCCCAGAGAGCTGCACCTTCCCCTCGGACACACCTTCCTCTTCCAGTGAAACCCCTCGCAGCACGCTGTCCCCGTCCCCCCGAGATGCAGGAAGGAGCCCACGGACGCACCGCACCAGAGCCGGCATGCCAGCACAGCACTGCTGCTCGGTGCGGTGGAACACACCGGCGAGGCCAGCCCACTGCTCCCAGGGGAAACAAATCCGGAAGGAAACCGTTCACGAGGAGCAGTTGGCCAGGTTCCCTGCTCCGGGCTGGGACGGCTTCACCACCGCGCTCAGTGACATTCATCACCGAGATGCTTTTTCCAGCTGGCTGAGCACCACCAGCTCTCGGGGTTGTTTGGTGCCGCTGTGGAGCAAGAAAATGTGGCCAGGAAAATGGTCCTGGAGGAGAAGGGAGCGAAGGCAAGTGGAAGACAGCGTTGGAAAGGGGCATGTCCTGCCAGGTGTGGGTTTGGGGGACGATGGTGAGATGCCGAGCAGCGGGTGGCCGTGCAGGGAAGAGAGGAAGGAAGAGCGACGTTCACCGAGCGCAACAGCCGGAGCAGGAGGCGGCACGACGGTGGGATGCTCTGCGCATGCCTTCCCCCGCACAGAGCTGCAGCAGAAGCTGGGACGGGCAGCAGGAGAAGCCCCAGAGCTGCTGCTTCAAAGCCCGGATCCTCCCACCAGCAACCCCAGCGCAGGATTTGCAACACCCCACACCCCGTTGCCCAGGATCAGGCCCGCAGGTGACACCAGTGTGCTCGCAGCAGCACAAGAGGCACACAAAATACCTGCTCCAGGATTTTCTGAAACCGGTCAGGCTGTGAGGTCCCTGGGACAGGGCTTTCACAGGCACAGCACCCAGCGCCCGATTTCTGACCGATCCTCTGCAAATGGGTGAAACAAGTCAGGCCGTCACCCGTTGTTGCTTGCACCCCAAATGGCAGCACCCAGCTTGCACCAGCTACAGGATGGGGGCGTAGCTGGGGATCCTGGAGTGCTCTGCAAAGCTCCCATTAATGCAGGGGCAGCTGGCAGACACCTGTGCACAGCCCAGGGCAGGATTTAACCCTTAGGCTCTTTAGTGTCAGCTGTCACGCACCGTTAGCAGGCGTCTGCTCAGCACCACCGGCATCCAGGCAAGGGAGAGCTAGTAATTGCAAAGAGGGATCTCCCCACAGCCCTCCAACTGGTTTTCTTGGATATTTGCAAGCAAGGATTGCAAATTCGCTCTCCACAGAGCGGCACAGCAGGCTCAGGCATTGAGCCGGATTTCCAACAGCCACCGTGCTGCTTTGGCGCAGGGTGCAAGCAAAACGGGGAGCAGCTTCCCGTCTCTGTACGAATCACCCTAAATCTCAGCCACTGCGGCTGCAAAAGCTTTTTGAAACGCAGCTGCCGGGAAGCCCTGATGCAGCACTGGCTCTGTGGGGGTCCGTCCTCAATGACAGGGACCCCGCGGAGGGCACCAAGAGCTGGGAGAGTCCCAGGGGACCCCAGTCCCGAGGGTTTGTCTCTTCTCAGGGAACGATCCAGCCCAGACAGAATAGTTGGATGTGCAGGTCAATGCGTCCCCTCCTCGCAGTAGACAGAAGGGTGGGAGATGCTCTCCCTGCTGTCACTGCCCCAACCACACCAGCAGTGCCCTGGGACCCCTGTCCATGCTCCAGCCATGCCCAACGCAGCACCAAGAGTGATGCTGCAGCACCTGTCCTGGTTTCAGCTGGGATAGAGTTAATTTTCTTCTTAGTAGCTGGTAGAGTGCTGTGTTTTGGATTTAGGATGAGAATAATGTTGATAAGACACTGATGTTTTGGTTCTTGCTGAGTAGAGTTTACACTAGTCAAGGACTTTTTAGCTTCTTGTGCTCTGCCAGGTGCATAAGAAGCTGGGAGGGAGCATAGCTAGGACAGCTGACCCAGACTGGCCAAAGGGCTATTCCATACCATATGACATCATGCTCAGTATATAAGCTGGGGGAAGAAGAAGGAAGGGGGGGACATTGGGTGTGATGGCGTTTGTCTTCCCAAGTAACCGTTACGCGTGATGGAGCCCTGCTTTCCTGGAGATGGCTGAACACCTGCCTGCCGCTGGGAAGTAGTGAATGAATTCCTTGCTTTGCTTTGCTTGTGCGTGTGGCTTTTGCTTTACCTATTAAACTGTCTTTATCTCAACCCATGAGTTTTCTCACTTTTACCCTTCCAATTCTCTCCCCCATCCCACCGGGGGGGAGTGAGCGAGCGGCTGTGTGGTGCTTAGTTGCTGGCTGGGGTTAAACCACGACAGTCCTTTTTTGGCGCCCAACGTGGGGCTCGAAGGGTTCGAGATAATGACAGATTTAATTAGAATGTGCTAGATTGAATTTATAGCTGTTACTGCTGTTTAGGTATTAATCAGCAGGCTTCTGTACTTGCCATGAGGCTTGCTTGCCTTACTGTATATTAGAGTATAGTGCTCGTTAGTGGCTGCTTTTTGCTTTTGCTACTTGCTGAACTGCTTATCATCTTACTGTGCTGTGCCTGGGAACATTTTGATAACAGCAATGGCCATGCGCCTGGGCTGGCAGATGGCCAGGGCATCGCTGCTGTTTCTGCACTGCTGTACTGGACAGGCTGGAACTCCAGTGTGAACTCGAGTCAAAGGGACTGTGACCTGTGGATGAGTCCATGTGGGAGCAGGACACCCCAAAGCGCCTGTGGACGTGGATAAGCCCATACCAGAGCAGGTATGTCTCGAAGAGTCTGTGGCCATGGTTATGTCTGTGCCACAGCAGGTATACCTCTGAAGGGATTGTGGCCCAAGGATAAGTCCACGCTGGAGAGGGTACACCTCGAAGCATCTGTGGCTGTGGATAAGTCCGTGCTGCAGCAGGTACACCTTGAAGCATCAGTGGCTGTGCATGAGGTCATGCTGGAGCACCTCAAAGCGTGTGGCCATGGGTAAGGCCATGGTGGAGCAAGTTTACTTCTGAAGAGACTGTGGCTGCGGGCAAGGCCACGCTGGAGCAGGTATATCTCTGAAAGCATTGTGGCCCATGGAGAAGGTCATGTGGGAACAGGTGCACCTCTAAGTGACTGTGGCTGTGGATAAATCCATGCCACAGCAGGTATACCCCTGGAGAGACTGTGGCTCATAGACAAGGCTCCGCTTGGAGCAGGTAAACCCCTAAGGGACTACAGTCTGTGGATAAGTCCAAGCCGAAGCAGGGGCAAGGGGAGGAGTCCATTGCAGTGTTAAACCCAATGGTCTGGTCCAAAGGGGCCAGGGGTAGAGATTGTAATGGAAATACCTTTAAATTGTTGTAACCCAGGATTTGAGTTGCATGTTATGAGAATTACTATAACAGGAACCCCTTGTTGCTAGCCAGGCTAGGAGCAAGGGGAGGAGTTCATTGCAATGTTAATCCTGGCCCAAAGTGGCCAGGGGTGGAGATTGTAATGGAAATACCTTTAAATTGTTGTAACCCATGATCTGAGTTGCATGTTATAGGAATTACCATAGCAGGAACCACCTGAACAAATGGAGGAGAAGCCTTACAAGAAGCAGTGCAAGTGCAGCAGTAACCCGACCTGAGCTGGCTTTGGTGCCCAATAACTCCACGCAACACACCACCTCTCCTGTCCTGAGTGATCACCATCACCGATGGAGCCCAGTCACGGACTAAATGAACCCAATGGACATTATGTGGACATTTGTGGATGTTTATGGACATTTTACAGACATTTTACAGGAGTGGTCCATAGAATAAGTGGGGTGGTGGTTAATGAGGATGTATTGGATAATGTGGGACCTGAGCATGATGTAAATGGTATGGAATAAGGGGTGGATACTGTCCTGGTTTCAGCTGGGATAGAGTTAATTTTCTTCTTAGTAGCTGGTAGAGTGCTGTGTTTTGGATTTAGGATGAGAATAATGTTGATAACACACTGATGTTTTGGTTCTTGCTGAGCAGAGTTTACACTGGTCAAGGACTTTTTAGCTTCTTGTGCTCTGCCAGGTGCATAAGAAGCTGGGAGGGAGCATAGCTAGGACAGCTGACCCAGACTGGCCAAAGGGCTATTCCATACCATATGACATCATGCTCAGTATATAAGCTGGGGGAAGAAGAAGGAAGGGGGGGACATTGGGTGTGATGGCGTTTGTCTTCCCAAGTAACCGTTACGCGTGATGGAGCCCTGCTTTCCTGGAGATGGCTGAACACCTGCCTGCCGCTGGGAAGTAGTGAATGAATTCCTTGCTTTGCTTTGCTTGTGCGTGTGGCTTTTGCTTTACCTATTAAACTGTCTTTATCTCAACCCATGAGTTTTCTCACTTTTACTCTTCCGATTCTCTCCCCCATCCCACCGGGGGGGAGTGAGCGAGCGGCTGTGTGGTGCTTAGTTGCTGGCTGGGGTTAAACCACGACAGCACCTCAACGTGCTGGGGCAGCCAAGGAGGACCGGCTGCAGCGGGAGATGGCGTGACAAGGTTCCAGGACAAGCTCTGACCCAGGGAAGGAGATAAATCCCTTCGTGTCCCCACTCTCCTGTGTCCTGACCTCGGATGGGTTTGGCTCACTGCTCTGCACCGCGCTGGGATGAATCCAGGCTCCACTCCTCTCCTGTGCCACTGACCCTGCTGCAACGGCTCAGCCGGTGCCTCAGGATCTGGGCTGAAAACACCCACAGGCTGCTCACCCTCATCGTCCCCCTGCCTTCTGTTTTGGGAGAAGCCAGGGGCCGAAGGGCCAGGGAGCCACCCACCTCCCCCAGGCCTCCCCTCAAACAGGGGCTGGGAGCACCCAGGGGGAGCCGGGACCTCCTGCTTCACCGCTCATGTGCATCACCGCTTCCCACCTCCATCGGTGGGTTGTATCGCGTTGTCCCCAACAGCGACATCTTGCAAACCACCCAAGATAAAGGTAGGCAGCAGTTTTCGGCGGCAGCAATCCTCCCTCCACAGGGGGCCGATGAGCAAAGGGATGGCCCCCGCCAGTGACCTCCTGTGTGACATTGGAGGGACACAACCGGCTGCCTCGGGCCAGTCCTGGCGCAGAGTAAGGTGAGGGCAGGGGACACAAACCCTGCTGAAACTCCAGCATCCGCGTCATTGCTCATTCATTTCACTAATCCCCCCATTCAAAGGTGCAAACAACTGCAGTCGCTGAGCAGGAGCAACGCCTCAAAATCCAGCTTATGAAACCCTTATGGAGTGGCAGCTAAATTTAGTTACAGCTGAACCTGATCTGGGTTGTAAGCAAGACACAGCCGCAAATCCACATTACGCTGGCGCAGGGACACAGGCCATCCTCGCAAAGGTCAGTGGGCAAGAGGCTCCTTGATGAATGTACTGCAAAGGAGAGCACAGCCACCGGTTTGCAGGATGAAAGCCAAAGAGAAGCAATTCCCCAGTGAGCTATACGGCCAGGGTGTCAAGGCTAAGCGCATCTAAGAATACAGCCTTCATATAGAATCATAGAATCATAGAATCGTCATGGTTGGAAAAGACCCTTAAGATCATTGAGTCCAACCGTTAACCGATATATAGATATCCCCATCATCACCTGCAGAGCTTACCCATCCCACAGCTTCCTGGCAGCATGGTGGGAGACCACATCACACCCATATGCCCACGTCCCCCTGAGCCATCGCCGCCACAACACAGCTGCTGCGTTTTAGCAGCGCCTGGATGCACGCAGGGTTCAGGCAGCCCCGACGTTTGCTCCAGTCCCGCACAACGGGGTTGCTCTTACCCCCAGCCCAGCCAGGCAGGGACGGGGCACGGCGATCCTGTGCATGCAGGGTTTCAGGGAGCCACCTACTAACACCACGGAGTGGGGTCCATCAGGAGGGCAGTCGGCTGCTTTCAGTGTCTCCTGGAGAAAAAGGCGATTTCTCCCTCCCATCCTACCCTGCCTGCACAAACTGTCTGTGCTGCCCTCCTCAAAGGTCTCCCCATGACCAACCCTCCAGCAAGCAGGAGGAGAGGGACCAGCAGAGGATGCTGTGCCCATCCCTACACCCCACCGCGAGACTGGCTTTAATCCTCTGACACCCCAGCTGCTGCCTCCCCGCATACAGAGGAGATGGTGGGCTACAGGAGGTGGTACAACATGTCCCAGCTTTTGCCACGGAGCCAGAGCTGGACAGAGCTCCAAAGTCCAACCGCCAGCACTGCAGCCCAGAGACCACACCATTTCTCGGCATTGTCACAACACGAAGTCAGGGTCAGAGAGCAGTGGCCAAGATGCTCTCCCACTCTGCAAGCAAGCTTTTTTGAAAATAATTAAGCAGGCAGCAAGGCTAAGAGGCAGGGCTGCTTCATCACCCCTGAACATCCCAGCCAGTGCTTACCCCTTGTCACCTTGCAATGCTGGCAGATCACCAGCAACTACAGATAAAAGCAAGCTCCATCCCCCTGCAGTACGGGTGCAAGGTCCCAGGGAACCCCAGTATTACTTGCGACCAGGTAGCAGGAGGAACGGAGGTGGCTTCTCCTCCTCTCCATGGCTGGAACAAGTTGTTGCAGCAGCTCGTAATCCAGCGTTGGACGGTGGGGCTGTAAATCACCATAAAGACAAGGAGCACAGCCAAAGTGGCTAAAAGAGTGTGTTTTTGTGGGAAAAAAACACAGGTTCTGCAAATTCCCATGGAGGAAGAGGCAAGGTGCCATTAAGACCCTGCCAGGGAGCAGGAGGCGAGACGCGGTGCTGCCAGCTCCATGGTCTGCAGTCGCCGCTACGATGGGCAAATTTAGCACTTTTCACACATTCGTCACAGCAAATATACCAGATTTCACAGCTTGTTGCAGGCTAATAGGAATGTCGTTAATGGCCCGTGGATTATTTATGCAGCTGAAAACGATCACCCGAGGTCAGCCGCGTCCTGCCAAGGTGGTGGTGTCACACACACGTGGGCATCTCTGCAGAGCAGCAGCACTCCTGGTTCCTCGACAGGAGCAAACAGTCAATATTAGAGACAAAGAACACAGAGACGAAGTTAATTAGCTTGAAAGTGCAAATGATCACATCAGGCGGTGCCAGATTTCTGCCCCGAGGTCTGAACCACGGGGGATGACAATGTCTCAGGGACGGCCCAGCACAGCTGAGCATTTCACCGCCTCCAACACAATGCTGATGGATGCTGAGGGAACACACTCAGACCTGCAGTCCCACCTGCCCTGAGCATCCCGGAGGAACAGCCCTGCGAATCTAACCTTTGGGCAAGAAAAAACCTACCGGGGAAGTGCTCGCTGTTCTGGGAGTGACATCTCCTGCTCCTCAACCAAACCCTTCCTTTGCTTGCATGGGACAAGGACTGCTTCATCGCTCAGGAGTGACATGAGAGAAGGCAACCGCCAGATGCGTTCAATCATCTCTTTTTCAATGGTGAATTATACAGCAAGAGCCATCACTTCATTCATCAGGGGAAAGAGCGCCTTGCCATTTTGTATGCGTCTGGTGCCTCGGAGATAAGTGCTCCCTTCCTTCCTGGAGTCATCAAAACCCTGGGACACATCTGTGCTGCTGCTTACTGCAAAACAGCCCCTCAAGGCAAGGGCGATTTCTGATCCTCTTTTTAGCTCTGAACACATTCACACTGTATCAGTGCTCCAGGTGCATGGCACAGCATAAAAATGAGTGGTTTGGCTTCAGAGCGGTGAGATACGCAGAGCGTTTGCCCCGCGAGAGGGTTAATTTGTCATCCCCCTGCCCCCGCAATATTCTGAGCAGAAAGCAAAAGGGAAAATACAAGGATGGAGCCAGCCTGAATCGCAAGTCATCTCGCACATCATCTCGTGACGTGGTTTTGAATGTAGTCATCTGCCACGACAGCGATGGTACCCACAGCTGTGCCAGTGGCCCAAGGCCAGGCTGGCTGGACACCACCAGAAGCAGCAGCACAGGGAAACATTCCGATCGACACAGACTGCTTAAATAACAGCAAATCTGTCCCAAATCCTTGGAGTGACCCTCAGCCACCTCACGAGCATCCCAGCTCTCCGAAGCAGGAGGATGCAGGCACATCGAGAGCTGCTTCTCCCTGGGGCAGGGCTGGTGGCAAGAGCAGAGCCTGAAAGAAGGTGCTGGGCTGAGCCTCACCAGGTCACGACACCACGAAAAAATGAGGTGGCATTGCATAAAAGCCTGTGAGGACAGTAGGTGTGAGTTCGATGCTGAAGATCATCCCACTCCCTATTGCTTTTCTAAGAATACTTCTAAGTGTTACATTGGATGGAGCTTTACATCAGGCAAAACTGGTGCTACAGAAATGCATGGACATGGAAAAGCTCATTAGTGTCCCAACGGGGAGTGGGAAGACACCAGAGCAGAGCAGGCTCCAGCCCACCTCGTGGTGACCTGCAGCACGCGCTGCATGCTGCCAATGTCAGCCTCTCAGCAAGACCCCCAATGCTCCCCCAAGGTGCTCCCAAAACCGCTGACGGTCCTGTTCCAGGTGGCACCTCGTGCCCCAGCAATGCCTGTTTCTCTCTGGGGACTGTGGATTCCCCAAGAGTCAAACAGAGATGTCCAAGATGGAGACATCCAAGATGGAGACATTCAAGATGGAGATGTCTACACTTGGGTGGGAGTTAGATCTGGTCTCATGGTTGGGTCTCTGGGAGTTTTGTTACCTTATTGTGTTATTTTGGGCCATCTGCCTAAATGCCACGAAGACACCAGTGTTCCCCGCCATGAGGTAGGCTCAGCACTGCTTAACCAACCAAACACACCTTGCCCACGGTGTAGCTCCTCAAAGAGGACCTCACCCTGGGTCCAAAACAGCAGAGGCAGTCCGAGGCCGGCACTGGCACCACGGCCAGACTCTGCCTGCAGCAAGCGCCATTACGGACATGTAATCCACCCCGTGCAATAAAGAGAGGATTAGTGTGAAACAGTGGCAAATCCGCCAGCCCGGCTGTGTTAACAGGCTCTAATCCCGTACCCACACAGCCTTTATGTAGGCTACTGAATCCATAATCATCGCGTACTCGGCACAATAAAAGGAAATTTTCATCATGGCTCTGAGAAGCAGAGTAAGCCAACGCTGCCCACGGGTTACAGACCAAAGCGATGCCAGCCGGGAGCTGTGGCTCAGGGAAGATGCAGGGTCTGGTTTTCAAAGCATGGCTCTCTGCTGGAAAAACAACTAAGGCATTTGCTGGATGCTTCGGCGTGCCGGCAGTACCACCCCCTTCCACCCCAAACCTCACCGAGCAGCGCACGGTGGCCTCCGCTGGCCGTGCTGGAGGGTTTGTCAGGGCACCGCAGTGTGCCAAGGACACGCCGGGACCAGTACAGAAGATGCACAGGGAGCTGAGACTTCGTGCTGGGACCTTCTGCTGCAGAGTGGCCAGCCCAGAATCATGCCCTTGCAGGGTTTCGCTGCTCTCCTTTTGCAACATTCATGTCTTTGGCTTTTTCTTTTGATGCTCTTATCTGCCTGGCCAGCAGCAGGGCCTCTCCACTGCCTCGTGTGCCAAAAATCACCCCCCTGGGAAGTTCCTGGCATCAGCTCTTCCCCCTTGGGGAGGTACCTCCAGACGGCTGCTGCAGTTTCTTCTTTCCTTTTCACTTGCCCAAACCACCAAAAACCACCGCAGTGGCATGGGGACCCTCGCAGGAGTCTGCAAAGCAGAAGAGCCAACACCGCAAGAGTAGCCGGTCTCCACTTTTAGCACACCTGGAGGCCTGATCCTGGCTCTGGTGTGCTCAGAGAGCTCTGTCCTGCAAACGGCTCTCGCGATGAGAGATTTCATGAGGCTCTCACTGGCTGCTTCTTTTCTCGTCTGCCTGATGGAGCGAACTCCAGGCTGGAAGAGCATCTGTCCCCAACCACATGGCAGGCGGCTGCGGTGGCAGCGAGCAGCTGGCGTTGCCCGCGGGCAGCTCCGACCCTGGGATCTGGAGGAAGCTGCTTCGGTTTGTACCTCGGTTTCAGCCTCGTGCAATGCCTTTGCAAACCGCTCTGCTGTACGAGAGGTGCTGCAGGAGCAGTGGTTACCATTAGCAGCTCGTCTGGCGGTAGCACCCCTCTATCCCACTCATCTCCCGGTGCCATAACTTCTTGGGTAAATCCATGCGAGAGCAGTGCTGCCATTTCTGTGCCTTCTCCTTCAACAGATGCTGGAGGAAGGAGCCGGAGAGAAGCACCTCGGTGCATCAGCCCAGGCAAGAGGTGAACACATCCCTTGTGATACCAGGGGCAGAACTGCAGAAGGGATTAACCCAGCGATGCGTTGCTATTTGCCCTCCCCACGTCCCCATCCTGCCCCAAGGTGCCAACAACCACGAGGCACAGACACAGAGGATCACACGAGGTATGGGCAGGGCTCACCTGATTACAGAGCTGTGTTTAACACCAGAGGTAATGCCTGGCTGGGCTGTCTCACGGTTCAGCAGAGCTGCTGATTGACATCAGGCATTGCTGACAGTGCAATCCCCGTCTCTGGCGTGCTAAGCCCACCGACATGCAGCCCCGCTGATCCAGCAGCTGCCCGGGCAGAAATGCTCAAAACTCTCCTCTGAAGCTGCAATAGAAAAGTTCTCACTCTCAGCCAAAAAAACAGGAGGGCAGAGCTGTGAGAGGCATCCTCGGGTGCTGGTGACAGACATGTCCCCTGTCTTCTCACATGAGGCTCCGAGGGGGGCCCCAGGACAGAGTCTGAAGCCTCCTGGGGGTCAGATGAACACAATGAGGAGGAGGAGCAGAAGAAGAGGTGAGAAGCCCCAAGGCACTGTGAGGATAAAGCAAGCTGTCTGCAGGAGCACCAGCCAAAAGCCCCAGCCGGCACGGAGGCCCCATGGACACGCACAAGGTCTGAGCACCCACACACGTGATACTATCTGGCTGGGAGGACTCAGCAACCATGGCAAATGATGATGAGGAAGGGAGCAGGAGGAAGGCACTGCCCGTCAGGACAGATCTGATCAGAGATACCCTCACACCTCTAAATTAAAAAAGCAATAAAGGATGCTCCAGAGAAAGTCGCAGCATCTCCGAGCACAGGGGCCGGGCTCTGCATCTCCGCTCCCTGGACCCTTGCCCCACTCTGCCAGCCGTGTAGGCAGGGACGGACCCCAGGGTGACACCCGTCACCCTCCACCACCTCCCCCAGGCAACACCAAAGCACCCACCACTTACTTATTCATCAGCACAGTGCATCCACAGCAGAAACACCCAGGATACACAGGCCTCTCGCCACAGCTTTCTCATCCGACGAGGATTAAGGTTGGGTTAAAGATTTAATCCCAAGGCCAGGGGTTTTCTGGGTCGGTGACATGGTTTTCAATGCGCTGATTAGTGCGCGTGTCATTAGCGCGGAACAGATAATTAATACAGGCTGTGTTACAGCACAGGCATGCGAAAACAGGCTCCTCCTGCGTGATCACCATTGCAATAGTCACAGGAAGAGAAACCCTGCCCTGCTGCAGGGTTTGCTCTGATTTTAGGCCGCAGAGCATCTGTTCGGGGCCACCGAGGGCAGCGGGGGGCAATCCCTGCTGCTAACGAAGCAAATCCAGGGGTTGAAGCCGGCACTTGCTTGCTGCGGTGCCTTAATTAACCCTGCGGTATAAGGATGTGCAGGGTGGAGGGCTCCTCCAACCCCACTGGCTGTACTGGGGTGAACTGGGAGCAGCCCAGCAGGCTGCTATTCACTCCCTGCTCAGCATCTCTGCCCCAGCTGCCGGGAGCACTGTGCCAGCAGAGAGGAAGCCAGGTCCGTCATCCTGCCTGTGTCATGATGGGTTCGGGGACCCCAAGGGACGGCATCGCATGCCCACCCGTGCCGGCAGCCAGCTCTGCACCAGGACCCAGCCAGGTTCACACCGGCAGCATCACCCCGACCACGCGGTCACCCCGGCGTCTGAGCCCCAGGGGGAGATGCTGGGGACTCTGTTTCCTACCAGCTTTAAGCAGTTTTGCAAGCAAACACAGACACATACAGCAGTTAAGATATCACTAAAATAAACCATTAGGAATTACACACCGGACTGGAGGCTGCTCTAGTGAACCTGATGCCGCTCAGAGCATGCACTAAACATCAGTCCGGTTTAATATGGAAACAATTTTAGGAATATGGATTAATCACAGCAGCATGCCCACGGGGGCAGAGAAGTCTCAGCACTTCACGAAAACAGCAGTGAAGTTGGAACACGGGAAGGCAGAGGAGCGGCTCTGGGGAAGCGCATCTTTTGCCCAGGCAGCTCACTTCAGCGGAGGCACCCAGGAGGTCTCCAAATAAACTGATTGAGCAGCTGTAACCCCCTGGCTCCAGTGCTCAGACCCTCCACAAACCCACCCACGGTGCCCACCGGCAGATGCCTCCACCAGGCAGATGCCACTCAAAGTCCCCGAGCGTGGCTGCAGGGAGATGTCGGCTGCTCCTCGAGCCACCAGCATGTGGCACAGGGCCACGCCGAACTGCTGCTGAGCTGGAGCACGGCCCCGGAGGGCTCCACAGAGAGAAATGCTGCTGGGACTGGAGGATGCAGCTTCTGGGATGCTGCTGGGCATCCCGGAGAAGCTTAAACAAACAGCCTGTGGCCACCTTCCCTCAGGGAGGAGCAGCACATATTATTATCAATCTCGCTTTTGGTTCAAGCACTGTTTCACGTACTTAAAAACCTTCCCTCCAAGTTCAGAGAGTTGAAGGATGCTCTTTGCTGATGTCTTGCAGTGCCGGTGCTCCAGACAGGCCCATTCCCGTGGGAAAGGAAAACCCGGCTGGGGAAGTCAGTCTGCCTTGAAGCGGGTGCCGGCATCCTCTGCGTGATGGGCGTGGGCGACCACTGGCACAGTGGCCTCTCATAAGGGCAGGCGTGGGGTCCTTTGGGTCCCTGGGTCCACCTGCTCCACACCAGCCCGTGCAGGGCTCCCTCCTCATGAAATCTTGCCCGCTCAGCATCTCCCACCCAGCTCCGCAGCCTTGGCCCGGCTGCCTCTCTCACCCCTCCATGCTCAGGCTGCGCCAGCCCAGCAGAGCCTTCCTCCACCTCCGCTCCTCATAAATCTCGAGGCAAAATGCAAACTAACCCAGGAGCCACACGGGGCCAGGGCCAAGCCCTGCTGCTCGCCATGCTCATGTCCCTTAAGGAAGCACAAAGTGAGCCAAAGGAAGAGCGCAGCTATTGCACACTTGCGCGCAGTTCGGCCGCCTCCAAGCTTTGCCATAGCAAACCCCATTCCCATTAAAAACCTATTTCTAGCACCACCCACACCCCTGTAAGCTCTTCCTGACACCCAAACCAGCTTCCTCAGTGTGTCCACACGGCCCTCCTGCCTGCTGTCTGCTGCTAAATTATGAGACAGGAGCTTTCCCTGCTCCTTGGACAAGTCTACGCAATTCAGCACAGTGCTCTTCGTCTCTGCTCCCCTAATTATCCCTTTAGTTTGTTGCTTCTTATTTTTACGTACCTCCCACTCCTCCCCCACAGCAGACTGCAACTTGCTTTTCTGCGTCTCCTCCTCGTTGCTTCTCACAGCCCCGCTGACACGGGGCGTCTTGGTCCCAGCGAGGCTGAACTCTGCCGCGAGTCTCACCCAGCGTGATGTTATGTGAGATTTCCGAGTTCGGATGGGAGCAGAGCAAACAGGTGGCTTGTAGAGGTCTGGGCTTAAATTTGAGCCTTGCAACAGTCAGTCCCTCTGTGTTTCGGATCCTCAGCTGCAACGCAAAGGTCCAGCACGTCCCGCTCTGCCTCTGCCCAAATCTTCCTCCGTCATCCTGAGCATCACTCATGCAGGGGTAGCCCGAGCCGCTTTCTCCTCCTGATCTCCAGAGAAGCACCCGGAGTCAGCCGAGGCAGGCACCCAGAGCGCACAGCAAGGAGGTCACCTTCGCAGCGAGGCTCTTTCATTTACATATGTATTTATTTATTTCTACTTGCTTGCTGCCGCTCCCTGCGGCTCCAGGGACATTTACATAATCGGATCACAGGCGGCTGGACAGACACCGCAAGCGCCAGCCTCGGAGCATCCATCCCTTCCCACTGCAGGCAGCAAAGCCCAGCTCTGCCCTGTCCCTTGCCCACTGCCAGGGCACGCTGGCTGCACAGGTCCCAGCCAGGAGCGGAACCGAAGCGCAGAGCCCAGGGCTGCTCCCATGAGCCCGGTGCTGCTCGGGAAGAGGGCAGGGGCAGAGATGGCTCCTGGGGGTTTGTCGTAGCCGACGGCTCGCAAGTCCAAACCCCACTAAACTGCTCAGGGGTGCAAACAAAAAAGAAGCAAATGCAGCACCATCTTGGCAACGAACGGGTAGTGCTGCGTGTCACCGTCCCCAGCTGGCCACGGCGTGGATGTGAGCCATGGCATCTCCTGCAAAAGCCAATCTCTGCTGCATGGGCAGAGGTGATGCCCTGGGAGGTAGGATTTGACCACGCCGGGTGGGAGCGGATCAGGGAGGTTTGGTGCTGGGGCCGGGGCAGAGCACAGATGCGGAGCATCCACATGTGAGTGCCAGCCCACCGCTGCTGGCTGGGACCTCTCTGGGCAAAAGCCGGCAGGTGAGGGATGTTTAATTTCTCCTGCGAGGAACTACCAGCCCATCAAAAGCACCCTGTGCTTCCATGGGATGCGTGGCCATGACAAGCCCGCGGGGATCAAGGTGGGCAGGAGGAGGGTGTATTTTCACCTACTGCCAGGAGATGGCTTGAATCCATGTGCTTCCCCGTAGCGATATTTCATGTTTCGATACAGAAGATTTCGGGATCTTTGCCTTGCACAGAACCACCCCCCATCCCATAAGACTCCCTGGGCAGGGAGCTCACAGAAGGCATCACCCCACACTAGAATGATAAATCAAGGCACAAAAAGGGATCTGTGCAGGAAAAGGTGACAGTGTAGCTGGGAGCACCAGCCCACCATGATGGGGTGGTCAAGGTGTCGATCCCCCTCCCTCTCGGCTCCCACGACCCTGCCCTGCTCCCCCTCCTCCTGCCTTTCTAATCCATCCCCGCTAAAGCATCACCGCTTTGTGGGGGTCAGCGTCCCCCCGCTCACAGCTCCGTCACCTCCCCTCAAAACAACGGGCTCATCAGCAAGCTGGGAGAGCCGCAGCTACTACCCCATCCTGCTTCTTCCACGTTACAGCCTTTCCCCTTCAGATGTCGCCTCGAGATGAAGTACAAAAGGATGCTGTAAAAAACGGATCTCTGACATCCACCTGAAGACACATGCCTCGCTCCCTCCCTGGCCCCTCTTACCTGCTCAGTGTTTTGGACAAACCACGTTTCTACCGTTTTTTCCCTGCACAACAGTTTGTGCTATTTCCCACCATCCAGACAGCCTCGCACAAGCTTTTATCCCATCACAACCACCACAACCTTCTCCTCTCTAGGCTGGACACTGCAAATCTTGCTCTGCTCATCCCTTCCCAAAAGGCTGCTGGAGAAATCCTCTCCCCAGCAATTCCCTGCCGACATCCCGTTGTCGGTCTGCCTCGTAACAGCAAACCCCCGCTGCTCCCGGCAGTGCCGAGGGTTCTGCCATCACCTTGCACCGCTCGCAGCACGCTGCCATCCCAGCTCCAAAAACTTTGACAAACTCTCCACAGGGAGAGCACTGCACAGGCACCCCCAAAGCTGCTCCAAAATGCAAGACACCATCTCAGGAAGCCCTTTCCCCCCATGGCTACAAAATCTTGTGAGTGGGGACAGGGAGGATGCTGCGACTGCGGGGCTCCTGCATCCCCTCCAGCTCCCATCGTGGATTATTATTATTATTTTTTAAAAGCCCACATAAACCAACACACAACCTCCTTTTGCTCAGGGCTGGGACAGCACAGCAACAGCACTGCTCCATTCACAATTCCCCGAGCTCTGCCTTCATATACTATTCGAGGTCTGTTAGGCTTTTAGGTTGGGTTTTTTTTTTTTTGCTTTAAATATTTTATTTAGTTTTACTCTCTCTTCCCCTCCCCAAAGCTCCCCAGGGAAAATCAGGCTCCCCAAGAAGGGCTGTCTCACTGCGAGGGAGGCAGATCCACACCCCAAACAGAAGCTGTCCAAAAAATAATCAGAAAGCACCGTCACGCTGCACAAGGCAGGGAGCAGCGCCGGTGCTGGCACACGCTTCACAACCTCCAACCAAGCGGTCTGGGAGAGCACAGCTGGCACAAGACAGCTCTCAGACCCCGAGGGGGTTAAATCCCCCGGTCCTGTAAAACAAGGGCAGCTTCATGGAAGTCAATGAGAATGCAAGGGACATGGGGATGTCGGTCTGAATCTGCGGCGGGCAACGGGCTCTGAACTGCCGTGCCAGCCCCAGGAACGGCTGAAAACCCCTTTGCACCCCCAGCCTCCACTTTACCCGGCTTTACATCCAAAATATCCTATTTTTGGAGCAGCCTCCCCAGAAAGCATGCTGTAAGGATGTAGCAGACCTGTGTCTCAGGGGGTTACACACACCCATGCCCGCTCCCTGGGCTGCACCTTCCCAATTCCCATCCCCTCGCCGTGGCGCTGAGCCGGCACCACGAGCTCCCGGCCATGTCCGAGCCCCGCGCCAATGCACAGCTCTTGCTGAAAGCCGGTGCACAGGGAGAAAACGGGGCCGTGCTGGAGGGAAGAAGGATGACGGAGGAAGAGGAGGAGGAAAACGCTTCTCCCTCTGCCCCCTCGCAAACGCGGCGGCTCAGCTGGCAGCACTTACGTTGATCATAGCATTGGAGGTGATGCGGAAGAGCGTGGCTCGTTCATTCACCGCCTTGATCTTCTCGCCGCTCTCAGCCGGCAGCTTCAGGTTCTCCAGCTCGCTGAGCGAGCGCTGCAGGGCCGCCCCGTGCTTCGCGATCAGGTCATTGCAAGTGCTCAGATCCTCCAGCTTACTCGAGAGGGTTTTCAACGTGCTGTGCAGCTCGCTCTTGTCTGACTGCGAGGCGGGCTCCTCATCGCCCGAGTCATCTGCAAAGGGAGGGATGGAGAAAAAACAGTTTCCATGGTTACCCCCGGACCGTACTAACCCGCCGGCACAGCGGGCAGGGGGACCTCCTGCCTCCTCCGACGTGCAGGCAGCTCTGCCAGGGCTGGGGGTCATGGCCACCGTGCCCCCCGGGAGCAGAGCATGGCATGGAGGAGCAATGCGGGACGTCCCCCAGAGCCTCGAGGAGGCATCCGAAGGGCTCCTGTGGCTGTCACCGGGATTTGGTTCAGGGCTGCGAAGGCTGAGCGATGGGGGGTGGCACGGGGAGCAGCGTGCTGGTGCCACCGGGGAAGGGCCACACGCCAACCTCCCCTTTACATGCACGGCTATGGGAGCCAGGCACAGTATCAGTGCACCCTGCACTGGGAGCGAACCTCACGTGGGCTCTGCAAGGTCTGCTTTGGGCAGGATAAACTATTTCACCCAAGGGAAAGGTCACAAAGACACAGAGGAGAGTAATAGCCTTTACCCAAAACCAACATCACACCTTCAGAGCACAGAAAACTCCATGATCAGCATCTCAGGTACAGCAGAAACGGTTATTCCTGCAACTCCGGAACACTTAGGTGACTTAAAACCAGAAAACCAACCCGAAACCGAGTGGCGAGTATTACACAGCATCTCTTCAGATCATCCCACTGCTCCCCCGGGGAAGACGGAGGAGGTGAGCGGCTCCGAGAGGCAGCATTGCCCAAAGCAAATACAAAAAGCGAGAGCAGGGCAGGTCCTGCGCAGGATCTACGCCCCATCCCTATGTTCAAAGTTTAGCCGAGGTTTCTCCAGGTGCACCCAAAAACCACTAAGGAGGCACAGCACAGAGCAGCCCCTTCATTTCCCCTCCCTCAATCATCTGTTTCTGGATTAAAAAGAGACGGGGACCGGCAAAACATGCCTGCAGCTTCTCTGCCAGGGCTGGGGGAGCCAGGAGGGATGAGGATGTCCTCCAAGCCCGCCAGGCTGAGAGATGCCGCGATGCCGCAAAGCACGGATCTCGGGAATGCCTTGGTTAAAGCCGGGGCATAGCACATCACCTTTCTGTGCTGCAAGGAAAATGAGAAAAGCCCGTACTTCACTGATAGATGGGCATTTGGTTTTTATTCCTGGCTTATTTATAAGACCTTCTGAAATGCTGTAGATATTGAGAGTGATGTTCAGCCATCACTCATATCGATTCCACCGCTCTTGGGCCAGTTAAGGAGAATGAGAGAAAGAGTGCCCTTCATTTAACAGTACCGAAGCAGTGTTTCTAAGGCAAGAGCCACAGCAATCTGGATAATATAAAAGGACCATCAAGCCAGAGTGGAGCAGAGCGCGGTGCTGCACCAAGTCTCACGGCTATGAAGCTACCCAGAAAGGATGTGATGGGACAAGGAAGCATAGCCCACGGACAAGGCTTATCCTACACGGCGGGATTTACCCCAGCTGCCCAAGGACAACGGGAGAAGAAAATTAAAGCCCTGCTGGGAAACAGGGCACAGAGCAAAGTGCAAGCAGCTCATGAAGTGCTAGGGCAGCATCTCCCAGTGCAACCATTTGGTCTGTCTGCAACCCAGCCCCGAGCATCCACAGCACACAAACCTCCAATTTAAAAGCCAGGAGGTGAAGTGTGGCTTGTGGCCACCAAGGATGCTCAAAGAATAAATAATCCATCAGTGCCAGCATTCACAGCACCCACGGGAAGCCACCGAGGCCTTCCCAAGGAAGGCGAGCAGCCAGCCAAGGTGCTGGAAGCAGAGCCGGCTCCCACTGAAAGGCTGAGGAGCTACTGAGCTGCACGGCTGGGTGGGAACAGCCCCGCTCTCGGGGACAGGACCGGGATTTTGGAAACACAGGCAGCACCAGTGAAGTCTCCAGCACAGGTGCAGGAGACGGGCAGGGGAAAGAGAACAGGAACGGGAACATGCAGGATTTGAAGGCTCCATCCCCAGGAGAGCGCACAGAGGTACCACAGCAATGGGCATGAGCTTACACTGCAGGCATCTTGTACAAGCCAACTGCAAAAGATCTAGCAGGAAAATTTACGCCACTTTTCCACCTGTAAGGAAAGTAACCAAAGCCTCCCTAAGGTCCACTTTCTGTTTCAAGGATTTCCACGGTGCCCTGCATCCTGGGGCACACAAAGGCACTGTGCGGGTCACTGGCAGCGTGTACACATCCCCCTGAGCTCTGAATATTGACTTTGTACCTGTCCTCAGCTGGCGCATCCGAAGGACAGAGCACACTGTACCGTGCAGCGGATGCTCTCCAGGAGAGGTACTGCTGCTCAGAGCCTGAGGCTCTCCAGGGCAGAAGCTTGAATCCACCTTCTTTCACAGTATCCCACGCATCTCTCCTTCACCATCAAATACAGCATGAGCTTTCACCAGAGCTACTGTCCAGCAATATGACTTCCACCTTCCAAGGCTCCATCTGCAGCCATCACCTCTGATCGGGACGGAAACCTGCTCCTCTCGAGCTGCAAGGTCCACGTGCTGGTCCAGCAGATCCACCCCGGGGCCCTGCCCTCGTCCCACAACACCGCACACCCTGGCAGCACACACACCCACGGACACAAATCCAAACACAGCCCAGATCTCGGGTGTGCAATCTGCACACAGGCTGGGCACGGGATGGTGGTGGCATTTACACAGCTCAGCCTGGCCAGAGCCACCTATTTCCAGTTCAAAAGCCCCTGGCTTTCTCCAGGCGCGCATCTGGGCTCTCCCCACGAGCATCCCGGCAGCCTCTCCTGGGCTGGGCGAGCTGCCTGAGCTCCAGTGCACGGATGGGAACCACCTCCCCATAGCATCTGGCGATCTGATCACTAATGAATCCAGTCTTCAATGGCCAATTTATAGTATATTATAATGTTTTATAAAACTACCAGAAGCAGAAGTTAACCACGCTAGCTTGGTTCTCATCACAGACACCAGCCAGGCAACTATCACCACTGTCAAAAAACACCATTACCCCTGTGGGACTGAAGGGGATGAACCAAATTTGGGATTTTTCTGTTTGTAGACATCGGTAATACTTCCCAAAGATAATTTTATCTGTTTACAAAGACTGCCAAAATTGTGCCAAGCAGGAGGAAGCATTTAACCTGAAAATCCCTCCTCCTCCCAGATCACAGCCTGGGGATTCTGACCATCATTAAAATGCTCCGACACAGGGACGGCACCGCATGGCAACAGACGGGCTCCATCCCTTGCCGAGGCTGTATTTTCTGGTCGTCGCTGCCTATTTATTGAGGCTGTAGTAATGTTCCCTGCCTGTGTGCTCAGCTCGAGGGAGGAGGCACAAACGCAGCATGGCCCATTTTTTTATCACTGTGCAGAATTACATAAATGCCTCGAAGCCCAGGAAAAAGAGGAAGGCACCTGGGTCAGACCACGCCAGTCGTGACGCTGCTGGTCCGAGGCTGAGTTAGCTGAGCTGAACACCCCTCACCAGCTCCCCCCGCCTGCCCCAAAGCTGCCTTCATTGCCACACCAGTGGGGCGGGTGGCAGGATGCCCCCTTCCTCCTCTTGCCTGTGCACATGGAGGAACGGGGTGTCAGACCCCCTGCTGAGGCTGCAGACTTCAAATGAGACCTTAAGGCCAGACAGTTGCAATGCACACACGGGAGCGATGTGCAACACAGCCTCAGGAGCAAAAGCGCACCAAATGCAGAGAACAGAAAACTCATTACGCCTCCCATCCCCGCATTCGTGGTAAGCACATCCCCGTAACCGGCACTGCCTCCACACCCACAGCCCCAGTGCCCAGGATGCACAGAGACCTGGACCAATTCGTGCTTCTGCAATTCACAGGAAAATAAAAATAACTCAAGCAACGTAATTTGCTGCAATTATTTCAAATCAAAGCACGGGAAGAAGGAAACACAATGTCACAGCTACAATCCAAACAGAGCAAGTTAAAGCAGAAATGATCACGCAAAGCACCCAAACAACCTCACTGCCGTCCCACCTGGGCGAAGCACTGATACTGGCTCTGAAGATGGGTTTCCAACCCCCAATAAATGCTGGAACACCTCCCTGAGCTGAAACACTCCACTCTTTACCACCCCTGCAGCACCAGCACAGGCCAAGCAGGATCGACCCTCACTTCACTCCCTGGAGGTTTCTCTCTTCTTACTATTTTTTAAATTATCCTCATGTTTCCTCCACTCCGTCCTTCTGCACTTGCTCCACACACAGTGCTCACCGGAGACTTCGGCATCCTCCAGCGCCGGGCTGCCAGCAGCACAACGCTCTCCAGCCCAGGGAAGGGAGGTGTGAGGACCAGCGTTGCCCTTCCCCTTTCTCCTGGGAGCCCGATGGAAAGCTGACCAAAGCCAAAATAAGCAGAGAGACAAATCTCTTTCCTCAAGCAGCCACCAGTCCTTCAGGTCTGCACCAGCTTCAGTCCAACAGCTTGTGGGTAAGAGCAGACCCAGATCCGAGTGCAGGAGCCCTGCTTCCATGCCATGTTCACCCAGCTTTCCAGCTGGTTTCTTGGTACCACCGGGACAATCACCGCAATGGGAACGTTCCTGCTTGTCCCTATGGCACAGCCGGGAGGGTGGGGACAGGGTTGTCCGGGGTCTGGACAACCCCTCGTTTGCCCGTCTAGGGGATGATAGTCCCAGGGAAGCTGCTTTGCTGCAGCAGCACGAGACCCACCAACTCCTACAGTTACTGCTGAAGGTTATCTATAAAGTGCTGCAGGAGAGAGGAGCAGTAAAATTTATTCTTATTGCTGAGGATAAAGGATTCACTCATCCAGAAAGGTGAAACAGCCGCAAGCCATCGCCTGGAGGTCTTCACTTGGAGCACAGCCAAACGACAGGGCTTTGGGGATCCTTCCCTCATTCGAGCGTTTGTATCAACTCAGCCAGAAAAAAAAAAAACAGATTTTGCTTTGCTAAGGCTGGTAAAAAACCCTGAAGGTCAGGGAATACCCACAGAGAGAGAGAGAGACTCTGCCCAGGGCTCCTCATTCGAGGACAAAAACCGCAGGCGATTTGCAGAACCAAACCTGCAACTGGCCCAGCAGACTCGCCCCACTCGGGACTTCAGCAGCCGCCCGAATGGGGTGTTTCCTAATGGCAGTGATTCAAGATCACAAAACCTTGGAAGCTGGAGAAACTCATATTCCTAAATGCTTGGGATCTAGGGAGGGGGAAAACACAACTCCCAACTATTTTTCCCATCCCTGGCAATGGCTGATAGGTTCAACTCGGAAGAGACCATCAAGGGCAAAGCTGTTCCTCACCAAGCCCCAGCATGGACACAGCACACTAGGGACATCTGTGAGGCTTTGCCGTAAACTCCACAACACACAAGATGAAAAAATCAAGGCAGGGCAGTGCAGCATCCCTTGCTGGCCCACCACAGCCACACGGCGATGGGAGAGCTGGCAGAGCAAGGACCGCAGGACAGCGATGGTGAGGAACACGCAGGCGTCCCAGCGCTGCCCAGCAGACTCCTGCTGCAAGTTTCCAGCGCAGCGAGCGTGTCCCAACCCAAAATGAGTTTTCACTTTGAAGGGGGGTTTGCAACACAAGTAGGGAATGAGGAGGAACCAGAACTGTGGCAGTGAGGACTTGCTGAGGGAGGATGGTCTGTGCTCATTGCCTCTGGATGCCGCCCTTACACCTTTCACCAGTTTGACCCTTTTGGATCCTCAGCTCCAAGCCCAAGCTGCCTCCCAGCAGCTCCTAAATCACATTAAACCTCAAACCAACGTCCACTAGCTGGGCAGGGCCAGGGCAGACTGGGGGCTGTGTGTCTGGAACCAGCAGAAAGCTTGGAGGCTCTGCAGGACCCAGGAAGGCGTCCCTGCTCCCTTCACACAGGGAAGATCCTTCAAGGACACAAATACTATTTTAATACATGGTTTCCAGCCATGCCACCCTCCAACGCAGGCCCCAGCACACCCTGCCCCTGCAGAAGGAAGGGGCTCTCTGATGGATCCCTTCTCCTTCTGCCAAGGACAACAGTGCTTCTACCTGACCCTCGTCCCTCTCTGCACCAGGCGCCAGCCGGTGCTGCCGGCAGCAGCTCTGCCATCTGCTCTCCGCAGATGAAAGATCCTCCCTAAAGCAGCAAACCTTCAGTGGGTTGGCAGAGGGGCTGCCCAGCCTGGGACCCCCCACCCATGCTGGGATGTGGGTGCCCCTGGACCCCCTCGGGGAGCACCACGTCCCCAGCTCGTGAGCTTCACCTCGGCTCACCCTGCTCCTCAAGACAAGATAGGTTTGTAATGAAAGACAGACACTTAGCAAGAATTCACATCGCTCTTCTACAGCAAACAAAAGAAAATAAACAGAAAAGGCTGGCAGCAAATATTTGACAACGAATTTTGAGGTTCCTCTGACTCCTGTGCCTTGGATGAGTCAGCCCAGCTTCCATGGCATCCTCCCAAGGTATCCTGCCCCTCCCAAACTCAGTGTCCCCTGGAGACCTCCTCGTGCCCATCGGTGGCACACGGGGACCACCACCAATTTGAATCCATTCCCCCTCTCCCTCCTGCCGCCAAGTTTTGCACCGACCACGTGCTGCTCGGGGCAGAGCTCACTGCTTGGTACCAGCGTCTCCGGAGGCGATGCCTGCCAGGACCCTGGGCTAAAGGTGGTCCAAGGCGGAGGTTTCGGGCTGAACCTGCGTGCAAGGTGCCATCAGCTGTGTGGGAGCACGACCCAAGCCCAAAACCGCCGCTTTTACCCTCTGCCTGCGGTATCGGGCAGGGCAGACGTGACATGCAAGCATGGCAGAGCAGGCCTGGCCCTCAGGCACCACAGTAACCCACAAAACAGCTACCAAGGTTTGCAAAATCCTCCTTCTCCCTTCTGCACCAGGAAGGTTTTATGAATGCAGTTGCTGTTTTACAGTCCACATTTCTTGTCACTCACGATGCACACAGAAAACATCTGCAACTAAGGGCTCAAATACGAGACACACACCACCGTTAACAGCAGTTTTTAATAAATCTCCTCTCCAGGAACACACACAGCTTATATTTTGCAGAATGCACTTAGTTCCCCCACACTACACATCCTAAAAACACTAGCCCCTGCAAGCTGAGTCCCTTCATTCCCCATCTCATACTTTGCTTTGACTTGCAAACCAACTTAAAGGCAATCTGTTGTGATTTTTATTTGTAGGGCACTGGCATGAAGCAGTTGCTATAGGAACAGCCAGCCTCACGGTAAGCTGGGAAGATTATTTTTGGAGCTGTGATGCTATTTAATCTATGTAAAATGGATCAGCAGCTATCGGCCGTAAGCCTCTTCAGGCTTGTTTCTCAGCCTGGAGAGCAACACGAAACCTCAGCGCCCAGAGCAGCATCTCACGAGGAGGCCATTAAGGCAGAAGCTCCCTTTACACCCCCATTTTCTGCCTCTAAAACTTCCCTCAGCTAAATATTTCCCATTGCTTGCAATTTCTCCGGAGCTGGTGGAAAAGCTGCTGGCTGGAGGCACAAGGCAGGCGCTTCCCCGTGCCGGCAACACGCTGGGGGCTTTGCATTGCAGCCCGCGGGGAAACCCAGTGACACGGTGCCCATCGGAGGCACACATAACACCCACCCTGAAACCATGGGGGAGAGCTGGAGCAACCCCAGGGTGCTGCTGCTCACGGTCGGGCTGTTTCGGTGCTGCCCCTGGATGAGCAGAGCTGGGAAGAGCCTTTTCAGGGGGAACGGGATAGAGCAGAGGGAGTCAAAAGGATTGAAGGGTTCAGTGTTAGACCTTTTATTCTAAAACTCCCAAGCTGCACCCAGAGTCTGGCTGCGACGCCTCCAGCCCAAAGCACTACAGCCATGTGGCACCACAGCACGGCTAGGGCGGGCAATTAATCCCTGCTTACCTTCCTCTCCAGGTCCAGCACAGATGCTCTCCTCTTCCTACATCCCGCGCCTTCCTTATCCACCCTGTGAGTGGAAAACTTTCCCTTCCTGAGTATCCTCGCTTCGGGAAAAAGTCCTCATTCTTCCTACATCACCTTGAATTTCCCCCCCGAGCCTCCTGCAACCCTGAGCCACTCACCCACTGCTTCACTGAAGCCTCTGGAGCTTCTCAAAGGCAGGGCTGGCCCTGCTCAAGAAATTAAATCTGGCTTTCTGCCGGTAGGAAAGGGGAATGAGCAGATGAGGGGGGTGAAAGTGCGGGATCGATATTGCAGAGCAAAGCCGAGCCAGAGCAAGCCATGTGCCACAAGCTGTCCTCTGCAACCAAACTGTTTCATTTCCCTACAGGGAAAAGAGATCATTTACCGCTGTCCACAGGTAAAACCATAATGGAATAGAAGCAAGAGTTTGATGATGTTAATTAAAATAGTATTCCTGGGCTCCCCCAAAGCCACCAACAACCACGGCAGTGAAGATGGGGCATCTTGGCAGCTGCCTTTTGCTTACTAGCGGCAAGAACTGCAGATCTGCCGGTAGGGAGCTGAGTTTTGAAGCATCCAATTCACCAGCCCGGCAGCACCTGCCCTTAGCAGCCCCACACCACTGTGGTTGTGCCCAGCATCCCTAGAAAAAGCTGTCTTGGTGTTGTTTTGCAGCTGCACAGCAAGGCCAGGCTACCCAGAAGACCGCACCACCAGAAGCCAGGCACGGCTTGCTCCTCCATCAGCTCGCGCAGGAGGCAGAAGTGGCCAAGGCACCCACGGGTGAATTCAGCATCCATCTCTGGAAGAGGAAGGGGAAACAACAGAAACTAGAAACAGGGCCAAAGTCATCGACTGCCACATATACCTGTTTGAATACCAAGTTGGTTGCACTGAAAAAGGAACTCAACTGACCTACTAGTCTTAGAGCAGCCCTGTGGGTGGCAGAAGCCGTACAGGGCAAGGATAACGGGCCCGGAGCATGACGCGGGCGATGCTTGGTGATGTCGGGCTGTCCAGAGTACTCCTGGCTTGTGTTTGCAGCTCCTCTCACCCACCCCTGGAGACCATTTCCCCAACACACGATACGCGTTAACGTCGCCAAGCCCCACTTCCAGAGCACTTTGGCTCTGGAAATGAACAGCACCTGCACAGCATCCCTCCCTTTCCAGCCGCATCCTCCTCCAGCCGGCCACCACATCCAGCGTCAAGCTCAGGGACGTGAGCATTGCAGGAGCTGCAAGACGTCGGGTATCAGAGCCCCAGCAAAGTGGCCACCTCAAGTTTGCTCTTCTCAGACACGGGAAGGAAGGTGCCGTCCAAGGCCGCAGGCAGCACCAGAGGCCATCCACGGCACAGCGCTGCACCCGAGCACCTCTGCCAGCGATGCACCGTGCCAGGCTGGTACCACAGGCATCACCAACAGCCGAGGCTGCAGTGCTGTGCTGCAAACACACAGAGCAAGTCTCTTGTGTGCATGAGAAATGACAGGGCAATAAAAGACTCCATCATTTCTTCCAAATAAAACCCCACTCAGCTCATCAACATGCTGCCTACAAGTCAAAGACAGAGATGGTAAAGGCACAAAGTCCTGTTGCTTAAGATGATACCAGTCATGCAACAAGAGTTTTGGCTGCAAGAAATCCCGCGACTCTTCTCACCGTATCAGCAAGGAGCTAAGCTGGATCAGATTGCCATGGAAAAGCACTTTTCTCAGGCGGGCAGCAACCTGCCCGGCCCACCAGAGTCACCCCCGAAATCCCAGTGAGATGCTCTGCTGGCGCAGAGAGAAAGCTGCCGTCAAGTACCAAGGAAACCACACCACTGCCCATTTCCACAATCCATAGCCCAAACTGCTCACCTTTTCACAATGGGAGAGCCCACAGCTGGTCTCCATCGCAATAACCTTGTCCTACTCATCAGAGGATGCTGAAGCAGTAACTTAGCAATCCCTGATGCCGTTTGGAGATGGACTTCAGCACAGCCGGCTGATGACAATGCTCCTTGGAGCAATGCTGGGAGGTTCAGTCAAACTTTGTAAAAAATCACAAGGCAAACCTGAAACAAATGGTGGAGCAGCATCGGTGCTTTCAATGAACCCCACAGTGCTAACAAGCTTCTCTCAAAGCGAGAAGCAGGACAGCACAGGCCCATTGTTGCCGTGCTCTCCCCAGGTCTGATGGGCAGCGTATTTAGGTGTTGTTTTCCCAATCGCTATGGAGTGCTGCAGCGTGTGACATCCTTCCTATGATGCACTGCCATGCAGTGACTTCTGGGACATGATTTTGCCCGTCTGGGGACAGCAGGCTGCCCGCAGCCAGCCCAGGCAGAGCGCACAGGCTAAAACAGGCACATAAGGCAGCAGCAGAGATTCGGGAGCTTCCCTGCCACTTCAGTTTCCACAGGGAAAGCCAGCACAACCCATGCCCTGCCTCAGTCTAAGCTTTCTCTCCATAGCTGTCACCAGAGGTCTACTGGAAAGCCCTTCATCATCTGAAGAGTGTCCCCTGGAAAACTCCGCAGTCCATAGCTCAGAGGGTTACAGAAACAGGCAACTCAAAGCTCTTCTTCCACCTTGCTGTCTTTAGGAGCTGATCCAACCCAACTTGTTTCTGATGTTGCCAGGGCACTGGCCACCAGCATATAATCATCATCACAGATAACATGGCTTCCTACTAAAAAAGCAGAGCTTTATCTCTACCAAAAAGTGTCTAGGCTTGGTTCTCATAAATGTCAGTGTTTATCACCACCTCAGGTCACTGCAAGCACTCAGCACCTAAATTTCTCTGCGACACTTAGAAAGGAGGATGCATTCAACGCCTACACCTCATTTTGGGGGGCTGACCACCAGACCCATCGCCCAGCCCTCGCTGCCCACGGGGAGCTGCTGGAGGCAGGAGCAGCCTCGGGAGCCGCTGCCCGCTCCTCTGACGACAGAGGCAGCCCCGTGTGACTCATTCAGACATCTGACTTTTAGATGTCTGATGCAGGCTAAATTAATCTCTGCTAGTGTCTTACCTCCTCCTTCCCTCTCCCAGGGGAATAAAACTACACTGGCCGCCAAATCACTGTCCTGCAGTGGATGGTGCCTGATCCAGCTGCCTGGGGGAAACCAGATGGGGAAGGACCGCGCAGGTTTGGGGATGCTCAGGGTGATGCAGTGTGACATGCAGTCCCCAGGGACGAGCTGGAGGAGTCGTTCCTACAAACAGGAGCGGCCCCAGCACAGCCCCATCGTACCCATGTCAAAAATGTCCCCTGGCCGAGCTGCTGGAGGTGGGTCACAGCCTCTGCCTCCCCCCTGCCTCAGTTTACCTCCTGCTGCCATCCGGAGCTGGTGCCCAGGAATCATGGTACGTTTGCTGGGTTTGGGGACGATCAAAAGAAACATGGGGTGAGACGGGGATGGGACGGACAGGACACAACACAACTGCAAAACACAATGTGAAAAAAGCAATTTTTCACCTTCAGCCACCTTCTTCACATTTCTACCTCTTGTGCACTTTCTCCTGTCTTTTCCCATATCTGTCGAGGAATTGTCATGGAATCGTAGAATACCAGGTTGGAAGAGACCTCAAGGATCACCTGGTCCAACCTTCCTAGGCAAGAATTTGCACAGTCTAGGCGAGATGGCCCAGCACCATGTCCAGATGAGTCTTAAACGTGTTCAGCATAGCGGAGTCAACCACTTCCCTGGGGAGATTATCCCAATGATTGACTGTTCTCATTGTGAAAAATTTACCTCTCCTGTCTAATCAGAATCTCCCTGGGATTAACTTGTACCCGTTACCCCTTGTCCTCACCATGTGACTCCTTGTAAAAAGGGAGTCTCCATCTTCTTTGTAGCTCCCCTTTAAGTACTGGTACATGGTGATGAGATCACCTCTAAGCCTCCTTTTCTCGAAGGCTGAATAAGCCCAGCTCTCTCAGCCTATCCTCATATGGCAGGCTTCCCAGACCCTTGATCATCTTGGTGGCCCTTCTCTGGACCCCCTCCAGCCTGTCCACATCTTTTTTGTATAATGGGGACCAGAACTCTACACAGTATTCCAGATGTGGCCTGATAAGCACCGAGTAGAGTGGGAAGTTGTGTATCAAAACATATGAAAAATATCACGCTTTTTTGGTAAAAGCCTTTTTTTTCTCCCCAGGCAGAGTGGAGGAGGTCCATGAGGACAGGCCAGCATCAAAATCAACCTCTGCTGAGGCAATCCCAGACAAAACTCCAAGCCCTTGCTCCACACAGGTGTTTCCACAAGTCAATACCACGGAAACCAATCCCACCTCCTTAGGAGATTCCCTATTTATCCCATCATCAACCAGTCTCCCTGCTGACACCACGGGTTTGATTCAGAAACACCAGCCCTTCTCATCTGGGATTATCCGGATCTCTTGGAAACGTTGATCACCCGTCATTTCTCAACTGGAGCAATTTCCATGTTGGCTCTAGAAGACGCATCTGCTTTCATCACTTTTAATAGCTATGAATATTAAATGGAAACGGGTATCTATATTTAATAGTCTAGCCTGGCTGCCAAAAGATAGATGGATTTTCACAGCCATCTGCAGATGCAGGCACAAGCGGTACTTTTGTGGTTATAAAGAATTACGCTGGAAATTAATCATCAAAATAGTACAGCAAATAATCATTCATAAATCATTCCAAATTTGGGTGATCACTTAGCAATTATCACCAACCTGGCAAGGCTATTTCTTCTCCCTGCTAATGCAAATGGAAAGCTGTTCAAGCAAATGGAGACCTAAAAATAGCCAACATTGGTTGCTCGTGACAAGCTGTGACATTTCCTGAAGTCACATTTGGTGGAAGCAGGTGGTGGGCGCCAGCCAAAGAGGGAGGACCCCAGCCCAGCAATGGGGCTCCACAGAACAAATCCAGAGCTCAAAGACCACGGCTCCTCACAAAATATCCCATCAGATTCGCCTGAAATCCATAAGTACTGTGGAGAGAAGTGAAAGGCATAAGTTTTGCAGAAATTTAAGTCTTAAGACTTGAGTGACGTGATCTATGTTGGCCCAAGGTTGCACAGGGGGTTGGATCAGAGACCTCCAGACCTAAGTTACTCCACGACTCCAAGCTAAGTGCAACTTTTTCACTTGTAATAATTGCTTTTGGTTAACAAATCGAATGTAATGCTAAGTTGCAATAACAAGGGAAATTCAACATATGTATCTGGTTAAAAATTAATAGGTAAAATAAGCAGGATACAAAAATGGGCTTAAAAATCTTTGGAGGATAGCCTGGACAACACAGCATCCTTCTTCTACCAGGCCATGTTGAAATAAAGAAGGTAAGCAACTTCTTCTGTTTTGATTTAAAAAAATATTACTACTAGCTCTTGATTTCTCTAACTGTGATTTCCTTAATACTTTGGTGCAGCTGGTTGGAGCCAAACCTAAGGGGAGAAATGATGCTTTAACGTGGCCCTACAGCGCTTGCTTTTTTGGTATACAAACACCACAGTGACACAAGGACTGAAAAGACTATGAACTAGAGACCAAAGGGATAAAAACCAGCTGGGGTTAATCTCTCTGCCTTGCATTCGGGACAAATTACAGCTTACAAGGAAAGCAACCAGGCAAATACACACCGTTACAGTAGGGAATGTGTCCAAGGGAGCCAGGAGCCCAAAACAAAGGTACCAAGTCTGATGCAATGAAAATGCCTCCTTGCAAGGAACGATACTCCCAAGAGGAGGCTGCACAAGGAATTTGTTCTGAGACATCAGAAAGTTGATGCCATCAAGGAGGCTAACCAAAACGATCAATAGGTCTTGATCTGCTCTGGCACCAGCCCTTCGCCATTCTCCTTGTGACTGATCCTTCTGCGCTGATGAAGACCCGTTTCTAAACGAGGTGAGCAGTCAGCTCCATCCTGCCGATCGCACGATAACCCATCTGGGCCACCAGCCTGAAGCAAAATCCACTTTACAGCTGGAGCTGCCTTGGGACCGCAGCCTCAGCGCAGCACCGGCACCCACCAGCCTCCATGAAACAAATGTTTGCTTTGGTGCAAGCAGACCCTACCCAAAACTTTTCTTACATGCTGCAGGAATACCAGAGAATCACATTTCCAAGAAAAACCCACACTACGTTTCATTTTCAGGATTCAATTGGCAAGCAAACAATATTTGTCCCATTACAGCACAGGACTATACAGGAGATCTAAACTCATAAATTTCTTTTGGCACAAACTATCCTTGCCATAAGGGTCTTGAAAACAGTGAAACTACACCAGGGATGAATTTTGACCCACCTTATGTTACCTGCTTCCTTTCCTGTGAAATACATATTAAAATACAAGCCTGAATGGAGAGTGGACATACCAGCCCATTAATGCACGTAAAGGACTTCTTGTTTCTTGAAAGAAAAGCACTGGGAAAGCACTAAGTATGTTTATTACGATTACTGCAGCATTCCCAGTCCAGCTATTGAACATTTTATTGCTGCAATTAGAAAATGATGATGTTACCAGTCAATAAGCCTCAGCAGCAAATGCTGCACTTTATCCCGATTGCAGTCATTCTCTCTTTCCGGCACATACGGGATTTTCCAATTACCCGATCGCCTAAACAACTCCAATGAGCTCATAAGTTAGGCTACAAAGATGTACAGATGGGTTTAAAATACACCGAAAGGCAGGGTCTAAACTCAAAATAAGATGGACACAGTGGAGAAAAGGAGACTGAAAGACAGGACATGATAAATGCAAGATACCACGCTACATCAGTAGAGAACCAATCCAACAGATACTGGGCAACCGCCTGGTTAGCAGGAAAGGAGCCAATAATCATGGCTTATTATAAATCCAATATAAATTACAATGGATCTTTTAGAAGCGAGCTAAAAAAAGCAAATAAATTCAGGGTTATAGGAACAGAACAGTCGTATCTGAGACACATGATGTAATTTCCACTAAGTCCCCAACAGCCTATGCCTGGTTTGGGATACTGCACTCCTCAGACAGATGTGCACCATAGAAAGACACCCATGAGGATGAGACTGGGGCTGGAAAACACATCCTGCAGGGAGAGACTGAATGAAAGGACAGCATTAGGCAGAAGTGGGAGAAAACTGACCGGAGACATGCTAACAGTCTAGAAATAACAACTTTTTTTAAGTATAGAAGGGACTGATCTGTTCTCTATGTCCACAACAGACAAGAGAAGAAGCCATGAGCTTAAATGGTTGCGATGACTCTGGATATGTGGGACAACTGCCTAAGCCCAGGGGCAGGGACCGGGGGACTCCAGCACTGGAGATGTCTGGGGACAGGAAAAGCGACCATCTGCAAGCATCGCTTCAAGGGAGATAGATAGATAGATAGATAGATAGGTAGATAGATAGATAGATATGTGTGTATATATGTGTGTGTGTATATATATATATATGGGATGAAACATGGGCAGGCATCAGTGCTGTCTCCAGAAGCATTTCAAGTGAATTTCTTCAAAAGCTTTCCAAAACTCTTCTCAAGATAAGCCAGCAGGACTTTGCAGGGAGATTTCGGTTTGCTGGCTTTTG
Organism: Platalea leucorodia; assembly: GCF_965183815.1. Classification (NCBI taxonomy): domain Eukaryota; kingdom Metazoa; phylum Chordata; class Aves; order Pelecaniformes; family Threskiornithidae; genus Platalea; species Platalea leucorodia. The sequence goes on from NC_138834.1 coordinate 12,634,930, forward strand.
GAGGAGGTGGTAAGTTGTTTGGTTTTTTTTTTTTTTTCTCTGCCCTTTGACTACAATATTCTGCTCTCCATTTCCATTGGAATAAAAAGTCTGGCAACCACCAGAATTATGGAGCCAGACCTCAAATCTGCTGCACCAGAGTCACAGGGCCCAAAGAGCAAAGCTGGCAGGGAACACAAGAGATAAAAATTAGTCCAGCTGATGCTTTTGTTAAAACACTGGAGAGTCCAAGTTAGCCCCACTGGACATGGCCAAATGTCCCCTCCTGTCCCCTGCAGACAGTTCTGAATAGCAATGAAAAAAAATGGTGGTGAAGGTGTGATTATATATGAGTGGAAACAACCGCTCATTATCAGATAATTGGTGGCTCATGCTGCACATCTCATCACCAGAAAGGAAAATAAAAAAAAAAAGGCCTGATAAAAATAGAAACTTTTTCATTGTACAGCTCAGAACAGCAACGACACGCAAAGTACCGACCTCCCAGTAACAGCTCGCGGTGCAAAGCTCCGCTCCGCTGCCAGCGTGTGTTAACACCTGCCTCCTGGTTTGCAAGCACAGCTAATCACGGGCCCCAGGGACAGCAACTTTGCTTTTATTCATACCTGCGAAACCAGCCAGGCTGCTTCCCTGGGAGGGGATCCTTGCGGGAAAAGCCCGGACTAGCCCCACCGGCACCGCGGCGGGAGGCAAGCGTACAACCCAGGTGCCTGCAGCATCACTTTCTGGCTCCTTGTTTCCTTTGCGAGTCCAGTAAGGGTCCAGGGGGCCCCAGCACCTCCAGCCAGAGAGACTGGGGGAGCCCAGCACGCCTCCAAGGGGTGCCACATTTCAGTGGATCAAACCTTTATGGAGCAACTATCACCAGGGAAGGAAAAAAAAACTGTTATATGGCCACCCCATGCTGGGCGAGGACCAGTACCAGGAACCGTGATGGAGAAGGTCGTCACCGAGAGCCCATGCAGACATGCGCTGCACTGCTACAGACCATCTCAATGGACTGAGCCTGTCCATCAGGACCTCCACTTCCCAGCACATCCCTGACAGCTCTGAAGCCGCTTGGTCCTCCTGGGAGAAGCCTGAGGAACACTTTGGGGTTGGGTCCAACCAGTGCACACAAAGACAACAACCTCCCTGTTTCTCAGAGCAGCTATTCTGCCGTAGCAAAAGGATTTCTGCCACCCAGACTCCCTAACATTCCTGCCTCCCCTTCCCCAGGGATTCAAACTGCAGAAGACATCCCCTTTTATAATCATAGAGTCATAGAACTGCTTGGGTTGGAAGGGACCTTTAAAGGCCATCTAGTCCAAGCCCCCTGCAACGAGCAGGGACATCAACAACCAGATCAGGTTGCTCAGAGCCCCATCCAGCCTGGCCTTGAATGTTTCCAAGCATGGGGCATCTACCACCTCTCTGGGCAACCTGTTCCAGTGTTTCAGCACCCTCATCATAAAAAATTTCTCCCTTATATCTAGTCTGAGGATGTCTCGTCTGCAGAGGGAACCTGTTCCCTCTTTGCACCTTTAACAACCACAGGTTTTTGTGCCAGAATTTCATTCACAAATCCCTTAAGGAGTTTGCTAAGCATAGAGGAGACCTTCCAACTTGTTAGAAGATCAAAACGACGTGCTGCACACTAGGATCGCTCTGTCGGCTCCCTGGGTACCACTCTGCATTAAATTAAATTAAAGCAGACATCGTAGGACACTGCCCAGAGAGAGGCTCCAGGCTTGCTAAGGAAGTCAACCCCAAATCAGTCCATGTGTGCTACCCAACGAGTCTCAAAGTCCAGCTGCTCCTCTTCTGCAGATTTCAAGAACGAAGGAACGATGGCAATGCTGCAGAGCAAGTCCCCAGCCCACGCTGTACCCGCGAGTACCCAGTTCCCCTTTCAACACAACCTCCACCATGGGAGTTTGATGGTAACATTGAGATCTTCCCTTTGGGCTATTCTTGGGTCATTAAATTACTCGGCAGATGGAACGAAGATCAATAAATCCATAGTTCAGGCTGCCCTGATAGTGCTTGCATTTAAAAATATCCCAAGTCAAATTCCTGCGGCAGGTATCAGGTTCAGCCCCAGAAACCTCTTTAGGTGGAGCAGATGCACCCCAGGGCTGCCAGCTCCATTGCAGACTCTCTATTCTTTCATATTCTATTTTTCCATGGAGTCTGCAGTCCACCAGGAAGAACACACCGGGATAAGGAAGCCTCCAGGCAGCCAAACCCTGGGTGATGAGGGGCTTTGCTCTTCTGGGAAAAGGTTGGGATGGTGAGCTTGCGGGAGGCCCCATCTCCTCCCAGCATCGGTCTGAAATTTTGCACAGACAGGCTGGATATTTGGCTACTCACTCCACCAAACCCCACATAAAACTGCCTGCAAAAGCATTTATCATCTTTGGATATAGTCATATCAGTAATATAGAACCAAAAAACCTCCGTGACCCATTCTGAGTCTCCAGGGCCAAAAAGATCCACATCCAGATGAACACTACAAATTTGCACTTCACTAAACCATCCCTCCTCTCATTTATATGTACACTCCGAATTTGCAGCCAGCACGCAATCCAAGACAACTCTGCAGGGAGGACTCGCACTACCTATGGCTTTGGGACTATCTCCAAGTAGATCGGCGAATATTTAGCCCCACAGACACAAGTGCCGTCATAAATAATTGAAAGTCATTTGCTCTGGTCTAACAGATGAACAAAGACATGAAAAAATGTACGAACTTTGTTATTTAATTGTGTCTGTCCATTTACTCACTAAATCCTTTAGTATCCAGTGATTACTATGAATTTGTGCCGCTCCCGTACATTGAAATGGAGGAGCCACTACAGTTTGGTGGCACCACAAGCAAGGGAACAAGAAGTCCCTGCGTCTCCGCAAGCACTGCAGGCAGGAGCAGGCACTGAGTGGCACAGGGCTGGGCATGAGCAGCTCGCTTAGCCTGAAACAAGCCAGGAGAAATGCAGAAGTGGCATCAAATCCAAACGTCACGATATTTTGGGGGAAATGAGTTTTCTTCAGAGCAGAAACTCACATAAGAGATCACCATCGAGGATGTGGGGCGATGCCCTCTTCTTCCACAGACAACGGTAACGGCACCCTGGCACACAGCTATTGAAAACCATGGAAGGTCTTGGATGTCTTCCTAAGTGCGTCACCAAACATGCATTTTTAATGATGCTTATACATTTTCCAGGCTCAGGTCTATCTACGATTTCAGTGGTGCGAGGAGGGGAGCTCACATATGGGCTGGCCTCTATTCCTGACATCCATCAGCCAAAGGCAGCACTGCCAGTGGCAGCGCTGGGACTCAGGAACGGGGCGGCATTTGAGCGGCACATCAGCTAACAGGAGCTCCCATCCTTCGCAGGGTAACGTCATCCTTGGTGTAACCAGGACCACTCCCACAGGGTTCACCACAGATGAACCTGGCCCGTGATTTTTTTATTTTTTTTACCAATAGTGTCTTTTTTTTCTGGAAGTCTCCCATCAGCAGGGAACACACAACATGCCCCAGGGTCTTCCTCATCCCCGTGGAAACCAGTGGGAGATGTACAAAGGACACTCCTACATTCCTGTCAGTCTCTCCTTCCTCGCTAACCCTCGGTAACAAGAACGAGATGACAAGGGGCCTTGTTCCCGGGGAGGGGGAGCAGCGACACAAACGGAGACAGGGAAGAGACTGCAGGGCCGCGATAGCACTGTCCTCATCAAACCTGCAGCCACCGCAGGATCACACATAAGACAGCAAAATTCGTCAGTGCTGGGGGTTTCGGACGGCTAGCACCAGTGCACAGCAGTGAAGGTCTGCTGGGACACAGGGGCTCAGCTCCCGCGGGTGCGCCAGGGGCTGGGCAGCCTGTCCCAAAATCTCTGCTGCTGTGATGTTGCCCGGAGCAGCTCAGGAGAGGGCACACTGCAGCCTCCCTTCTCCCACACTGCCCAGCTAACGCGCCCCTGGCCCTTGAGACCCGGGGTTACGCACAGGGACGTCCCTGCAGGCTCCTAAGCTCAGCTCACCCAAGGTTTTGGAGAAAGCCTTCAACAGCCACCCAGGCTGAGCTGGATGCGACACCCTCCCATTAAGGCATGCCCTTATGTGCATTTAAATCTCTCCGAGCCGCCTGTGCTCAGCTTACTTGCGTGTAAGAGGATCAGGGCAGGTGTAAGTTACCCACCTTCCTCCAATTCCCCAAAGGTCAGGACAGGCCAGCGGAAAAGGAGGGATGCTGCAGGACCTGGAAGTCTCCCAGCCCCTTTGCTCTGCTGCCCAGCATGTAACTGAGAGCCCCAGGCACGGGGAGGGTGAAAGCAGGTCACAAGCAGCCCCAAAAAGGTGTCCGACTTACACCTCCTTCCCACTTCTACCTTTGGATTTAAATCCTACCCCATCAGTACTCACACGCAGGCAAAGCCCCGGAGCACGCACCTCCGCTAACCTCCTCCTGAGCACCGGCCACCCCAGGGGAGCCGGGACAGGCTCGTGAAGGGTTTGAACAGGACAGAAAGACAAAGCTTCAGTTAGTCCCTCTGCAGGGAAGATTTTTACATTGTAGTGAGGATTCTTCCAACAGAGAGCAAGGGTGAAGCTTCAGTAAAACACAGAATTTCACCTAAAAGTGAGAGACTTCCAGCGAGGTATGTAGCAAACCTGCACCAAGGCAAGCAAACGCATCGAGGGCGCAGCGAACTGTTCACCGCAGGCTGGAGGGCTCAGATACACGTGGCGACAGATCCAAACGCAAGTTAACTGGATGCACGCCTTTGCAAACTAACAACTGCTAACAAGTCTTCAGTAATTACCGGTAATCTTCCCCTGGGTAAGGCGGGATGAACGCCTGTGCAACAAAATGTATATTTTACTTGACATGTTTGTTAATTAAAAGCTGCAGTTTATCAGCAAGCCTTCTTAATTCACAACGAACAGCGAAGCTGCAGATACTAATTAGTGGGCTGCACAGTATTAGATCCAGCTTGCTGCTAAGCTGCCAGCGGTCTGGCGCAAGATGCCCAAGACAGCAGGAGCACGAGGAGGAAGCCCCTATTTTCCCCACTTCTGCAAAATACTGTTGAGAGGCTAAAACGCCGCGTGTCAGAGGATGCTACGGCACGGCACAGCGCACGGGCATGCCAGTGCTCGCACCAAGAGCAGGCTGGCACCGTGGCACTGGTCACAGTTGCCTAAGGAGACACCTTTCCCTTGTCTTTTTCCCTCCTTCCTTCCACTTGCTGGGCAGCAAGATTCCCCAAACATGCCAGAGCAGAGAGGCAACAAAGCACTATTCTCCTCGAGGGCGGCAAAAGAGAAATCCTTAACGGGCAAACAGCCCTAACAACCTATTTCCTACAAAACGAAAGGTAATTTAATCAGTCCCACTCAGTGACAAATTGGCCCATCACGGCCAGGGCTCCGTCAGATGTTCAAACAAAGTTAAAGCACTAAGTAGTTACTCCAGCACCGCTGATGAGCGCCTGTGGTGGGAACCCTTCTGCCACGCACGGGTGATGGATCGTCACATGTAGGCTCCGTGCCCGGCACCTGCCACCTTCACATCCCCATGGATCACTTCAGCAACAGCAAGTTCATGCTCCAAAAGCCTACAAGGTGTTACAAAAATCATCATCATCATCATCTATTCCTTGGCTTCCACTCAATCTCTACAGATCCCAGGCAATCCCATGCAGCTCGGTGGGATCACCTGTCCTTAGGCGCTCATCATCATCGTCTATTCTTTGGCTTCCAATTGATCTCTACAGCTCCCACACGATCCCACACAATTCAGTGGGATCACCTCTCCTTAGGTGCTGCTCCAGTCGATGTGCCATGCTCTTTGAACGAGGAGACTCCAGGAGATGCAGCAGCTCCCGACATGTCTCTCGTATGTCCTTGTGTCTCTTTTTGTCCCTCTCTCCCACCCCACAATGTGAGTCCAGCCATGGGCCTCACGATGGTGGAGCTGCAACATCTCCAGGTTGACAAGAGTCAGCTGATGCAAAAGCTGCTGGGGTGACACAGCAGGTCTACAGAATAGCCTTTTTAGCAAGGCCTGCTGCAACAGGGCAAGGGGGAATGGTTTTAAACTAAAAGCAGGTAGATTCAGACTAGATATAAGGAGGAAATTTTTCACAATGAGGGTGGTGAAACACTGGAACGGGTTGCCCAGAGAGGTGGTAGATGCCCCATCCTTGGAAACATTCAAGGCCAGGCTGGATGGGGCTGTGAGCAACCTGATCTGGTTGGATCGATGTCCCTGCCAATTGCAGGGGGGATGGATTAGGCGCCCTTTGAAGGCCCCTTCCATCCCAAAGCATTCTGTGATTCTATAAGAAGAGAGAGGAGCAGGCACAATGTGAACTCAAGTTACTCAAGTTTCATCAAGTTACTGGAAATCTGAAATCTGCCTGGGAGAAGTTCTGTATTTAATGAGACAGAAAAACTGGAGGAGATGGAGGGATGGGAGTAAAAAGAGCTAGGAGACTGTCCAGCAATGTGAGGAGGTCTGTGGAAAAGGGCAGCGTTTTGGTCCCTCCCTTCCAAAAGCAAAACAAAACAACAAAACAGAACAAAACCACCCAACCCACCCTCCCCCCCTCCACATCCTACAGCTCAGAGAAAACTTTTTCCAAAGCTTTCCCAAATCTCTGGTCCTGTCAGAAAATAACAGCACAGTAAAGAGGGCAGAAGTGTTTCTTGTAGTCACCGCTGATGACCCACTGCAAGATCAGCAAGGGGGGACTGTGTGTCCCCGGGGGCTCCAGGAGGCCATGCCAGACCACACAGCACTGCCTGGGGGGACAATCCTACTTCCAGCCTGTATTTACTCCTAGCTCCTTTCCACCTCCACCTCCTTGGGCCAGGTCTGTCCTCACAGCTCTGCTCCTTTCTATCTGTTCCAGCTGGAGGTCCTGTTTTTCGATGCCGAGTTATCCAACGCAGGAGTGCGCCCGCAGTCCCCCACAGCGCTGCCTACATGGGAAATATCTCTGATACCCAACCTACCACATCGCCTTCCAGCTTGAACACAGCAAGAACGGGAACAGGCACGGACAAGAACACATTCATGCCGCTCTTCATGATGGAGGGACCTTCCCAACCCCGTGCTGCAGGGTCTTTTCCTGTTTTTGTTTAGAAGAGTTCACCTCTAGAGCCCTAGAGCCACTCGCCCCTTGGGGGAGGGATGACAGCATTAAATGTAAGGTGGAGAGGGCAAAGCAAGCTGTTCCCTCAAGGCTGGTTCGGGGTGGGATGCTGACACCCCCAGGGAAGACACCCAGCCATCTCAACAGCTTGAGTGGTCCTCATTGGCTTCCTCCTCCCTGCCCAAGGCCGCAGATAACACCGAGCAGCTCTACCCGGCACGCTCCCCCCACACCAGTCTGCTGGGACATGTTGGTACGGCAGCCTGCGAGCCACAGTGACACAGCCAGACGGACAGACATCACAAGGCATGATCCTTCGGTGACTGTGTCCCACAGCCATTTTCCTTTTGGGAGCAGAGGAGCACAGCACTTCCCTTGCCTAGTCGTTACACAACTGTTCCTGCTGTGTGCCAATGGATCCAAATCCTTTTTGGCATCAAAATCCTGCCCTGAGGTCAATGAAGTGATGTCCATCTCCGGCAACATCACAGCCAGGCTGCATTGGCGCTCAGGGAAGATGAACTGCAAAGAGAAGCTCAGCAGGGCTTGCACTATTTGGGGCATCTTTACCTTCTCAAACACGATAGCTCCTTCCTGGATACAGTACCACACCTGTGTTTTACTTTGCAAATTCAGGGATCACCTAGCCTGTTTTTCTTTTTTTCTGGTGATGATGTAGATGACTGCCATGGGTCGGGGAGGAGGTTTCAAGAACCAAGCTCCTATGCCTTCACCCTAATGGACAACAGGTTAAAACCACCCCTAAGCTGCCTGAGTTCATGCCAGGACTGGGGCAATCAGGGAGCCTCAACAAGCACTTTGAGGCTCCTTGGTGTTCATCCACCACTGCAACAAGCCAGTACAACTCACCGAACCACGCTGCACCATTCCTCCTTATGGCCAGGCTCGTTTTCTGCTGGATTAGCAAATGTAAAGCCAGTTTTGATCCCCCCAGGAACTGCAAGCAGAGCAGCGATGACTGCAGGGACACATGCTTTGACAGCAGCTCTGCAGGACCACAAAGCAGGATGGGCAGTGGCTCCCTGGGGTTGGGCCACACTGCTCTCTACACAGCAGTTACTATCAAGGATTTACTGCAAAAAGATCCTCTAAGCCAGCAGTTTACCCCTGGAATCGCTTCCCCGTCAGCAGCCCCCAGTCCAGGTTTGGCTGGGAAATAGCACAGACAGGGAGAAGGGCAGTCATTCCAATATAGCATCTTCTCCCTGAAGTGCTGTGCTGGCTGCCAGTGCCGCCTAGTCAGTAAAAAAGGAAAAAAAATAAATCCATTTCTGCTGTACACAGGGCCTCTATTTGCGGACCCGTTCGGATGGAGCTGGGAGTTCATCTCCGTTCTTTCCAATTCTATAAACACATTTCTGGTCTCTAATTACACCATCAGGCTGTCAAGATGGCCACTTCCTCCCTAATTACTCCTCTTTGTATTTAAGACACAGTAATAAGCCCACATTGTTAGTGATTGCTGCCGATTAGCTCGGAGGACGAGAGCTTCTCCTGCCTTGTGCTGATCCGCTCTGGCACTGATTCTGCACCGCGAGCGCCCGGGCAGCTCATCCATTTCCTCCAGTACCTGTGTGTCCCCAGGGTACGTGCTCTTCCAACTGAGCCACACGTGTGCATGGGCAGGAACCCACCTCCACGACTGCTAGAAATGACCGGGAAAGGGGCAGAGAGGGCAGAATTCAGAGAGTAAATGAACAGTCCCTGCCCTTGGTGCATGCTTCTCCTACCTCGCTGAACTTCGAGACTGCTTGCTGCGAAGGAAGCAGCTTGGCCAGCTCAGCAGGCAATGCAATGCTCCCCGTTGCAGAGCAGGACTCCCATCGGATGCTTGCTGCCCTACAAGCTCATCCTAGCAAGCCCCGTGGGGCTGCAGAGGCTGCCCAAACCGCTGCGGTGCCTCGTCGTGTGCACGCAGATACCCGCGCATCCACCTCCACCGTCCGTGGGGCCGAGGGCAGCTGAAGGGGTGGCTCCTTCCTTGCTTCTGCAAGCGAACATCCCAGCCGCTCCTCCCTTTGCTTACGCTGGTTAAAATAAGCAAGGATTTCCACATCATGAAACATCTCTAAACATCCCCATGGACACCCCCATATCGCTATTTCACCGCTGCAGCTGGTAAAACCATCTAGAGCAAAGAAACCCAGGCAGGGCACTATGTAAATACACCCTATGTAACACATTTGATAGATGTAGAACATTCAGTCTTTATTTTAAAAAAGATGAAACCAAGAGCCCTGATTACAGACTTTAAGCGCTTTCACAAAGGGAAAACAGCAGCCACAAATGGCTGTTCAACCACTAAAGTCATAACAGAACATCTACAGCCCTTCAGCAGCGCAAGCCAGGCACAACCCCAGTGCAAACTACAGACATCTAACCCTGACAGCAGCTAACCCAGGAACAAAACGACCAAGGAGCCAGTGGATTTAGCATCTCTTCATGCTTTTACATCTCAGCGAGATGCCTTTCTAGCTGATTTGCTTTCCAGAGAAACGATATGGACAGGCTGGATTGTTGGGCCGGGGCCAACTGCATGAGATTCAACAAGGCTCAGTGCCGGGTCCTGCACTTCGGTCACAACGACCCCAGGCAACGCTGCAGGCTTGGGGAGGAGTGGCTGGAGAGCTGCCTGGCAGGAAAGGACCTGGGGGTGTTGGCTGACAGCCGCCTGAACATGAGCCAGCAGTGTGCTCAGGTGGCCAAGAAGGCCAATGGCATCCTGGCCTGTATCAAGAATAGTGTGGCCAGCAGGACCAAGGAGGTGATGGTGTCCCTGTACTGGGCACTGGTGAGGCCGCCCCTCGAGTACTGTGCTCACTTTTGGGCCCCTCACTACCAGAAGGTCATGGAGGGGCTGGAGCGTGGCCAGAGAAGGGCAACGAAGTTGGTGAAGGGTCTGGAGCACAAGGCTTATGAGGAGCGGCTGAGGGAGCTGGGGTTGTTCAGCCAGGAGAAGAGGAGGCTGAGGGGAGACCTTATTGCTCTCTACAACTGCCTGAAAGGAGGCTGTAGAGAGGTGGGGCTTGGTCTCTTCTCCCCAGTAACAAGCGATAGGATGAGAGGAAACGGCCTCAAGCTGCGCCAGGGGAAGCTTAGGTTGGATATTAGGAAAAACTTCTTCACCGAAAGGGCAGTCAAGCATTGGAACAGGCTGCCCAGGGAAGTGGTTGAGTCCCCATCCCTGGAGGTATTTAAAGGACGGATAGATGTGGTGCTCGAGGACATGGTTTAGTGGTGGGCTTGGCAGCGATAGGTTACCGATTGGACTCGATGATCTTAAGGGTCTTTTCCAACCTTAACGATTCTATGATTCTATATGATTCTATAGCACATAGGAGAAACAGTACGGGATGTGCCTGTGGGTTTCAGGGGACAGGTATTAGATATTACTTTCTATTTTGGCATTCCTCTGCTCATGGATGGACATGCCAAGGAAGGAGGTGTCAAAACTCTCAGGCAAGAGCCCCCCTGGAAGATTTCTAAATAAATCTGGAAAAAGGCTGAATCAACATTTCTGCTTTTGGAAGCAGGCTGCAGCATTGTCCACCACCATCACTACAGCAGCCACGCGTGCCTGGTCCCTCCTCAAAATTTAATCCAACATTCATTGTATAGCAGGCTTGATTTGTACATCAACTTTAAACATTCACTTAAATGGTTTCTAGCAGGGCCATGAAATAAATACACACTGCTGTGTAGGTAGCTATAGAAATTTATTTCTTCATCTACTTATTTCATGGCCCGGGTAGAAACTATTCCCACACACGTGCACCTTGGTGCAGGTGCTCATCGCCCACGAGCCCAACGTGCTGATGACCCAACCCGGGGAGCCCTGGTCGCTGCCAGGTGGCAGCCCAGGATTTGACTTTCATTAGATGATTATCACCTATATTACGATCAAATATTAATGACAGATTACATTTGCTGAGCAGGGGACATGGTAAGAAACTCAGGCCCCGGCACCAAATGCACCAAGTGGACCTGGCAAGGGATATTTCTGTTGCAAATTTCCTCTGCAAGCAGGATCATTGTATTTAGTCGCTTCTGCTGGAAAGGGCTTTGAGATCCTCAAAATTAACTCAAGATAAGCTAATTATCTGTCAGCTACCTACCAACCTTTTCATGCACAGTAAGTGTGGTCTTATTCCTGCTAGCCTGTACTCCCATGGCATAAGGCGGGCGGCTGTAACCTGGTATCGTAATGCAGAATAAAACCCATTATCGTAACACAGAATAAAACACTTGACTCTTTCTCTAAAGATTTCAACACCTCAGTCCCTCTTCCTTAATTTGGCCGATGTTATTGAAGCCAACAGACAAGACCCCATCAGCTCTAGCGGAACCGGATCAGGCCTTTAACATACAAATACAGAAGAGTACAAAACATCTCCTTAATTCCTTTTTCACCTTATTTTGTCACTGTGTGAGCTCAAGGTCTGCATTGGGTTCATCTTACAAGCACAAAAGCAACTATTAAAAGCAACCCAAAGCCTCCAGGCTGAGTGCTTTTGTTTGCAAGGAATCTCCTGTGGAGCAAAAAGCCGGGGCCAGCTTTTCCCTGGGCTCCTCATTAAAAGTCATCAGCGTTTTAAACATACCTCAAATGGCTCCTTTTTGGTGAGATAAGTGGATTTAAGGCCAAAATTTTTGTAGAAAACAACTATTACAGCATGAGGATTTCTAAATGAAAAGCAAAGCATCCTTGGGAAATATTTTCGTTTCCAGGAAAAGTACTGCATTTCCAATGGGGAACGTACTTATCACAGAGACTTTCACCGCACAGTTTGCACATCACATTTTTTACAGTACATTGATTTTAAAAGTCAACATTCTCCCAGCTTTGGGGTTCAGTTTGCTGCTAAAACGTGAAAACTATTTGCTTTTCATGTTCCAGGGCCAAGATCCCTCTACGTTTGCTAAATATGCTCCACATGTGGCATACAGATGTGCCCCCTGCCATACAGGGAAACCTTTATACATGTCAAATGCAATGCAAATACAATGCAAAGCTTCCCCAAAAGCATCATTTTCCCACTGGAAAATGGGGGAAAGACGCTTTTGGGGTAGAAAAAGACCAATCCAGCCAGGAAAACAACCCCCACCTCATCCTGCTGGCACGAAGCACCATCACAGAGCCTCTGGAAGCTCCAGCATCAGGAGATGCTGGAGGTACATTAAAGGCAGCCTGATAAACCCAATATTCACTAAAATGGAGGAAAAAATCAGGCTGTGATTTGGGGTGTCCACTCCAAGAGGGCTGCGTGTTGCCTTCAGCCCCTGCCACGAGTCTCTCGCTCTGCCCAGGGCTATGGAGATCAGGTGGGGCATCTTCTTTCATAGGAAAGGCTAATGAAAGACATCTGAAACTATTAAAAATCACACCTATATTTTGCACATATAATACAATACGGATTAAATTTTACACGTGCAGTCCCACGATTAATATGTTCGATGTGCCCAGGAAAAGAAGTGCACGTGTCCGTGGTGGCTGCAAGCAGCCGCAATCGTTTTGCCTGCACCAGGCAGAACAAGGGTGGACACTTCAACTGCTGGGTGAGACTACAGGGAACCAGCACAGGCAGAACTACGGAAAACCCCGAGGATATTTGAATTTTAAAGTTGCTAAATTGCAAAAAAAAAAGGGCTCTGTGCTCTCTATCACTCCCTGTTGCCAAGACACCGAGGCCATCTAACGCCTTCCCAGTCCCAAACCAGAAATAATTTGACCTCAGACACCCTTGGAAGACATCTCCCAAGGTTCACGCCTTGTGGTTACCAAGGTCCCCCCGAAGCCCCACTCGCCGTTTCTCCCGTGCTCACCACTCACCGCCTTCCCCTCGATTTTCATGCAACAGGAATCAGGCTGGTTTCAGCTTTTTGTGAGAATAATTCTGGTTTGGGGCATTTTATTCTCCACTCAAGCCTAGTTACATAAACTGCTGTGCATGCGTGTCCAGATCTCCTGTTACATGCATGTCCTTACGTCACCCTGCTAGAAAAACAGCTCAAGAAGAAAACCAAAGGAAAGAGGACAATCTGGATTTGATAAAAAAGCTTTTTTTTTTGGTCATCTGAAGCCTGCTGTAAATCCTCAGTTGCTTGAATTTTGATTTGACCTATTTGCATTTCTCCTTTCCATGCCTTTTTCTGGCAGAAGGAAATTACATTTAGATAAAATAACTTACTGTGAAGTGATGCTTGAGAGTAGGACGGAGGCGAGTGTCCACGTGGACTGCGCAGGGACCCGATCAAGGGAAGCCTGATGCTCACGTGCTGCTCCGCAGAGACAGCTTCAGACCACGCATTAATGAAAATAAAATGGGACCAGCAGTTGGAACCGGCCACTTTAAACACTTGTATCTGAAGAAGACGGGATGACTCATCTCACCTACCTCTGACAGCCAGAAATGGGAAGTCCATATCTGAGCAGATCCCCCAAGCTTCCCTTAGGGTTGGAGACAACCTATTTTGGGAGGAAGCAAAGAGCTCTCGGAGGTGCCCAGTTCTCTATATAATGACAAAGACAGTCTGGGTCAAGAGATCAGGCTTCAGCTTTTCAATTGGATATAAGGTGATCTCACCTAGAGTGAGGTGAGATGAATCCAACACAGGAGATAGCGACATGATTCCTAATGAATATTTGTAGGAGACAGTGACTTGATTCCTAATGAATTTTTGTAGGATTTGTGACTTTTCCTTCCTTAAACCTATTAATTATGCCAAACTACATCCAAAGAGCAACAATTGATGTGACCACCAAGGAAGTCCAGGTGTGCATCACCCACTGCCACCAGTTCCCAGCAGGAACGGACTCTCTGGGCACCACAGCAATATAAATAAAGCACAGTAAGCAACGAGTTGTGCCCAGGATCAGAGGAGCCCTCAACGGTCTGGAAGGAAGGTTCTGAACATCCCAGAAATCCTCATTTCTCACCATCATCCCTCTTCTTTGCTGTGTGAGAAGCATGGTTTCGCTTGGCCCCTCCACCGACGACGCAACACAAAAGTTGTCTGAATTGAAAGGCGGGACCCCCCCTTGAAGACCTGTTCTGCTTCATCCTAGGATCTGACCCAGAAAAAACACACCAAAATTGTTCGGTAGTGCTCCCAAAACAGGGATTTCTGCCCCAAAGCAGCGTGGATTTGAGCAGAGAGCATTGCTTGCCCCATAAACAACAGCACTCCCGCATGCCCAGTGCTGAGCTCTCCTGGGACTGGCAATGGGAAATGCCTGGAGTAACCTCGGGAGCAATAACAGATAGGAGATAGCACAGCCTTAAATTATAGCTCACCGCCACTCAGATGTTCCTGGAGAACATCTCTGCCTCTCGCGATATGTCAGACTAACGCATGGGCAGGCTGGATTACAGTACAAACACAGAAACGCACTCATTTCATCTCAACTGCAAAGTAATTTGGCTTATAACTGAAAAAATATATCTAATTTACTGAAACCAAGTAACAGGTCCAAACGGACTGTAGCAAGAACTAATTTACCCATTACAAACAAACCAATTCTTTTTTGTGATATTAAAGGCACACAAAAGAACAAACTACCATAAAATTTAACCTTCTTAGCAGTAAAACTTAGTAAATCTGAACCACGGGTGATTTACTGTATTTTTTAAACACCTGATAAAGCAGAAAGAGCAAGCGCCACTCACTTTACAAATCTCAAACCAAACCAAGAAAGGACGGAGCACGCAATGCCCAAGAGCCCCGTCTGTAGGTAAGATGCCGTGCTGCCACGCGAACGCCACCGACAGACCCACACAGACTATTTTCCATATTTCTCTGTCTTCCAGGGCTCCTGCGTGGGGTTAAACACCCCCCCATCCCGGGAAGGCACCTCGCTAGCTAGAGCAGCCCCTCCATCACTCCCCAGCACATCTGCACGGCAGGGGAAGGCACCACGCCGGATGCCGAGGGAGTGCACGCTGGGCTGGATCCGTCCGGCAGCGACGGCAGGAGGACGCCGGGAAGGCCACTAACCCTTGTGAAATTTATTCAGACAGCCGGCGTTGCAGAAGGAACGGATGGATCCTGTCTCCCAGCAGCCCCTACCCTTCATCCCCACAGCAGGATCGCTCTCGCAGAGGCTACATGGCTGTTAGCTTTAGGATGGAAAAAAAAAAAGAAATTAAAAAAAAGAAAATGTCCTTATTCAGCAGTCAGCCAGGCGGCTGCATCGCTGCACTTACAGTTCCACATTTCACATAATAAATTCTTGCCACATGCTCTTAGCAGAGCACTACGGCACCCAGCTCGCAGCAACCATCAAACCACCCTCTTACCAGCATGCACCACGGAGCAACCCTTAACTCCATCTCTGCCAGAAACAGGCATCATCCCGCCAAAAAAAGGGGGGGAAAAAGATAACACCAGGTCCTACCACGGGGAGGTTTCGCTGAGGCTGCCTCTGGAGCAGTGCTGAACAGGCTGTCAGATATTCAGTCTGAAAACCAAAGGCATGCTGTTTTGCAGGGTGAGGATGATATTTGGAAGCTTGTCCCTTTAAATGCTGCTGGAGGTTATTTTTAGGACACTTGCTTAAAATATGTCAGAATTTCTTTATTTTTATCAGAAACTTCATTAAACATTTCACTCGCGCAGCTACATTTCACATCTCCCAAGCAGCTCAATAACAAAACCTCTGAGGTTTCACGACCGCATGCCCTCCTGATGTCTATTTTCTCGCCCCTCCATTGTGGGACGATTGGATTTTCCCAGCCTTTAATATTTTACTGGTCTCCGGAGAACGAGCAAGTCCGGAGGAAAAATGCGGCATAAATCACAATTCAATATAAGACACGCAGCTGCAGCTAAGGTGTTACTGTGTGATGTGCAGCTAAATACACAATCACAGCTTGGGGAATTGGAGATGCGACTGCTGTCAACTATTTACAAGTACTAATAGTTTATACTTGATAGTTTTCTCCCACTTTAGCTGGATTGCAAGGTTTTTATAGCAACGAAGGAAAGGCTTATATTCCATCTTTTAAATTGCAGCCACTCTCTGTGTATACATATACAAAAAAAAAGGCAGGCACTTTGCAAGCATTCTGGGTGGAAAAAGGACAAATTCCGGAAAATCAAACTATCACCACACTACGCATTTGAGGCAGGGAAAACTAATGCTGGCAATGCACATGCACGCAAAAATTTTATTAACTTGTTTGCAAATATACTCATGCTTTGGGTAAGAACTAGCAGTTTTTCAAGGGGAAAAAAACACGAACACCACAAGAACAGCAATTTTTAATTGGAGGGGAAGGCCCTGATGGGAGTTAGCTCAAAACAAGCACTTCCATTTCTATTATCAGATCCAAGAACCAGATGGAGCCAGGATCTGTGTTTTGACACTAAGATCAGAGCCAATATGTATATACGTCTATATATCAGTATATGTATGTATACATACCGAGAGAGAGGCATACATACACACACGCACATTTGTATGTGTGTGTATATATATATATATATCATATACGCGTCTTTTGCATACAAACACCCAAACCTCATGTGCATTCCTATGATCAGCAGAGCTGCGATTTCCTACAGTCACTCCGTTTCCCTGAAAATCAGACTATTTATGACCAGTTCAGGCACGGCTTCCAGCCCAGGCCCCTGTAGGTGACACCAGACCTACAGGATCAATGCCTTTTTCTTCTTGGGGCCAGCTTTGCACCCCAGGCTTCAAGCACAGCCCGCAGCCTGCTAAGGAGAGAGAGCGAGAGAGGGTTTAATGCTGAGCTGGAAGAACCTTCCACTTGGGTCTGGAAGGCAGGACAGCAAGAGGAGTCGGGCATGGAGACGACCACCTGAGCCTCGCAGAAGTTTGCTCTGGCAGGGAGTGAAGGTCATGAAGCTCAACTAGGCAGGACAAGCAGGGCTGAGCTAATAACCTGCTGGGTATGAACACGTTGGTACAGGGTCCTGGTCAAATATAGAATCACAGAATATCTCAAGCTGGAAGGGAACCATAAGGATCATCGAGTTCAACTCCCTGCATAGTCCCTGGCGAGGTTTCCCCCCTCACCAGACAAACCCATGGCATGTAACTCAGTGATCTCCCCAGGTTTACTATAAGAAAATGCATTGGATGACTGTCTAAATCGCTAGGGAAAAGCTTTTTCCACCAAGACGCTCTTTGCTTTGCTCTTCTAAGCAACTTCCTTATTCTAGAGGTGACTTGAACACAGTTTAGCTATACTCCTATTGCAGTAACTGCAAGGAAGGATCACAGAAAGCAAAGCTAAGATCCTCTCAATCAGTCTAATGTTCACAAACTGCTATAACTAGCTCTGCATCTCTTCTGCCAGCTGCCATGAACCTTCTCCTGCCAATATTTAAGTCACACCCACAGTTACTCATCTAAATGCTTCAAGTTCCCTGTTTAAAATCAGATTGCAGATTTATCCCTGAACTTAATTCACTCCGCTCAAAAACAAGAGTTACCTTGGTCCCAAGATTGGCAAGAGGTGCCTGGGAAATGCTCCCTGCCATGTCACTTTACGTCAAGATGGAATTTCTTCTTGCTTGCTTTCTGTGAGAAATACTCAAATGGTGACGTTACTTCTTGCTGAGCAACGGAAAATCAGTGGGTGAGTGAGTGGTGGGGAAGGGTGTGGGAGGTGAGGGTCACCCAGGGCTGGCCCAGGGGGGCCAGAGGGCAGGAAAAGACCAGGATAAAATGATGAACAAGGGGAGCCAGAAGGAGAAAATTCATCTCCCTGTGGCCCACCCAGCACCCCCACAGACACGCACCGCCTCCCAGATCACCGGCTCGACCCTCAGGCTTTATTGGCACTATCAAACCATTCCATCTCCAAAAAACTGTATCAGATTTTAAAAATACACCCTCCCTTGCAACTTCTACCTTCCAAATACTTTGTGCAGAAGAAAATTAGGCAGGAAAGGTTAGGATGATGATTGTAGTTTGGGTTTAGTCTGACTTCTTTGTCCAAGTTTGATGAAATTCTAAAACAAAGCGGAGAAACTTCAAGTATTTTCTACCTTCCCGTTCCCGAGTGTGACCACTAAACACACATATCCACCAGAAGTCAGAGGGCTATACACTTTAGCGTGACATTACCTTTTCTCATCATTATTATTCAACTGATCTTTTAAACATCCGTAGTCCTTAATTTTCTGGCATCTGCATAGCTGTGCCACATCCATCTCCAAATCTGATCTGAATTCTCTCAGTGCCAGGAGGCACACAAGGCGCGAACATCGTTCTTCCACTTCGATCGGTCTGCGGCTGCGTGCTCTGGAGTCAAGGGCCACAGCGCAGTCTTCCGCCGGTTTCCCCCTCAGGACATGACCGATCCAGCTCCATCTCCTCCTCCTCACTTCGTTACCGATTTTCTCCATCCCTGCCATTTCTGATGCTCGTCGTTTCTGCAACTTTTTTTTTTTTTTTTTTTTTCCCCCAGGAGGAGGTAGTTGGCCTCCTGCCCAACCCCCATGACTTGGAGGGCCAGTGGTTTTTCTGTCAGGGTGGCCTTCCCTTAGGCTGCGTTGGTTCGCGGCACCTTCTTCCATTTTATCCGGTGCACCCTCCGGAGAGGGATCCCCTATCCACCACCCAGGGGACGCGCCTTCTAGCCGTGCAGCCCCAGCCGAAGGTCCATCTCCAAAACCAACCAATAAAAACATTAGACGAATTTTAGAAATCCAGAACTCTAATAGGATTAGTGGTACTAAAACAACTCAAACTCCAGCTCATCCATTAAAAACAATCAGAAATGCTTTATTTGTAGCAGTTGAAATAACTTCTCCCGGGTTCAGCTGCAGAAAGCAGCACTGCGCACAGCCAGGAGGAAGGGCTGCCCCGTGCAAGGACCCGCTGCATCTCTGCAGGCTCTGAAGACCACTCACATACGGGGAGTTTCATCACTCTACGACCTTAGACATTAGTTTAAGCATCTAACCAACTTCAAGGTCTTTCTCAAACATTTTCATACCCATTACACACCCCGAAAGGAGCACAACCGTACAGGCTGCAAAACCCAGCACTCGGCACCAAAATTTCGGTGGATCACACGCACCGAACTCAGCACACCTCCTGCTTTGTTATAGTCTACATGTATAAAATTACATACTGCGTTTTCCACAGCACCTCTTCCTCATTCAGGGCTCAGGAGGGGCTCAGCTCCGTGAAGCGGGGACGTGTGGTGGGAGATCACAACTGTAAGGCTCCAACTGAAGGTGATCCTTCCCCCAGGATGCTCTCCGCAGGCTCCATATCCTCATTCCTTCCCTTCCCTTTCCCCCTCCTCTCCGCAGCTCTCATCCCACCGCACTCGGGGCCAGGAGATGCCTCCTCCTCCTCCTCTCCCTGCATCCACCACGCACAGGCAGCTGCCTGCACTGCCTGCACTGCCCCAGCACACGGGAGGCATGAAACGGGCTTGGAGAAAACAGAAACTTTGGAAATTTCACCTGTTCGGGTTTTCAAAGTTTCTAATGGAAAAACACAAAACCAGCCCCTTTTCGGAGGCCTCTTCTTAACCACGTCGGGGCACATTTGCATTTCGAGAGCAACAGCAGCTACACAAAGACAGGCTCCTCGCCAAATTTCAAGTCCTCACTTCAAACCATATGGGAAGCAGCATGACAAAAACACCTTAAAATAATTCTGGGGACTTCTACCTGCATTGAAACATCATATAATGTACTAAGTATAATATACTAATTATAATAACTATAATAATATACTGTATAATACTGCCGTGAAATACCCTTTCCAGGAATGCCCAAATATTCCAAAACAAAGGAAAAAAAAAAAAAACACCAAAACTCAGCCATATGAATACAACCAGGACCTAAAGAAACAGAACAAATAGTAAAGTTTAATACAACTACAAAGAAATGGAGAACCCTATAAAGAAAAGCATTTCACGCAGGTAACAGCGAAAGGCGTCTATAATATTTACAGCAGCGACATAGGACTAGAAGGGATATGGAGAAATACGGAGGCAACATCCAGAGTACCCACACCACCTCTGACACCGACCTGTCAAACCCTTTCTTGAAAATGCTGCTTCCAGATGTTCGTGCTCTAGGACTCGTGTATCTTGTAAGCAGAGAGTTATTCTCAACACTCAGGTTATGTTCCTGCTCCAAACTAAGGGATTGCCTCTGCCCCCTGCAGACACAAGGAAGAAACGGCCGCCTTTCTTCTATGCAAAAACCTTCAGCTGTCACAGCTTCATAATCTGATTTTTTTTTTTGAAATAAAATTTGATTCTTTCCTGCTTCCTAGATTGCTGGGTATTTCTCACAACTCTCCAAATGCCTTCTGTCTTTTTAAAGTATGATGCCCCAAAAAATCACACATATTCACCTACGCAAGTGTGAAGTAAAACGTGTCTTGAATATAATACCTGCCTGAAAACAGCCAAAAACAATACTGATTTTTTTTTCACGGTACTTCACACCCGCTTTTACTAAATTTTATTTTATTGATATCAAACCACTCACCAGTTTCCAAACCTCTTCTGTTCCTTCTCCTCCCTTCCAGGAAAATCCATTCACACCGTGCCTACACAGCAAGAAAACTCTCGAGACTTTCAAAAGCAAAACACAATTTAGCATTTTAAACCTCCTGCCAACTAGGTAACACTGTACCCCCTCTCTTGTTCTGTGCATCAAAGGAAGAATTATTTAAGGGGTAAAAGATAAAGAAAAAAAATGTAAAACATAATGGCATCTTTGCTTCTCTGGGTTTGAGACTTTCTCATTCCTCTGCAAGGAATTAATTTTGTTATAAGGTTATTCTTAAAAATACTTAAACACAACCAGTTCCTCACCTCTGCGACCTGGTTTGGGGGTTATCTGGCCCATCTCTGCACTGACACAGGACACACTCGCAGCAGTTTTGTATCAGCCCTGCGCCGACCGGACCAACACAGGGAATATTGCAGGAGCGCCCGGCTCCTGCCGCAGCACCCCCGGCCGGGGGATGCCCCTCACTCCCCTCTCCCTGCGCAGGGATGTATCGCCCATTCCAGGTAGCCATGGGGAGCCTTCCCGCTGCCTGCTCCCTTTCCTAGGGCTCATCCCCAGAGGACCCAGCTCCACCTGCCAGAGCCTGAACCTCCAGCCTTGAAATCCCAGGAGCAGGACGCCAACGGGATACGGCTGTGACGTCTCCGCGTCCTGCGACTTTCTGCTTCTCTTCCCATCCCCTCCGGTTCTTCTGCTGCCCTCGTTCCCTCTGCGTTCGAACGTCTGCCAGCATGGCACGGGGTAAGGTGCCCCACGGGGTGAGGGCACCACTGATGCAGCTCACACTCAGCACTACAGTCATTTCAGGAAAGGTCATTTTTGCTAATAATTTGGTTCCTTGAAAAGCAAAGGAGGATTTAAGTAGCAGGCTCATGCCACGCCTCACGAAGTGCATTTCTACCCACACCGCACTAGCCCCCGACGCACCAGCTGGAAGGAACAGGCACGCAGGTGCCTTCACTGGTGACAGGGGTGCAGGGAGGACCGAAGCATCGCACGCCAATAATCGAGGTCTCGAATCTTCTCTCCGCAGTCCCTTCTGCTGTATTTAGTTTTCCATCATCGCATTCAGCCGTGGCAGTAAGTCAGCAGCAGCCTGGCAGCGCGCAGGTCAGCAGACATCTCCATGGAGCGAATCCCCTCAGCCCCATCTTGTCCCCACATACTTTTTTTACAGTCAATCGGTTCACGAGCAGAGTCGGAGAATCCAGAGCTGAAACTCTCCCCCGCCGACCAAACACCATTTGTGGAAAGACACGCTCACCACTCCGTCTGACCTCCCAGCCCTGCCCTGCGTGCCTACTGTGCAGCAAAAGACGGCAGAATTACAGCCAATTATTACTGGGGGTATTTTCTTCCCTGATTGAGAAGAATTTCAACCTCTGGATATCACCAGGAAAACACCATGTGCGGGTCCAGAGCAGTTTAAGACCCATCTCACCACCCCCAGGCTCCAAATCTCAAAGCGGGGACACCCAGAAGCAAAACCGCGTAACTTGTCCAAGGTCACGCAGAAAGGTTGTCTCCAGAGAAACAGATCCCTGAAGGCTTTTCATTAGCTTTGCTCAACAATTGCCTTTTTCTTTACGTTTTGCTCCTGCCTTCATTTATTTTATTCCGCTCAGAAAGCACTACTGGAGTGAGAGAAAACACCCACGGGCTCCACCTTGTTTACACTGAATCCCACAGTGGGTTTGCATGCTACAAAAATCTTAGATTAATGAAGAATATGCAATTCATCCTCGAGATGGAAATAAACGGAATAATCAAAATAATTTTTTTCTACTGTAAATAGACGGTTAACGAGCTAACACATGGATCTTTCATTGATGCACTGATGGGTCTGCTCACGGACGGCTTGACCAAGCACATCAGTCACTGCAGGTCACAGCCTCCCTCGCTAGGCACCATAAACTGTTTAAAAAAAACACACATTTTATACATGACTTGTCTGTACTTCTATTTGTTTAGCTGGATTCTGCTCTTTGCAGATGGATTGCTCCCATCAAGGGATGCAGGAACACCTCACAGAGCAAGAGAGCTCAACAGAGAGAATTCAACATGCAAGGAACAGCGACCAAAAAATCCACAGAAATGACAAAAAAAGGACGCCAAATTTGAGCTGTTACATTGCCATTTGTCCTTCATAATCTGAAAACCTAACAAAAATTTGTCTGGTTGAAGTATTTTGGCTTGATACATTATGTTCCAAAACCTACAGGACTTTGGACACGCGCTGCTGCGCTGCCCCAGGTGCATCAGTACCCCCCACCAGCACACAAGATCAGTTACTGGCTTTTAGGAATATGTCAGAACATTCGTTTTCCCTGGTAATTTTAAATTTTACATGAAAAAGCAAGTCACTCCGGGAACACAACAGTCATCCCCACCTTTCACTACAGCATCAAACGACCACCCACTCGCCAAGGAACAAAACAAAAAAGTCCTAATTTGTATGCAAACCATAGTTTTGCTTTTAAACAAACTGTCCCACACATGGTAGTGCAACCAAGAAAATCCAAGTTTAATATAACTCTGAATGTTTGGCCAAACATTTATTGTTTGTATCAGTATTAGGAAAACACACCTTGCTATTAGCCAGATAAGCACAGAATAAAACCCTTGTAATCAACTTCCCCCCCCCCCCCCCCCCCGAAATCTGGCCTCTCATCAATACAGACCTACACAGGTCCCGTAGTTTTTTAACGACATAGCAATGCAATGCCTCTTTTTATCTCATTTGCAATTATTTACCAAGCCTCGGGAATATTAAAATTAAGGATCAAACAATGCTTGGAAAAATATCAAGACTAAGGGGCGAGGCTGAGCAGGAGGATTTCAGCAGCCAGCAGCTCCGCAGTCGTTCGAACCGGCTCTTTGAAGCCAGAGCAGCCACGTGGCCAAAAACAAACTGAAAAGCAAATTACAGCTGCCTGAGCCCACCCTGTAAACCACTGCCGCCTCCGGTAGGTTTTGCTGGCTGGAGCAAACACCAGGTTCCTGTGGGAATCCCTCGGGAGCCGACATATCTTGGTGCTCCCTCCGCACAGCTCCGACCCCCCCGGCCATTCCTGCCACCCCAGGGTCACTTGGCCCCACCGCAACAGTGGGACGCCAGGGTCTCACGGGGGGGGTCCAAAATGATGCATGCAGCCCTCCAACCCTTCTGTCTTGGGGCCACTTCACATAAAACTCTGTTTTTTTCCAAAGATTTCCACTGAACTGATTCCCTACTCTGTTGCTCGTGTGAGAGTGGAAAACTAAATTAATACACTCACATCAAGAATGGCACTGAGCTGACTGAGGCCTCTGGTCCCCCTGCACCTGGCTCAGCATCGCTACGATCAATCCCTCGTTGCATTTGTTTCCAGCATCTGCAAAGCAACAACCCTCGAGTTCCCTAAGCTGGAAACCTCCGAGGAGCAGGACGGGCACACGCTCAGCCGGGACTGCAGCGTCCCCGGGGACCACGCGAGCTGCAGAGAACTGGGGCAACCCCCAGCCGACCGCAGTGTTAAAGACGATGGCTTTCAACCTTCGGCAACCTGACTTCTTATTTAATGATCCCATGTATCTCAATAGCTACGTACGTTTGATGCATTGCATCGCTGTAGGTGTGCAAAGTATGGGAGGAAACGATGCCAAAGGGAAGGTGCAAGCCTGGAAAAGCAAAGGCAAACTCAAAACCACTGAAGCTCTGGAAAGCGAGTCCCCAACGCCATGGTTTTACACACCCTCCTGCCCCAGGCTAAGCTGCTTCACCAAGCAACAGTACGACCGAGGACAAAAAACCTGTCTCACAGCTACCATACAGTCCACTGCACTTCAAAATTACAACACGGAGATGCTTTCTGGAGACCCGCTGCGGCGGTGGGGAGCAGCACAAGCAGAACAGGGCAGTCCCACGCGGTGCCGAGGTCCCACCACCACGCCGTGCCACGCTGCCCGCTCAGGCACAGCAGTGTCTTTGCTCTTGGACCACTCTCCTCTCCCACAGCCCGTCTCTGCACTCAGCCTGACTCGTTAGCAGGAATCGGATGTTATCATGCTTTAGTAACACCCAGAGCTTCTCATTTTCCCCATTTTTCAGACTGGTTCAGCCCCCATTGCCCACACCAGCAGCTAACACACCGTATCCAACCCTTCGGGCATTTTAGGATCTACAAAGCCTGTTATAAGGCTTAGGCAGGAGTTCAAAGCTATGGTCCACTGCCACAGCTCCTTTTTTCCAGTATTATTCACAAAGAAAAAGAAAATACATTATATACGTATGTTAAAAACAGCACCAGAACATTTGCAATGGCTTGCATGACATTAGGAAGTGGGAAAAAAACATTAAATGAACTGATTTAAATAATCCCACTCTGACGTGCTCTAAAGAGGGCAATTTCTCATCCCCATGTCCTAAAAGATGTGCAAACAGCAGCCCAGGGTGGACAACACGGTCCTCTGCTCCACACTACATAAGACAGTCCACACACCGTGACCTCCTCAGCCAAAGCCCTTCATCCAAACGCTGCCATTCAGCTTGTGCAGAAAGATTTGGTCTTGGTTGTTCCCCTTCCATTCAAAGATTTAGAAAAGAGTAGAGGGAATAAGGCATACTGAGATAAGTATCTTTATACTGACACGAACTACACGCAGGGGAAGCTGAAGCATATAAATAAATAAATACACTGGATAAAAATAACACGATGAACACCAGCACCAACTTTGGTCGGTGGCCAAGACTGGCTGGAAAACCCTCGCAGCCACACGAATTGGCATCTCTGGTCTCCTGTGAGCACTTCTGATCGATAACCTCAAGGCTGATGCTATTATTCCACTACATTTCCAATCCAAGACCTTTGAGGGGACCTGAATTTGTAGCAGTGGGGAAAAAAAAAGACCTTTTTCAAAATGAAAGGGACTTTCTCAACATGAGGTGAAACAAAAAGGTACACATCCATTTTTTCCTCTTGCAGTTTGTTTAATTTCTTTTAATCACTTTCTTGGCAGTTATTCTGCAGGTTTCTCAACTGCCTGTCAAAAACCATCAGTAGGTCCTTTCTGGCTCTGCTGCCAGGTCCAACTGTGCCATCTACTCAAGTGGAGACTCCAGTTCTCCACCTTCTCCCCCCTACATCCATCAGAAACAGCTGCTGTACCACAACAGGAATTTCATTACTCAGCTCTAGAAAACAGAACTGACTTTACCTGTGACTCCAACAAAATACAAACGATTGGCTAAACTCAGTTTTAGCTGTCAATATTTAACTGCTAACTGGCAATAACTACAAATAGCGACCGAATAGCAGCCAGGGGTTTGGCCAGGCCTGTCCAAGGTGATACTCCTCCCTACCGGTGGCTCTGTACAGTCTGCACAGAGCCCAGCCAGACCCACTGAAAATGGATGAAGGATGGGATCTCCCAGACCTGCTTCAGGCATTGGAAAGCGAGATGTTTAAGCATAAACCAGCCACACACGGTCCCTTTACAGCTAGAAAAGCCAAGGACCTCCACAGGGAGACTCCTTCCGAAGGAGTCTCCTTCCATCACCTCTGGCAATGCCTATTTCTGTCTAGTGACTGTAAAGTATGAGCCAAGATCCTGGCCCAGACCAGGGGGCACCTGAAGCCTCACTCGGAGGCGAGATGAAAGTTTTAAGGGGTAGCTGAGCCTGCTTCCGAGTTGTCACCAGCGTCACCACCACGACACGAGTGTTATCACAGAGAACTGCACTAGAACAGGCACAACAAGGAGCATGCAGAGCAGATAGGACTGGGAATCACCAAACTATGGAAATTAAACACCCCAATACCACTTTTATCCAGTCCATTTCAAGCGAGGACTTTGCCGCAAGGGGCCTGAATGGATCATGGGATGGTGCTGCCCAAGAGAGCAGGTACGAGTGCCACAGGCAGCTCCCATCGTCGCACCACACCGTCACACCTGGCTGTGCTGGGACAACAGGCACGAGGGCTCCCAGATGGGGCAGAGGTTGTTAATCCAGCACTGCCACAAAAATGAGGCATGACAACAGCCTCAATGGAAGCTACGAGCCTCCTGGCTTAAACAACGCTTCTCACAACCCCCAGCATAACGGCACGTAGTCTTGCCTGTAAGCCCTCCACGTGGATAGGGACCCTGGAGCCCTTCCCCATCTTCCTAGGAATGCCTTGAGGCATCGGTGAGGAAACACCTGCAGACAGTCCCAAGAGACCGCCAGGCACAACCATGTCCTGCTGGACCATCTGGATGCACTGGGCCGCCTCGCTCTCGCGGAAGAAGTCGGTTCATCTGGGAGCGCATCCATCCTGCAGCTGGGTGCTGGAAAGCAGAGGCAGAAGGCAAGGGGCCAACTTGACGGTTTTTTTTTTCCTCCTTCCTTTTTTAAAGCAAGATGTTAATCCTCCAGCATCTTTTGTTTGCGCTGTTTGCTAACAAGATGCTAAGCAGTGAAATGGAGCAAGGAAGATGCCTCTCTGGGTCAAGGCTCCCCAAATTCATGCTGCATGGGCAGGGAAGGAAGAAGCCGCTTGCTGAGCTGACTTGAAATGAAAAGAGCTACAAAAGGGAGAAGGACAAGAGAGGAGGCTTAGCTGGGAACCATCTCAGGCAGATACAGCACCACCAAAAATGAAACCCCCTGATTCTGCAGAGTCACAAGAGTTACAAGCAATACCACCCAGCTTCAGAGCCAGTCACACGTAGATAAACAGGATAAAATATCCAGCTGCTCTCCATGGAGTCTATGACTCCCTGCAGTCCACACGAATTAGATTTAGGCAGAAGTCCTCTTCCAATCCTCCCCATGTAGCATCAAGATAACCAGGTGCCCTGTGTCAAACATTCCCGTGGGACCCGTAGCATTGCCTGCTCCATCCCATCCTCCATGGGAATAAGCTGTACTCCTCCGGGGGGGGCGGGGGGAAATCAGAGAATCGTGGAATTGTTTAGGTTGGAAAAGACCTTTAAGATCATCAAGTCCAACCATTAACCTGCCAGAAATAAAGTACAACCGGCACCATTTCTGGGAAGAAGAAACTACTGCCCAATGGCTGTGGTTACTGACTGGCAGACAGCCTGGCTGCAGGTTAACAGCTCTCAATCTCAGCAGCAGCACGACCAGTTGAGTCTGAGAGAATAACCAACCTCCAGCTCTCTTCGCAAAGGAGGACGATAAACCTGCCCCCATGGCTTGGAAACCTCCTCCTGCAGCACCAAGGAGCCTATTTAGGAAGTCTAACGGCTGATCTATCTCCTCCATCCTCTCCAAAGTCAGCATCGGCATCTTACACCATCCAGTCCTTCTCTCCTCTGCCTCACTGCTGCTGCTGCTTGCGCCTCTGCTTGCGTCAAAGGGCTCTTTGCGCAGCCTTTCCATCCTCGCTCGTGTCAGAAGTCGGGTGATTACCGATGCCCGCTGTGCCAAGTCACCACTGTGCTCCCCTGCTGCTAAATATAACACCTGCCGCTTCCCTCGATAAGGCTGTCAGCAATTTAAGCTCCTACCAGTACATTCAGGGGAGAATCATAAATTGCATTTTTATCATCCTGTCATGCTTTCATTCCTCCTTGTTTTCCCTTAACAACTTGTCCAGCTTTAGCTGTAAATGAATATTTAAGTTTCTAGTGAATGGGTTACTGCCAGAGGAAGAGCTTCTCCCTGAAGAGATTAGTTTAAAATTGGCAAGACTCCTTAAAGCTGAATTCTTAGTTGAAGCTACAAATGTAATAACTGAGGTCAAAAACCACCGGTTATTCATCTCCACGAACAGTATCTCCACCAATGTAATGTTATTACAGTACCATAAGAAGTCATTTTACACTGAAAAACGCAGGCTTCAGTGCTGCATTCATCTTTGGAGAAGCCTCTCTGCTCCCCATGCTACTTTTGTGTCTCAGCACTTGTCCCAGAGCGCGCAGGGCTCACCTCCAGCACAGCCTCCCACAGAGAGCTTAGGCTGGAGCTGGGTCGAGTGCTCAAATTGCTTCACACTCATCCCAGGACAGGGGTCCTACAGAAGAGCCTGGTGAGCCACTGCAAAGGTGCTCCCAGGGACCCCCGACTGGGTCAGGCAGAGCTCCCTTCCCCGGAGAGGGGAACCCAGACCCGCAGGGACTTCAAGCGTTGTGGGTAGCCACCTCCTTTCACTGCAACATCCCCTTCCGTCAGGAAAACACTCATAAATCACCAGATCCGTCACCTTACCGATAGGCAGAACATCAGACATAGGCTTTGCTTCACACCCAAAGGCTGTTCTTCCTTTTCTTCAAGGACCAGCAGTATAGAAGATGTGGATCCAGTGCAACACCGCTGAGGCTACGCTGCTCCAACAGGGATCGGGCTGCCCCTGTTTGGGACTGCAAGGGCTCCACAGGTAACCAGAAGACACAGAAACCAGCAGCTCAGCATCCCCGCTGGGTCCTGGGCACGGCTGAGGGATTCTCACCGCACTGCTCACCTCCCTCCACCCCTTCTCCATCTATTCTGTCCACATCCTTCCTCTGTGTGATTACAAAACTGCTCATGGCTGCTCCATGGCCTGCTCCATCCTCAGGCTGTGCTGCCACATGGACACGGAGCGCTGGCTCGCTGCTCTGCCTCCACCTTCCTGCACCGTACGCAGGCGCTCCTCAGGCTGCAGAGCCCCGGCACTGCTGAGCTGTCCCACCTGCAGCGCCACTCCACGACCACCGCAGTTAAAGCCCCAATTCCTGCCGCCCCCCACTCCCTTCCCAACCAGGGGGGACCCTGGACCCTTCCCGAGGGGTGGAGGATGCAATGTGCTCAGCTCAGCAGGGCTGAGACCCCCAGCAGAGACCCCTCCACCGCCTCCCGGCAGGAGCAGCACTCCATGCATCCCACCTCTCGCCGACAGAGCTGATGGAGGAGGCTACGAGTTACTATGAAAGAGAGATTTTCTTGAAATAAGATAAAAAGCTGAGCAGAATAAAAGTGGCATTAAATTCTCTTGAAGTTGATCTTCACTTCCTAGCATGACAATTTTAACTTAAAGACTCCTAAACTCAACAGGAATTATAAATTTCCCAGGCTGGATCCAGGGAAATGCCCCAAAGGAGCGTCTGCCGGCGCCAAAGCAGATTTCAACGCAGGGAGGAGACGAGGCGCTGCAAGAGCACAAAGCACCGCAAGATGCCAGCACAAGCTGGTCGGATGAGCTGTTTCCAACCCAGCGTCTCAGTGCAGTGGATCTTTTGGGGTCCCCGCAGGGTTCCGCATGCTGTAAGCAGCCTGAAGCATGCCTGGGCCCGGGGAAAGAGCTGAAATGCTGGGGAGAGGAGTAGCAGCCCTTCCCTTTCAGCCCCACCAGACGAGCTGACCCTCCTGCCCCACTGGAGAGCATTCGAGCAGGGTCTGGCTGCTCAACACCTCTCTTCTACGTCATCCTTGAAAGGCCAGTTGCAGTCAAGTATACGCAAGCAAATATCTTCATCGCCTTCAACACCGGGCT
Organism: Platalea leucorodia; assembly: GCF_965183815.1. Classification (NCBI taxonomy): domain Eukaryota; kingdom Metazoa; phylum Chordata; class Aves; order Pelecaniformes; family Threskiornithidae; genus Platalea; species Platalea leucorodia. Next base: position 12,665,076 of record NC_138834.1, read on the forward strand.
CTCTGCAGGGACATCTCTTATGCAAGAGCTGGGGAGCCTCACGGCAAATCCTGCCGAGCACGCGAGGAGTCAGGGCTTCGTGGAAGGAGTGTGCCAGGAGAGGGCAACCTGCTCCTGCTGCATTGCCTGGGCTCAGAGCACACAGCAAACCACCAATAACAAGCCGCTGGTGAATCGCAGCATCCCTCAGCTACGGCAATGGAGAGCAATGTGATGCTCGGGAATAAAGTACCACCCTTGGTAGGTGGTTTAAGAAAATCAGGTGCAAGTAAACATCGTTTCTGTGAAGTTTCTCCTTCCCTTGGGCCTGAGCTGAGGGACGGACCATTTAGCAGCACTGGATGAAACGCTCTGCAGAGTCCTAAATGACAGTAGTGCACTCAGATATCATAGAATCATAGAATCGTTAAGGTTGGAAAAGACCCTTAAGATCATCGAGTCCAACCATTAACCTAACACTGCCAGGTCCAACTAAACCATGTCCTCGAGCACCACATCTATCCGTTCTTTAAATATCTCCAGGGATGGAGATTCAACCACTTCCCTGGGCAGCCTGTGCCAGGGCCTGACAGCCCTTTCGGCGAAGAAGTTTTTCCTAATGTCCAACCTAAACCTCCCCTGGCGCAGCTTGAGGCCGTCTCCTCTCGTCCTATCACTTGTTACTAGGAAGAAGAGACCGACCCCCACCTCGCTACAGCCTCCTTTCAGGTAGTTGTAGATATTCCCCCTCTACCTTGTCCCGAGGGATGTCGGACATCCCACGGGGACAGAAAGCACACGTGGCTCTCCAGGTACGCAGATGCCATCAGTCCTCCCAACCTGCAAGTCTTACCAATTCACTGACTTCTGAATAACAAACGAAACCATCACATCCAACCTGAAAAAATACAAATTAATTTAGCCGCAGGAAGAACCACGGAGGGACTTGCCATGCCCTGCGAGGGTGGCACGGGCCATTCGTACCCCACTTCAAGCTCAAACCCAATTCTCCATTCTGTGGATGGGGAGCTGAAGCTGACTTGCTTCATTAAACACAAACCACACGCCAGAAGGGTTTCCTTCCACCTGTTCCCTCCTTAGTGTAAAACAGCTCTGCCACCTACACCGCTGCCCCAGCCCAGCTACCAAAGAGATGCCTTCAGACTTTCTGAAGGGATCAGCTTTCATCTAATGACTCATTTCTAATTAGTAAGAATTGTTATTATTTTCAGAGTTCAAAATTGGTTCTCCTCCAACAGCCTTTTTCTGTGCCAGTTAAAAAAAAAAAAAGGCACTTGGGAATTTTAAATGCCTAAAAATAACGCTGAAATACACTGAACCGATTACGTGAGCTGGAAACGTTCCCCCTTGGTGTGCTCAACCATATGAAAATCCCTGTTACATTACTAAAAACTGTATTAAAAACTACTTACAGTTGAAACTTGCTTGGCTTAAAAATTTAAGTAACAAGCATCCATTTTCACCACTTAGTGAGAGTTCAAGGCGCAAGAGCCAGTGAGAGCAGGGCTGCGCAACGAGCCAGCCGCAGGGCCTTGCCCTCCTTCGCCGCAGAGGCTCTCCAGCACCCCCAGCCCCACATATCAGCATCCCCACGAGGAAACCACACCGGGAAGCCCCCGGTGATGCGACTGTGCAGAGCAGAAAAGCCTACGTGTCTCAAGGTGTGAGATTTCAGCATCTCCAGATGTGCCAGCGGAGCCGCTCTCTGCCGCGCAGCCCAGCTCAGGGCTGCCTGGGGCACTTGATGCAAGCGGTACCCAAGGCACAAGGCAGCATCACCTGGCAGCGAGGGCAGGAGGAGGCAAACCCACACCAGCTGCCTGTTTTCCGCCCCCAGAGCAGTTCTGCCTCCTCTGCCACCATTCCCCAGTGTGACCCAGCCATCGAATGCCAGCAGCAGCTCTGGGAAATCCCAGCAGAGGCCTTACCGAGTGGCAACAAAGGTCAGAAGTGAGGATCCGACCAGATGTCCTCACTCGAGAGTCGGCTTGCTCTTTATCGGACAAGTGCCACGAACTGCCGGGGCTCAGGGGTCCCCCCACGCAGCCCAGCAGCCTGCCGACGGGCTCCCTGCTGCCCTCAGCGTGAATTATGGGCCATTTGCTTTGTTTCTCATTGCAGATTCAGGCTCCCTCCTGTGTCAACTCTAAACAAGAGCACAGCCTGTTTGTAGCATTCTCACGTTCAGTAACCAGCACTTGGTGAACTGCTGGTCCCAACCTTACACGGCTCCAGGTTCATGAACAAGCTGCTGTAGGTCACGAACACCAACCGCGCAGACCTAGAGCTACAACAGCAAATTAAAATCCAACCCGGGTACAGCATTAAAATTAGCAATCCGCCATGGGTGGTCAGTAAGAAGGGACCATTCGCGTTGACATTCATCCCAACTCCAGTTATAACAGCTACCAAAACGACAAATCAAGCTAATATTAGCAATTGCAGCAGAGAAGTAATGACACAGATCATCCTTCCCACTTCTGCCACCCACGCAGGAACAGGGATTTTTAAGATCGCAGGGAATATACGGTGCACGCCTGGCAAGAGCCAAGGAGACACTCGCCCTCGGTAACAAGGCAGGATTTGTAGGATGTTTGACTGCTCCTGGTCTCCAAAAGACAAGGCAAACGGCCGGGTCAGTGCAAGGATGGCTTACCAAGGGCAGCAGACATGAGTTTCTCTGATATAACGTGCATGGATGTAGAGCTCCTCACATGCATCCAGGTATTTCAGCAACTGAGTGACACTGTTGTCTGCTTGTTGAATGAAAGAGGAAAGTCAGGAGCTGAACAGCTGGTTGAACCTGTAACATAGCAACTCCCTGGAGCAGCAGTTTGCAGTCATTAACTGGAAAGTGAGACTGGCTACAGGAATAAACCAGATTGCACGCTTGAGCCAAGTCTTGAGCAGCAGCTGCTCGCAGCCCGTGCTTTCACTGCACCCAAACCATGGCTAAAGAGACCTGAAGAAGCCCTGGCAGAGGAAACGGCGCTGCTTTGCCCCAAGCACTGCTTGGTCTGGTGGTATGTCCCGCTGCCCAGCCAAAGCCTTGGGTCAGCAGAGGTGCTCCCAGCCAGTGCAAGGCAGGGATATACCTACAGTCAACCAGACTATTCCCAATCAGAGCTCAACGGCTCCTGAAAGTCTCTTTTAAGGCAGAAAGCATCCTGCCTGTGCGGTCCCGGCCCCATCGCTGGAAGGGTGGAGGGCTGGCGGCAGCCCAGGTTTGGCCAAGAGGAGCACTGCAGACCAGAAGAAATGCTGGGGGCTTTTTGCTCGCTGCCCACGGTTTCCGAGCACTGGGCCAAGCGCTCAGGAACGGGATGTGCATCAGCCACTGCTGCATCCCAGCCCATCACCAGTCTGCTCCAGACCTTACATCTTGTCTTTGCTTTTGCTTAGTGACAATTCTTCCCCCAAAAGCAGCCAGGGTGATAAAGCCACCCACATGCCAGCTCCGTAGCGAAGCAGCAACCCACACCGCAAGCCAGGCAGAGGGCTCGAGCGTGGCCAGGTTGGAGTTTCCCTGTTTCCGATGGGAAAGGCAGCCGGCTCCTGCTGCAGCAGCCCGAGGCTCCCCCACCTCCTCCGCAACCCAGGCGGTACCGTGCACCAGACCAACAGCACCGGGCTCAACCTGGAAAGGCAAACACGTGCGACACCAGCCCCTCTGAAGTCCGTCAGAGCAGGGATCCCAGCCACACAGCACAAACGGCCACCGACAGAGCCCAAATTCACCCCCCACGTGATGGCTGCATGTGGCATGGTGCTACCCACCCCTTGGTCACAGCTGCCAGGGGCTGGCTCACTCCGTACTGAACGCAGCTTCTCTTACAGACGATGGTAATCGGCCACTGAGGACATGTTTCTTTAAAACAAACCCAGGACTGCTTCAAAACAGCTCACAGGCATGCGAGTTACAAAGGCAAAGGAGCCCAGGTTGCCATCCAGTTCTCAGAACACATGGTCATGCCACCCTGGAGGAGCAAAGGACACAAATGACAAGGCAAGAATTCACTGTGACTTTACGCATCAGAAGAAAAAGGCAGAAAAAAACCAAAAATCAAGAATTTACACAGGCAAATCCCTCCCTCTGTCCATCCAGAGCAGCCCCATACCCTGGTATGAGCAAAAAGATACCAAAGCTGTGCTGGGGACAGAAGAGGGACAATGTCAGCTTGTTCCTGCAGCCTTTGAGGAAGGGAAAGGAGGCAGCGAGGGGAAAGACAGGGCTGTGTGGGAGGCAGCTGCTCAAAGCACTCTCACCTCCGCAGGGAGCAGGACCTTCAGCTGCGCACCCAGCCCCAAGACGAGATCTCAGGGGTGGATGTGGGCAGGGGCCAGGCCCTGCCACACGCAAGCCCTCGTGTCCTGCTTCGCTCAGGGCATCGGAGCTGGCAGCCTCCTGGGGAAGCCCTGTGCTGCAGAAAGCTGCTACTGAAGGTGGGGGATTTGCTTCTCCAGGTGGAAAGGGCTGGTGCTTCTGGACTGCAGCCACGGCACAGGACATGGGCTCGCTCCAGGGGTCGCACCATGATCTCTCAGCAAAAGGGAAGCAGGTTTAATTCATTTATTTCTCTTGCAAATGCATGTGCTAACAGACAGGCATCAATCCGACAGTCTTTACCGTAGTGCAACAAGCAACAGCAGCCCTCTGCTTCTCACTACCAGTATCAAACCACTCCAAGGACCCAGGTGCACCAAGGTTTGCAAACCATCCACTGACAAGTCCTCATTCAAAAGGATAAAAAAAAAAAAAAAAAAAAAAACCACAACATTAATGCAAACTGAAGCTACTGCCTCTGTTCTTCTGCAGTTACTGTTTAAAACCGGTCAACATCGCATGGACCAAAGCGGAGGGATCAGGCGATTAATCCCCCCCGTAATGGGGCACAGGATTCGACCCAAGCCGCGGGCAGCAGCACGCTGCGCTTTCTGGGTTTCAGCGTTTACGGGGCAGCGGCTCCCGGGGCGTGCTCTGGTCTCTGCCCACCCGGCTCTTTACAGGGATTAACGCAGAGGCAACGGCTCCTCATTTCCTTCGCACACTTGAAATGACACAGGGAAAGGGACTGGACGCACAGATAAAGCAAAACTTTATCCAATGCAAGAAAGGATGGGACCCTTCAAAGGCTGTTTCAAACCGTGGCCAAGTAATCAAGTGCCACTTGTCATTCTCCAAGTGAAATAATTAAACATAAGTTAAGGTAAAATGTGTGCACAGCTTCTCAGGTTTTATTGATTTTTGCTTTGCAGTGTTGACAAGCAACCTTGATAAATTCTTTTGTCAAAAAACTGTGTGGAATTGATGGAATCAAATGGAAGCAACAAAAAAAAAAAACCACAAAGCACTAGACAAAGGAAACATTTATTTACAAACAGCTGAAAAACATGAAATGATGGAAATAACACTTACTCAAGCCATGCACTCACACACAGCAAATACTGGCATTTGTCCAGAGTGCAGGGTGACAGGTCAATAAATAATGAAAGGAGGAAAAATCACAGATTTTTAAGAAACACAGAAGATGGGCACAGGAGAAAAATAAAACAATAACACAATACACACCGCTTTTAAGAACAAGAACAAATTTGTGGTAAATACAAACATGGCAAAATAGAAAGCATTCTGTCACCTTTTTTCCTTGAGACTTATCAATTCAAGGAGCAGCACAATCCTCACCGTAGGTATTTTTCCCTCTCCCATTTTTGCTGGTGAAGCATTTGCTCTTTAGCTCACCAAGGGGAGAACAGAGCTGGTCCCTATTGCTACGATAGGCTACTTTAGCCCCCTAATTTTGCCCAACCTCCCAGCTGCTACAGCCACAACGCAGGACTGAGCAGGGACCAGGAAGGATTTTTCCTCCCTGTGTACTTGCACCAAACTCCTCCTACATCAGCTCAGCCAAAAAAGAGCCTTTTCCTTCACTGCACCTGTCCCAGGTCCCCCTCGTACAGCCCTGCCAGCTTTGCAGAGGAAAGAAGGGGCCCGAACGGCTGGTGCGGCTCCACGCAGCACAGCCGCGCCAGCGGACTCCAGCAGACTTGAAAATACTTGCAAGCCACCAAGGCAGCATCCCTCACCCCAACGCCAGCTGCACGCAGAGGGGATTCTGCACAGGAGTCACAGTGGCGTTACCAGATTTGTAGCCAATGAATAAAGTGGGTGATAATTTAATAGCAACGGTTTTTCTAGACTTAAAAAAACAATAATAAAAAAAGGGTTCCTTTGTGATGACTGTGAAAACAACTTTTCACTCAAAAAATTCTATAAATCACAGTGCCAGTGACATCTTGCAGACCCAAAGTTTTCTGTGTTCACACCCAGCATCTCAGGTCTTCATCGCCAACTGATATCTTCGTGCCGCACGTCCCATCCCACCTCCTCTGGCAGGAGCATCTTTCCGAGCAGCAGCGTGGGAGCAGAGGCTCCTGCCCACCGCTGCACCACTCCTGCTGCAGCAGCCATTAACAAAACCCTCGCCCCCTTCCCTCCTCTGCACAGTCACGTTCAGTTATTTATTTTCAGGCGGTTTATTAATGCAGCGTCACCTGTAACACGGAGTACACACAGGAGCCCACAAAGCTCCAAAACGCAGCTGCACCGAGAGCAGGCAGCAGGCTCTGTCACTGCCACGGAGCACAGCTCACCGCATGCAGCCTACTTAAGCTCCAACTTCTGCAGCTGTATTTTAGGAGCCCTAAAACGCACTTCATGAGTTCATGCCACAGGGTAAAAGTGCAGGGCGACTGCTCAGAATGCAAAACACCAGGCTTCTCCCTTCCTCCTGCTCCCCGGGGCAGCAGCACACGCCAACAGAGGCGGTGGGGACATACCTGTGCTGTGGAGCAGGTGTAACAGCATGTCCTGCAGAAGCAGTGGAGAGCACCATGAGCTCGGACATTGTTTTCCATCCTACTTCTGAACCCTGCTTGTTCACCACGTGTTTGCAACGTTAATGCGTACTGCTTCCCCAGTACCGCTCCCCACCGGATTGTGGCGGTTTTTTAAATTATAAAACCATCCTGGAGCATTTTTGCCAGTCTTCCCCTTGCCTTTCAGTGCTGCTGTTGCACAATAAACTCCCTCCGTCGACACCACGCCAGCGACAAGCAGCCAGCCCCATGGCACGTGCAGCAGCAGCAGCACAGCTCCTTCGCTCGCTCTGGAGGATGAGGCTGCAGCAGCAGAGATGGCCTATATACTGCAGTCTGCACTGAGCTCCCTGCTGTAATGTTTAATTTATGGTGTTACATAAGTACCATTTTCCGTGTTCCTTCGCTATAAATGATTATCACGGGTTACGTCGGCAATAGAATAATATATAACGTAGTATTGCATGCAGGAAAAGAGAGAAAGATCAGCACCAAATCGAGAAGGTGAGCTATTTCTTGGGTAATTCTATCCCAACGTGCAAGTGAAGTGGAAAACAGTAACAGGAGAATTAAAAACAGATTAGCAAAAAAAAAAAAAAAAAGGGGTGGGGGGCCATTCCCGAGTTGTGAAATACTGGAAAATCCTAAAGATTCCTCCCATCCTCCTCACGTTTGCATTGCCAGGCAGCAGCCTGAAGAAGGGAGCAGTTGGAGGCTGTGCAGATCTCTGACTGTTCACAGCCCGTTTCAGCTGAATGTCCATCCATCAGTATCTCATCAGCTGCCTGTATTCAGACAACCTGATTAAGTACCAGCCCCCCCAGGCCTCCCATCTCAAGGCCTGCAAACTTCTCCAGTTGAGAAAAATTCCCAGGCTGATCAGGCACACTCTAAAAGCAACAAAAATGGGAAATCACTTTTTTTTTTCCTTCCCGACACCTGAACTTCCTAGAACATGCCAGATACATATTCAGACCACTTTAACCACCTGCATTTAAAAAGAAGTCAATGTTCCATAACCCTCCGCATTTAGGGCAATTGCTGATAGTCCCATCATCTGCAAATCCCCAAGCATTCAGCTGCAGCAGATGTGGAGGACGATGGCCATCTTCTGCTCATCCAAGCCCCAAAGCTCTTCCTGTGCCTCGCAGAGCCCTTCTATTCCTTGCAAGATGCCCAGGAACCTTGTCCCATCACACCGCGTGGCAGCCAGGGATGGATCTTGCCCCACGCTTACAACGTGCCTGTGGCAAGGCAAAGGCTGGCGAAATGAGGGAAGGAGCCACAGGAGATCATACCCACACCCTGCACCATGCCACCAGGATGTGGCTTTGCCAGCGCAGCCTGCAGGTGCAACACCAGCCAGACCATGGAAGGGGCTGGAGAAGTGAGGACTGCTTGCACAATCTCCCCCCCAAGGTCAGGTATTCAGTCGTGAAGGCAAAAGGTTAGGAGATCAAAAGCAGCAGCTTGGAGAGCACAGAGGATAGGACAAGTCCACCAAACCCACCTGAGGTGACTCCGGTAGCCCACAGGCACCATTTCCATGGTGGCCGGCAGAAAGCTTCGTGCTTTGACATACTCCAAACGCATCCTGCATCCGACCCTGGGTGTCAGACCCCATCAGCCAGGCCAGACTGATAACCAGCGTAATTATTCCCAAGTGAGCCTAACGTAACCTTATTGCACAGAGATAAACGCTCAGAAATAAGATCAGTATCAAGCCTTGTGATTCTATTAGTGACATATTACAGCCAGCACAGGGCTACCCCCAAGAAAGAGCTGAAACAGTCAGCAGGATTAGTCTTTTTCTGGATACCACTAGAAAGATACAAGAGACCAACAAGGACTTTTCAGAGCCTATTAAAAAAAAAAGTATATATGGAAAAACCCAAAGGCCAAGTACTGTGAAGTCTTCAAAAAAATCCCACTTGCTGTTTTTGAAAGGGGGCGACTGGCTGAAATTCTCCCAAGTTTGAAAAACTCCATTTTGACACAGCAATAAACCCCTTCAGCGGCGTCTAAGAGCAGGCGTGGCTCCAGCTGTCCCTCCTCCGCACCGCCTCAACTTACAGGGGGTTCGCACACCCCGCACGTGTGGTGCATCACAGCATCCCTTTGGCTGCAGCGGGAGAAGCTGAAGTGTTGACCGCAGCTCACTGGTGGTGGCCGAGACGGAGCAGCCCGTCCCGATCGCAACTTAACAGGGGAACAGGAGAGGCAGAGCATCCTGCCAACTGCAGAAGGGAACACAAGTGAGCAGCAGAAGGTACTGAAAGGAGACAGGAATCATTAGAGTGGGAAATCCAAGCAAACAGCTCCATCTCAGCAGCACTGTCTTCCCCAGGGCTCAGTGTTGGGGCCAGTCCTGTTCAATATCTTCACTGATGATCTGGATGAGGGGATTGAGTGCACCCTCAGTAAGTTTGCAGGTGACACCAAGTTGGGTGGAAGTGTCGATCTGCTGGAGGGTAGGAAGGCCCTGCAGAGGGACCTGGACAGGTTGGACCATTGGGCCAGGGCCAACTGCATGAGATTCAACAAGGCTCAGTGCCGGGTCCTGCACTTCAGTCACAACGACCCCAGGCAACGCTACAGGCTGGGGGAGGAGTGGCTGGAGAGCTGCCTGGCAGAAAAGGACCTGGGGGTGCTGGTCAACAGCCCGCTGAACATGAGCCAGCAGTGTGCTCAGGTGGCCAAGAAGGCCAATGGCATCCTGGCTTGTATCAAGAATAGTGTGGCCAGCAGGACCAGGGAGGTGATGGTGTCCCTGTACTGGGCACTGGTGAGGCCGCACCTCGAGTACTGTGCTCACTTTTGGGCCCCTCACTACCAGAAGGACATGGAGGGGCTGGAGCGTGGCCAGAGAAGGGCAACGAAGTTGGTGAAGGGTCTACAGAACAAGTCTTAGGAGGAGCGGCTGAGGGAGCTGGGGTTGTTTAGCCTGGAGAAGAGGAGGCTGAGGGGAGACCTTATTGCTCTCTACAACTGCCTGAAAGGAGGCTGTAGTGAGGTGGGGGTCGGTCTCTTCTCCCCAGTAACAAGCGATAGGACGAGAGGAGACGGCCTCAAGCTGCGCCACGGGAGGTTTAGGTTGGATATGAGGAAAAACTTCTTCACTGAAAGGGCAGTCAGGCCCTGGCACAGGCTGCCCAGGGAAGTGGTTGAGTCCCCACCCCTGGAGGTATTTAAAAGAAGGGTAGACGTGGTGCTCGAGGACATGGTTTAGTGGTGGACTTGGCAGTGATAGGTTAATGGTTGGACTCAGTGATCTTAAGGGTCTTTTCCAACCTTAACGATTCTATGATTCTATATTTTCCATCGCAGGAACTCCTGGCACAGTTAACGGCAGCCAGCTATCCTGGGAAAATCCAGACTCCAAGAATCAAAAAGACAATTAGAAGAGCAAGGTAACTGAGCGCTGGCAGCCAGTGGCACGAGCCCTACAAACAGAGGGGAAAACAGCTCGCGACGGGATGAAGAGACATCACAAGGAGGATGGGAAAAGGGAGCGCTTTTGTAAGAAGAGCTGGAAATAGCAAGGACTATGACAGCAAGCCACGAGGGCGTATGGACAACAACGACGGGGATTGTCCCATCCTGCCAGAACTAGAGCAGAAGCATAAGCCAAGGCCACCTGGCCAGGAGCTTGTGGAGAGGAAAGGGGGGGAAGCAACAACGGGATAATTCACAGAGCAGGGCAGGGAAGGTTGCAGATGCTTTGCAGTATCGCATTCCCAAGTTAAAATGTCTTTTGCAAACAAACCCCTTACTTGGAAAGAGGGCAAAAAAACAGCCAAAAAACATGAAGCAACAAAACCACATTAGCACTAGAGCAATTAAAGGGAAAGCTAAGGAATAACTAATTATGGATCCTTTTAAATACTACTGCAATGGCACTATGACTGGATCTGGCACGCTGAAGCAGAACTACTTGCTGGCAGCCTGCTTGTGTGAGCTGCAACCCTGAGAGCTGCATCTTGGCTGTCACCCACCAAACCGCACACCTAACCTGCGGTGGGATCACCGGCCTCTACAGCAGCCTTATTTCTCTCCAGAGTTGTATTTTCCCTTTAGGCTCTGCTGCAGCAGAAACTCATTCCAGGAGCCAGAGCAGAAAGCATCACCAGCACTAACAACCCTCCCCTTTCCCCCTTCACACCGCTCGAAGCTCCCGCTCTCCTACAGCCTACAAACAAGCCCCTGTAAAGCTGCTTTTCATCACTCCCTGTTTACTAAGAAGAAAACAGCTGATTAAGGCAGTAAGAATAACTAGTCAACCCAAGCAGTCAACCCAAGCAGTCAACCCAAGCAGTCAACCCAAGCAGTCAACCCAAGCAGTCAACCCAAGCAGTCAACCCAAGCAGTCAACCCCCATTATCCCAAGTCCCAGACCCACACCACACACAGCCACACTGGAGTGTTGGTCTCAAAGTGAATCCTCCCCCACCTGACACAACCCTAAGAGGCTGAAAACACAACATGAAGCCCAACAGGCACAACCGAGAGATTTCAGGGAGCCTCGCTCCAGCGGCAGCCCCGCCGGGATGGTCGCACAAGGTCAGCTCAAACACCCAGGCAGCTTCATCTCTTCTCTAGCAAGCAAACTGTAACTAGTGTTTAGGAAATAGAATAAAGGGACAGAGCACATGCAGTAGTTTTTCTGGGCATAGCTGCTTAGCATTTAGCACTGTGCTGCTTACGGACCTCCTGGGTTGCATTTTGTATACAGAAAGTTACAGCTCTCATCCACGAGTGCTGAAATTGTGCCCGAATCTGTTCAGTCTCTCTGGATTTTCTGGCTTCCTGCAGCGAGTGCCACCATTTAATTTTGTGTTGTACAAAATATTAATTATTCCCGCTTCATTTAAACCTATGACCTGATAATTTCCTCCTTGTTCTTGTTATAAGCAATTTTCCCCATCTTTTCCTGAAGCATTTACTATCTTCCACACAGCACCTTCAGCTGTTATTCTTCCAGATGGAAAATGTACTTTCCATCATCCACCTTCCCTTGGTGGAGGAGGTTTTCTTTGTCTAGTTAATTTTGTCCTGTTTGGTTTTTGGGGGGGTTGTGGTTTGTTTTGTTTTTTTTTTTTAAGTTCTGCTGAAAACTCTGTGAGCTGGTGTGATGAGAGCCAGGGCCTCTCCAAGAAGTGAGCATCACAGCTGCACTCGGAGCAAACCTACTTTTTCCTCTTTTGCTCTTTTCTTAGCGATTCCCAGCTTTGCTGCTGCACTGATGTCTCTTGAGCCCCGACCTCAGTGTGAGGCACCGGGTGCCTTTGAGGGAGGCTGGCCGGTGAGCTGGTCTTGGCACAGATGTGAGCACTGACCTATCCAGTTAACTCCTGCTTTTTTAGTCCCATGAACACCAAAAACGCCTTCAGTCAGCCTGAAATCTGCACCGGTTCAGGTAACAACCTGAATCACAGCATGGATTTCATCCTCTCTCCTCCCAGGAACCCCCGAGCAGGGGGTCAAAAGAAGTCAACAACTCCCTCGCCTCTCTAATCAATGACCAAGCAGCCCAACTTCATTTTGGGGAGCTTTCCAACACAATACCTAGTGTTTAAAATAGCAGTGACAGATTTCTACCCTCCCCTTGCAGGCTTTTCCAAAGACCCCCTCATCACATAGCCAAGAAAATAATTCTCACATATTCACCATTCATATAATTAATTCCTGTATCTCATGATACTGCCCTAAAAAGAAAGGATATTTTTACTGCCATAAAAAAGGCATATTAACCACAGTCATCAAATACTTTTAAGTTCACATCCTCCAAGCCATGACTGCAGAGAGAAGAGTGAACATAAGGAACAGATAAAAGCGCTTCTTTGCCGCCACCGCCGCTCCACAAAGTTGAAGTTGTCAAGAGGCCAATGCATGAGCTGACAAAAATCCAAAGGGTGATACGGGTACAATATGGTAAGCGGAAAAGGCCGGAATTATTCAGAAGCTTACAGTAACAGAGGGTGACTACAGAAATCTGATTTTCAGGACAGATAAACAGCACAGGGCCATACTGAGCACCAATGCAAGCGTAGCCCATGCCTGCTCTTTCCATGGGGTGATGGAGCTGGGTACCGTGTGGGCAAAGCAAGTTTACTACATCACCAACACTTTATAAACCCAACTAGAAATAGGAATGCCAAATTTGGCTGAGCAGAGGCTAGCGGCGAGCTGTCCAGCCGGGTCTGGGACCCTTCTGTCCTAATGTTACACTATACATGTATTTTAGCAGAATTAAGCACCACAGGGTAATTGAGGAGAGAGCTAAGACAGCAACTCAGCTCTACTCGCTTTCTGCTGCTAATCCACCCTGTATCACTAGGCAGGTTTCTCACCAGTGAAGCAGGATGAGGACAGCGAGCTCGCCCAGGTGACGTCTATCAGTACTTACTTATGTCCCAGCTCACAGCTCGTTACCAAAATAGTCCCAGCTACACATGGGTAGAGGGGAAACCAGAGCTCCTTCAGTTACACACAAGAAGGAACAGCAAAGTCTCCCCTCTCGTACTGAGTTTGGGTATAGGTTATGCTCTTTCTTAAAAATAGAAATGAAAATCAGCCCTGTGAAAATGGCATCTCTCAGTGCACAGCTCGAGCTAGCCAGTAGTCAAGTTAAAAACACTTCAGTATCTGTTTATATCAAGAAAACTACTGGGGGAAAGGCTCTCTTCATCCACCCCAAAATAGTCTCCCAGTAGTCAAGATATTCACAGAGTTAACCTGATTTCCCAGTCCTACACCCCATCAAATCTCAAACGCCAGGAAAGCGGTGATGGAACACTGATTTCTGCAGAAACACGAATGGAAAACCCCAGCTTACACTTGGGCACGTTTTATTTTCAGTAGCGACTCAAGTGTGGCTCATCTCTCAAACATTTCCAAAAAGAGGTCAAGTTTTTTGGTTTGTTTGGGGTTTGGTTTGTTTGGGGTTTTTTTGGTTTTGTTTTTTTTTTTTGTTTTTTGTTTTTTGTTTTGTGTTTTTTTTTTTTTTTTTTTTTTTTTAAATTAATTACACACTAACACATTGCTCCTTTTTGGATGCAAGGAGAGAAGGACTCCAGAGCACCAGGAAGCAAGGATGCTCCCTTCCCTCTCCTGGGTGCAACTCGCCACATCCAGAGAGATCTGAAGAAAACTGCATGGAGCCAAAAAACTGCCCCGCATGTGAGACTGCCCCAGCACCCATCAGCTGGAGACATATCAGAAGCAGCTGACTCGAACTAAATCCTCTCCTCCCCAGGTGTGCCACCTCCACCAGAGCCCCCACGCTCCTGAACGCCTGCGGGGAACCCCGAGGATGGGCTCTGCCGCATCCCCCAGCAGGGGGCAGCGCCCGCGAATGGAGATCGCCCTAAGGATGCTCCTCATGTCCTTCCCCAGAAGGGCAGGCAGCACTGAATCACAGAATCGTCAAGGTTGGAAAAGACCCTTGAGATCATCGAGTCCAACTGTTAACCCAGCACTACCAAGCCCACCACTAAACCATGTCCTCAAGCACCACGTCTACCCTTCTTTTAAATACCTCCAGGGGTGGGGACTCAACCCCTTCCCTGGGCAGCCTGTGCCAGGGCCTGACAGCCCTTTCGGTGAAGAAGTTTTTCCTCATATCCAACCTAAACCTCCCCTGGCGCAGCTTGAGGCCGTTTCCTCTCATCCTATCACTTGTTACTGGGGAGAAGAGACCGACCCCCACCTGGCTACAGCCTCCTTTCAGGCAGTTGTAGAGAGCAATAAGGTCTCCCCTCAGCCTCCTCTTCTCCTGGCTAAACAACCCCAGCTCCCTCAGCCGCTCCTCATAAGCCTTGTGCTCCAGACCCTTCACCAACTTCGTTGCCCTTCTTTGGACACGCTCCAGCACCCCGATGTCCTTCTTGTAGTGAGGGGCCCAACACTGAACACAGTACTCAAGGTACGGCCTCACCAGTGCCGAAACTGGACACAAACCTGCTTCTCTGTCCTCATCCGCCCGCTGCAATGCTCTCCCTTTTTTCTGGCCTCCCAGAGCCATCAATGGTCCCTCCTTGTCAGCACAAATCCATACGGCTGCTCGCCACCCTTCGCACCCACCAGCCAAGACAGCCCCAATGCGTCGACCTGGGCTCTGCAGAGCAGCCCTGGGAAACACACAGGTTTTGGCGATCACTCAGGATAAGAGGAATCAACTCAGAAGACTCCCCACATGAACAGAGCTGAAGGACCTAGGGACAACTTCAGCAAATCCAGAGCCTCGTCCCTCCACTTGTAAAGACCCACTCCAGGGCTCTGGGCAACGCCTGGCACTCACAGGGACACAACACTAGGAATTTTATTTCGATTCAAGCAAAATAGTCAAACCTAACGCACATTCATTCTTTACCTTAATTAAAAGATTACCAGAGAAAACACCATCAGCCAGGTGAACATTAAAGTGTAAAACAACACCAACGTCCTCAGCTCTAACTCCACGCCACAAGGACTCGGCGCCCATTTACAGAGTGTCTTATCCCCTCGGTCCAAATCAGAAAAGCCTGGAAAAACAAGTTTGTTTTGGTTTTTATGTCCCATCAGCTCCCTCGCCTGGATCACAGCATTGCCCTGCAAACAGCTGAGTCAGCACAACTGCAAGGCACTGCAGAACGAGCATCTGCACCCAAAATCAGCACCGCTGCCGCACTGTCCTTACCCTGAAAGTATGGCCCGAGCTCACTGAAGTTAGGAAGTCAGCACGTCCAGAGCCTTAAGACAGGAAGTCTCTGCATTTGCTATTTTTATGTAAAGACACAAACCAAAATAACTGTGCACGACTCCAGAGGCAGCATCGCTGACATCCTCCTGCAGCCCCGGGCTGGGCGGGAGCTCAGCAGCTGGCTGCCTGCGCCGCTCCACGCCTGCCCTCGCATCGCCACGGCCCGGCGTTCTGAAAGGTGAAGGTAAAGGCACACACCAGCCTCTCCAGCACATGAGATCCTTCTTCAAACACCTACCCAGCTAAAGGACTCGCTTCCCGCTATGGGATAAGTGATGTTCACGGGACTGGCAGCCATCGCACCCAGCTCACTACAGCCATGACCTGGCACAATGTCATGCTCTGCCAGGCAAAACACGCTTGCCTAGAAACCTCCATCTTCTCCTCAGTTGGCTGTATTCTCCATCAGCATTCACATACGCTCCAGAGCTGCAATATCAAGGGACAGAGGGTTCACAATACTTTATGTAATTAAATCTGTAGATGCTAGTGCCCCGGAACACAGCGTACTTAAACAATTATGGGAAATGGGTAAGTGGCTCATGCACTAATCAACTTCTGTCTGACCTTGTGGCATGGCTAATTATACAAAAGTCAGACCACATTAGTCCAGGACGGGGGCTTATTCTCCTGCAAGTCAAACCGTCGGCGCTCTGGCATTCTGCTGCTCTCTACAAAACACTACATTAAGCACAGGCTCTGCCTGCACAACGCCCCTGGCAGCCAGCATCCCAAACAACCGTCCCACTGGTACACAGACAAAAATGTTAATGTGCTGCCTTCCAAAAATGTGGTTACACTAATTTTATGTTGATTGTGTGTTTTCATAAGCCAGCAGCATTAGAAAGCGGTCTCCATCCACACAGCCTCGACCGCCGCTCAGACGGAGAGCTGCGCCCTGCAGTCGCACCGCAGCGCGTTGTGGTTTTGGTGTGCACGCAGCAGCATTTCCCTGGGGGAAGCGGAGGTTTTTCTTGATGCACTGACCCAACCACAACCTTCCTCAGTGGCCATGTGAAAGCTAAGCTTCACGAACACTTTACCCATGGATGCATATTCACTGCAGTCAATAGCACAGAGCAGCATCTACAGGTGTCCCAAAGCCCAAACCTGGACCAGGACAGCGAGATGCTACATAAGCACTGCACCAAAGCACTTTCCATGGTCACGCCTTCACACACCCCCTTTCTAAAATATATTTGGGGCATTTTCTGAAGCTACATTTTCATTTTAAGCAGAGTGTTACAAAATCAGGTGTTCGCTACATCTTTTCTCTTGCATAAGGCCTGATTTCCAGCATTCAAGACAAGATCTGAGAGTGGTTTTATTTTAGGACAGAGGAGGTAGCCAGCTTTTTAATACATTCATGGGTTTTGTTTTCTGCAACTTGAAGCTGTGCTTGTTTGTGGAAGAAAACTAAGTGTTAATCCCAGAAGAGTTACGAACATTGAAATATTTCTTTAGAAATATTCTGTTTGTTAAGCACCTAACCGATCCATTACACAACAAAGCAGTAAAAATGACACTCTGGGGAGGAGCTGCGTAACAGGCATGGGGCTGTCCCAAACGCACACTAATACCACACCACAGCATAGCGTGTGTAGGATGGAGAAGGGGAAATAGGCATGGAAAGAGAGAGCTCAACTAAATCTATGTGTCATTCACCTACTGAACTATCCTAAGCTACGGGTGAATAGAAAGACACGGCTCTGGCTCTGCGTGGTGAATTGAGGGCCACTCACCACTGCACTTAGTGCCTCTTACAGCATCCCCCGTCCACACAGACCAACTCAAAGTTGCCAGGAGAAAGGCACATAGGTCCTGCCTTCAATAAGAAGTATCGTTAGTTCATTTTTTCTGACTCTCTACTATTTACAGTCATTACCAGGGGCTTTAAAGACCTGCTCAATGCTGCACAACCAGACGAGATGACGTTTGGTGCACACAGTATTGTTTAAAACCCTTTGTGTCTCTGTGAAACCACCAGCTATTTTTAATCGCATGAAATAGTATCTGCCAGGATTTCTGCACAATTTAGCAAGCACAGAAGAGCTGGTTTACAAGGAGGTTTTAAACAGGATCCAGTTGCATGTTCACACACTAAGACGCACTCTACCTGACTGGTTGTTCCTCATGCGGATGGCTTTTGCTTTGGCCAGCTCCAGGGCCGTGACCCAGCGCTGCCTCTCCACTTCCGAGTTCGCCTTTAAGTGGTACGTCCTTCCCCCGTTGGAAAGCACGATGTTACAAGAGTCCTCAGTATCGATATGAGCTGTGGACAGGTTGATGGTCCCGCGACACGTGTGGGCCATTTCTGCCTGCGTCCTGCACAGGAACAGAGGGAAAAGGAAGCATCAGTCTCCCTGCACCCGTCCTGACCCCAAAACACCACCGATGCACTCTCCCACCCAGCAGAGACCCACGGAAACATCCTAAGCAGGCAGTAAGCACGTCAAAGCCACCAAAGCTAAACAAGCTCCTTGAACAGAAGAACAAGGACGGGCTGCAGCATTTAGATAGAGCTTGTTCCCTTGTACGAACATCACCCCCATCATTTAGGCTGCTGGTTTCACATCCTGCTGTGCCAATTGCTTCTGGTTGCCCTAAAAGTAAAATTACCAACTGCACACAACTGGCTTTTCTCGTCTCATTTACATTGCTGCTTTTCTCCCTTCTCCCTGCTATCCCACCACAGCATCTAGTGTTTTGCAGCTCTTTATAAACTCTCCCTTCAGTCATTGTCTTTTCTCTAGGGGTCCTAAGATCTTGCATGCAAAGATCTCCATTTGTAAGGCAAATGAAAGCAGCACAATTCCTCTTCAGCTGTTACAACACCTTTACTACTGGCAAAATTGCTTGGTACTTCATTAGGCTCAGCCAGATAAGCAGAAGGCTTTCCTGGGACTAACTTCCCCCAAAACACAGCCCTCCTTCCACCCCAGCTGGGCATACCAGGGAGAACCCACCCTGCAGCAGCCTTAACACACGACCATCCCACTGCTGACAGCCACATCCAGGACTTCGTGTCCAGGGGCCAAAGCCCCCCAGGCTGTACGAGAGCACAGTACGCTCCCGCCCCACACTACGCTTCTGCTGGTCCTGGCCAGGGACAAGGCACAGCAGGTTGCTTCAAGGCCATGACCCCCCCAGCATCCACGACAGCTGCTGCTCTCTCTATCACGAAACTATTTCCACATCTTCAGGCGTTCTTAGCTCTCCATGGGCTTTTAACTTTATCAAAACTGAAACGATCACTTAATTTTTATTTACTAGTTTTCCTCTTTCCCCATGCCAGCTCTCCCGGCCCCAGGAGAGCAGCCGGTCCCACGCTGCCTGCTCGCCGCGGCGGCAACCGGTATCGCAACAGCTGAGAGCTGCCTTCTTGCACACAGAGAGACAATTTGTCTTTTCAGAGCATGCAAGCTGTGGAAAAGCCACATAAAAACCGACAGCCACTTCTTAAAACATGACTTAACATAGTGTTTTCAGAAGTAACTAAAGTCACTTTAAAAAAAAAAAAGTCACAAGGACTAGGTTTTTAAAGGCACTTGGACACAAAGACAAATGCCTAAGTAGTTCCAAAACTGCCTCTACACCCGCTGCTGCATTGCAGGCGCCTAAAATAGCTCTACAAGCATTGAGCCAGCAAGTCTTCAAGGTTTCCCACCAGCCCAGCAGACACGCTCAGACCAGCCAGCACAGGCACAGCCGACAGCGTCACCGACGCCATACAAACACCGTCAACACCAGGGCAAGCACGGCAGCCACCGGCCTCCACCGCCCCGCTCCCATCCCGGTGGCCGCACGTTCTCCAGCCGGGCGGTACGGCGGCTGTAACCCCCCGGCTCCTCCAGCCAGGAGGGGCTGAGCAGCACCTGAAAGCCAGGACCTTTGGACAGGAGGAAACAAGAGTGTTTTCCTTGATCCTTCCAACTTCTACCGCCAATCTTTTACTTTACTCCATTTTTTTACTTTTATTTTGTCCATCCCCTTTCCCATCCCATTCAGCTCTGCTGCATACCCACCCCCCAGTCCTCATTCCTCACCCACACCTTCATAGAATCATAGAATCATTAAAGTTGGAAAAGACCCTTAAGATCATCGAGTCCAATCCTATCACTGCCAAGTCCACCACTAAACCATGTCCTCAAGCACCATGTCTGCCCTTCTTTTAAATACCTCCAGGGATGGGGACTCAACCACTTCCCTGGGCAGCCTGGTCCAGTGCCTGACTGCCCTTTCGGTGAAGAGGTTTTTTCTAATATCCAACCTAAACTTCCCCACTGCCCAGTGCTCCCCTTACCACACTGCCTATCGCTCCCTGAAAGTGGGACTACAATAAACACACTTGGCATTAGACCACTCCTGGGTCCACAAACATTCCCTGTTCCCCCTAGCACCCACAAGCCACTGGCCACCTTGCATTTACACTGTGCAGCAAGGTGGGATCCTTCCCGGCTTGTCCATACTACCGACCTCGTTAAAGAGCTGACATAGAACAGACATCATTAACACTTAGAAAATTCAGTTCCTCCGTGTTTTCCTCCCTTCTGCTGCCAGCTATCACTTCCCCATGGCATAGTTTAATCTTCCCCAGCATGCTCACTATTTTCACCCACATAAGTAGTCAAAGGTCCTAGGAGAGTTTTAAGGACCCTAAATCCCCCTAAGTCCAGGTGACCATCCTGGGGGAAAGAGATGGGAGCAGGACGATGCTATCATAGGATGTATGAGCCTCATGTACTTTTAAACACCTCTTATCTGAGTCACTTCCAGAGTCCTCTCTCTGACCCTTTTCCTGACATTAAGGCATGCTGGTATTGGGTAGATGTCAGACATCTTCAGTCATTGGAAGGATTTTGCCAGTATTTCAGCTAAATACATTATTACGCAGTTGCTCATTGAGTTGCAGTAGCAGGACGAACCACAGTCATTTGTAGGAATTACCAGCTCCTTTCATTCCCCCCCTCCCCAGCCCAGCAGCACAGTCCTTACCCAGGAATGTCCCCCCAAGTCCGTCATTCCTCAGTTCTTGCAGATGGATGCCTGTTTGAAATGCCCCAGGGGTACAGAGGGAACCACTGGGTTCAGTGGCAGGACAGGCTCTTGCTTCATCACGCCTCATCAGCCTCAGCATTTTACAGAGCAGTTTGCATCAGCCACAGGCAGTTGGCGTGAGCACCATGCCTGAGGATGACCCTCCCAAAACCATTTGCTCAGGGCAGTGAAGTAACTTGGAGCACAAGGTCTAGCGAAGAACTGGTGCTCCTCATGCACCCAAGTACTTTTTAAAGAAGTTCAAGCTTGTTACTTGAAGTATTTTCCAAGCAGTACACAAGGACGGGAAAAAACCACTTATTTCCAACTGGTTTTGAAGGTTTCAAGGCTATCTGCTGCATGATAAAGCATCTAACACTGAGAAGACCTCACCCCAGATGCACAAGGCTGCTTCAGGCTCCAGAAGCAGACCACCACCCTTGCTCATAGCCTTGAATCACCAGTTATGTAGCTCTGCTTCAAGTCCCATGTCTCTCTCTTTCCACCACTCTTCTGCTATTTTTCTCCAATTCTTCCTTGATTCTTTACCCTAGGTGTCTTAACCCAGCTATTTGCTCCTAAAAATATGGCACCCCCAGACCCAGTTCATCGTCACCTGGATTTAAGGTGCCCCAGCTGGACAGATGTCTTTGCTGATCCTCACGTAGCAATGCCAAGTCTCTCCCTCTGACCCTGATCCCCCTCTATACACAGAACCCTCCCCATCTTCATTCAGCTTCACATTTTATCGGGGCATTCCCAGTTACTCCTTTTTTCCTCCCTGCATCTCAACAGCAGCCACCCATCACCCTGCTCCACAGCTCTCCTCAACTCTCAGGTCATTAGTGACACCTCCATAAATGCACTGAAGTCCAAAAGTGATCACTGGCCACAGCTTTTCCAAAATTTTAAAATCAAGTCACATCTTTTAAAGCCGGGAGCTGAACAAGTCACCAGATGCTGAGCTTACGTGAAGATGCAGAAGCTTACGTGAAGACACGCAACACCAGCTTGGCAAGTACAAGACCATTCCCAGGTGCCAGGAGCATCTCCCCTTATTCCTGAAAGGTTCAAGGCAGTTTGCACGTTGCTTCCTTCTCCATGGGCTTGAGCATGGTGAGACAGCCCCATCGCATCACACGGGCAGGGGTACAGCAAATCTCTGATTACCACAGTCCGCACACAGCATCTGTAAAAGCCAGCATGGGCTCACGATGGCCTTCCAACGCCTTCTGGCCCTGCTCCATGTGCCGATGCAGCAGGAGAGGAAGACTTTGGCTCTTGCTCCCCAAGGAACGCATCACCAGGCAGAAGCCTCTAGGCCTCTTGAAGAAGGTTTTACAGGCATAGCCTAGAGTTGTTTTCAGAAAGATGGAGTTGATCATGGGATGGAGATATGGTCCCTACCAGGGGAGAACGGGCAGCAATCCAGAGAGATACTCACTACCAACCTTATTGCTGGGGTTGCACGTTACGCAGAAGGAAGCCATTCTGGCTGAACATGAACTCAAATCCCCAAATCCCCACAACCCCAGCTATGGTATTCCGAGGACTTCTCTCACCTGCTCAGCCCTGACACTGTTTTGCAGAACAGATTTAACCTAGGGCCACATCCGAGCTTGACACGCAGACCCAGAAGCCATGCAGAAATGAAAGCCTCTTGCTACCTCCCGAGGACTTACGGTTCATGCCTCACAGCACCACGAGTGAAGTTCAAACCCAGTGTACAGCGTGGTTATGCTTGCCTGGGGGGGGGGGGGGGTGAATTTGGCTCCAAACAAAATCAAGCACTGATTTTCATTTCCAAAGTCATCCTCCTCGTCATGCAGCACGTACTGACGTGTTCCCAGGAGGGATTACTTCCCACCTTGAGAGAACTGCTAAAATGATTTTCTCTTCTACACAAAACAAAGGTCTCCAAGGTGACTTCACTAAATCAATTTAAGTCATATTAAACAGCCTTGCTCTCCCACCCAACAAAACTGTTTCGGTATGGGTTTTTGTTCTTTAAGCTACCTTCCCATGCCAATCTGCATGGGAAATCAATCCCTATCAATCAGCACCCACACACAAGGCAGGCACCTGACCCTGCCCTGAGCCAACAAGCAAGCAATCTCCTCTGTCCGCGTGCAGGAAAAAAATTAAGAGGTGCCCTTCAGAAGCACTCGTGGTCAGATGGATCTGCTTATTCACCGCTAACAGCTCAACTATTGCATAATGTGATCCAGGCAGATTTTCCGATTCTCGACTTTCTGCAATAATCTCAGCGCTGCACATATGGGGGAGCATGTGGGCAGGCTGCAAAAAAGCTGAAGGGAGGGTAAACGTGGACGTAGACCACAGAGAGGTGGATGCAGCTGAATATCTGGGATTTTTTGGTTCTCCCTCACAAAGCTAAGCAATGGGATTCACCTTCAGAGCTATGAAGTTATAGCTGTGCATGGGAGAGATGGAAGAGGACTGCCTTGCATACAGCCCTTGCCAACGTATACAGTGAGAGGGACTATGCAACACGAGAAAAAAAAATATGTAAAAAATACCTGCAGGTGTTAAAAAGCAGGGAGGACTAAAGCACCCATCCAGCAAGGGGAAAGCAAATGTCCCGGGTGAATATAACCCCTTCCCCCGCAGAGCACAGCGGTGAGATCCTCAAAGCGCCAGGGCAAGCTCCATGCAAGCCTTGAGCTACTAACCGAGGCGCAGGCTGCAGTGCCCTGCCAGGGGCTGCACAGCTCAGGCACGTGGCTCGACAAAAAAAGGCCATGAACTGTGGAGACAGACTTGATGGCTTATTCCCAGCGTCACTCTTTTGGCAAGAATGGTGCTGCTCATAGATACATTAGGATCATCAGAAAGGAGATTTTCTCTAAAAACACAAATATACTTTATCATGATGCCAGCAGGTCCCTATTCCAGCTGTCAAACCTGCTCTGGATGCACAGGTCCCAATTCCTGCACAGATTTTGTCAAAGCTATCAGAAGACGCTGCTCTGAATACAGCCGCATTCACTTTTTTTATTTCAACAGCACATAGGACACAGTAATAGAAATTTCAGATTGGCATGATCACTCAGGCGCCCTACCCACAAGTACAGCAAAGCTCTTATATCACAGCAATATGCAGAATGTCGGATTTTGCAAAAACCTTCGAAGATCATCTTGTTGTTAAAATATTATTTGCAGCATTTCTCTTCTTCTTTTTGGACTGGAAAAGCCTCTTTGGGTACGTTAATAATCACAAATCTAAACATACAGAGCTTGACAAGGCAACTTATCAGTATCAGTTACTTAAAAAGGCCTTCAACATAAAACTCTTGGAGTCTAAATTTTAGCAACTCATATTCTGCAGCCTGACAGATCAGCTACATGCCGTAGTGCAATAAAAGAACAGCAAATCACGATTTAAAGACCTGCTTTCCAGTTCTGAAGGAATACTTGAGCTACACAAGGCTGCTCGGTATGCCAGCGCTATGCAAGAGAAAGATGCTCCCGCTTTTCAACAACTGTAAGAAATCTTACTATATATAAAACAATGAAATTCCTTTGTAAGAGCTCAGAAGACAGATTTATCAACAGAGCAAAGAGAAAAAGGTGAAAAAGTAGATAATAAAATGTTTTTCATCTACTAGCTCCACAGTTTTGGTTTCAGCAACATCACAACAGCCAAAGATTTAGCTTCAGATGCTGGTAAGATGTTGCTCATACGGATTTTGTAATTATAACTGTGCAGCTCTGCTGGAAGTTAATAGGACGCAGCAAGCAATAAACAGCCCCAGCTCACACTCTGCTCCCAAGCACGGTTCACTTAAAGCAAGCAAGCACAACGGATACTTGGGGAATTTCTCTGCTAAGATCTCCTTTCCACCGGCAAGGCTCAACACCATTTCTGGATAGCCTCGTCTCCCCTAAAACTCGACTTCTCCTTTTCTCACAGCTCAGACGGGATCAGGCAGGGAACTGAGACTGCTCTGCACAGCACCTTATTTCCAGGCCACCGGTGGTTATTTCGGCATGCTTTATAGCTTGAGCACCGACAAGGAGGTCAGGGAGAGCACAGCAGCCCGACTCTGAGACCATCGGCAACCCTGGCAGCTCAAGAGCTACTTCGGTCCAGCGAAGCAGAGCGGGTGCGACACGTGCAGGGACGTTGTTTCATTACGTCCTGGCTGGCAGCATCCAGCTTCACCAGGGTGCTAAGAACGCTCAGGCTAGCAAGTGCGCAGCTCTCCAAACCAGCTTATCCACAAAAAACTCAGCAGGACGCTATGCAAACACAGATGTGAGGCTTCTCTCCTAAGCTGGGAGCGCCAATGCTGCCTGCTCATGGGTTGCCAGCATCACTCTGTATCACTAGGCACCTTCACAGAAAAATCCAAACACAACTTAAGTTACACCCAGAAAAATGACCTCCTGAAATATGCTTGATCTCTCTTCCTGCAGATCTTTGTCCCATTACCTCAAAATCATTTGCTTGCTATAAGCCTCAGTAACCAGCACACCTGATTCACCATCTTAAACACTAAATTCCCATCTTATTACTCTTACAGCCGTTGTGCTTTCTGGTGTAAATGTAGGTCACTGCGGGGCTAAACTTGTCCCCGTGCTGATGGCCGCATCCACCTCCCCGTGACAGCCTCGGAGAAGCACAAGGTGAGCAACGTTTAAAGACTCACGTGTTCTTGTCTTTCCTATTCCAGCGTATCCTGCACCCTGGGGTTTCGCTCACTGCAATCACGTCACGACAAGTAAAATCTGGGCATGACATTAGAGGCTGCATCTGAACCTCCAAGTCTCCGACCACACAGTTAAGAGAATTCACCCCCAGTGTAAGCGAGGATGCTAAAGCCAGCATGGTTCACGAGAGCCGTCTGAGTCATTCCTCCCTTGGGAAAGCAGCATCAAGTCTTTAAACAGAAATCTGCTGTGAGCTACAGCCCTGGCAACAGGCAAGAGCCATCAGCAGACACACTAGACCATTTGCCAGGTTATCACTCAGCTGCTTGGTCACTGTTTACCAATCGGGAAATATTTTCTAATTTAAATAGCATTTACAGGAAAATCTACTGCTGTTGCTGTGCAATCTTCTTGGGGGTTTTTTTTTCCCCTCCCTTCAATGATTACTAGAGCTGTAACAGCTCACGATGGGCGGCTGAAGTTTTGCAAGGAAGTTCTACTGTCCACATTTGAGTTTTGCTTGTAGGTCCAGGAACAGCCTCCCCAGCACCACCGCGACAGCCGGTTCCTGCAGGTCACGCACTTCGGCAGGGACGATCAACACAGCGCAGGGACAGAGACGAGCGGTTCACTGCCCTCAGGATGCTCCCAGCTTGTCCTCCGTTATGAAGGATTCAGGGAGAAAATATATCAAGAGTATGAAAAGGAAAAGTCACAGACTATCACAGAAGAGAGTGAAATTATTTGTGGTTTGGGGATTTTTTTGAGTCTCCGGACGTGAAGTACAGACACTTTACAGCAGCACTGTCGTTACGTGCACTGCATGAAGCTGGACACAAATCCCAGGTCCATTTCTGGAGCTGGCAAACAGACACCTCGAAGAGCTTCCCCAGTGAGCTCCACCACCACACTGTATTCGAAGAGCCAAGAGCTCGAAAAAGTTTTTAGCTGTCATACCTCAACAAAAGTACAAACCTAGGCTTCTGCACCAGCGCTGCAGATCACACGCAAAAACCAATCCAACACAGCCAGAAGTAAACCCCGCACCCTTGCAGCACAAACCCAACACCTCGGGGCACCCTCCAACACACCAGGAGATCTGGAAAGGATGGGATGGATAAACGTGTTGGTCTGGAGATGCTGGTACACCTCTGGTGTCAAAGCAGCTCAAGGACCCAAATCACAACTCACAGCCCAAGAACTGAAGGGCGCTGCAGCAAGATGACTGTTGTCAGCCATCCCTGAACACCTCCACCCTGGCCGCCCTGGCCACCCCACCAAACGCAGCCAGCCCAGCATCACCTTACAGCTTAACACTCGCACAGCGCCAGGTAAATGACACCGGGCTTTGTATCCGTTCCCCACTTTTCTCAGCAAGACAATGAGGATAAACATTTCCATCCTAATCTATCGGGAAGAGAGCAAGGCAAGAAAAACTTGTAGCATAGCAGATGGACTGCAAAGCAACACATCCAGGAGGCATTTCCCCAATTATAGAGAGGGAGTCCTGTTCCTGCATCTGCTCGGGGCTCCCCGACAGCCTATTCCCTCCCACGGCGGGAAGGTAAGTCCCCAGCATTTGCAGCTCGGGAGCAGTAGTTCAAAACATCCCGGTCCCAGGGAGACCGGAGGGTTTCTCTTCAGAGGGCTGTGGAAAAGCATCACCCCCTGCAAAGCACAGCGGTCCAAGACACAGGCACAGGTGGCTGCACTCCTACCTTGCGTCGCATGACCATAGATATACAGGCAAAACAGAGCAGGTATTGCTCTACCTACCACAAAAAAAAAAGAAATGCACATTGGAACTCACTTAAACATAGGTGTTTTTCTGATAGAGAAGCGATACATCACCAGAAACAGGTAGGAAACCCAGCTATAAATGGCTGCAAAGCATCCCCCGGCTGAGTCTGCTAATTGTTACTATTTCTACCAATATTTCGAAAAAACGCAGGCATTCAATACAGAAATCGTGCCAATCTCTCACACTCATGTTTGCGTAACAAGATTATCTCATTTCCATTAACCTTGCACACAACATGAAGGCCGTTCTCTGGTGGCGAAAGTGTAGACGTTTAACCCCTCTTATCACTCTATACCTGATTACACAGGGACCAGTCTCACCTCTACCTTTTCTCTCTCCGCTATAGGGAAACATTCAGAAGTTCAGACAAAAACCACTATTTTAACTCCTGTCCCCCCTGCAAGAGAAAGAAACTGGAAAGCCTCGCAGATGGCAGCCTCGCTGCTTCTTACACCACTGACCTCTCCTGACTCACAGATTAAGACCTATTTTTCCTGCTGTATCTTTCACGGATTAAGTTGAAACCAGTTTATTCCTCTCATTTTCCCATCACATTGGAAAATATCATATCATTAACTAAGTTAAGGGTTCTGCAGCCATAGAGAAATATTTATACCGGCTGCATAACCGGGAAATGCCCTGTAGGGTAAGCTGCAGAGACCGCTGCAGGCAGAGGCAAGAACAGAAATCAAGGACAGGGAAACAAAATAAGCAGAACTGGGCAATGCAATAGATGTGGGCAGAAAAGAGGAGGTACCGAATGGATTTACACTCTGCCTGGCCCACAATAAGAGCAATCCATTGAACTACTTTCAGCAGACTTCTTTTTTTTTTTTTTTTTAAGGTGATGCAGAAGAATTACCACGGTCCACAAGGGTAATCAGGCTGATCCTTTTCTTAATTAATTGAGGATGGAGATTTCTCTCTGGGGATTTTGTTTCATTACCGGGAGTGGGGGGCGGCACAAAAGACGACGCAGTCACAAGCCTCCGTAGCACAAGAAAGGCCACTTGTGCCCGTCTGCCGTGCGGCTGAGCAGCAAGGCTCGCTCTTCCCATGGGACACCGCTCTCCGCTTGTGTTCCACGAAGCACAAACCAGCTCTGGCCGACACACGAGGACTTCCATGCGGAAATCACAGTCCAACAAGACTATCTGGACTAGGTTGAGCTCTCCCATCCTTCGGTGACCCCGGCGGCGCCGCCAGCACCCACCAGCGTTTCCACACGGCGCAGGGATAGGAGCCGCGCTCCCCATCTCGCCCCGCCAACAAAAGGCTCTTGTGCCACCACCCGCGCCGGCCAGCGGCTCCCTCCCCACCTCAGCACCGGCTTCCAGCCCCGCGCCACCGCCGCTTCGGGGTCCTCTGAGCCCGAGCAGTTCATCCGCGCTGAAATCTGGTGCTCGATTTCACCGTCATCCCGTCCTCAATACAGGAACATTTGAAATATCTCATGCAGAGCAGCCTTGTAGCTGGGTTACAGAAACCTGTCTGCACAAGTGCTTCATGGCACATTTCCTAATAAACCGAGATTTTGCACGTCCTTTGTTCAGAATACTTGGGGGTGTAAAGCCAGTGAAATCTCTGCATTCACTTTCATGCATGAGAAATTCCAAAAAGCACTTTAAAACTGCTTTTATTTTGAGGCCAAAAGCTCACATGCCTGAAGTTAAGCAACGTAAGCATGGACACCAAACCTCTTGAGGTTATTACTCTCCCTTGGTTCAAGGAAAAAGGATTTTTACGACGACTCAGTTCCAGAACACCAATGCCCAACAGAAAGCAGGCACGTGGCTCGGGAGGTATTTTCCCAGCTCGCACAGTAAGCAGTATTCACGTTCAGCACACCACAAGCTGGTTCAGCATGGCTCTCAAACCGCAAGCTCCGCGTGACAAACAGCTGAGATTTTTTTTTTCCCCTTCCTCTTTTTCCCTTCACCAAACCTACCAAATCACAAACAAAACCCAAACAAGCATATGGCAAGTGTTGTACTGAGATTTCTGCAAAAAGATACGATTTACTTCTATTTAAAGGCCGATTAATCTGCAACTGGCTGTAGTCGGGATGGGCACAGATTAGTAACAATCAGGTTTAAGGGAAAAAGCCTGCAATCCAGGCTGCAATCCTCACCAGCCGGAGGGATGCCTGCAGCTCAGGCACCCACTGCCTCTGCAGGTCACGGGAATATTCCCTGCCCTGACCCGTCCAGCAGCTTCCCAAGCCGGCTTCTGGGACAAGCCCCTGCCCGCACGCAGGACCCAACACCAATGAGCCTCAGCCAACACTGCACAAGCAAGGATTTAAGGCTGACCTGACTGTAAAACCTCTCCTGTAAATAGATGGAAGCAGTCAGCGAACCAATCTGGATTTCACACTCCTTTCTCCGGTGCTTTGCCACTTCGGAATCATAGAATCGTTAAGGTTGGAAAAGACCCTTAAGATCATCGAGTCCAACCGTTAACCCAGCACTACCAAGCCCACCACTAAACCATGTCCTCAAGCACCACGTCTACCCTTCTTTTAAATACCTCCAGGGGTGGGGACTCAACCGCTTCCCTGGGCAGCCTGTTCCAGTGTCTGACAGCCCTTTCGGTGAAGAAGTTTTTGCTCATATCCAACCTAAACCTCCCCTGGTGCAACTTGAGGCCATTTCCCCTTGCCCTATCACTTGTAACTGGGAAGAAGAGACCGACCCCCACCTCGCTACAACCTCCTTTCAGGCAGTTGTAGAGAGCAATAAGGTCTCCCCTCAGCCTCCTCTTCTCCAGACTAAACAACCCCAGCTCCCTCAGCCGCTCCTCATAAGACTTGTGCTCCAGACCCTTCACCAACTTCATTGCCCTTCTCTGGCCACGCTCCAGCACCTCGATGTCCTTCTTGTAGTGAGGGGCCCAACACTGAACACAGCACTCGAGGTGCGGCCTCAACACCTACCGCAACACCTACCCCAGTGCAGGGCAAGCCTTTGCAAGGAAAAACCTGGAAGACACTTTGCTTCGCATCATTTACAAATAGACCTTGTCTCTCCAGGCTTCACAAAGAGGAAAAAAAAAACCTACAAGGGAGCTCGGGGAAGGTGATTTGTCAGAAAGACAGCCTCATCCATACCACTGCAGTGTAGGACAAGGCACGGCACTCACCCCTGACAGAGTGCCGTAAAGGTTTAATGCAAAATCTCACGAGCACATTTTGCGAACGTTAGTGCTTTCAGATCGCAGGCGTCTTCGATGTAACAGTGAGTCTCAGAAAACTCACTGCTGGTGAAGCATACAGATTTAATAGATGGTCAGGCCAAGAAAACCGACAACATTACCAAGCTGAGACATCTCTGAAAACACCCAGGCTTCCCCCCTGCTTCTTTTCTTAAATAAAAGCGCAGCAGACCTGCTGGCTAGACGGCTGAACAGCGCAGCTAGCCCCATTTGGCTTGTCAACAGGCAATCTCCTCCAAATATATATTATATCCTAGCAGGGTGCTCAAGTATAGGGCCTCTTGTTTCCTGAGAAAACAGCATGTAAAGCCTGTAAAAATGCACAGACTTACAAAGGCTTTTACTGCTAACAGCAGAGCCACATCAAAATGCGCAGACGTGCCCCAGTTCCCTTCCCCTCATTCCCCAAAGGGATGTTCTGCCTCTACAGTGCTCCCACAAACAGGACTTCCACCCCAAATAAAAGGATACTCTGAAAGCAATCTAGTCAGATGCATATTCTTCAGGATTAGCTTTTATAACACATTTATGACTCTGCCATGTGCACAGTGCAGGTTTTCTGCCAGGAAACCTCAGCAACGGTCAGAAAGAAGAAAACTAAGCCATCATGCAGGTATCAGCAAGCACAAGATATGGTCTGGCAAAGGGACTTTGTGTTGGGTTTTTTATGAAAAAAAGGAAAAAGTAAAACAAATTTAAAAAAAAAAAAAAAAAAAAAAAAGAGTTGTCTGTAAGCATTCCCACTCCTCCCACCACATCATGCTATCTCCTCTCCACCTCTGGAGCGGCTGGCGGTGGCCCCAGCTGATAAGGATACCGGCCCTGTAAACAAGGGAAGCC
Source organism: Platalea leucorodia (assembly GCF_965183815.1). NCBI lineage: Eukaryota > Metazoa > Chordata > Aves > Pelecaniformes > Threskiornithidae > Platalea > Platalea leucorodia. The sequence continues at coordinate 12,696,257 of NC_138834.1, forward strand.
AAAAAGAGCTCTTCAAGCCGCTGGTTTGGGTGAGCGGCTTCACCCACGCCCCAGCGTGAGCTGTCACCTTGTTCTGTATGGCAAGAGCAGCTCTCCATGCTGGCGCGACACTGTGTAACCGCGGCTTTGTTCCAACATAATACTGCTGCACAGCCTCCCAAAAAGGGCTTTTACTCCTCCCCTTCCAGGAGAAGCAGAACCAAAGGCTGTGAAGGAACTCAGCGCGAGGAAAGCAAAGCAAAGTGTATCTGGTTGGGACAATATCCTAGTACTTGGCCAGAAGGAAACCCCGTAAGAGTGTACCAGAGCACTAAGCGTCCCATTTACAGCATTCAGCCCACAGCTGATACAGCAGACACCACGCACAGTTGTCCTTCTCATCCGAAAAATCCAAAACACACAGTCAGCAGCTTTAGCAAAGCCATTGCTGTACGGCCAGGCAGGGGGAAGGCTGCAGCGAGCTGGGCTCTGCATAGGGAGCTGCATCTCCTGCAACGACGTTGCTGATGACTGTAACACCATCAGGCACGACGACAACAAGCTTCTGGGGAAAACAGAGAGGGTTGTCTTTAGCACCGGGCACACCAGTATCACCGTCGGCGCTCCCTCACCTGTATTTTGAATGCACTATATTTCCTCCACATTTAGGCTCTTCGCTGACTAGTTGCCTAGATGTAGTTCCCAAAGATAAAACCTCAGTTCAGGGGTACGTTCTGGTAACTACAAATATGTATGAGAAAGTGCCAAACTACAACCGCCAGACAGAGCCCGGAGCTCACAGCCCAGCAGGGATGCTGGCAGCTTCGCAGGAGGCAGGCACACACACAGTGTTCAAGGGAACCCTGTTAGAAACTCATTTTGCCTCTTCTAAAAATGCCAAAGGAAGCACCCAGTTTACTGTTTTCACTACTTTCCAAGCAAAAATGCTAAAGATCCAGAGGGGAAAAAATCCACCAAGATTTGCAAGCAGTACTGCTGCCAAGTTTACTGCATCAATTAGAAGTTTATGGAAGGTCTGGTCCAGATCCCATCATCTCCACAGAAGTTAGTTTATACTAAGATCTGGGTGATGCATGACTTACATGCTTGGTGGCTCGTTTTTAAGCAAGAACAAGCAACAAATGACCATACCCAAGGTTAATTTGACAAATGCTTTTACTGCACAAGAACGCTGAAATAAACGCAATACAGCAGATAAGAGCCTCAAGCAGTAATTTTTCTTCCTACAGCCTCTGCTTTTAAGTTTTTACTTAAAAGTCCTTCAGCCCTTGGGAATTGCGTTAAATCATCAGAATAAAGATCAGCCACAGTCAGCTCATGTTTATATTTTCTCACCACCATGTCCAAGAACATAAGAGCGCACAGGGCACGGCACAGTCAACATTAAGACCCAATTTTTATTCCTATCCCACCAATGTACTTTCATACCTATGATATTCAGACTGGTAAAGATACCCTGGTTGTTCAGACTGAGTTGAGGGGTATATTTGCTTTGAGCACAAGACTTACCCAGTCTTTCTGAGAGCGAGTGTGGACAGAAGAGCTTGCTTCCACGAATCTTCCATGGGCGCAAGCAGCTCTCTTTATGCAAGTTACCGTGAACATTAATGTTTTCAGTACCAAATAAATTTTTTTCAGAGACACTGCACAAATTATGGTCTGTGACCTCAAATGTCACTTGAAAGTCATAGCAATTCTGACTTTTTGCCAACTTTCAAACAACGCTAAAATTATAGTACAGAATTTCTTTCTGCATGAAATATTTCTTGCGGATAGGTATCTAGATGCAAAGCCCGCATGGTTGCATAGACATACTTCTTCCTCTGGCCTGGGCACAAGAAGACAAAGCTAAAACTTCACATTTAAAACCCAACCTAACTGTTGCTTCTCAGCCCTTGCTGTGAACTCCTCAGTTCAGCAATTGCCTTGCTACAGGTTTATATACCATACAGCGTGAAGGCCGGTTCCTAGCTGTGCGCCCAGCGCAGGTTTGGAGAGCAGTTCATTCAGTTGCATTTTCTCACCAAACACAACAAGCAGCTGCTCCTGCTCAAGGCAAATACTCAACATCAGCAGACAACAGCAATTTCTGAGGCGGTCTGCAACCACCCAGAAACTTTACTCCATGACAAAAAAATGTGTTCAGCTCCACAACCAGCATATCCTACTTTTGGTAGCAATTACCTGTTCTTCAGAGATCAGCGTACACAGCTGCCTGCCTTTCTGAACAGATTGGAGTTGCTGGGTAGAGGGCATAAAAATGCTACCCAAGTCCGAGCAGAAGAAGGGAGCGTGAACTTGAAAACTGAAAGAGACACTTATGTATACAAGGTACCTCCACGATTTCCATTATCTATGAAATGATCAAATTATCCTTCGAGGATGCACTCCTGAGGAATGCAGAGGCTAGCAATCCAGTCAACAGCAATTTTTTCCATAAGAACTGATGAAACAGAGAGGGGAAAATGCAAGCAGGAACTTAAAACATGCCTGCAATGTGAGTGCCTGGGGCAGTATGACACAATGCAAGATCTTTCCCACTCCTTATGACACTACCCAAAAAATAAAAAATTTGGCAGCTGGCTTTTGAGCCGCTGGAGATGCCAAGAGCTTTTTTTAAAATAGAAATCGAGAGTTAACTGCTTACTGGTGTTTGATTCGGACGGGCAGATCTCCCGGATCAAATCCTGCAGATGCCCAAGTGACCTTGGCCAACCACTTCTGGACAGACCTGGCACATCTCAGCTGCTTCACCTGCAAGACCGAATGCCCAAAGCAAGTCTTTCAGCATCAGTGCCTCGAGACCCCTTCCTGAACAGTTTTATTTTCTTTACCATCAACCTCCTTAGATGAACACTGCTTATCAGGGTCAATCAAGGATGAAGCATAGAAAAAAGTTACAATGGCTAGAGCAAGGTATTAAATGTAGGATTTATATATATACATAAATCGCATACATATATGATACAATATAAATTAATTATCATGTATATTTTATCAGTATTATATTGTATTATTATATATAATTTATATTGTACCATACGATTTGTGACAAAACTCCAAAACAAGCAAGCACTAGGTGAGACTGCGTTACTGTATTTACCTTCACAAAGTAAATGCCAGAAAGACAGTCGGACTGCTCCTGGCGCTAGGGACACCCCATTCCTTCTAACCTGCACGCAGAAATATACAACCGCACAAAGCACGTATGGGCGCTTCCAGAAATTTATCTTGGGGATCTGAGTCATGCCAATACTCCGCATTGGGATCAGTGTTCAGGGGCTATATGTTTTCTGCAAAAAATCCTATGGATATTGACTGTGGGTTACCAGGAACAGAAGAGTTAAATGTATGGCCAAGAGGGAAGGCAAGGTCAGTGACCTTCACAAGGGACTGCTCTCACGCATAGACAAGGATGAGTAACAGCTTTAAACGAATTTCCCAACTGCTCACACCAGACTTTCAGTGTTATTTTAGTGTACTGTGTTGCAAGAAAACTTCCATGGTGCAATAAGATGCTTGGAGTTTTTTTAATGCAGAAATACTCAAGCTGCTTCAGCACAGTCCGAGAGCTGCCCTCCGCTCTCACCAGCTTCGTGCTCCTCTGGTTACAGTCAAGCCTAGGTACCAGTGTCCCAGACAGCACTTCACAGGACACCTTCTCAGGAATAATCAGCTGCCATCCCATCCCTCTCCTCCACACAGGCAAGGTTCACATCCACAAAAGCAGCAACAACACTTTATTCAAAAGCACTACCTTTCATTTCAGCAGCCACTTTGGGAAGCCAAGGAGCTTCCAAAGAAGCCTGCTGTAGGCATACCACAAAGGCAAACAAGTAATTAACGAGTAAAACCACATTTTGCACAAACAGGCGCTTTGCTCGGCCCGGCGACCAACCCCAGCCCACCCCGCGGCTCAGGCTCGTGGGAAGCAGAAGGATTTTGCCAGCAGGTCCCAAAGCCCCGCTGCAGGTCCAGGCCCTGGTGCTTCATAAAGGGCATTAAAAACCTCCGTCCCCGAGTGCCCCAGAGCTTGTGTCCAGCAGTTCCCATCAAAGGGACAGGGCTGGGACCAGTTTATTTTTAGACCTCAGCAACATTCATTTCCATAGGAGACGCATCAAACACCTTCTTTAAACGCCTGCCTCCTCTGCCTCTCTAACAATTTCATAATTAGACTGCTTGAGACAGAATAAAGAGATTTCTGTTTGCTAATTAGGACAATTTAAACTCAACGAAGCAAGCAAAGAGCTAACATACACAGGGGCAACAGCCAGCTACTCTGCCAGTGCAGAAAAGCAAAAGTGAAAACAGGAAAAGCAGAAAGACATTTGCCGTGTGCCTTAACAGCTATCAGCATATTGATGCACGCTCCCCAAGTATGGCATGAGATAGGGATAGTTACACCTTTGAAGACAAATACTGGCAAGCACAGCTCAGCACCAGAAGGAAAATAGTTCTCTGAAGCTTTTTCACAGCTTTACGTTTTCCCCAGCCAACAGAAGAGATCAATTCTGTTGCATAGCTTTCAAGTATAATATATTGAAGACCAAACATTTATACAAAAGCGTTAAGGCAGGTCCTATACAAGAAAGGCCAAACTTGGTCTAAAAGCCACCCTCTGCATACACGTGCTCCCCCATAGAATCATAGAATCATTAAGGTTGGAGAAAACCCTTAAGATCATGGAGTCCAACTGTTAACCTATCACTGCCAAGCCCACCACTAAACCACGTCCTCAAGCACCACGTCTACCCTTCTTTTAAATACCTCCAGGGATGGAGACTCAACCACTTCCCTGGGCAGCCTGTGCCAGTGCCCGACTGCCCTTTTGGTGAAGAAGTTTGTCCTAATATCCAACCTAAACCTCCCCTGGCACAGCTTGAGGCCGTTTCCTCTCATCCTATCGCTTGTTACTGGGGAGAAGAGACCGACCCCCACCTCACTACAGCCTCCTTTCAGGCAGTTGTAGAGAGCAATAAGGTCTCCCCTCAGCCTCCTCTTCTCCAGGCTAAACAACCCCAGCTCCCTCAGCCGCTCCTCATAAGCCTTGTGCTCCAGACCCTTCACCAACTTCATTGCCCTTCTCTGGCCACGCTCCAGCACCTCGATGTCCATGTAAGCGAATCCAAGAAGGTGCGGGCAGGACAGTCACTCATGTGCCCCGTCTTTCCAGCAGACGCCAGGAAGGACACTGAGCCCCGGGGGTCTCGCCCCAGCAGGTTCAGCTGCTGGGAAGTGCCCACCAAAGGAGCCCAAAGCACTGCGGGGTGGACACGGCGAGTCTCCTATGGGGGGAGGAAGACCCCAGCTGAGCTGCAGAGGAAAGCAGCCCGCTGCTTAGTCGGTTTTCAGAGCATAACTTCATGCAGGTGAAAAATAAAGCTGTGTTCATCCTCCTCCTTTCTTCCCAGGATACACCAAAGTGGTTTTATGCATGAAAACTCATTTTTCTTACCTTCTCTGCCCATTTTTATTTCTTTATTCTTGTAAGAAGGTGCAAGAAGAAAAGTGGGTTTAAACCTTCAATTTTTTTTTTTTTTTTATTTTTTTTTTTTTTTTTTTTGCTATTTTAACAGAGGTAAAAAGAAATGCTGTAACGGGGAAGAGAAGGCAGGCCACTGTAGGAAATCTTCCCATGGTCCCATATCAACATGTTAAGGAGTACACACCAGTGAAAAAGCAGTAAAATGCTCTTTTCCCAAGTAAGCGAGCTAGATCACATCATATTCATGCTTGCTTAAGACTTAACTAAGCTGTTTGGACTACAACACTTGCACGTGGGAGCAGATTCTTTTTATAGAGAGCTGCCGCAGCAGAATCGCTACTCTTGAGGTTATATTAAAGAGGTAAAAGGTGCACTTTGCACCAAGTATTACGATGTGCCTTCACTAATTTCAATCACAGGAGTGCACTGAAACAGGACAGTGACTTTAAGCATTTCTGCTAGGTTTACATCCCTCAGGCTATAAACGTGCCCTCAACACATCACGTATTACCAGCATGTTGTTATCTTTGTTTTAGTCCCATACAAAGCCAACAAACCTCCCCATGTTTTCTCCCATTAGCAACTACAGTAAAAACATTTAGGGTGAAGACAGCTTTGCAACACTGAGCAAAGCCCACCACATCTCAATTGGTAGGTTCCAGGACAACAGGCTTGGGTCTTGCATTTCGTACTGTTCTCCTTCGTCTGACCAAGATACGCTCAGCATAGAGGAGAACAAAGGCAGCGGTCCCAGACACGTGCTGCGAGCTAAATATCAACAATTCACATGCAACCCTTGCACGTCCTCTAAATGCTCCTTGGAAAGCCAAGAGGGTTTTTTGATGCAAGACTTGATGCACTGTAAATTTTCTTAAAGTAATTTCTACCAGGGAACCTCTACTGATGTGGCATCAGAAGGGAGGCATGAGCTCACCTAACAACATGCTCTCCATCAAGTCTTCTGCTCATCTTAGGCTCCAACCCCAGCAAGACAATGTGGGACCTGAAGCCACGTACACCCTGCTGCCAACCACAATGCAAGGTATCGATCCCAGGTTTCGGCAGCACAAAAGTCTGACCAACAAAGCCTTATCCCATAGTCCTGTCTGGGCAGGGAAGATGTTTACAGGCATTCCTGCTGGCAGTATGTGGTTTACTGTAACACATGCCCCCCGTGGTTTATTAACACTTGATTAGTTGCATATAAAATCAACAGCACAGGTAAACCAGCAGTTCCATAAATAAACCACAATTTGTAAATTAAATATACACCTAATAGTAACAGTGCAGTTTACTTACATGACACATGGGACAAAGGGCTTGCTAGATTTAACTTAGTTCCTTTACAAGGCAAATAAAAACCAGCAAAAATATTTAAAGAATGGTGTGCTGAACGCAAGACAAAAATATAATTCCCTCTATACCTCTGACAATGCCCTGCTTCAGGGTAACACCTGCTATGATTAAAAGCCAGCTTACTATTGGCATTTAAGCCAGTTACTTTACAAATTCTTCCTTCCTAAAACTACAGAAGTTGTAAATATTCACCATGGAAACATCCCAGACCAAGTTCACAACAACATTAAAACCACACTATGTTAAAGATGATGTGGCTCCTACGCCTGTTACAACCATCCAGCCTTACCCTGTGAAACCCAGGGCACAGCAGTCACGTTACATAGGAAGGCTCCACTGCCACGCTCCCAGTGCTTCACTACAAATGCGTCACCGCCTCCCTGCAGCATCCATAGGGATTTTTCCCTAAAGTTCTCAGTGCCCCATCCACGCTGACGGCAGAATTTGACTCTCACAATCATTAAGCCTGTTACAGGTATTGTGCACTTGGAAATCAAATGTAAAAATCCTGATGAAATCAGTCTCGTTCCCATGGCACATGCTTTATGCTGTCTCAAAAGCAGGGAATGACAGGTAATACATTAACCTGTAACGTCCCCAAAATGGAGAATATCGGATGTGGACAGCCAGAGAGAGATTTCATTACTGCACCGTAAAGGCAGCTTAGGGCTGCAGACGTGAAGTAGAATTCAATCCAATCCAGTAATTACAGACCTTATCTGTGCTGAGATACAGTGCTGCATTGTCTAAAGGTACTTAGAAGTGACAATTCAGGGCTTGATGCCTACGGGCTGTAAGGAGGAAAAAATTGCCTTATTACAGGGCAACAAAGGTCAACCTGCTAGATCTCTGCAAGTCAACTTCCAAATTTAAAACTAAACTTCCAAGGAGCTTGCGTCCATAGGTTTTCCACTTCAAAGCAGAAGTCTTCACTGCTTTTCTTGTGGTGTAAAAGAAAGGGATAGAGAGAGAGAGGCATACGCCTCACCCAGTGCACACTCGAAGTTTACCTACATAAAAATACAGGCTCCTCGGAAAACAGTTCAAGGGCAGCACCACAGCTGGGACGTCCCAGAGACCACACAGGCAAAAGCAAACAGGTAAGAAAATACTAAACTTTGTCTTTCAGCTGCTAAGCAAATCCCACTCCTAAAGGGATCAGAAACCCAACCAGGTCTTTACCAAGCATCCCAGCAAAACACTACATTTATCATAAGCTTTAACTAATAAAACCATGATATACCAGTAAAGCACAGCTTAATCACATCATAAATTTCAGACGTGTATTTGTATTGGCTTGCCAATTCTCAAGCTGTCCCAGTGTCAGGCCGGAGTCCTTCCCTCAATTTAGGGGCCAAATTATAACTTTAGAGAATAAAACTGCATCGATTTTTTTTTTTTTAAAGTAGTACAGCCACAAGCAGTGCAGGAATTGAGAGCTGGAAGGGCTGGAGGAGTAACACTAGCTTTTACAAAGGCAAACTCTCAGTCCTATTGAAAAATCAACTTTAGAACGGGCACAGAGCGCACGGTGAAACTGCGTTGTTCGAGGTGTGCTGGAAGCACCAGCGCCCCGATTCCTCACCAGAGTGGCTCTTCAGATTGATAAGTGGATCCTGCTCATTTCTGAACGTGAGGCACAGAAGAGCCCCAGACGGCAGCGGACATACCCTGCAGCCTGTCCCTTCCCACCTCCCCTGGTTGTGATGTGACTCTCGCCCATGGGGCAAGTGGAGGAGGTACAACGCAAGGACCAGAACGATGGAGTAAACCACCGATTATCTGTACACCCCCAATGCTCTGCAAGCCCCGGTCAGCTCTCCTCACTTCACATTTGGAGACCTCCCCATGCAGCTCTTTCCATCAGGCGCTCTGCTGACGCAGCTCTCCTGCCCTCCCCAAAGCCAGCACCCAGCTGTAGCTGCCTGTCCCCGATACTGGCACTGGAACATGAATCGGGGAAAAAAAAAAAAAAAAAAAAAGAGAATAAATGAGGGTCTCGCACTGTGAACCCCTTGTAGCAGGAACAGTACGGAGTGCCATGGAAGTGGGGGAGTCCATGAAACAGCCTGAAGTGTCCAGACAGAGGAATCACTGGTGCTCCCCCAGCACTGCCAGGGCAAGCCATAAATGTGACGTGGCTTTTCTTCATCCTCCATCAGTACCCGGAGACCTGAAGGCAAACTTACCAAGTTTTAAGAGTCAGAAACCAAATAATGACAGAATGGTACATTAATTGAGTCTGGAAGGCACCTCGGGAGGCCTCAGGTCCAATCTCCTGCTCTGAGCAGAAGCAACCAGATCAGGTAGCTCAGGACCTTGTCCAGCCACAGCTTGAATATAGTCAAGAGTTTTCTCCACCTCTGCAGACCCCTATCCCAGTATTTAGCCCCCACTCCCAATTAAAACATGCTTCCTTGCATCCACATAGGATCTCCCATGCTCTGGTACCAGCCCATTGCCTCATCCTCTCATGAGGAGAGCCAGGCTCTGTCCTCTCTGCACCCTCCCATCACATAGCTGTGGGCAGCAATCAGGTCTCCCCTTCTCCTCCTCCGCTCCAGGCTGAGCACATCCACATCCCTTCACCACTCCAGCCTCATCCTGGGGAGCCCCAAACCGGACCCAGAGCCCAGACGGGAGCAGACAGGCCTCCGCAGTGCTGAACAGAGGGGATGCTCCCTTCCCTCAACGTGCTGGCTGCACTCCTGCCAACACAGCCAAAGGGAGAGCTGACCTCTGATGGCTCCTGGTCACCTTGTTGTGCACCCAGACCCCCCAGGGCTCTTCTGCAAAGCTGCTTTCTAGCCAGCTACCCCAGGGCAGGGCTTGCATTCGCCTCTGCTGAACACCATCAGGTTCCCATCATCCTGTTTCTCCAGCCTGCCATGGTCCCTCTGAAATCCAGACCTGATGAGGTTCCTATCATCCTGTTTCTCCAGCCTGCCATGGTCCCTCTGAAATCCAGACCTGCATCCTGGCGTAGCAACCTCCCTGCTCCATTTGGTATCAAGCCACAGACTGGCTGTGAGTGCGCTCACCCGTTAATAAAGGCATTATAAAGCAAATACTGGGACTAATGCGGTGTAATCTTATCCTGTCTAAAAAAAAAATCAAATTATACGTTCAAACACTACACACTAACAAATATCAAGCTGCACAGTACTCCTAATCAATCCTTGACAGGATATGGCTACTGTGAGCATCAGCACTACACCACCTTCAAAAGGGGGTCCTACACATTGTCACAAGACAACAAAAGTACCATACAATTCAGCCGTGTGAGCCAGCAGCATGCCGTGCATGCTCAATACAAATTATACAGGGATCAAGACGACTGTCGCCTTTTGTACCATTGCAAAATTACTTTTGGTTTGAGTACTCTCTTCCCTCCTGCTTATAAAAATTGCATCCCAGGAGTGATTCAAAGCTGGGGAGCCTGCAGCCATCTCTCACCAACACAGGCCACGGAGACACCCAACTGACAAGAAAAGGAAAAACTGCTTTGATAAAATAAAGCCACATATTAGTTCTACCTGACCACACACTATAAACCTGTAGTAGTTTTTGCTCCACAAGCTCTGCTGGAGAACACCCCAGTGGTAACCTGGGAACAATAAACAGCAAATAAACAGCATCCAGCACCAGTCACAGTAACACACACACACTTGGAAACAGCAAAGCTTGAAGGTCTTGGTCTTTTAAAAATAAAGGATGGGCCTTCTGAAGTACACATCCCCACAGCTAGCCATGCAACAGCGCCCGAGCACTCGCACCTGGATGCCTCCAAAAAGGACTACAAGCTAAATGCCGAAACTTAACCTCATTAACTCTTACCAAGCTGCAGGCACAGGTGACATCCCCACCTGCTGCACATCATCTCCACATACTTAAGACAAAAAGGTGCTTATTTAATCATGTAATCCCTACTCATGCACACTCCATCTGGATGTATGGGGCACATCTCTGTCCTACTGGCATGAGCACGTCTCAGTCACCCATGTCCATTCTGGAGCCAAATGCACCCAAACTCACCCTGTCGTCTGAACTGGGACTGGTGTATTTTTCACACGTTTCCAAGAAGAGCCATCACTCCTGACAGTTGCAGAAGACCTGAAAAAAAAAGTTTGTGGAACCACCCCTGTGCATTTCACAGAAAAAGAGAAACTTCAAAAATCGTGAAGATCCACAGAACCGGTGAATTAGTTGCCATGGATATTTTCTGCTCTGACAAATAGTCTAATCCTGTGTTTGGATGAGTGACAGGCACAAAGCACCAAGTCAGCTGGGAAGCATCCAACACTGCACTTCTGAAAACGCGGCTGCACGTACAGCCCATCGTCACCGAACGCCGTAGGGAGCATCCCTGAAGAAGCAAGCAAGTAACCCGAATGCGTGCCCTGGCAAGAGGAGGTCAAGTGTCTTCCCAAAGGAGGTTTGCTGCCAGGCCAGGGTTACGACTGCAAGCCCCTGTTACCACATCCGACAGCTATGCCATGGAAAGAAGCGGTTTGCTCTTCTTTGAAAGGCCACGCAGCTGCAGTGTTTAGGTATCTGTACCAATCAACAAGCCTAACATAAGAAGGTCTTATGCATATAGCAGTAATATTTAAGCAGTAGGTGTGAAGGACAACATTTTCCTGCTCTGTTCCTTATAAAGTGCTTCACAGAAACCTGCTCTAGCTATTAATAACAGATTAAGAATCACTGCTTTGTGTTAAAAAAGGAAAAGAAAAAGGCACAGACTCCCACCGCACCATATTTATCTTCACATGCATTGCAGAAGCTGCCTTAAACTGCTGCGTGTGCACAGACAGTGTTCTTCCATCTAGAAAGATTTGGAGAATTAAGACTATTTTTAGGGAATGAAGGACCTCCCCCTGAGTCACTGTAGGGACATACATCTATCCGGTCATGATTTCAAAGCAAAAATATTCTTGAAGAGTAAGATAAAAGATTAAAAAAAAAAAAAAAACAGGAAAGAAAGACAGTTCGGCTCAAATTAGCGTGAAAGGAAGGACTGCTGGATGCAGGGCACACACACATAACAACTTGTTTCTAACACACGCAAGCCAGTCAATACCACTTACACTGCAAAAATTTCATCACTGCCCATGTAAGCACTGCGAACTGCATGACATAACTTGCAAGCAGCAGCAAACCCAGCAGTTCAGCAATGTCCTACAGTTATGAGCAACATCACCTGGTGACAGCAGGAGGCCGGGGTGACCGAGAGCAACAAGCCACGTTTCAACCCAGTACTCGGAGGAGCCCGTGCTTGCAAAGGTGAAGTGAATCATGCAAGTGCCTGGAACGGGACCAAGGAGATTTGTTCTGCTTTTATCCCCGGGCTGCCACTGCCAATCGAATCATGCCACTGGCCCTTAGTACCATGCTTTCAATTTGCATCTTTAATTCTGAAGTTGATTCGTATATAGCCTGAAGGCTCAGCACTGGCATCCTCACACACATGCCTGTGTGAGTCAGCAATCGCTGACCCAACAGCAACAAGCACATCCAGCTTTGTTATCCTCCAGCTTTAACTCCGTCTGCCCAGCCTGCAGTTGTCAGACAGAGAAATAGTAAGTCATTAATTATTAAACAAGCTTTTTGATTGAAACCAAACAAAGGCCGATAGAAAACGTAGAAAGATCCCTGCCAAAGTGCCATAGGAACAATTAAAATAATTGAACGGCATAATGAAGACCTGAAGGGAAATTTAACACCTCCAGCTAGGTTGAGTTTTGAAGCACTATCCTGTTTAGGGGACAAATCTCCAGGATGTTACAGCCACGCGAGCTGCCTGCCCTCCAGATAGCAGGCTGGGACAGCTCACATTTCAGGGTGAAGACCTGAGTTGCTGGCCATCAGCACTAGATCTGAAGAGAACTACAAGAAGCAAAGGGCTCTGATATTACCGCGTACTTAAGTTACCAAAAATTATCCAAATAAGTTACCTAGCTACAATGCAATTTATACATAAGCACAAAACAATACAGAAAAGAAGCTCAACAGTCTGACTTGCTGCAACGTAAAAATCAACCTACAGATAATGAAAGCCCGAGTCATTCAGAAGCGAGTTACAGTGCTCTGAACGCTGCACTGCTTGAAAACTCCTCTTGGGAGGAAAACAGGTAGGTTAAAAGGGATACTGCAAGGAAGGTTTCTCGCATTACTTCTGACAAGTAAGATCAGCTCCTTCATCACTGACTCACTGTGGGTACAGAAGATGACAGACCATGCAAGCATAAATTTAAACCTGTAATTGGAGCAAAAGAAGTCAGAACTGAATACATATTACCCTGGAAAAAGACAGGCAGAGGAGCTACAGCCAAAAGGCAGGCGATGCCAGTCACCTCTGTGTGCGTGGACCAGAAGAGACAGCCGTATCGCTCCTCGAGCGTGCCCAGCAGCACGCGCTGACAGAAGACCAACCTGAAGGCTGACAACAATTTCTCAGAGGTGAGCAAAGCCACTGCTGTCACGAAGCAGCAGCCAGCCCACACAAGCCCTCAGCTGCAAAAGACAGAGCTGAGCAGCAGCTACCAGCAACGCGTGGGAGAAACGCAGGACTGGAGCAGTGACCTTCCCCTGCTCTTGCAGAGGACAACGGAGGAAGGCTACAGCAAAGGCGTAACAACACCTACGTGCTCTCCAGCAACAAAAGCTGGAACAACTGACACCAGAAATGGGTGACGGGCGTCTTACTCTCCCATGAGTATCCAAGCAGCTGAGCCCATAAACGTGTTCCATACCTGCAAACAGCTCCAGGAACTAAAATTGCAGTGTGAGTGACACTACCTGGAAGTTCACCATGCAATCAATCTTGAGACAGCAATACAGGCTACAGTCACACCGCACAAAACCAGAATGCATTGCCCTTCTCAAAATTTAGCTCTGCGCAAGACAAACCAGTTACTTCTGCTACAGTTTCATCAAATGAAGCACTTGGGCCAGTATACTCAATTTAAGATTATATGAGTAGAAATGAAAGTATCAAGATAGTTCATAGCTCTTGTTGGCAGTTTGCAACCAGCAAGCAGAACTGGAAAGAATACTACAACCGAAGGAACAGATATAAAAATTCTGATATGGTGTTAATAATCAGGCTGTGATGAAAACACCCACAAGGACTAAGATCTCCATCCCATGCCGTCCTGCAGCGTCAGCAGCAGTTGCTGTTTGGAGTCAAGTGAGCCCGACTCTCCCACCGCAGCACTAAACCGGGAGCAGAGCAACCAAGCCTGCCACAAGCAGCCCAGCAAAGAGCATCGGTCACCTCGCACCACGGCAGCACTCGAGCGCTGCTCTGACGTGCCGTGCCTCAACGGAGCCACGCAAGCACCATCTCCCCAGTTACAGAGCACAGAAGAGGAGCTTCCTCAAAAATGGGCAAACGATGAACAATGATCAACAGCAAAGCACCATATGGATAAAGCAAGTATCATGTGAAAACAAGATGACTGGGAACACTGATTATTAAAATGCTGTTTAAAAACAAGTGGCTCAAAGTCACCATGCAGCTACAGGGCTGTCCTTGAAACCTATGTCCTCCAGCACCCCAAGGATGACAAATGGTCAGGGACATTCAGCTACATCTATGTCTGCAGAGGGACAAGCTGTTATAAAAACCATTCTAGGAGAGTATATCTCTCTCCTCATTTTATTATGCACAAGCTGAATATAAGGAAACATTTTTCCCCCCAAGGGTGGTCCAACAGTGGAAGAGGGGGCTGGAGCAGCTCTGTAATCTCATACCTTAGAGACATTCAAACCTCAGCAGCTCAAGGCCCTGAGCAACCTCATCAGGTGGCTCCATGTTGAGCAGGGGTCAGACAGAGGCTCCCAGAGGTCTTTTCTGGAAGTCCTCGATTCCTCCACAACTCTAGTATCAGCAGAGGCTTTGAAGCTCCCACCTGCGCTCACCACCTCAGCTTTCAGCTGGAGTCTCAGTACAAGAAGCAGGATTAAAAAAAAAAAACCTCCGAGTTGTACGCAAGACCTTACAATGATAACCAAGAGTTAACTGCTGGATAAACAAAGCTAGCGAAGAATCCTGCTCTGGGAAACAGAGCTTTTCCAGGGAAATGGGCTGCCCATCCCCTCCACCTTCGCAGGCTAACAAAGACAAGGCAGCTGAACTGCCACAGGCACCCATCAATCCTTTAAGAGCAGACCTGGCAAGGGGAGCTAAGGCTGCTTTCTGGTGAGAAGCCTTTCACATCACAACAATGACCAAATCACAGACAGCATGAAATGTTTTCTCCTTCTCCATTTGGCACTGCTTTAGCTATTACGTTCTGTGACCACAGAAAGTACTGCTGAAGGCTCTTTGGACACCTAACGCACAAGTCACAGGCTATGGACCAAACCCACAGAGGAGACAACGTGAAACTCGAGCTCTTCAAAATACGAGAAAGCTGCTTGGAGAAGAGAACCCTCATCTGGAGCATTGATCACAAGATCCAATGCCAATCTTTGATGAATTAATACTTACCTAAAGATCCTCTCTAATCTCCTTGAAAACACTTATCTCTTCAAGGTGATCAGATTCTCCTGTACAGACATGCTAATTATAGATAATGATAAATCTATAAGTGGCAGCCTGCCATGGCAGTTTAAAAAGAGAGTTTTGATCATTAGCGAGCCAAGTAGACTAGTTTTGCCATGCTTAAACTGCTTTCTAACACAGGCATCACCTTTGCACTGTAGATTTCCAAGTCAGCCAGAAAACTTAGTCAAAAAAAAAAAAATCACCTAAGAGGGAGAATCAAGGGTAATTAAAATGGTCCAACTCTCTTGCTGTGTGACTCCTGGAAGTTCCTAAATCCACGGGCCTCACTCCAGAGGAGAGTACTGCAGAGGAAATCTTCAAGAATTACTCAGCTGCTATCATTTTCCACAGGTTCAGAGTACGGAATATGAAGCAAAAGCACACGTCCTGCAGGGGAGCTTCGCTGGCAGTAAGATTTGATGTCTTCATAGATCTCACAATGATACAGGAGGCTTTCAAGATGCCATTTGGAAAGAATACTCTAATTAGAAGCTTTAATTCAGGAAACTGTCCCTGTGAAACCAACCGGGTAGAAAACAGGCGTTGCACCTGGCTGGCCGAGAAAACCCCACCGAGCAGCTCCTGCCGGATGGCACTGAGCCCACCCACGCGCCATTACAACAAGAGCTCCCAAGAGGCCACACAAGATTTTACAAGCT
Source organism: Platalea leucorodia (assembly GCF_965183815.1). Classification (NCBI taxonomy): domain Eukaryota; kingdom Metazoa; phylum Chordata; class Aves; order Pelecaniformes; family Threskiornithidae; genus Platalea; species Platalea leucorodia. The sequence goes on from NC_138834.1 coordinate 12,712,314, forward strand.
CAACTCTACAAACAAAAAAACCTACCAGGAATCACCACCCAGCAACGTGACAAGCTTTTTTTTTTTTTTTTTTAAAGTAAGCTAAACAGCAAGCAGCAGGAAATTCAAATGAAATTAAAAGCTTCAGTCTGGAATGAAATCAATACACATAAGGAGGCCACTTAGGCATCACGGTGCAGTTTTTCCAATTAAGATGACTTTTAGCACACAAGCAAAATGAAGTTTCTATCAAGCTAGTCCTGAATAGTCAACAGCTAAATCATCTACGTTGTTTATCAGGGCAACCACCTTCCAAACTCAAGCTACAAAGGCATTAAAAGCCACGGAGACAAGGAGAGCACAGCAATTCACCTGCAAGGGTATGATTTAACCTGCAAAGCCTTTAGCAGCAAGGGCAGAAAAAGAAAATTCTGGCATGCACCTTCAGAGCTGGGATGAGCACAAAGACCCAGCAGAAAGTGAGACACGTGGCTCACAGAGTAGCCAGAGACCTTTATAGAAGTTATTTCTTAAATTCTCTGCATAAAAGTCAAACAAGCAGCAGCCCACATGTTGACCAGCAGTCTGCTCACACAGAAGAGGTCAGTGAAAATGCACAGCCTGATACCTGGAGCTTCCTTGCTCCTGTCAGTTAGCTAGAAGACATATTAAAATAAAAATGCCAGTTTACCCCAGACTGCCTCACAGCAGAGCTCTGCCATGAGCAATTTGAGCTGACACTCGACGGGTTGGCATGGCCACTACTTAAGAGAGTTGGTTTTGAAGAGTATGATGGAGGCTTTTTTCCATTTAAGTAGAATTTTACCACGTGTTCTGTACTATATTTTTGTACTCCTGACTCACAACCAAATTAGCTCAGTTCTCATCAAGCCCAGTGATAAAAAGAAGGCACAAAAACCTTCAGCATCGCTTTTTCCCAAGCAGCTGCTGCAGGTCTGCACTGGCTGAAAGCTCCACAAAGTAATGCAGTTTCAACTCCTTCACATGCTGCTCAGAATAATTTTCTTGGGTGTTTCTGTTTGTTGTCTCAGCCTAAAACAGATCAAATTGTCTTAAAATAAACCCAGTTGTTCCGACCTAAAATAATTGTTGAAGAAAACCACTTGTTTGCTCATGACAGACTTGGCACCAATACAGAAAAAAAAAAAAAAATATTCTGACATGGTTACAAGTGGAGCTTGGTTACAAGTGGAGCATGGTTACAAGTGGAACTTCAACAACCTTTTCAAGCTGCGTAGCTCTGCTGGTCCAGATCTGGACTAGAGTTAAAGAGCATAAGCATACTAGAAAGGATTACAAGTAAATTAGCTGAATTACTGAAAGGGAACTACATTCTCATGGGGGTGTTTGTTAGGGAACATTTTTGTTTGGGTTGAGTTTTGGGATTTTAGGGGTTTTGAAACAACTCCAAGTAGGCAAACACACCATTGAATTTCTGACCTGTTACCTGCCGTGGTCCGACCCCAGGACCCAGATCTCTCTTTAGGGCTGGAAGAGTTTATATTCACACTGGCAGCGAGCTGAGGCTCGGGGATCTGCCCCAGGCTACATGTCATCAGCTGTAGCAGAGAGGAAACCAGAAGATGAACTTCGTGTCAGGAGGAAAACCAGTTTTTGCGTAGCCTTTACGGAGAACTCCTCGCTCACGGGGTTTGGTACATTAAAGATGTATTATTTTATAAAGCTCTAACCACCTTTAATATCTGGGATCGTTTCCACATTCTGAAATACAGCCAACATAAACTCCACAATACTGAAGACGACAGAGCACTTGTCTTCCAAGTGACAAGAATAAACACGAACCTTCCTAAAGGATAAACACACCAAAATCCTACAACACCCGTATGTTTATATTTTTACTACTCAATTGATACAAAAACCACAACAGAACCTACTAAGACGACATCACTTTGGATCAAACCTCACAGCCTCCACTCCTCATGTTTGATACCCTCCTCACTGAACCTATGGCCCATCTGTATAAAAACCATCACGTCAGACAGCAAAGAAAACCAAGGCGAGACTTTTGAGTCACCGCTAAGTGCTATAACTTCCTTCCTTCCTCCAATAACACAGCCGCCTGCCTCGCCAGCACAACATCCCAGGCCATCCTTTCCCCTCGGACACGGCCGCCGCAGCGCTCGCATTTACACGCACGGCTATCGGAAATATTTTCAGCCTCTGGTCTCCTGCGCGACAAAAAAAAAAAAAAAAAAATAGCAGAAGCAGGTTACAAAAGCAAATCAATTTTAGGCGAGAAAATGGGTTTTTTTGTTGTTAGAAGAATGATAATTTTTGGCTTTAGGAGGACTTGTAGCAGCTGTAGCTGCTGCAGGAGGAGGAGGAGGATGGGAGATGAAGGGGGCGGCCGATCCCCGCGTCCCGGCCCCGGGGGGCCCGCACCGGACCCCGCCGCCTCCTCGCCACAGCGCTGAAAGCTCCAAACCCGAGTTTTGCTTCAAAAGAGAATAAAAAGAAACCAAACGGAGCAAACCGAAGAGGTTTTCGCTCTGCAGAAGCGCAGACCCCGCGGCTCGTCCCCCGCCACCGAGGCACCTGCCCGGGCCTGGCGGGGCCGGGCGACCCCGGTACCGGGCAGCCGGAGGACACCGCGCCCCGCCGCGGCAGGCCCGGGCCGAGCGGCCACCGGTACCGGCCCGTTCCCCCCGCCCGTCTCCGGTACCTGTAGTAGCTGAGGAGCCCGTTGCTGAGCACGAACCAGCGGCGCTGGTAGCCCTTCAGGTAGTTGGTCCACTTGAAGAGCCAGCCCTTGTAGGTGTCGGAGCCCGGGGCGGCGGGCGGGCCCCCCGCCGGTCCCCCGCCGCCCCGGCCCCCCGGCTCCGCGCTCATGGCCGGCAGCTCCTGGCAGGCCAAGCAGGGGACGGCGCTGAGGAGGGAGACCAGCCCGCGGGTGCTGCTGCTGCTGCCGTTGACGCCGACGCCGCAGAGCGCGGCCGCCTTCCCCATAGACCCCGACGGCTCCGCTCCCGCCGCCCGCTCCGCTCCCGGGCACCGGCGGGGGGGGGCGGCGCCGCGACCACGTGACGCGCGGCGGGGGGGGGGGGAGGCGGAGGGGGCACGTGAGGCGGTGGCGCGGCGCGGGCGCCCCCTAGCGGCGGGGCGGGAAGAACCCGTGTCCCCCTCCCCCCGCCATTTTGGCCCCCGCCGCCATTTCGCGGCCCCGCCGAGACCGGGGGGTATCGTGGCTTCGCTGCCCGACCCCTCCTCTACAGCCGGGCTGCGAGGGCGACCAAGCGGTCGGGGCCTCGGCGGAGCGTCGAAGGAGGCTCTGGAGAGCGAGGGGGTTTTATGTGGCCCAGCCACAGGCCTGAGGAGCCCCGCAGCCTGCCACGGTTGTGCCGTTGCTCCAACACCCCTCTCTAAAAACACTGAAAAACCCCACTCTGAATGCTGTTTTAGGAAGAGGAGGGCCCGGGGAAGAATACAAACCAGCAAGCGAGCGTGGGAAGGCTATGAGATCGCTACGTGAGCGTGTGTGGGGCAGAGGGGCCAGCAGGAGGGGTGGCCGGGTCGGGCCGGGCCGGGGAAGGCGCTGTCACGGCTCACACAAAAACCCTTCTCGGTGCCTCTTGCCCAGCCGGGAGGAAAAGCCCCGTCCCCCTCACCTGCTCCCCGCCGCCAGCCCACGGTCCTGGGTTTTATGAGCTGGGTCATGTCTGAGGGCGATCCCTCTCCACCGCGAGCCCGGCAAAGCGCTGCGGGGACCCGTGGCAGATGCTGGCCTGCCTGGCGTCCCCGCGGCCACCGAGGCCCCTTCCCTTCGCGCCCTCGCCCTCCCAGCCCCAGGGGATCGCCTATCTCTGATCTCTCTAATCTGCTCTGATCCCCCCTGATCGCATTACTGCTCGCCCATCACCTCCACGTGCTCCTCTGCCTGCTCTCTCATGGCAGCCCTGCCAGTGCCGGCAGCCTGAACCGGGAGCTCCTGCCAGCCTTGCCGGGGTCTGACAGGGGCCTCACGGACTGGGAACATGGCCCTGGGACTGGCCACCTCTGTCTTGTGTGACGGCCGGGCCACAGACCCACTGCAGGGCAGGGCGGCTGTGCTGCTGCGCTGGAAGGGGGAGCAGGCGGAGCGGGACAAGGCCCATGGGGAACAGCACTTCCAGCAGGCTGACGGCAAACAGCAAATAAAGGTCTCATGAACAAGTGCCATCAGCACGGAGTGGCCAGTTTGAGGCTGAGAAGGGAGATGCGGGGCTGGGGCCGGCCATGCGATGAGCAGCAACAGGCTTAAGTGTGGGCAAAGGGGCTCCCCAGCCCTTTACACTGGCCTTGGAAACATCTCCAATGAGCGTGCTTGGCGCCAAGCCTGAGGATCTGGGCTTGGAAAGAAAGAAAGATGTAGGCAAACTCCATCCACTGCTCTGGACAGAGCTTCTGCCCCCCTGAAGCTAGTTGAGCATTTCCTCCCATTCTAAAGAGAAGCCCCTGAGAGTCCTTCAGCCATGAGCACCAGCACCTCTGGCACTAGCAGACACTGAGGCAGCTCAGAAAGGCAAGTCCTATGTCTGGAAACAGTCTGAGAGTACTTTGGACTCCGAAGGCTGGCATGCTCCTGACAGAAGGTGTTCTCAGTCTGTCACCCAGCTGAACGCCTCGCCAGATAGGCTTTGACATCTGGAGGCAACATATGGAGATGTTAGACAAACTCTGAGACAGGGAGGCATCAAAATTAGTGTCCAACAGTCCCTGCAACACTCCGACATCCTCTAACCTAAAAGCACATCCAGACCTTCTTTTGCCAGGAACTCGAGGGCTGTGGGTGTTTGTGAACTGAAGCCTCCCTAGAGATGAAACATCCCTCTTGATGTAAATACACCCCGGACTACCCACATGGGTGCCAACATCTGGAAGTCTCCACAGATCCTGGCATCTCTTATCGCTGCAAACAAGGAAAGTCATCTCCTCTGGCCATGTTGGAGGAGAGAGGGGCCTCACCTGATCCTGCATCTCACATCCTTGTGATTCCTCTCAGTGGTTCCAGCATGTGCTTGGGATTGGGCCCTGCACTGCATTGGACACAGGATGGCAAAAGTCCTGCAATTTATATTGAGTGTGCTATGGACGCATCACACGGATCATGTGACTTTTAACCAAGTAAAGAGTCAAGGACAAATCTGTCAGGTCCTCGTGTTCGGTACTTGGGGCACTGCTGTGGGATCTCCCCCTCACAGCGAGCTCAGCCCTTGAACATCTCCAGTCGCTCTTTGTTCTTAGCAAAATGCCCCCCTCTCCCACTCAGTTTGCATTCAGTGGTGAAAAGCATCTCATCCTTTTTGCTGTAGGTACCCATTTATGAACAGAGGTAGAGGGGCCGGTGAGGACTGGGGCCTGGTGGCTATTTGGGCTTTGCAGCCAGCATCACTGCCCTCTCCTGGGAAGAGACGCTGCAAGGAAGGGCCAGTGAAGAAATGTCCCTGGGAGTCTGGATCCAAAATGCTGTTTGGTCCCAGACTTGTTAAATGTAAAGAATATGCAAGCCCAGCCTGTTTCCCAGGAAAATGAAACGAGACATAGTGCGCTGTGTATGACCGTATCCACGCCCAATTTCAGCCCTAGCAAGCAGAGGAGTAGAGAGCTCGTGGTATGAAGTTGCAATATGGCTACTGAAAATAGGAGGCCAAGGGAGGAAATAAAAACACTTGACTCATGCCCCTATGAAAGGGAAAGGCTGCAGCGTGCTCTTGGGACTTCAGACACTAAAGAATCCAGAGGAGAGCATGCTGTCAAAACAGAGATCTACATCAAACAGGGCACAGTTTGCTGCTTGGCTTAGGGAGAGACCTATAGGGCTGGGAGCAGGGCACGAGCTGGGCTGTGCCACATCCCGCCCTTCAGATGGCCCCTGCCAAAAAATGCAAACTGCCAGGGGTGATTCCCTGTCAGGATTTGTGTCCCTTCTGTCACTGATAAGCAATGGTGCTGCAGCTTCCTCCTGTAGAAAGGGACATGGTCTCTCAGATCCACATGAGGAGGAACCCTCTCAGATGAAGGGCCTCACCCTGCCCCCAGGAATTATTGAGAGCAGCCCTGAGGAGAAGGACTTGGGGGTACAGATAGATGAAAAGCTGGACATGAGCCGACAATGGGCTCTCCCAGCCCAGAAAGCCAACTGCATCCTGGGCTGCATCAAAAGCAGTGTGGCCAGCAGGGCGACGGAGGGGATTCTGCCCCTCTGCTCCACTCTGGGGAGACCCCCTGGAGCCCTGCGTCCAGCTCTGGGGTCCTCAGCACGGGAAGGACGTGGACCTGTTGGAGCAGGGCCAGAGGAGGCCACCAAAATGATCAGAGGGCCAGAACAGCTCTGCTATAAGGAAAGGCTGAAAGCTGGGGTTGTTCAGCCTGGAGAAGAGAAGGCCGCAGGGAGACCTCATTGTGGCCATTCAATCCTTAAAGGGAGTTTATAAGAAAGATGGGGACAGACTTTTTAGCAGGGCCAATAGCAATAGGACAAGGCATAATGGTTTTAAACTAAAAGAGGGTAGATTCAGACTAAACATAAGGAAGAAATTTTTTACGATGAGGGTGGTGAAACACTGGCAGGGGTTGCCCAGAGAGGTGGGAGATGCCCCATCCTTGGAAACATTCAAGGCCAGGCTGGACGGGGCTCTGAGCAACCTGATCTGGTTGAAGCTGTCCCTGCCCATGGCAGGGGGATGGACTGGATGGCCTTGAAAGGTCCCTTCCATCCCAAAGCATTCTATGATTCTTTGATTCTATGAATGACTTTATTGCCACCTTCGGTAAGAACAGAACGAGGCCCTGACACACAAGCAAGGTATGGGCAAGGAGACTCAAGCCAGGGAGACAAGGCAGGAACCTGCACTCCTGGCCCAGTCCCTTCATCAGGAGACATCCTCCTCCTTGCAGAGGTAGCAAAGCCAAACCTAAAATGGTGAGACATGTCTTCATGCCACTGCTTTGATATACTCCAACTATGAGAGGCAGCCCCAGCCCTGGAGAGCTTGGGCCTTAATGCAAACGCTCCCTCAAATCTAATGCCTTTATCTGGAAGAGCTCAGTCCCAGCAGAGTCAGCAGCTTCGCCAGGAGGAGAGAGAATAGATTTTGTGCTTTATTTCTTGGTTTTCTTGCTCTTGCCCTTGCCCTTCTTCTTCTTCTTCCTTTTTGACTTGAAGAGGGACCGGACCAAGTAGCCTCTCCAGAAGGCCTGGATGCGGGTGGCAGCATGGTTCATGGTGGTCAATTCCTTCAAAGCCTGCTCCTTCTTATTCTGACATATCCTGCGCTCCTCCTCAATCTGGGAATACTCCTGGAGAAGGACAGCATGTTTCTCCTTCAGCAGGGACAGCTGGGCCTTCTCCTCGATGTAGGCAGCGTGAACCTCCTCATACTCAGCCTAGCAAGACAGCAGATACCAGGTACAGCAATTTTGAGGGCATTCAGCAGCTCCTCCCTGCACATCCCTAGGTAAGGGTTCTTAAACCCATCCCGAATCCAGGCAGAACCACGACTGGGAACTGCGTCTTTCCAAACGGACTCAAAAGGAGGCATGTGCCCAGTACCCAGGGAATTCCACCAGATGCCAGGTCCTAGTATCTTCATGCTCCTCTGAAAAATGCTCTCATAATTCTCCCTGTATTGCAAACAGCATCCACCCTCAGCTGGGAACTCTGACCGGGTAACACACCCGCAGGTCAGAGCCCCTCCTGCGTATGCTCCGAGCGAAAGGACGGATCGCTGCAGTTTGGGTAAGGCTGAGCCCGAGCTCACAGCTTTGCTAAGAAGCCCTTTTAGATGAGTGGCACTGAAGCCCAGCTCATACGCTGTACACTGCTGAGAGCAGAAGAGCCAGACCATGTCAGCCTGGCAAAGGCCAAGGACAGGTAGTTTTAATGGTGTTACTGCACTTCCAAGCTCAGCAGCAGTTTATGCCTTTCCTAACGCCTTTGAGGAAGCCACACCGAGGTGGAAGATTAGGGGAATCAGTAGTGTGGATGTGCGTCTGCCTTAGCAAGCTCTGCCCCAAACCTGCCGTGACGTGGTGCTCCAGCCACCCAGGAGACAGGAAACCAAAAAATTCACATTATTAAACACCTGACGGGGGGGGATCATTTCTTACAATGCAGCCAGCTTCTAGGCCCCTCGCCATGTTTTCTTCCTTAGTAATCCAGCAGCTTTTATCCATCTCCATAAATGGGGCAGGAACAGGAAAGCAAGTAGGACCTTCTCAGAGGTGAGGCTGGGGGGTGTTGATGTGATTCTCAGCCTGTTGTGGTTAAGTGGGATGCCAAGGCAGCGGTACGCAGGCTGTTCGGTTTCTTAGCACTTGAGAGACATCTGTCAAGGGGCCCAACAGAAACAGGAGCATGATTTGGACACCAGATAGGGCCAACAGGACTGGGGATTGAAGCAAAAGTGAAAATCCTATTCCCTAGCATCAGGTGGCCGTGTCTGACAAAACGTGGCAACCCATTTGCCCTCAAATACTGTGGGATTTAGCAGTGGATCTAACCTTTTCTAAAGTCGAAGCAGCAGAGAACTCCTGAACACATCAGCAGGACAAAGATACCTTTCCTTCTAAAGCCTGTACTTCTTCTGGATGGAAAAATGTCCCTCGCTTCCACGGCCTCCTGTGTGAGAGCCACGTGTCCATTTGGACAGGAATCTACCTGACCATATCACCTCATGGGAGAGCAAAGCCCTTTGAAGAGGATACCTGTTTTTCTCCCATGTCCGTGTCATATTTCTGGATCCAGTTCACAATTTCCATCTCCAGTCTGCACTTCCTCTGAAACACAAAACAAGATAGGTTCCTTGCAGGCACCTGAAGCCTGGTAAAAAGTAGCCTGAGTTAGAAAACAGTGAGGCTTTGAGCCCCAGCATCATTATATTTGAGTATAACACCTCCTCCTTGTGGCAAGCTTCCTTCAGCTGACACATATTTTGTTTGCCCTGGTTTGGTGATTCCCATGGGACATTCCCTGAGGCCAAAAGGGCCTTATTTGGTTTGCAGCATGGAGCTGGGTGAGGGCTGAGGATTGAAATGCATCTGAAAGGTGCGTTCTGCAGTAGGAAATGAACATGTCTGATGGAATGTGGCAAGTCATCAACAAACTGGGGCGACCACCCAAAAATTGAAGCAATAGAGAACTGCTAAACATGCAAGCGGGACACAAAGAACTCAAAAGATGGAGCTTTTTAAAATGAAGAGATATTTCTAGCTGTACAACAGTTTAACAGTGGCTATACTGCGGTATAACCAGGTACGGGCAGTTTACCCCAAGCTGCTGTATCTCTGCTCTGTGGAATCATCAAGAGAAAGATCAGCTAGAGCCCATCACAAGTGCCACACGATTTCCTGTGTGACACTGACCCAGGATGTCCCATGGGCTCCCAGGCCATCATGAGGTCAACCCTCAGCTATTTAGACCACGAGGACAATCTTGGGCCACCCAGGGCTAGGGCATGCACTGAGGAGGGGGAAAGGCGACCTCTGTGGCCAGTAAATCTGGCTGCCTGAATTAGAATGAGCTGAGCAACTCAACAAACACTGCAGTGGCCTGCAGCCTCAGAAGAAACTGCCTGATAAAGCCACTCCGTTAAAGGAGGTGTAAATGGGTGGATTTTGGATTTTGTACTGTGACTCTAACTTGCGTTTGATGCTTTGTCAGTGTCCAGCCCCACTTTGCTCAACGTCGTCCAATACAAGAGTGAAAGATGCCCCATTACCCGAGTGTGCTTGTTTGGAGCAAATACCACGTAGGAGCAAAATGAGGGGGGAAATGCTCTTTTTCCAGTTCTAGATTCTCTGTGCCCTGTGTCACCAGCATGCTCTGCTCAGGGCAGAGCTGTGATGCAGAGGCCTGAGCCTGCCTGCTGCTCCTGTTTCCTTCTTCTGTATCTGCTCAGCACTGTGATAAATCACATTTCCCCCTCATTCAACTCCACCCAACTCCTTGGCTTGTGTCTTCAGCAAAGTGTCAGGGTAGGAATTGCTTAGCTCCCAAGATCAGCTGTGCTCAACCTTGAATACTACAACTCTAAAAGATGGCTTTATATAAAGCCAATATTGTGTTTGCTCTGCTTACCCTACACAAAATCCCTTGTTTCTTAACATATTCCTTGCCTGTTTTGCTGGAGCCTTGCTGCTCTGCACTCTGACTAGCCCACAACCTCTCTAGCATCTAACCTCTAGTGTCACAGCACTGTATAAAGGTGTTTTCAGAGCTAAGTCAGCGGGCAGGAGGAGGACCTGGGAGCAGGCTACTTCCCTGCTGTCGCCGCAGGGTTGCTTTCCACTGGAATCAGCAGACCGTGAGGACAGAGCAGGTATACTCTGACAAACAGCATGTGCATCCTGCCAGGAGCTAGCAGGCACCAAGTAATTACTTGCAGCAGCCAGCAGCCAGACCTGACAGCACTACAAAAGGTTTCAAATCTCCTGTTCTAGAGCTCTCCTTCTGTTTACCTTTCTGAGAGCCAGCTCTGATGCTCGGTGCTCCAGTACAAGTGCATTGAGTTGTGCTCCTAGCTGCTGGATGTCCTGCTGTAGCCTGGCACACCTGGCCTGGGAAGCTTGCAGCTCCTCTTTTTGCTGTTTTTCTCCTTCCTGCTTGATCTGCTGGATGCCAGCCTCGCAGTTCTTGGTCAGATCTTGCATGCTGTTTTTGAGGTCTTTGATCACATTGTCCTTCTTGTGAATCTAGACCCAGAAAACAAGAGGAAGAAATACCATCGACAAATACAGGTGAGGCAGAAGGTGGGCAGGAGAAGTAAGGCACCCTTACAAAGGTGGAGGAGATCTAAGAAGACACCCTGCTGACCTGGTAGCAACAGGGACCTGCCGCTGCTGGCTGAGGGAACAGAGTTAGATTTATACGGGGTGCTTTGGAAACCTTCCCCCACTGCTCCTCTGGGAACCCGTTAATAAGAGCAGAGAATGAACAAACCACACCGAGACCCACTGGCACTGCCATCTGAGGGAGAGCCAAAATCAGAGCCACTGGAGCAAGCCCCGTGGCTCCCTGGAGCTTTGGATTAGGCTCAGAGTGACTGTTGGGGGACGCAGCTCAGTGTGCTGCCTGCAAGAGAAATCCTCGGCTGGGACCAGTGAAACAGATTTATTCATGATGCCCTGGACAAGCTGCCAAATTGCACATAAAAATCTCAAGTGTCTCGATTCACAGATCTCCAAGGAGCGGAGGGAATGGGGAAAGCAGGCCCCTGTCTCCGTTAGCACCATTCAGTGCAGCGAGCACGTGACAAAACCTTCCCCTCCGACCCCTCTTGCAGGAAGGAGAAAGAAAAGCATACACATAAAACAAAGGATTGCTTGTCAGTTCAGGGGCTTGGATGCTGGCACAGCCCACGGACTCACAGAAAGAGCCTGGGAAATGCCCATTCGTTTATCTGTACCTCAGTTGCCTTCACTGAAAAAATGAAGAATTTGTATAATCACATATTAATCAGAAATGCTCTAAGGCAGGTAGTATTACAGAGTTGGAAGTCACAGAAATGTTGGTTTTAAGCAAGAGTGAAGGCAGAGCAGATATTAAAAATGGATTTTAATCAGAGCAATCTCTGCCTGGAATGACTTTTCATCATTTCATCAGCAGTGAACGAGGCCTCACGCTGGCAGCTGACATTGTAGCCCTGCCAAAACACTGCTGCAGCAATTTGTGTCTGTCCTGCAGCTCCTTTTTAAACTCAGTGGCTTGTGTCATTCAAGTTGGCCAGTGAGAACAGGTCCAAAACATGCCAAATTCAAGTTTAAAAAAAAAATCAAGCATGCAATAAGCATTTGTCATTATATTTTACAATGAAAATAATGTCTTTAAATTTAGGATTTGGTTTAGAAATCATTTCTGGAACTTCCTCTTCAGGAACTGCAAGAAAGGGATCGTTTTTTAGCTTACCAAAGTTTTGCTTCAGTAACACTTTGTTGGAAAACATATTTCCACAGTATCATACCTCCTCCTCTCGAGTCCGGATTGCTGCTGCCAGTTCTGCCTGTAAAGCTGTGATTGCTTCAGTGTTTTTCTTAATCTGGAGGGAGATGTCTTCCATGAACCGAATCTTTTCTTCCTCTTCCACGGGACTAGTCAGGAGTCTCTCAAGCATGAAATTCCTGAACTCCTCAAAGGCTTTGATAAACACTTCAGCTGGTGACTCTCTCACGCAGGCTTTGTAGTTCAAAGCCTGGCAAAGCAAAGGGTTGGCCAGCAAGAGTCGCAGGACATTTCTAACAGAACATTTCAGACGTTGCTCTAGCAAGCAGAGGCAGCCGCGTTGTTCCTCAGCTCTCATGGTGTCCCCTTCTTCAGAGCTGGCAAGCAGGTGCTCCATTTCATTTGAAAGCTTCTGGTGCTCAAGCAGGCTGTTTGTGATCTCAGGTCCCAGCATATCAGCAAACCTGTCCAGAGAGTCGATAATACATGGGATCAAACTGCTCAGCTCTAGCTTGGCAATCGTCTCATCCAAGACAGTTATGATTCTTTCCGTCTCAATGCTATCAGGTTTTAACCGACATGGATCTAACATCTTCATGGTATCTAATGCAATCGTTGCCTTCACTCGAGTTGCCATGCCCTTCACCGGGGGCTTGTTTCTTTGCTTCACATCCTGAGACGGTACTTGGAGCACAACTGGATCCCCTGTTGCCATGGCTGCAGTTAAACACTTGTGACTTGAGTGTTTTGAGGTCTAGAAAGGACACGACGTCTGCTACACAGGGCGAGACTCAGTGAGAGAACATCTCTGCTGCTGCTGGCATATGTTCTTTCTCGGATTTTATCTCTAAAAGGAAAATGTGGTGACAGCATTAGAGAAACAATGTAATTTGGGAAAACATGGGAGTTTCAGATTACACCGGAGTTGTCCCTGGGTCCGGGCACACGATCAGGACGTGGGGTCGTGCATCAGAACTGGTCTTTATCCCAAAGAGGCTGTTAACACCCATGGGAAGGGAGGAGAGTAATGGACTCCTGGGTTTGAAGGCTGGTGGGGAGAAAGCTCCCAACTCCTTCTAAGCGGCAGCTGAGGTGGAAAGCAAGGATTGCAGCTCTGCAGGCCTTAGAGGCATGTGGAGAGGGGCTTTCCAGTCCCTGGGGCCACCTTGGAGGGAAGGGCAGGGTTCCCGGTGTGAAACGCGCACCTCCATCCCTCTGGGCCCACCACTGTCAGAGGGACCGGGTGGGAGAGAGGATCTTGGTGCCTGGAGGGGCTGCGCTGATGGGGACCAGGACAAGAGGAGGGGGCCAGGGGAACCCAGGGAGAGTCAGAGGCCGGGGCGGGAGTCCCGCTGGGAAGGACTGCCCGTGTGAGGGTCCGGAGGTTCGGGCGGGCCCGGGGCAGGAGGATCCGGGGGGGCGTCTGAGGAGAGGCCCGGGGCCTGGAGGGGCAGCGGCCTAGTGGTGATCTCGGGCGGTCGGGACCCGGGGGGTCGGGGATATCTCAGGGGTCGGCTCCCGGGGGGTGTCGGTCCCGGGCTGCCTCCGGTCCCTGCAGCGCTCTCGGCCCCGGCCCCGGCCCCGACCCCGACCCCGCTCGCCAGACCCCCGGCCCACCCGGCCGCCGCCAGAGTCCTCCGGTTGCTAGGCAACCCAAGCGGAGGGGCGGGGCCTCTCCCGACAGCCTATGGCCATCGTCACTTCCTCCGCCCCGTGCGGCGCCAACACCTCAGCGTCACCGTTCGCTTGATGGGCAGCGCCGCTGTCCAATGAGAAGCTCCGCGGCGGCGAGCAGCGGCGAGGGGCGTGGGTCGCCATCTTGTCGGCGGAGGCCGCGGGCCCGGAGAGGAGGGCGGCGGGGTACGAGACCCGGGAGGAGGGAACCGGCGTCTGTGGAGAGGGAAGGCTCCCGCTCTGTTTTTCTAACAGCTGTATTGTAGAGAGGAGGCATCCCGAGCGGTGTGTGCTCACAGCAGCGTTCTCTCCATGCCTGCTGGCGATGCGTTCCTGAGAGTCCTAAAAATAAGCGGGAAAATAAACTTTATACTCCCCGAGATCCAGTCTCCCAGGCTCTGGTCAGTCGTAAAAGAGCAAAAATGAAGTAACGGGGCTGTGTCGGTGCCCAAGAGCCCTGAGGGTGCTGGCTGTGCCGCCGAGCATGGGGAAGGGCCCGCCAGCTGCCCGCCGGACGGACAGACAGAGGTGTCGGGAGGACGAGGGAGTCGGCAGCAGAGCCATCCATGGCAGCCACCAGGTGTGACACGGAGCCTCTGCTGCGGGGCCCTGGTGAGCAGAGCTCACAGGACAGGCGTGCCGCAGTGAAATACCCTCCGAGGACACAGCACGTTCACACGCCCCAGGCAGGCAGGGGTTATGGAAATTTAGACCGTGTTGTAATACTAAATCAGGCAGAATATAGAGTCTGACAGGGATTTGAAATGTCAGAACACCAGCAACCAAGAAATTACCCTAACTGTACACTTAAAGAAGACATTTTATAGGACTCTGCATTCAAGGCCATAAAAATGCTAATAAATGCCAGCTGATTAAAATGCTGATGCTACACATGCCCAATTACTTGGTTACCCGTGAATTAGCGATGTCTGCAAAGAACATGTTGGCATTTCAAAGCTGAGCACAAGCCCTGCCCTCACCCTGCTGCGCGGTCGGCAAGAAGGATGCGTTCGGGGAGAGGAGGGCTTTGGTTTCCAGGAGGAAACTTGGAAAAACGCCGAATGCCAGCCCAGGCTCCCAGTGATGCCAGCTCTGCCCTCAGGGGCAGGAGCAAGCATGAAGCAGTCGCACGACGGCTGTGCCACCCACAGGCAGCCTTGTCCCGGGTCTCAGCCAGCCCAGCGCTGCGCAGCCTTTCCTCGCGTGAACAGTCCCCTTTATTTCTGTGCATAGCATGTCCGAGCCTATGAATAAATCTCCAGCACTGGGGACTGTCCTCACTGGTCCAGCACGTCACCGGTTATTAATTATTTCCGTACACAAAGCAAACTAGGGTCTGGCGATGGGACATGCAGTGGGACTACCAGGGCCAGGCTTTTAAGGCCTGGCACTAGTGAGGATGGATGAGAGGACACCCATGGAGGGGCCAGGCTTGCCCAGGTCTGCTGCCTCCTCGTACAGAGCAGGACCATGGGCCTGGCAGAGACGCAGGAAGAGGGAAGAGCTGCGGAGAGAAAGGCGGGAGAAGGCTTGTGTCAGCTCTGGGGTGTCAGGCTGGACATATCCGGCTCATTACCTGGCTGGGGGAGCAATGTCTTGCACATGGGAGACCCCCTGCCCTCAGCGACCCATCCAAAGGACTGATTCGAAGTCAACACCAGGATTCAGTGTGATGCTAAGTCTGGGTTTGGATCAAAATGCTGCAGCCACCAGCACAAACCCTAAGCTGGGACATACCCAGCCTGCTGTGGGCAGAAGGGGTGGCTCTAACTGCAAGTCTGGGACAGGCTGTCCCTCAGCCTCCAGCAAAAGCACAGACCTGTCCAGAAACACCTTCTTCTGCTCTGATTTGGCAGATAGGATCTTGTGATCATGCTGGATCCGGATCCAGCAGATCTGTAATTTCCTGGCTGCAGGGCAATCAGGAGACATGGGATTTTAAGCACAGCAGGGCCATAAGATTACAAAGGCGGTGTGCCATCAATTGGGTGTTTCCCTCATGGCACTCATCACAGGACAGAGAAGCAACCCTTGGGACATGGAGAGCTTTTCCTGACAAGGACTTCAGGGGTGAACCCCGATCCCTGTGAAAAGCTGCCACTTGCCCTGTAGACATTTTGGCAATTAAATCCATCTTGAAAAGAATGTCCTTGTCTTTCCAAAGTTGAGGAGCATCTTGATTGCTTCATTTGAAATGGGCCACCACTCTCCAAGAAATGCAGACTCGGGCTTCCTTACGGCTGTGACCTGGAGGTGGGATCAACTGCCTAGTGACTGTCACCAGAGTCCCCTGCGCAGACCCGGCCCAAAGGGACAGAAGGGTCCTTGGGACGTACAGGGAGAAAGAATGGAAAGGGCGGAGCAGTGGATCTCATTCAAACCTCCTCTAAAGTAGAGAAGACCTGTTGACCACTGCCACTCCCTCCTGGATTTGGGTAATTAGAGACATTCCTGTCTTGCAGGCAGAGATGGTGGTGATGACATGTGCACAGAGCAGCCTGACTCATGCTGCAGCTCCACGCACCGCTCCAGGCCAGCAGCAGCTCTTCTGCCAGGAAGGAAACCAGGTCGATTTGGGAGCTGGATGAAACGTCACCAAACCTGCGTCAATCCTGCCTCATCCAGGATGTAGAAAAACCTCAGATCCATCCTGAAACAATTTGCTGCATCCAAACCTACCAGACTGCATCATTGCCCTGAGCCAGAGGTGCCCAAGAATCCAAACTATGCGGGCAGGGGAGCAGCGTGGGGCATGTCCGAGCAGGGAAGGGAGAGCCGAGAGACCATGGGTGCAGGTACAGCCCAGGCACGCTGTCCCCCACTGTTTGAGTCCGGCTGCGTTCAGACACAAAGGCCTTGTGATTGAACAGCGGAACATCAAAGACCTCCCTGGTCCCATCTGGGCTTTTACTCGCCGTCTGAACGACTCTCCAGTGCTGAATGCCTCTCCTCTGCGGCCAAGGGAAGCAAAGCTCAGTGCGTGGGAGCAGGCAGGCTCGGCCGATCAGCTTGGAAGGCCATGATCCACCCCAACTTGGGTTTGCCCAAATAATTTCCCTGTTCCTGCTGCCACCCACCCATGTGTGGGACAAGGGAAGGGACAGCAGGGAGGGGGATGGATTATGCCAGTTAAAACTGATTGTGAAATGATGGCGAAAGAGCAGAAGCACACAATGATGCCTTGCTGCAGGCTACAGTACCCCAGCCTGGTGTCACTGTAGGGACAGTCCCCTCCTGCCACTGTCCTTGCTCTGGCTGCAGCCAAAGTGCAGCTACAGGGTGAGCAGAAACTGATTCACCAATGCGATGGAAAGCATCTTCTGCTCCTGTGCACGCCAGGAGCTCTGAAGCCACGAACGCCTGCAGTGCCCTCAGTGCTGGGCTCTGCAGCTGAGCTGGAGCGGGCTGTGTCTAGAGGCATGCGAGCACCTCACAGGCTGCCACCACCCTGGCACAGAGCTCTGCGTGAGGAGCTGCGTCCTCAGGAGACCCTCACAGGAGCCAGTTGTGCTGGTTGCTGTGCTCCGCCAAGCCTTGCATCATGCTCTGCTGGGAACGTGGAGCTCTGGCACCACACCAAGCCCCGGGGGAACCTGCGGGGCTGACTGATCCCTGACCACGGCCTGGCTGCAGCTCCGACTTCCGTTTACTCACTCCCGTGTCTTGCCATCAGTGGGATGACGTGTTTTTCGTCTGTATCATGAGCAGGTGGGAAGGAGTCTGCACTTCCCCTGGCCCCCAGAGCCTGTCAGAAAGGCTCAGGCAGGGCTCTGGGAATATCATTAAAAATAACAACGTCGGGCCCTTTTCTTAGTGCTTATTTCCTGGCAGAGGGAGAGGGAACATATCATCACTCTTGCTACATGCAGGATCATCTATGACCTGCATCCCCTGGTTCCCTCACCAGCTAATTTAGGGTTGAATGTAGGTTAGCTGAAGCATGACTGAGCTTCCCAAGCACCACTTCGGGGATAATAGTTCCTGTTTCGGCAGTGGCCCCCAGGCAGACGGGCCCAGAGTGGTCCTTGGTTGTGCACAGGACATGAAACTCATCACACCGAGGGGCACCGCTGGGATGAAGTGGTGGAGCTGCTTGACCAGGCACAGCAGCACAGCAGAACTGGCTGAGCTGGAGAGGGAACCTGTCCAGCCTCCGGGGGGAATTTAAACAGAAAGCAAATTGTGAGGAGTGGCAATTTCATAGCCATCGGTCAGAGGCAATGGGGACAGCAGGAGCAGGCAGGGAGGTATCACTGGCCCGGCAGCTGCATACTTTGCCCACTGCTCTCCAGAGCCAGGCTGGGAGGAGCTGATCCCGCCAGCCCCCAGTCAACAAAAACCACAGATGTTTATCCTGGGGTTTGCTGACTGCCCCGCACCTTCTCACCGTACATGAGAGGGCTGGTTCCACCAGGGATCTCAGTGCTTTCCAGCCTTTCCGCCCTACCTGTCACAGGGTTCTCCTTCAGGAGGGGTGCTCAGATGCCTGCACAGCTCCAGTGCTGCCCACTCCCGCACCGCCAGCATCTGCTCCAGGGCAATGTCCTGCTGGCTCTGCCTCTCTGCCTCTCTCCAGGAGAAGACAGAACACCCAGCCCTGTCCCCTGCCTGGAGGAGATGCTGGGGAGCAGGCCGTGTGCTGCTACGTGCAGAACAAGAAACTTTGACCCTTTTGCCTCCACCATGGCTTCAGGCTGGTGCAGGAGTCATCTCAAAGGAGCAGCAGTATCTGCTGCTGCTGGGAACCCATGCAGACAGCAGACAGCAGCTAACATTTTGCTTCTTGGGCTGTTTCCTACCAGCCTCTTGCAGCTGCGGAGGATAATAACGATGCAGGATGCACATAAAACAAGCCCGGTGAAGCTGCAGTGACGGCCTCTGGAGAGGCGCACAGGAGCTGCTATTTCTTTTCAACTGCACATTCATCTCAGTGGTTTACAAAGCTTGTTCCAAGACAGTGCAAGCTCCTGTGATTTAACGTTTAGTGAACATACACTGTTAATATCATATTTGTGGTCCAAGCTTGAGCACGTGGGCAGGCAAGGGAGCTGCCTGCTAAGGCAAACGCAGGCAGTACTGCCCTGTGATGAGGCTGAACCAAACCGCTGCCACCTGCCTGTCACACTGTCTGTACTAGGTCTTGCCTGCATGCGGCTACCGGCAAGAGTCACCTGCCTCTTTTAATGCTGCCCGAGGGCATCTGTGAGCACTCTGTGCAGTGTGCCAGACCCAGGATGTATCAGCCCCTTCTCTCCTTGGAGCCTCTTGGGTGAGAAAAGGGCCCAGATCTCTGCCCAGATCCTGTCTGCTTGCTTCTATGTGCCGAGATCAGAGCTGCAGGGAGGGGAAACATGGGTTGTATGTCAGTGCTGGTGCCCTGGGCTGGTTTGATAATTCATGCAGTCCTGGATGGCACCGGCCCTACAGCTCCGGCTTCAGCTGCTCCCCTGGGGAAGGTGCGGGCAGCCAGTACTATCCCCCTCTGCTCTAAGCATTCCCTGTTCCGAGTCATGGGCGTTGTGCTGACACAGCTCCGCATTCCTTCCGTCTCTAGCTGAAAACACAGACCTTCCCAGTCTGTGCCAAGGTGAGTGGTCCTCTCCCACTCAAGAGGTACCCTTCGGGGCTCCCCACGGTGGAGCACTGGAGCTGGGGAGGCTTTCCTGATCAAACCACCCTTGCCTCCGCCTCCGCTCTACCTAAACAGAGAAACCAGTGAGTACCCACAGTAAGGAGTCTGCCAAGGAGACAGGTGTACTGGGATTAACGTAAGTTCTCAGCAAACTGACTTTTTTAAATGGGGGAAGACGGGGAGGGCTGGAGGCACTGAGGGGGATGTGCAAAGCAAGAAGCCTGAGAGCACCAGGCTGGAAGCGAGATGGCAGGAGAAGCGTGGCTGAAGAGGGACTCTGGCTCAGCCAGCAGCACCCTCTGCAGTCAGCTGTGGGCAGCGATAAGACCAGCTCTTTGAGAGGAAAATCTCCCTGGGGTGGTGGAGGCACTGAGATCAGAGTGCCATTTTGATCAGCATCCGCCTGCTCAGTCTGCAGCAAGTCACAGCCTCCAGTGTCCCAGGCAAACGTCAGCTGCCGAGTGGGAACAGACGTGTGCTGGCTGGCCTGGCCCTCCCAGCGCTCAATCAGCACGGGCACTCAGCCCCTGCAGAGCCAAGTCCAGGAACCAGCTAACACCCACAGCCTGCCGTGGCAAACAGCATGGCTCCAACAGCTTCACTAGTTTCAAGGCCACAGGGCTGAGGAGGCAGGCGAGGTGAGGGCGACCGGGGCCAGGCATCGCCCCGTGCCTGCTGCTCTTCACACCAGGGATGCCTGCTGTGTGCAAGGGCCGACTCCTGCCATGGGGACGGTGGGATCAAGGACAGGACTGAGCTGATGGACTGGGGAAATGATGACTGGTGACTGGCCTCTCCCAGCATGGGGAGGACAGGGAGGGGCTCAGAGGGGCTGAGCCCTGGCCCCGTAACCTCCACACAGAGGAGCACTGTTAGGCAGAGCCCCGCAGCCACTCTGCTTCCATGGCAAGAGGGGAGGGACATCCCCCACTCCCCGCAGGGTGCCAGGCACCACTCGGGGACCCCCGCGCACAGGGTGGTGCTGCCTGGGAGATGGATGCATGCAGCTGTTACTGTAGCAACGGGGATGAACTGCTCCTGGGCTGGCTGCACAGCAGAGCCGAGCTGAAACCGCCTGACGTCGGAGAGGAGGTTGATGGAGAGGGGGACAAAGCCTGGGACTCTGAAATCACAAAATGTGGAGGCAATGAATGAGCAATCATTCACTGCTGCTCGTAACACAAGAACGGGGGGCGCACAGTGAATTTGCCCTGATAGTACGTTTAAAACAAACTAAAGGGACTGTTTCTTCACATTGCGTTATTAAATGCTAAGACTCACTGTCCCGCAACGCTGCAGAGCCAGACATGTACAGGAGGGTCCAAAGGCCATGGAGGGCAAGTCTGCTGCAGCCCAGACTGCTGAGAGCTGGAATAGATGGGCTGCAGGAGCCTGGGTGTGCTTTTGGCTGGATGGCACATTTCACAGATGACAGAGCCAAGAGCTCCCGGCAGTATTCAAACAATAGCTGAAGTGTTGCATGGTAACATGCAAATGTCTGGGCCAAATCCAGAAGCTCTGACTTGGTTTTAAACCCATCCTTTTCTCATAGCATCTTCCCACAAGGAAAACCCCAGGGGTGGACGGCACAGGTCACCCCTGGGTAACAACCTCCAGGCTCCTCTCTAAAAATTGATGGCATTATTTTCTTGTTGGCATTTCCTTGCTTTTCACCTCATGCATCTCTTCTTGGGTTTCAGTGCTACTCAAGCCAACTGATGTAGGTAGATACCAGTCTGTCACTGGTGCCAGCGTGACTGAAGATGTTTCCTGTCTGTCCTGTTCAGCAGCTGTCATGGAGAACAACAGATCCACAATTTCCTGAACAAACATAGCAGGCAAAAGCTGCAGATGCAAGGCTGCTAGGCAGTTAACTCTGCTGGTAATTTCTTTTTCTAGCTGGATGTCATCACTAAGGTCTGGTGCAGGATCTGGACGGCAGCATGGTGAAGGCAGGCTGTCCACAAGTGAGATCAAGAATCATAGAATAGAATCATAGAATCATTTAGGTTGGAAAAGAACTTTAAGATCATCGAGTCCAACCTAGCACTGCCAAGTCCACCACTAAACCATGTCCCTAAGCACCACATCCACACGTCTTTCAAATACCTCCAGGGATGAGAACTCAACCACTTCCCTGGACAGCCTGTGCCAGTGCTTGACAACCCTTTCAGTGAAAAAATTTTTCCTAATATCTAAACCTGCCCTGGTGCAACTTGAGGCCATTTCCTCTCGTCCTATTGCTTGTTGCTTAGGAGAAGAGACTGATCTCCCCCGGGTCCAGCCTCCTTTCAGGCCGTTGCAGAGAGCGATGAGGGCTCCCCTCAGCCTCCTCTTCTCCAGGCTGAGCCCCCCCAGCTCCCCCAGCCGCTCCTCCCCAGCCTTGTGCTCCAGCCCCTGCCCCAGCCTCGCTGCCCTGCTCTGGCCACGCTCCAGCCCCTCCATGGCCGCCTTGGGGTGAGGGGCCCAGCACTGAGCACAGCATTCGAGGGGTGGCCTCACCAGTGCCCAGTGCAGGGGACGGTCCCTGCCCTGGTCCTGCTGGCCACACTGTTCCTGATACAGGCCAGGATGCCATTGGCTTTCTTGGCCACCTGAGCACACTGCTGGCTCATGTTCAGCGGCTGTTGACCAACAGCCCTAGGTCCTTTTCTGCCAGGCAGCTCTCCAGCCACTCCTCCCCCAGCCTGTAGCGTTGCATGGGGTCGTTGTGACCCAAGTGCAGGACCCTGCACTGAGCCTTGTTGACCCTCACACAGTTGGCCCGGCCCGTTGATCCAGCCTGGCCAGGTCCCTCTGCAGGGTGTTCCTGCCCTCCAGCAGATCAACACTCCCGCCCAACTTGGTGTCATCTGCAAACTTACTGAGGGTGCACTCGATCCCCTCGTCCAGATCATTGATAAAGATACTGAACAGGACCAGCCCCAACACTGAGCCCTGGGGAACACCACTTGTGACCGGCTGCCAACTGGATTTAACTCCATTCACCACAAAGAAGCTTCCTTCTGTCTGTTGGACAGGACAGTACGCAGGGCAAATTTATCACAGGTGTAAGAAGGAAAGACAACAAGAAGATGCCTTAAATATTCAGGAAAAACAAGACTTTGTAGATCTGTGGTTTGAAGCCAATTCAGGTACCAAACACTGATTTTCGATTCAGTGTTTCTAGAGCCTTTCAGCACCTGAATTATGTCTATGAAGCATCCTCTGGAGACAGTTTGAGAGGATGCCTTTAGCTAGCTGCAAGCCCTCGTAAGCCAAGGCCATAGCAGGTGGCCTGTTATTGCCAAGATGTCCCAGAGATGGAAAGCACTGCCCCTAAAGTCAGGCTTGCCAGGCACCTTCCAGTCTAAGATTTTTAGTTATCATCATGTGTAACGTTGCCAGGTGTCTGAGTCTGGATGAATTATTGGAAAAGCTCTAGGGGAGAAGAAACAGAATTATTTACTATTTTCAAGAGCCAGAGGCTAGGGGAAAGTTTGTTGTTTCTTTTAAAAAATAGTCTTACAGTAAACCGAGAAGCAGTGTTTCACCATCAAGGCCTGATGCCGCCAGATTTTTGAGCACTGGAGTGTAACTTGCCAGGCATGCTGTCCTGATGTCTGAGGTACGCCTTTTGCATTGGTCATGAAAATTCTCTTTAGAAATCCCAGCAGAGGGGGAGGCTTGAAGGTACTGAGCATTTTTTAATCCAGTGAAGAAAAAACTGAGTGAGGATGTGACAGCAATCTTCCAACATCCAGTTATTCCCTCAAGGCCATTGGGAAACATAAAAAATTATCAGCTTCATTTTAAGCAAAAAAGGTTTATGTTATGAAAATCCCAACATTGCAATGCTGGCTGAAAAACCAGGCCACCTCGAGAAACTGTAGCATCGCCTTTACTGCAAGTTTTTTAAAAACAAGTTAGATGAACATTTTTTAAAGGATAGTCAAAATATACTTAATGCTACAGCACCACAGAGGCCAGAGTGGGTGATGTTCACCTCTCCAGCTCTGCAATCCCGCGATAAGCTGTATCCCATCCTACTGGGGCGGCCCAGCGGATGCTCTGAATGTCTCTGGTTTGGGAAAAGGGAAGAAGAAAGTTGATCAGTTCTATTTGCCTACAACCACCTTCTCCATCTGCTGCTGACACTTATCCACTTCTTCAGTGCCTCAAGGCACTCTCCTTCAATACTCCATTCCTTGTTTTTTTTTTCTCCTAAGCTTCTTAAGTCACCAATCCTTCTTCTTTTTCCCCAACGATGGATTCATTTACCCTCCCTGAACCTCTGATAACATTTCTGGAAATCCAGCTAGCTGTGAAACATGTTGTTTGGATCCTCTCTTGGCACAAGCCAAGAAAAAACTCTATCCCTTTCACATCACTTTTCTGTTCCCTTAAAGGAAAGCAGTCCTTTGAAGAGGTGTTTTACTCCTGTGGCTGCCACACTGCTCCCTGAATTGTCCCCAGCCCATGGCCCTCTAACCACAGCAGCCCCATCGATTTAAAAGGTAAATTGGGCAGCAATATGAGAGAGAGTGAGAGATCGTGCTGGTTTATTGCTGTAACAGGACCAAGCTTCCTAAAAGGACAAACTGAAGATTCGAGTAGGTTGGCAAGACATGGGCCGGAGCCCTGGGACAGCCTGCAGGAGGAGCTCTCTAGATGTGGCTCTTGGTCCCTTCTCCGTCAGTAGCAGCTGCGTGTTCCAAGGGCGTCCCTTCACTCGCAGACAAACCACCGGCGGAAGGGACAGATGACTTCCCACTTTTGCGACTGAACACTTCCAGTGATTTTTCAAACCTTTCGGATGCCTTCTTCCACCGTGCCGTCTTTCTCTCCTGTTCTTTCAAAAACTGCTGCTTTAAATGTTTGTGGAAACGTTCAGTCTTCTTTTTGGCCTCTTCAAAGTGTTTTAGCTTTATGAAAGCAAAAGTAAGACCTTATAGCCACGAAATAAAGAATTACAAAGTGATGCTTGTCTTCAGGAAGAGAGACATCCTGACACATCCCTCACTATGGTCAAGGTGACCTCCAAGCAAAGAAGCTCCAAAATTCATAAGTATCACTCTAAACATTAGTCTGAAAAAGATTACTCAAATCATCCTGCCTCCTTGACGATACTTCATTTTACACCACTGTAAGAAGCAGGTCTGGAGGACAGTAGTCACACTCTCTTGCATCTCAGACCCAATCCATCACACCGATAAAAAAAAGCCTGCATTATAAAACCAACCAACGACAATGTGGTTGTCTGGTATCAGCGGGCTCTCGACAGGAATTTACTGGGCAAGCTAACGATCTTCATGTCACTCACACACCACGGGTGTAGCACGGGCTTCCATGCTTGCAGGCATGCAGTCTCCCCAGCCGTAAGGGGTTTGCACCCCCCTGGGTCTCTTGACTGTGAACAGAAACCTGTCCGTGTGCGTGGCACGAACACAGGCACACACGCGCTGCGGGACTAAACCCGGCGCCACAGCACAGCTTAGGGCTTGGTTGTAGCCTAGAGCTAATTCTCACGGCAGCCACACTGCCCCGAGGGCTTGCAACTCGCATACCATAAATGTCTGCAGGCCAGGCGGATCTCCTCAGCACACAGCTACCTAGAGGTTACCGTCATTCCACTCAGTTAAGGGATTAGGGAACGCCAAACCGAGGAAAAGATGCCTCATCCCCACAACAGCAGAAAGAAACCTGCAGTCAGGACCTGTTAGCATCACTAGTTCATGTCTCAAGTACAGATTTTAGCAAGAGACACTGGGAATTGAAACCATCAGACATTAGTTTCTGTATTAGACTTTCTTATTTGAGCAAACCTCACCTGAGAGGTGCAGCCAGGTAAGCTTCTTTCCCTGTTCTCACTGATAACTGCTACGGGGCTGCACAGTTATTGCCTAAGCAGACTCACACGCAGAGCCAGACCCCGGCAGGACCCTACCGTTCTGCCAGAAACAGTCAAGAGGGTGGACTTTGCAGCCCCATGTTATAAAACTTTGATCTAAACTGAAAAACTGCTGCAATTGTGATGCTTGGCGTTTCTGACCAAAGCAAGATGGCAAAGTTCCTTGGGATATACACAGTAAGGTGAGGGGAGAGGATTCAGGTGGTGCTGGCTGGGTACTAAGGACAAAAAGTCTGGGTACCCAGGAGCAGAGAGAAGAGCTGAAGGGAACTACTCAGTACATGAAGGCCTGGGTGTTTCTAATGCCACCCCAAATCCCAGTTCTGAGCTTATAGACTCAACCTGGCATCCCGCACATTCCCACAGGAGAGACTATCTCACCTGCTATTGCTAATGAACCTGTTACTGCTGGGCTCAAAGTGAGAAGCACTGAAGGGGAGATCGGGCTGCTAAATGTCGCAAAACCTTTGTCTGGTCCCCACTGCTGAGAGGTCACACGTCAGCGCTTCACCCATTTCTGATAATTTGCCCTTGGTCTCCCTAGATATCGTAGGAACAACATCTAAGTCCAGGCCGACGATGCCTTAGCTTATCGTTCCAAAACACAGCTGACTTGCAGATAGGATATGGCAACTGTGTCCTGAGGTCAGGATGGAGGTGCAACCATTCACATCGAAGGTGGCCCAAGAACCGATAGCTGCCTTCCCCGACCATTTTCTTCCCACTCCCCCAGAGACAGCCTTGGCACCCACATCCTGATCCAGCAGGCTGAAGACCTAAGGGCTGAGGACTTAAGCGATGGTTTAAGGACTCTAAGGAACAGAGACCCGAGTGTTTGCACATGACATTCCTCCAGCCTGTGTCACCTGCGGCTCCTGCTGCCAGCCTCTTCAGAGGAGGGGGAATCTCCCTCTGCTTTTCCAAGACGCATCCGCTGGCAGCCAGACGCAGAACAAACCTTCCCCTCGTGCCGGAGGGGGCCATGAACCCTGTCTGGGGGGGCAGCGCCAGCAGGGCCTGGAGGGGTGAGGGGGAGTGGAGGCTGTCACCTTCTTCTCCAGGAGCAGCAGGGCATGGCGACTGGCACGGCTGGTGGAGCTGGGCAGGAAGCTGTCAGGCAAATGGCTGTCCAGGTCGACATCCAAGTCTGCAGAGCTGCTCAGGGTGAGAGGGGGCTTCATGTCACACAGAGCAGGGTGCAGGGGGGTGCCGAGCCGTACCCCACTGACCTGTTCCCATAGCCCCAGCCCATGCAAGAGGTCCCACAGCCCCAGGACAGTGTGAGGAGTCCCCCAGCCCCAGCCAGTGTGAGGGTCCCTGTGCCCCAGGACGGTGTGCGGGGTCCCCCAGCCCCAGCCGGTGTGAGGGCCCCCCAACCCCGCACCGGGGCCCGCTGAGCTGCCGGCTCTGGGGCGGTGGGAAGAAGGTGAGGCGAGGCCGCACGCCTCCCTGCTCCTCCATGGCCCCGCTGCCCCCCGCTGTTGTGCGCGTGGCGGCGGTTGCCATGGGGGGCCCAGCCCAGCCCTGCCATCGCTCCCCAGGGCTACCAGGCAGTGGGGCCTGGCAGGCCGGGACACGGTAGGGCACAGGGCTGGGTGTATTTCTACATGTATTTCTAGGCACAACCAGCACACCCCAATGGCGGCAGCTCTGGGAGCCCTCCCGGCCCTGCCCCAGCACCCCGGATCACATCTAACCTCTACCTTGGTGACACGATGGCCACCAACAGCCACCTCCTGCTCTTCCCCACTGCATCAGCACCATCATCAATGTCTCCCTGGAGGGGGTGAACACCCTCTGTCCTGACGTCGAGTACCTCCATGTCCCTGTGGTGGATGCCCCCGCCGCCCACATCTCCAGCTGCTTCGACTCCATAGCAGCTAAGATCCACAGCGTGGGGACGTGCAGGGACCAGACGCTGCTGCACTGCACTGCACTGCCAGGGTGAGCAGGTCCCCACCATCTGCTTGGCCTAGAAGCACTGCTCCATGTCCCTGGTGGGTGTCCCTGCCTGGGTTGAGTCCTGCCGTCCCATCGTACGACCCAACAACGGCTTCTGGCAGCTGGTCATCCACTACGAGTACAAACTCTTCAGTGTCAACAGGCTCCGAGTGATCAGCTCTCTGTCAGGGATGATACCCAATGTTTATGAAAATGAAGTAAGAGTAATGCTGCTGCTCTGAGTACTAACGAGCTCTTATGATCTTTTGGCAAGAAACCAAGGGAAAGCCAATGGCAGTTCTTCCAGATACACGCCAAAGTATTGAAAACAAACTCTTCTCATCTAAGGAGGTTGGAGCATGAAGTTTCTGCCACTGAAAGTACGGGGGATTAGCGATACAACAGCGAGTAGTGGCGTTTACTATAAATAAAATCAACATGGTTTAAGCTATGCAGATAATTTTCACACGTCATTTGTATTGGGGTCCTGACAGCAACTCTGAAACCATCACGTGTTTAGAGAGTGTTGTTTTATTCCAGCACAAACTGTGCTTATAATACAGGACAGAAACTAGCTGTGAGTCAGGATATTTGGAGTGTTACCAGCGTTTGTTTTTCCTAACTGAGATATGACTTTGGGTTTTGAGACAGCAACCCTAAGTCCAGTCATCTGCTGTATTCCAGGGAGGGCAGGAAGAGTGCAGACTCCAGCATCCTCGGTTGGGAGAGACCCAAAGATGTCCTGCTTTCCACCATCTGACCCTTTCTCTTGCCCCACCTGATTGACCCAAGCCTTTTTCAGAAGGTGCCTTGGCCTCCCTTGGGCGACCCATGGTTATTTGGGTGAGCTGCTTGGAAAGAATCCCATTTGCTCCTATATGTGCAAAATCCTTCTAGATGCCACCTTTGAGCTATTCCCATCCCGGTGCGCTGGGAGGTCAAGGTGGGAGCAATAAGAGGAACCCTGCTGTCAGTATGAATCATTGTGGCGAGGTCATCATGTTGTTATAAACTAGAAGCCTGATCTGGGCACACTTGGGCATCGCTCAGCATCAAACCATGTATTAATTCTGGTTTATCACAGCATGACGTTTTCAGCTTCAGCAACTCTGTCTTGAGTGGCAATAACAGACCTGTTTTGGATGAGAGTAGGGGACCCCAGGCTGGCATGTGTGTGTGAGGGGTCCCACAGCCCCTGGGTCAGCATGGGGGGGTCCCACAGCCCTGGTTGGTGGGAGGGGTTGTAACGAGGTGGGTGCCAGACTCTTTTCCTAAGTAACAAGTGATAGGACGAGACTAAATGGCCTCAAGTTGCACCAGGAGAAGTTTGGATTGGATATTAGAAATAATTTCTTCACCAAAAGGGTTGTCAGGCACTGGAACAGGCTGCCCTGGGAAGTGGTTGGGTCACTGTCGCTGAAGGTATTTAAAAGACATGTGGATGTGGTGCTCAGGGACATGGTTTAGTGGTGGACTTGGCAGTGCTGGGTTAATGGTTGGACTCAATGATCTTAAGGGTCTTTTCCAACCTGAATGACTCTATGATTGTATATCCTACCAATGGCACTTTGGGAGTGCTCCTCCACACCCACAAAGAGCAGCCTGGCAAACTAGCTCTGTGGAGGTCTCAGAGCAGCTCAAGTGGTAGCTGTGGGGGCTGACAAAGAGCCTTGCCTTCCTCTGAGTGCATTGCTTTTCTCCCAAGGCACCTTCTAGAAGCAGAGCAACAACCCGACTCCTCATGGACAAGCAAGAAGTTCCTCCTGGAAAACAGAAACTTTAAAGGAAAGGGACAGAACAAGCTGGTTGGGTGCATGGGTGTCACAGAGAGCATCAGAGACATGGCAGACCTCTTGGAGGAGCCCTGTGTGCTGTGTCCACCCGGGGCCTTGGTGCTTCTTGGACTCGATCTCTGACCAGACAAGGGTGCAGCTGGTGACTGTAGAGTCATCCACACCCCTCTCTACTCCAGCTTTGCAGTCGAACACCAGGCTTTCCCTACGGAGAACAATGGTGCCACTAGCCCTAGAAGGTCCTGCAGATGTCTGGCTCTGGTGTGCCGGCCATGGAGGGCACCACTGGCTGGCTCCCAGGCACAGGCACCCGCTCGCCAAGGGAGGGGAGACCAGGGCTTTGCGTATCTGGAGGCGGATGGAGGCTCACTGAATTGAGAGTCCTGACTGCCTGGCAAGTCCGTGGTGATGAGGCAGGTCCAAGGCCAAGCTGGGAAGTTGGGTGGGAGTCCAGATCCAGCTCAACAGGCTACACAGCCAAGCACGGGCATGGCTGCAGGCATCAAGGGCGAGCATCTCAGTTTGAACGCAGCTCTCAAGTGGGAGGAAGGGGGTGGTGATGCTGCTGACAGCTCTTTGTTGAACACCTCTTTCTCCACACCCATCAGAACCCAGGCGAGGCACCTGCACCTGACACCCAAACCCACTGAACCCAGCTCTCGTTCTGGCTTAGGGGGCCGCTAAGGCACCATCTGTGTTTCACAACAGCCTGTGGATCACCTAAGTTTTTATATAGTGGTCTTATGTTATGCATACAGTAAGTAGCATGCTATTATAACCACCTTAAACATCTTGGACCCCTACTTTATGATGTAAAGTTATATTATAAAAACAAAGTATATTACTTCAAAAATGTCTTGAAGCTCATGTGATTTCATCTTTTAGAAACTCAGCTATAGGCAGTCAACAGCCTTCTCAGAGCAGAGCAGTAAGCCCATGCCGGAGAGAGAGAGAGCAATAAAGTCACCAGTAAAGCCAGCCTGCCCCAAAATGGTTACGAGCAAATTCTGGAGGGTTTTTTTGGGTGCTGAGGCAGAGAACATGGGGCTGGAAGGGAGTCTGAAGGGTCGTCCTGTCCATCTCCTGGCCTCCAACTAGGCTTGGGCTGCTTCAAGCATCCTCAGATGTTGCTCGCCACTGCTGGACATTGTGCTCCTCATGTCATCTATCCTTGGGCCGGGCTGTCCTGCCAGGGAGAATGCATTTTTCTTAATGTCCGCCCTAAAAAAGGCTTTGCCATAATTTCAGCTCCAGAGCCAGGATGGTCCCTGACACCGTTTGAGGACTGTGGTGTGGTAGGTTTAAGACCACAGCCCGGCATTTGAGGGAAGGATATCATTTACTGGCTTAGGCTCCCTGGCTTAGCAAGCGTTTGTCCTTGCCGCCTCCCAGCTGCAGATCCTGCGTCCCTCTGTGCTAATGCAGTAAGCCTCCCGACAGCCCCGAGGGCAGCAGTTAATCCCCTGTCCTGAAACACAGAATATTTCCACTGTGTGCTACCAGGCAGCCGGCCGGCGCGCAGTAAAGCCACCCTGGATCTCCCCTCCCCTGCATGGAGCCACGCTGCTCCTCCGCCAAGGGCAGCAGCTCACAGCTCAGTCCCCAGCACGCTCCATCCCTCAGAGGAAGATTTCAGCAGCGGTTTAACAGCAGATCCAGAAGAAAGTGTCCAGACAGATCTCATAACAACGCTGTCCCATCGGACACACATTTATTTCTCCCACCTCAGACTTTCACACTTCACCTGGAGCTCCTTGCCAGCCGGCACCTCCAGCATGGTGGGACCAAGCACGTGGAGGTGCCACCCATCCTTGCTGCCGCCACTCACTGGCTTCAGAGCTGTCACCCTTCCTTGCATCTCCCGTCCCCTCCGTGCATTTCAGGATAGGGAGCAAAGAAACCCAACGGCAGTGCCTGTGTGAGAAGATCAGGCAGCGTGTGCTGGGTGCCTGCTACGTGGTTAACCCCAGGCAGTGGCATCTCAGGGGTTAATGAGCCCCAGCATGGGGGTGCCCCAGCCTGCCTGTGGTTGGGTGTCGTTTAAAAAGAGGTGAAAACCCAGAGGGTGCTTGGCAGGGGCTGTGGAGAGATGCATGGGCAAGGGAAGGCCCCCACATTTGGGGGCACAAGAGCTGCAGGGGCTTCGGAGGAGGATTGGTGGCCCTTAGCCCAGGGCGATAATCCACCCCAGTACCCTCACCACGCCGAAACCGGACCCAGGGAGCCAGGGCTGGGGAGGGGAACCAGAGCCCAGCCGGGACCGGGAAGCTGCTGCCTGCCAGGAGGCCGAGGCTTGGGGACATACATGCCTGTGAGAGGGCTGCCTCCATCCTTCACTGCTCCTGCTGGCGCTTGTCCTGCCTGGTGCCGCAGGGTCTGCTCTCCAAAAAGATGTCTGCCTTGGGGCAGAGGTGTCCCAATCTGCTCCCCAACCTGCGAAGCAGCCAGGGCTGTGATGCCTTTCCTTCGTCCAGCTTAGCCGAAGCAGCGGCAGACCCGGCACATGGGCAGCTGCCACCATGCCCATGGGAAACCCAATCCTTCCCACAGCCAGAGCAGAGGGATGCCACCAGGCTGAGATCACGGCCTGAAATACCCGGAGAGATGGACACCATGCCAGGCCAGCCCAGCCACTGGTGCCAGGCCCTTCATGGGCAGCATCAAAGCCCCCAGCCCAAATGCTGCCCACAGGACCCCCGTGCCCAGCCCGGCTCCAGCCACCAGCCTTCACAGGGACTCCCGGCAGCAGCTGGCCGCGCTCCCTGGAGCAGCAGAGCATGGGGCCAGCACCACAAAGCGCTGAAACCAGGGCAGACAAGGCAAAGCCGCAGATGCAGGCAGGATCCAGGCGGACCCCGGTGCCAGCAAATGAGTCAGGGGGCTAGGACGGGCGGGCGTTCCCCAGGGAAGGGCTCCTCAGCCCAGTGAAACCGCAGGCAGGCTGGTTTGCCACTCCTGCTCCTCCCATCCCCTGGCAGGGGACAGGGTGGGTGGGAGGTCCTGGGAACACCTGGGAGGGGAGCTTCCCCCAGCCCCGTCCCTGGGGACACACTGGGACTTGCCTTTTGAAAAGAACCAGAAAACCAAAACTACTTTCAACCCTCCCTGTTACGAAAAAGCCTCTGAAATGTGAGCCCAGAAAGCAAACAGGCTTGTGGCTGCCACGCTCTTGGCCAGAGCAGGGGCCACTTGCTGGTAATTCGGGGCCCTTTGAGTCATTTGCAGGATGGGCCCTGCTCCAGCTGCGGCCCTAGGGCACGCTGGTGAAGGTGGTACTGGCGGTGGGCACACAGGCACACCGCGGCAGCCCGGCAAGCTGCTCTTCCTTCACCGTGTGCTGGGGAAGGAGCCATTCCCGGGACGCTTCTGGAAGCAGCGTCAAAACTCGCCACCCTGATGAGTGGAAGAAAATTGCTGTTTGGGAGAAAGGGCGGGAGTGAGCAGGGAGTTTCCAGGGCGAGCGGGTTGTGCTTGCGGGGTGACGTGAGTCACAGGGCTGGAGAGGGACCGGATGGGTGACGCC
Organism: Platalea leucorodia; assembly: GCF_965183815.1. Classification (NCBI taxonomy): domain Eukaryota; kingdom Metazoa; phylum Chordata; class Aves; order Pelecaniformes; family Threskiornithidae; genus Platalea; species Platalea leucorodia. The sequence continues at coordinate 12,744,702 of NC_138834.1, forward strand.
AGGACACGGGGTGCTGGCCAGGTCACGCTGCCCCGGGGCAGGGCAAAGCCGCGCTGCAGGTGACCAATGCCAGCTCCCAGCAGGACTGGCCCTTCTCTGGACACGCACAGCCGGTGACTCCTCTCCCCATCACCGCGTCCCTCCCGTGTCCTGTGCGAGGGTCCCAGCGCCAGCCCTGGGGCTGCTAAACTGCGGCTGTCTCTGCACCGGAGCATGGAGACGCTGGCTGCGGTGGGCACAGGGGTCCCAGCTTCCCCCGGGGAGCTGGGGCTTCCTGAGGCATTTCTGTGCCTCAGTTTCCCATCCCTACACCGGGTGGTTCCTCCCTTCCTGCCATGATGCCGGCATGCGCTTCAGGTAGGAGATCAGCCCGGGAGCCGAGGGTGGAGTACAACAAAAATAGAGCTTTATTTTGGGACAAGTGCAATCAGAACTGGGTCCTTCAGCCCCGGCACAGAGACTGAGCACGGCGGCAGCCACCACAGATGCCATGTGCGGTGGTGCTGGTGCGCCTGTCGGGGCATGCCCACACATGTGTGCCGGCGTCGGCGCCAGGGCATATACACGCTGGGACGTCTCTTTGCCAAGGTGATCGTGTGCCGAGCTGCAGCCCAACACCATCCCGGAGCGATGGCGGGTGGGTCTGAGCCATCCCCGTCCCCTTCGCTGGGCTCTCACCATCTCTGCAAGGGAGCCCCGGGGAGGGGCAGGCAGCCCTGTCCATGCCTGCCTCCTCCAGCCACGGCAAGCCGGGAGAGATGGGGCCAGAGCCGGAGCCGTGGTGGCCAGGAGGGCACCGTGGGGACGATGATGATGATGGCAGCACCACTGGCAGCCCCATGGGATCGGCACAACACGGTGGGGTTGGGGACAGGAGAGGGGACGCTCACCTGCCTCATCCCCGGGCGTCTTGTTCGGCCACGAGAACCGTGCGTACATACAGCCCCGGGTTTACTCCAGCCAGCAGAGCTCAGTAGTGGCGCACACGCACGTGCGCACACACGTGTGCACACATGCACACACATGCTGCTCTGTGTTTCCCCAGGTGGGACAGCAGTCAGATGCACGGAGTTGTGTATCCACAGCCATGTCCCTGAGTGTGCCCAGCCTGCGTGTGCACACAGGGACACGCGTGTAGAGCCAGTGCACGCAGCTGCACGCACACACAGATAGCTGCTCACCTGCACAGAGCCTGCGTGCACACCGGTCCCTGTCAGCTTGCACACACACACACATGCCCCCATGCACACAGAGCTGTGTACGTGCATGGGTACATTTGCACACACAGAATCTGTGAAGATGAGCACACACGTGCACACAGAGGCTGTGCACACCAACACGTGTGCACACCTGCACATAAGGCTCTGCACACAGACACGCTTGTGCACGTGGTACCTGTGCACAGCAGCACACCCCTGCCCAGATGCATGAGATCTGCTTGCACACGCAGAGCCTGTGCACACCAACAAACGAGCCTGTGCACACCAACACACGCATGCTCCCGTGCACAGGGGCGCACACACAGAGCCTGTGCACACCAATACATGTGTGCACACCTGCACATAAGGCTCTGCACACACACAGCAACACACTTGCATGCACAGGATTTGTGCACACCAGCACATGCATGCCCACGTGCACGTAGAGCCATGCACACAGGCACGCTCGTATGTGCAGAGTCTACACCAATGCACACATGCATGAGGCCTGCTTGCACACGCAGAGCCTTCACACACCAACACGCGTGCCCCCATGCACAGAGACCCACTCACGCTTGCAGAGCCTGTGCGCACCCAGACGTGCCCACACGCACAGAGCTGTGCACACAGACTCACTTGCACACAGAGAGCCTGTGCACACCAAGACAGTCGTGTGCACAGAGCTGCACACACCAGCACACACATATGCAAAGTGCCATGCACATCCGTAGATGTGCAGACCGACACACGCATGCACAGAGCCATGCATAGGAGCGCACACATGCACAGAGCTGTGCACACAACACACGTGCACAAAGAGCTTGTGCAGACCAGCATATCCACGTGCACAGCACCGTGCACACCAGCACATGTGTGCACACAGAGCTGTGCAAACCAGCACATGTACACACAGATCTGTGCACACCAGAAGACATGTGCACACAGAGCCGTGCACACCAGCACACGTGCACACGCAGCACCACGCATGGCAGCACACCCATGTGCACACAGTGCCGCGTACACCAGCACACCTGTGTGCAGAGTACCGTGCACCTCAGCAGGCCTGTGTGCACACAGCCGTGCACACGAACACATCCGTGTACACAGTGCTGTGCACACCAGCACACGTGTACACAGACAACTGTGCAAACCAGCACACATGTGCACACAGAGCTGTGCAAACCAGCACACATACACACAGATATGTGCACACCAGAAAACACAGAGCCGTGCACACCGGCACACGTGTGCACACAGGGCCATGCACACTGGCACCCATGTGCACACAGGGCCGTGCACACCAGCACACGTGTGCACACAGGGCCATGCACACCGGCACACGTGTGCACACGGTTCCATGCACAGCAGCACACCCGTGTGCACAGTACCACGCACCTCAGCATGTCTGTGTGCACACACAGCCGTGCACAGCAGCACACCCGTGTGCACAGTACCATGCACACCAGCCCTCCCGTGCGCCCGCAGAGCCGTGCACACCCGCACGCCCTGCCCTGTGCGCGCAGCCCGTGCACCGCAGAGCCGTGCTCGCCCCCAGCTTCCCCTCTGCCCCCATCCCTGGCGGGGGCCCTACTCCTGCCTGGGGGGGCCCCGTCCCAGCCGTGCCGCCCAGCGTGCCGCGATGAGGTCCGGCTGGTGGTACATGAACATCCCGGCCAGCATCAGCCCGATGCCCAGGTAGCTGAGCCCGCTCAGGTGGCTGCCGAAGAGGAGGCGGGAGAGCAGGAGGTTGCCCACCACAGTGACGTTGCCCAGGACATGGACGGTGAGGGCGGAGGTGAGGGAGAGGATGCAGAAGGTGGCCAGGTTGTAGAGGACGGAGCCCAGGCAGCTGAGCAGGACACAGGCCCAGAGGGTGCCATCATAGCGCAGGACACCCTCCCAGGAGGGACCCACCTCCAGCGCCACAGCTGCCCCAAAGAGCAGGCAGAAACTGGGCAGGGAGGTCAGGCAGAGCAGGGAGAGGGCGTCCAGCCGGTCCTCCTGCAGCAGCAGACCTGGGGAGGGTGGATAGGGACAGTCAGCAGGACACCCGGACCCTCCCAGCGGGGACACCCAGCACCCGCGGGGGGACCCACAGACACGAGCACCCGCTCGGTGCCCAAGCAGTTAAGAAATCCCAAACGTCACCAGAAAAGGGGAAGTGGGGGTGGCAGCCCCTTCCATAGGGTTGGGGGAGCCCTGGTTTGGGGGTGTCCTGGTTCAGGGGGTGCCCCAGTTTGGGAGTGCCCTGGTTTGGGGGTCTGCAGGGCAGGGCTGGACGGGGCAGTTTCCCCACCCCAGTTTGGACCAAACGTGGCTTCCGCCCCTCCGTCCTCTTTTCTTCACTGATTTTGCAGCCAGCAGCAACATTTCTGGGCACGTGGCCTGTCCCCTCTGTGTCCCCATGTCCCCCCCGAGTCATCCGGGGACAGCGGGCACAGCTGGGCTGGCTGCCATGCACAGGCGTGCACAGGGGGGCACGTGCCATGTCCACGGGGGGACGGGAGCAGCTCCCAGCCTCCCCGGGGCCGCTCTCCATGTCCCACGGGTGACGAGGGGACCAGGGTGGGTGCTGGGCAGTGGCATCCCTCGGGTGGCCACAGCACCCCTGGTACAGCCGCTGGCAGTGCCCCCGGGGACCTTGGAGCTGGCACAGGGCGTGCGCCTGGCAGTCGGACACCAGAGCCCGTCCCCCACAGTGCCCGCCTGAGTCACCGGCTCTGGAGGAAACACTCCCTTCCCGGCTGAAAAACAACCCGGCCGGCTTCTCTCCACTGCCTGCCAAGGACATCGCGGCCCGGGCGGCACCACGGCTGCCGGAGTCCCCAGGGGACGTGGGACCCAGCGTGTGGGGACCATGCTGCTCAGCATGGGGACTCACAGGGGACCCGGCCACCCACGGCACTGGAGGGGAGAGCCCACGGGGATGGGGCAGCCAGGGCGTCCCCATGCCAGGCTAAGGCACTGCCACCTGGCATGGCCCCAGGACATGGGACAGTGTCACTGGGAGCCAGCAATGCCCATGGGCCACCACAGGGACACCAGCGTGTTTGCTTGTCCCCAACAAACTGGGGTCGCCTCAGGGCCAGAACCATGGCACAGCCGCAAGCGGGCACAGCTGGGTGGGCAAGGGTGGCACGGGGGTGGCACTGGGGTGGCACCAGGGACAGGGTGGGCAGGGGGTGGTGCTGAGGCTGGGGTGACACTGGGTGACACCAGAGCCAGGGTGGGCAGCGAGTGATACCAGGCCCAGGGTGGTAATGGGGTGGCCTTGGAATTGTGGTGGCACTGGGGCTAAAGGGGTGCTGGGGTGGCACCGAGGCCAAGGGGGCCAGTGGGTGGCACTGGGAATGGGATGGCATGGGGTTGGCACTGGGGCTGGGGTGGCACTGGGGGCCAGAGTGCCACAAGGGTTGGGGTGGCAATGGAGCGGCACCAGTGCCAGGATGGGCAGCAGGTGGCACCAGCACCAGGGTGGCACTAGGGTGACACCAGCACCCCTGTGCCCCGGGGGCCGTGCCAGAGGAGGGAGGGCGGGCGTGCAGGACAGGGACAGGCGGGTGGCACTTACTCTGCTGTATGGACTTGAGGGCGCGGAGGACGGTGGCGGCCAGGAGGAAGCCGCAGCCGGGCTGGTGGAAGTGGAGCCCGCCGGCGATGCTGCAGGCGGCCCCAGCGCAGACGGGCCCCATGGCGGCATACTGCAGCGGGTGGTGCCGCCGGCCCCCCAGCAGCCCCGACAGCAGCAGGGTGACCAGCGGCGTGGTGGTGGCCACCGCCTGCGCCACGTCCAGCTGCACGTAGCTCAAGCCCAGGTTGCCCAACGCCACGCTGGTGCAGAAGGTGAGGCTGAGGAGGTAGATCCTGGCACGGGGCCGGGGGGCCGGCGGCGATGGTCCCCGCGCCCAGCCCAGCGGGTACCCCACGGCCACCCCCGACAGCATGTGCAGGGACGACAGCAGCAGCGGGTAGCGGAAGCCGTGGGTGGCAAAGATCCATTTGTTGAGGCCAGCCATGGTGGTGCCAGTGCCCAGCCAGGCCAGGACGGTGAGGGTCAGGGGCAGCGACGGCCCCGGGGGCGGCCGACCCCCGTCCGCCTGCCCCGGGTCAGGTTTCCAGGGCCGGAGGGTCCCCTCGCTGGCCGTCATCGCTGCTTCGTCTCCCCGCCGGGACCGCAGGCACATGAGCACCGGCTCCGCTCCCCCCGGCTGCCACTCTCCGCTCTGCCCCGTCCTCCCGTGCCGTGCCGAAAGCCGCCAGCCCTGGGAGTCGGCGGTGGTGACGGCGGTGGCGGTGGTGACGGCGGTGGCGGTAGCAGGTCACCGGCTCCCGCCAGTGGCAGCGGTGGCGTCACCCACCCCGGGGGTGGTGGCAGGGCTCAGCCGCGGGGTGCCGGTGCCATGTGCGAGGGAGGCAGCACCGGCGGCCGGGAGCGAGTGGAAAGTTTGGTGATGGCGGGGAGCGGTGGGAGGGAGGCTCCTCCCCGCGGGGCCGCCACCGCGTCACAGCCGCCTGGGTGCGGGGGTACGGGGGTGCATGGGTGTATGGGGGCGCATGCGGGGGTGCACGCAGGGGTGCACGCCCGGGGATGCCACCCGGTGCAGCGGGGCCTGCTGGGAACCGGCGGCCATGCATCCCTGCCGGAGCGGCTGGGCCGGTGGTAGCCGGAGCACGGGCGGCCTCCATGGCGACAGTGGCGGTGGGGCTGCGTCAGAGCCCCCAGCTGACTCACGCCGGGCGGTGGTGCAGGCGCCATCGCTCCTCACCGCCGGCCTGGGAGCATCACCCGCCTTGGTATTGGCACCCTGACCCCAAACTGCAGCAGCACCCCCCACCCCGGGCACCGCCTCCCCCAGCGCCGTTCGCTGCCGGCTCCCCCTGGGTGTTTTTTGGGGTAGGATTAAATCCCGGGGGGGATCACGCACGCCTGGGACACACCCAGGGGGTCCCCCTCGGGCTGCACATGGCACTGGGGCCACCGTGGTCCCTGAGCCCTCAGGGTGGGTGGGGGCTCAGTGGGGAGGGCTGAGGGTCCCCCCCAGAGGGTTTACAGAGGAGGACAGCCAGGCTGGCAGCTTGCCGGGGATGAGCAGTGCTGGCTCAGACTCCCCAAAACCAGCTGCTTTGGGCACCCCAAAACCAGCTGCTCCCAGCTGCTGCCTGCCCCTTCCCCGAGCGGGACCGGGACTGGAGGAGCTGCTGGTCTGGGTGCTCCCACCCCACCGTGCCCGTAGGACACAGGGCATCGTGTGTCCCCCCGCCTCCTCCTCCCCAGGTGGATTTGGGGTGCTGGCACACGGGGCGCAGGGAAAGCAGGAGGCAAGGAGCCGGAGGGTCCTGCACCCAAGGCAGGCGTTTCATTGCCATCGTCCCCCCCCCGCCCTCTACCACTCGGTCAGGCGCAGGATGAGGGTCTCCCTGTCGCGGGGTCTGTAGTCGGCGACACCTGCAGAGAGAGGGGCAGCAGCCCCGGGTGGGAGAGCAGCCGTGGGGGCTGCCTGGGGCCCCCGCTGCCTCCCCCAGGACCCCCACCCATCACTCACCCATCTGCAGGCTGGTGTTGGGGGCGGTGAGGAGCTGCCAGTAGCTCCGCTTCTGCTGCCGGGCCTCCAGCCCCAGCACCCTGCTCAGAAAGGGGCCCTGGGGGGTGTCCTGGGTGTCAAACCTGGCGGGCGGGAGAGGGGGTGAGGGCGGCGGGGCAGGTCTGCTGCCGAGGGAGCCGGGCTGTGGGGACCGGGATGAGCCCACGGCACGGGTGCAGGGCACGTGGCCACCCAGGGTGTGACACCCAGGGACCCCTGAGGGTCCCCCCAGCCCAGCACATGAGCCCACGTACGTGAAGTTGTGGTGTCCCTGCGCAGCGGCCGCCCTGAGCACGTCCAGGAGGGAGGCGCCAGCGGGCGCGGGCACCGCCTGGTCGTAGAGCCGGCGCTGGGGACACCGCGGCTTGTGGCACTCCACCACCAGCTGCACCACCTTGTTCCCCGGCATCTCGGGCGGCGGCTCGGGGCCGATGGGCGTCAGCGTGTCTGCAAGAAGCCACCACGGCGCTGATGGACACCAAGCCGCCACCATGGCAGCATCTGTGCCAACCCCATCCCAGCTCCCTCCTGTCTCCCCACGCCAGCCTGGCTCCTACCCGGCTCCTCCCGGCAGTGCATGGAGGCAATGTCCAAGTAAGAGCGGCCGTGCAGCACCGGCAGCACCTGAGCCATGGTCACGGCATTGGTGAAGGCATCCAGGTTCTCCAGCAGCGCAGCCATGGCCCGGCCGTACGCTGGCTGTGTCTGGCACGTGTTGGTGGCGATGAAGACCTGGGAGCGGGAGGGAGGAAGGTGGTAGGGCAGTGGCCCGAGGTGGGAGGCGAGTGGGGTCTCTGGGCCGTGGGCACCGCACTGCTGCTGCTGCTGCTGAGCATCGCCTGCCTGCCCAGCCCCTGCCCCAGGGGCGGCTGCCTCTGCCCAGGCACCCGCACCTGCACCCGCGCCCACGTCTGCACCTACGTCTGCACCTACAGCTGCACCCACACCCCCATCTGTACCTACAGCTGCACCTGCCCCCACATCTGCACCCACACCTGCACCCATGCCTGTGCATGCACCCGCACCCCTGCTTCTGCCTGCACCTGCATCTGTGCTCACACCCACGCCTGCACCCGTGCTTGCACCCAGCGCGCGCCTGCACCCAGGCCTGCGCTCACGGCCGTGCCCGCGCCCACACCCACACCTGAGCGCACTGCCAGTCCTGCACCCACGTGCTCACACCTGTGACCCAAAACCCCGCCCCTGCCTGCAGTCACACCTGCACCCCGACTCCCACTCGTGCCTGCACCCACACCCCACCCCGGAGGCCCCCCGCACAGGACACCCACCTGCATGGCCCACGGGGTGCTGTAGACGTTGCCGAAGAAGCCGTCCTGGCCCTGCGCCTCGACCATCCTCCTCCTCGCCCCACGCATGGCCGCCCGCAGCTCCGCCGCCAGCCCGGCCCCCACCAGCCGCTCCCGCTCCAGGCAGGCGAAGGCCAGCGCCGCCACCGCCTCCGTGTCTGCAGGGACACAGTGTCACCATGGCTGCTGCACACCTGCCCTGGGACACCACCGCCCTGCCTGTCCCTGGGAACCATTACCTGCAGCGCTGCCACCGGCGTGCCCAAACCTGCCGTGCTGCTCGGCCACCAGGAGCCGGCGGATCACCTCCTCCCGCACCCGCTTGCGGTGGATGCACAGCGCCAGCACGCCCAGGCTATACTGGTAGTAACTGGTGAGGGGGTGGCCATGCCGCCGGGAGCCTGGGGACATGGTGTCGTGTCAGCAGGGTGAGCCGGTAGCCCCATGGCTGGGCTTGCCGGCACAAGAGCGGGTGCTCGCCACAGTCGCCCCATGGGGATGCTCTCACCTGCCCAGTCCTCCTCCAGGTAGTACTTCAACCACGTCACCAGTGAGCGCTGGGGACTGGGCTCCGGCGGGGGACAAGTTGCCCGCAGCCCCAGCAGGTACAGCGCCAGCCGCCCCGTCTCCGGCCACTCCACCTCAGTGCTCCTGCAAGCCGCCGCGTCAGCTCTCGCCAGCGGCCCGAGTCCCCGCACCGCAGCGGGGGGCTGTCACCCTGCCAGTGGAGGGGACCGTCCCCATGGGACACACACACACACGTACGTGCCGTGCTCGGTGGCCGCAGCATCCCGCTGGGGGTGGCCGTGGGGCGCAGCGTGGGGCCAGCCGGCTGCCTGCAGGCTCCTGCGGGGACTTGGCGTCAGTGGGCTGCCGGAGCGGTGAGGGGGACAGAGGACGTCCCCCACCCAGAGGCACGTGGTGGGGACCCGGCGTCCCCCTCGGGGCCTACCGGCTGTAGCGGTGCTGGATTGTGTCCCGCAGCCGCGCCAGGTACCGCTCCTCCCCACGCGGGTCATGGTCGCTGGCCAGGCGAAGGGCCAGGTAGACGCTGGGGTCAGGGTCCCGCGCCGGCTCCGCCGCCAGCCCCAGCAGCCGGGCGCTGAGTGCCCGCACCGCTGCCGCCTCTCCCGGGGCTTCTACCCCCAACCGCCCCGGGGAGAGGGAGCGGAGGGTGACGGGGGGCAGGAGGGGGCCGAGCCCACCCCAGGCACCGGCCCCGCGGCATCTGCCGCCCTTGGCACTGGTTGCATGGGGCCGCAGCAGCGATGGAGATGCAGCACCCCAACCCTGCCGTGCACCCCGTGCCCTCCGTGTCCCTCCCTCAAGTCTCAAAACTCCAAGTCTCCCCCCCAAAATACAGAGAAGAAACAAAATAAGAGATGTGACACAAGGTGGGAGCATGGGGACCCCAAAGCCGGGGCACGGCCACCCTCCCACTGTGCCTGTGGGGCTGGCAGGGTGCTGGGGTGGCACCCCTGTACCCAGCGACCCTGCGGGACCCCTGCGGTGGGGGGGCTGCAGACGCGGGAGCGGGGCAGGTTGGCTCTGGGCTTGGGGCAGGGGGCACAGGAACAAGGACAAACCCCGGCGGGCGCTGGGGAGACCTCAGCCCTGGAAAACTCATCACCGGAGGGGTTTCAGGGGGCCAATGTCTGCCGGAGTGCGGGATGGCGCCCGTCCCCCCAGCCCCGCTCCTCACGGACCTCTCCACCACTGCAGCCAGCTCAGGGACCCGCTCCAGACGCCGTCCCCCTCCAGGGAGACCCCCGGCTCCAGCGGGGTGCCCCGGCAGGATGTGGGGGTGCAGGGGCTGCAGACAGCGGCCGGCTGCCGTACTCACCGCAGAGCTGGGCAGGCAGGGCTGCAGCCTGCAGCAGGACGAGGAGCAGCCACATGCCAGAGCGCGGCGGTGGGTGCCGTGGCACGGCACGACACAGCTGGCAGCCCAGCAGAGGCAAGGCAGAGCCCAGCTGAGCCGAGCCGGGACGCTGCCGGGGACGGGAAGGTGTCACAAGAGGCTGTTTCCGCACACCGGGGCCAAGTCAGCAGAAACGGGAAAGGACTTTGGCTGCAGGCGAAGCAAAGGGAAGCGGGGCCGCCCGTGCCGGGGCAGAGATAAGGTTCTCACGGCTGCTCTTCAATCCCGGCTCCCTGACCTGGCACGAACCCCGCAAGCACCGAGGTCTCAGTGCCCTCTGCACCACAGCTGGGGCAGCGAGACCCAAACTGCTGGCGTTTGGGTCAAAATCACGGCTCAAAGTTAGCCCCTCCCCCCCCAAAAAGGGGGGGATGAAAACCCCCAAAATCCTGCGCCCTCCATCCTCACAGCCTTTGAAAGCAATAACTCCACTGCTCGCCTGGAACTGGATTTTTATTGAAAAGGAACATGAGGATTAATCAGCCCAGCTCAGCAGACGAGGGGTGGGTATGGGGGTGCTGAACCCCAAAAGGTACATCCCCGCAGCCGAGGGGAGGGGGGTCCTGGGGCGCTGCTGGGGCTCAGGTCTCCATCTGTCAGGGGACACCCGGGCTCGGAAGGGGGTGACGGGCCATAGGGACGCCCGCCTGCCCCCCACAAAACCCCTGCAGCTGGCAGGGGCTGAAGACGGGGCTCCCAGCCTCCACCACCCCCCGGGACACGGCGGGGACCCTCACCAGGCACAGCTCGGCCGGGGCGCACCCATGGGTGTCCCAGCGGTGATGCCAGGCAGGAAGGTGACCTGTCCCCTCCGCCGCCGAGCTCAGAGGGCACTGGGGATGGATGGGGAATGCCGGAGGGTGCATGGCACCGATCGGCACCCAGCAGCACCGCGGGGTGGATGAAGCACCCAGGGAGGGCAGCACACATCACCGGACCCGCTGCAACCTGCAGGGGGTCCAAGTCCCACCTGGGGGCAAACAAGGAGCTCCAGCAACCCACCACGGGTCAGGTCCAAGCTCGCGTTATCCACAGCCCCACGTGGGGTCAGACAAATCACATAGAATCACAGAACCGTTTAGGTTAGAAGAGACCTTTAAGATCATCAGGTCTGACCATTAACCCAGCACTGCCAAGCCCACCACTAAACCATGTCCTCAAGCACCACGTCTCCCCGGCTTTTAAATACCTCCAGGGATGGAGACTCAACCCCTTCCCTGGGCAGCCTGTGCCAGTGCCTGACAGCCCTTTCAGCGAAGAAGTTTTTCCTCATATCCAACCTAAACTTCCCCTGGTGCAGCTTGAGGCCGTTTCGTCTCATCCCATCACTTGTTATTGGGGAGAAAAGACTGACCCCCCCCGGCTCCAGCCTCCTTTCAGGCAGTTGCAGAGAGCGATGAGGGCTCCCCTCAGCCTCCTCTTCTCCAGGCTGAGCCTCCCCAGCTCCCCCAGCCGCTCCTCCCCAGCCTTGTGCTCCAGCCCCTGCCCCAGCCTCGCTGCCCTGCTCTGGCCACGCTCCAGCCCCTCCATGGCCGCCTTGGGGTGCGGGGCCCAGCGCTGAGCACAGCATTCGAGGGGCGGCCTCACCAGTGCCCAGCACAGGGGCACCATCACCTCCCTGGTCCTGCTGGCCACACTATCCCTGATGCAAGCCAGGATGCCATTGGCCCTTTTGGCCACATCCCTCCCGTGGGATCAGGCTGGGAACTAACGGCCACGAAGCTCCCGGGGACGCACGCCCCGAAGGCCCGTGGGGACCCACTAATGCCGGCGCCGGGGATCCCCGGGGGCTGGGACAGGGGCCCGGCTGCCTCCGAGACGGGGGAGCCGCCGGGGAGGACGGAGCGGGGCCGGGACGGCCGGGAGCCTGCGGAGCCCGGGCTGAGGGAGGCCGAGGCAGCCGGGCCGAACCACCCGCCCTCCCTCGCAGCCGGCCCGAGGGGCCGGGGACCCCGGGGAAGGAGCGGGGCCGGTGTCCCAGCCCCAGGGGCTGCCTCCAGCTGAGGGCGGGGGCACGGGAACCGCCCGCCAGCCCGGTGCCCCCGTGGGGCCACCCCAGCGCCCGGTGCCCCGGTCCGCCAGGCCCCGCCAGGCCCCGCCTCGCTACATCCCGGCGTGCCCCGCGCAGCCCCGCAATATCCCGGCCTGCCCCGCGCCTCAGGGCCCCCCAACCAAGCCGCGCGGGCTGCCCGCGGCGCGCCTGACCGAGCCCCGTCCCGCCGCCTGCCCGCTCTGCCTTCGCTGCCCGCCTTCGCTGCCCGCCCTGCCCGCCCTGCCTGCTCTGCCCGGTCTGCCCCCATGACCGGTGCGGGGCGGCTCGGGCGAGCGCAGGCCCCGGGCGCAGGCAGGGGCAGGGGCAGGCCGGGGGCCTGAGGCGCGACGGGAACACGCGGGCAGCGGCGGCGGCGGGGCCATGGGGGGGCTGGAGAAGAAGAAGGTACCGCGGCTCCCCCCCTTGCCCCGTCCCCCCGCCTGGTGGTCGTGTTCATGCTCCCCGGTGCCCTCCCGTGTCGTGGCCCTGTCCCTCCGGTGCTCCCCCCCCTCCCGGTGCCCGTATCCTACCCGTCCCCCCCCGGTACCGGTGCTCTCTCCGGTGCCTGTGTCCTGCCTGCCTCCCCCGGTACCGGTGCCCTCTCTGGTGCCCGTGTCCTGTCTGCTTCCCCCGGTACCGGTGGCCCCCCCCCCGGTACCGGTGCCCCCCCCCGGTGCTGGTGCCCATCCACGCCGTGACACCCGGTGCCCGCTTCCCCCTCCCCAGCTGGCCGTGCCCTATTCTGCCTCCCGCCCCCCCGCCCCCCCGCCGGTTCCCGTTCCTCCTCCTCCCTCTCCAGCCCCCGGTGGCTCCGGGGCTGCCCCTCCCGTTCGCGGGGCTCCCCCTGACTCCCCCGTTTCTCCCCAGTACGAGCGGGGATCCGCCACCAACTACATCACCCGCAACCGGGCGCGGAAGAAGCTGCAGCTGAGCCTGCCCGACTTCAGGTACCCCGTGGGGACACCCCCAGGGACACCCCCCTGGGGACCCCCCGGGACCCCCCGGGCCCCGTCCGGGGTTGCAGCAGGGGATCGAGCCCGTGGCGCGTGCGTGGGGTGGCCCTTTCCGTAGGGAGGGTGCCGGCGTGTCCTTTGTATCCTGGGGTTTCAGGCTGACAAGTTTGGGGTTTTTTTCCCCCACCTCAAGGGGTGGGGGAAAGGGGCCCCGGGGTGTTTTGGCTTTCGGGTCTCACCCTTGTCACCATTACCAGGCGCCTCTGCATCCTGAAGGGGATTTACCCCCACGAGCCCAAGCACAAGAAGAAGGTGAACAAAGGCTCCACGGCAGCCAGGACTTTCTACCTCCTCAAGGATATCAAATTCCTCCTTCACGAGCCCATCGTCAACAAGTTCCGGGAGTATAAGGTAATTATCCTGCGCCAGACCCCTGGGGTGGTGCCCGAGGGGCCGCTTGGGGCTTCTCCTCTCCCGCAGAGCCCCCGGCCTCCCCCTCTCCCGGCAGGTGTTTGTCCGGAAGCTCCGGAAGGCGTACGGGAAGAGCGAGTGGAGCACTGTAGAGCGGCTGAAGGACAACAAGCCCACCTACAAGCTCGACCACATCGTGAAGGAGAGGTGAGCCGCCAGCCGAGTCCCAGCAGAGCCGGCCTCTTTTGGGAGGAGCTTTCCCTGCAGCCACCTGGACCCGTGGAGCCTTTGCCGTGTCCATCCCTCTTTAGGAATCCACCTCCTACAGCAGTTCTGGGGGTTTTAATGGAAACTGGTGTTTCTGGGCTGGAGGAGACGGCTGTAGCGTGCTGCACGCTGGCTGTGGCAAAGCATGAGCGAGCAGGGAGTGCTTGGCTGGTGTAGATGGCTCCAGGATCTCTAGGAAGACGCTGAGAGCTCTCCTCCTCTCCCTGAGCAGTGTTTTTCTTGGAGGGAGGGCTGGTGGAGGGTGAATCATGCCAACGAGAGTTCGTGAATTTGGTGACGAGAGAAGAGAGGACCCAGGAGGGAGGGAACCTGCTCTGGCAGGTCTCTGTTATCGTGGCAGTGCCTGGAACCTCGCTGCGCTGGTGCGGGGAGGGGAGAGAGAAACAGCACTGAGAGACAGATGCTGCCCCAAGAAGCTCTGTGCTCGGGAGGGGAGTGGGCGCCTGGCGGCTGCTTGAGCTGCGGGGCTGTGCCATCTCTTGCGAGCCACAGCATTTGAGTCCTTCAGCTTTCGTCTGGGCCTCATCTGTCTGGCTGGGGAGTGCTGTGTGCTGCACCGCAGGCCACAGGCACACTTGTTTTTGGTAGGTCCAGGCTGGGGTTCCCCAAGACTCCGTCCTCGCGGGTGCCCTAAAACCTGTTTACACCCACCCTGTAATCAGGGGTGTTGCCATCCCCTCACCCAGCGAGCTTCCTGGCTCCCCAGAGAGCCCTGAGCCCTGGGGAGCTGCTCGGAGGTCCCTGTGTGCCCAGGAGGGACACCCCATCCCTGTGGGTCACCAGCTGTGGTGGGACATGCAGGAGATGAGTGCTCCACGGTGCCCAGTCCTTTCTCTCACGAGGTCTCCACCAGCCCCAGCAGCTTTTGGGTGGACGCTGGGGCTGGGTGTGATTCCCCCTTCTCCGCCTGCCTGGGCACAGGTACCCAACCTTCATAGATGCGCTGCGAGACCTGGACGATGCCCTCTCCATGTGCTTCCTCTTCTCTACCTTCCCGCGGACAGGCAAGTGCCACGTCCAGACCATCCAGCTCTGCCGGCGCCTGGCCGTGGAGTTCCTCAACTACGTCATCGCCTCCCGCTCCCTGCGCAAGGTGGGCGCCGCGGGGAGGGACGGGGCCGAGACCTTCCCTGCCCCGGGGTGGGCCGCAGAGACGGTGGCGGTGGACTTGTGCCCCAGAAGGGCACAGAGCCAGCTGTGCTGGCAGCTTTAGGTGGGGAGCGAGTCCTGCCGGGCCGTCTGTGACACTCCCGTGAGGAATCTGCTGACGGGGGAAGGGTTAACGAGGACAGGGACAAAGGAGCACCCGTGGCCTTTCTCCCCCTGAACCCTCGCACTGCTCCCTGCCAGGTCTTCCTCTCCATCAAGGGCATCTACTACCAGGCTGAGGTGCTGGGGCAGCCCGTCACCTGGATCACCCCTTACACCTTCGCCCACGATGTGAGTACCTGGGAAGAGCGCGGCAGGATCTGTGCGGACCCGCACTGCCTCGCTGCTCCCTTCCCTGTGGCTGGGGAAGGGCTGAGGGACTGTCCTGTGGCTCTGGCGCTGCAGAGGCGGGCGAGGCTGTGCCCAGCCTCTGGTGGAGACCACGAGGCCCGGCTGGGAAGGCATGCGGGTCACAACCGTCTTTTACCCCCAGCATGGCTGTACCCGTGTCCCCTGTACCTGGCTGTACCAGTCCCCCCAGTTCCTTATTTCCTGTTGTCAATTATTAAAATGTGCCTTAATCAGCAATTAAAGATTAACCTGCAGGAATGATGCTGGTGGCGCTGAGGGAAGAGATGAGTCAGATGATGCGCCCTCTGCCAGGGTGGTTCTGCTGCATCCCTTTGCCGTCCAGGCGGGTGGCAGGGCAAGGGGAGAGCTGCGGGTGCCACCGTGCCGGGAGAGCCGCCTGGCTGCACTGTGCCTTGCTGGGATCTTGGCATGCTAGAGTTCATCGGCACAGCAGTGCCCTCTCATTTCAGTCTGGGGCTTTTCAGGGCTTGGCACCGCAGCTGAGTTGAGGCTTTCCAGCTTTGTGGCCTTTGGTACGTGCAGCATCTCCTCGGCCAACCCATGTCCTTCCCAGCCAGCGTTGCTTCTCACTCCCTTGAGTTCTGACTGTTGTGGGGTGGCTGGGTCCCTGCCGGGTTTTGGCTCCTTGCCCTGCTCTTGTTCCGCTTTGCCGTGGGCTGCACATCTCACTTGGAGGAGCAGAGTCCCTGGACCAAGCCACCAAGGTCCCCGTCCATGATGGGGTGGGGTGCTCCATCTGTCCCAGCAGGTCCCTTCATGGAGGGGTGGCAGCAGGGCCCCGTGTAGCAGCCTGGAGAGCTCTCCCTCCCCAGGGCCTGGCGGTGGCCTTGGATCTTCAGACCTTGCTGTGAAGCGGGCAGGATCCTCCTCCCTGTGCGGGTGGGACGGGACCCTGTCCCTGCAGAGGGGACTCTGGTCCTTTGTCCTCGTGTCCTCATCCTTCCCGTGTGCCTGCAGCACCCCACGGACGTGGATTACCGTGTGATGGCCACCTTTACTGAGTTTTACACCACCCTCCTGGGCTTTGTCAACTTTCGCCTCTACCAGTCCCTCAACCTGCTCTACCCCCCCAAGGTGAGGCCACTGCCTGCCCCGGGGACGTGCCGTGCTGGCCTGAGCCTGGTGGGACCACCCGGTGTGGGTGGTGGGAAGCGAGGACGTGGTGGAGTGGTGGAGGGGGGGGATGTTTGGGGGCTCTGGGTTTGGGAGCTGCCTCCCCACTTTAATGTTTCTCCTCAGATCGACGGCCAGGCTGACACTGAGCTGAAGCCTGCAGAGGGCAAGGAGTACGCCATGGATTCGGAGAGCTACCTGGAAGTAAGGGATGCTGCCGTCACCACGGCCCGCGGGAGGACCCTGCGTGGCCTTGGTGTCCTGACCGCAGACCCCTCCTCGCATGGGGCACTCGGCGTGTGGGGGCTGAGGAGCAGAGCCTGATCCCTGCGTGGCAGAGAGGACTGGTCCCAAACTCCTTGCCCCCTCATGTTGGCCAAGGGAGGAGCCTGTGCTTGGCCTCAGGGGCCACTGGCCTCCCCCCTGCATGGCGAGGGACCCTCCAAAGCCCCAGTGCTGGGGTCTGCAGGGTGGGGCAGTACATGGAGGAGGCTGAATGTCTGTCTAGTCTTGGGAGGAGATCTTCTGACCTCTTGCTCTGAGAACTCACCTTCTCCTTCCTCCGTGAGGCTGCTACTTTTCCCATCCCCAAAGCACCAGCTGGGCATGACGCTTTCTCGGTCTCTTCCCACTGCAGAAACTGTCAGCTCTGAGCGCCAGCCTGGCCCGTGTGGTGGCACCGACCCACGAGGACGAGGTGGAGATGGATGAGTTCCCAGTGGAGGGGGTAAGAGCCTGGTGTGGTGCTGGGAGGGACTGGGAGGAGGATGGGGATGCATCCAAGAGCCCTCCTTGCAGAGACGGGCTTGGCAGGGGCTGTTCGTGGGGAGGAGGCCGAATGCTTTGCTCTGAGCAGGAGACGGCGGAGCAGATGGACGCGAGGAAGAAGGAGCAGGAGGACCTGGAGAAGCACAAAAAGCTGTTTGAAGGGCTGCGCTTCTTCCTCAACAGGGAGGTGCCTCGAGAGCCGCTGGCCTTCATCATCCGGTACGTGGTAGGCAATCTGTCCCTTGGCAGCCCTGCTACCCCACGCTGGCCTCCCCCAGCCTCTCTTGGCCAGTCTGCCTGACGTCCTGCAGATGAGGTGACCCTCAGGGCCCCTCCTGCCTGCCTGACTCCTCGGTGGGTTTTGCTGGCAGGTGCTTTGGTGGCCAGGTCTCCTGGGACAAGTCCCTGTGCATCGGTGCCACCTACGACGTGAGCGATCCCTCCATCACCCACCAGATTGTTGACCGGCCCCGGGTGGAGCAGCAGGTTGTTGGCAGGTGGGTGAGGCAGGTGGCCTGTCCCCAGAATGGCCACCTGGGCTAGCGGGTGTCCCTGGCCATCCCAGAGTCGTCCCATGCTCTGTCTGCTCCCTTGCAGCCCCATGGGCTCCAGAGCCTGGGGTGGTAGGAGGGAGTCTGACCCCGTGTCCCTCTGCCCCACAGGTACTACCTACAGCCTCAGTGGGTCTTCGACTCCGTCAATGCCAAGCTCTGCCTCCCCGTGGCTGACTATTTCCCTGGCGTGCTGCTGCCCCCGCACCTCTCGCCCTTCGTGACGGAGCAGGAAGGAGACTACGTCCCTCCCGAGAAGCTGAAGCTGCTGGCCATGCAGAGGGGCGAGAACCCAGGTGACGCGAGGACGGAGGAGGGGAGCAGTGGCATTGCTGCCTCGGCAGGGCTGTACCTGCTCCGGGGCCAGTGGCTGCTCTCCTCTTGGTAACAATGGTTTCTCTGTAGATGAAGAGAGTGAGGAGGAGGAGGAGGATGAAGAAGAGGAAGAGGAGGATGACAATGACAAAGAAGAGGAGGAGGAAGATGAGTCTGAAAAGGAAGAGGAGATGAAATTAAAGAAAATGGAAGAGCAGAAGACTCAGAGCAACAAGGTATGGTTCCCAGCAGCAGGCTGGAGCCCCAGGAGGAGGCAACTCTGGTGAGCTCTGCCCCTGCTGGGGCTCTGCTCGCTGCGGGGCGTCCTGGCCGAGTCCTTGTTCTGGGACACCTGTGGCTGTGCTGCTCCTGCAGCAGCCACCGTGCTTCTGGGTGCTGGACCTACGTTCATGAGCTGCAGCTCCCATACACGCTCAGGACCTGCTGCTTGGTCCCGGAGGGTGCTGCGGCTCTTCTGTGGCCCCCGGTGAACGGCGTGGAAACGTCTGTCCCTGGGGAAGGGTGGTGGGCTCCCGGCGTCTGGGGTCCTGAGCTCTCCGGCTCCCCGCAGGCGCTTCCCGTGAAGGTGACCGCTGGCAAGCTGCGGCTGGAGGACAAGCAGCGCCTGGAGCAGGAGCAGCAAAGCGAGGAGAAGCGCCTGGCTATCATGATGATGAAGAAAAGGGAGAAATACCTCTACAAGAAGATCATGTTTGGCAAGAAGCGCAAAGTCCGAGAGGTACAAGCACAAGGCTGCTCTGCGCCAAGGACCCTTGCCTGGATCCTGGTGCTAGCTCTTTCCAAATCGGCTTGCAGCTACGGATCGCTAAAGCCGGGTCTGTCCCCATCTTGGGGGAGAGGGAGCAACCTCTGCTTCCAATACTGTGCCTGCTCTGGGCTGCTCCTTCTGCTCCTCTCTGTACCCGGTGAGGGCACTGAGCGAGGGTGGGCAAGGGTGAGGCTCTGCAAGCCTCTTCCCCGGCATCACCAGGCTGCGATCTCGACCTTGGCAGGGCAGAGCTCCTCGTGCTCCCTCAGGACCGTGGCTTGCGCTCAGCAAGTGAAGCTGCTGCCGCTCTGTGCCCCACGCCTGGCAGGGGTGGCAGCAGCAGATGGGTCCATCTCCCCCACGTACAGCTGGAGGGTTTGGTGGAACCGAGGGCAGAGCAGCCCTTGGTGCCTGCAGACCGGTCTGACTGTGGGTCTCGGGGGTTTCTCCACAGGCGAACAAACTCGCTGCAAAGAGGAAAGCCCACGACACTGCTGTCAAAGAGGAGAAAAAGAAAAGCAAGAAGGCACGACGAGCGTGACGAGGCCTGGGGGCTCACCGCAGGGGCTGGCTGGCTGCCTGCGCCCTGTGGACACCATCGCATTTGGGTGAAAAACCCTCAGCTTTGTTCTTGGGACAGAAATGCTAAATTAAAACATTCTCCATCTGTAAATACGCTTCCCGCTGTGCCTTTCCCAAGGCTCCCTCGGCTCCTCTCTGCTGGTGCTGCTGCCCGTCCTGGCCTGGGCTGCTGGATCTGTGTCATGAGGACTGTCCTCTTCATGCTAGCACCACATCTGCTTCCCAACCTGCAGGGGGGTGGCGAGTGAGGAAGAGGAGGGCAAGGAGAGCTCTGGGCTCGTGCAGGTCCCTCTGGAATTGTTCCTTTTGAATTTGCACAGCTCTGGGCAGAGGAGCCAAGCCCCCGTGGCGGAGCAAGGGCTCACCGAGGGCTGTCCAGCTTGGCAGGGTGTTGCAGCGCGTTCTAGAGGCTCAGCACAAAGAGCAGGGCTTTGCCCCAGCCTTGGTGGAGAGGAGTCCACGGCAGAGGGCAGCCCGTGCCCTGCCCAGCCCAGAGCTGTCCTCCAGCATCCACACGGCAGGCTGTACTTCTCTTGTATTTTTATTTTTAATTAAAGAAGGTGACGCTTCCCCGTTGGCATGTGTGCTCTGTTCCCTCCTGGCTGTGGTGGTGTGGCGCGACTGTGCTGCGCTCCGTACTCTTGCCCGGTCCTGGGCACGGCGAAGGAGGCATGGATCGGTTCATCTAAGACACGTGCAGGGCTGGAGATGGCTCCTCATCCCACACCGGGTGTAGGTGTGGCTGTTGGGAGGTGGAGCGGAAGGGACAGAGCCTGGTCCCTGCTCCAGGTGCCACGACCAGTGGGCGCTGTGGCTGTTACCTTGCTCCTTGTCACCCTCTGCCCATGCCTTGTTCCCAGCAGCAGGTTTGGGTAGGGTCTGCTCCATACCGGCTGGGTGCTGAGAGCCAATTCCAAGTCCATTTTGTTCAACCAGGGGAAGCACAAAGTCCTGTCCCTGGGGAGAACAGCCCCAGGCACCAGGATGTGCTGGGGGCCTCCAGATTGGAAAGCGGCTCAGCCGAAGAAGACCTGGGGGTCCTGGTGGGCACCACGTTGACGATGAGCCACCAACATGTGCCCTTGGGGCAAAGAGGGTTAAAGGTGCTCCATGAGGAGTGTTGGAGGAGGTTGAGGGAGGTGATCCTGCCCCTCGGCGCTGGTGAGGCCACTCATGGAGTTGCTGTGTCCAGTGATGGGCTCCCCAGTGCAGGAGAGACATGGACACACTGGAGCATGTCCGATGAAGGGCTGCCAAGACGATGCAATGACTGGAGCATCTCTCCTAGGAAGAAAGGCTGTGAGAGCTGAGACTGGAGGAGAGAAGGTTCAGGGGGATCTCATCAATGGGTATAAATACTTGAGGGAAGGGTGTGAAGATGGAGCCAGGTTCTTCTCAGCGGTGTCCAATGCCAGGACATGAGGTGACAGACACAAACTAAAACCCAGGAGGTGCTTCTGAACATCAAGAAACACTTCTTCACCATAGAGGTGACCAAGCACTGGCACGAGGTTGCCCAGAGAGACAGTGGAGTCTCCATCCATGGAGATACCATAACCAGGGAGGTTGAACCATCTGACCTTCAGAGGTGCTGCCAACCCCACTGGGACGTTGTTGGGTTGCTTGCAAAGGGACGAGGCAAAGGTTTTTGGGGCTTGCTGTCCCTCTCCCACCTTCCTCCAGCAAGAGACTGGAGGGGGTGGTATTTTGGGTGAAAAAGCGGTTAGTTTGGGGCTCTTGGCTGAGCTAAAGCAACGCATGGAGAAACTAGGGCTGCCATGGCCAATGCCGGGGCCGCCGACCCCCCGGATGCACAGAGCGCATCCCAGGGATCGACATCCCTGGCATCGGCAGTCTTATCCCCCCCCACCTTTCCCCTAAATCCCATTTTTTTCCCCTAAAACAGCCACCTGCACACACATTTCCTTGCCAGGGCCTACATGCGGCCTGAGGCCTCTTCATAGCTGTCCTCCTTCCGGGCAGGGGAGAAAGGTAACACTTGGTCTTGTGCAAGATTTTTGGGTTTTTTTTTCCCTTTTCTGGCTCATTTTGGAGGTTGGGAAGGGGTGTCCAAAAGTGGGGTGGCTTGCTGTGGGGTTTTTGTGGCCTCGTTGGGGTGCAAAGGTTGTGTTGTCTCCTGGGGCTTATGTGGACACCCTTGTCCTCAGCCATGGCTGTGTGTCTCGTGGGGCTGTACGGGGACACCCCTGTCCCCAGCTGTGGTAAAGGTTGTGCCATCAAATGGGTTTTTTTTGGGGGGACCCCTTGTCCCCAGCCGTGGTGAAGGCTGTGTCATCTTATGGGGCCTTTTACGGGGACGTGTGGTCTTCAGCTGTGGGGAAGGCTGGTTATCTCATGGGGCTTTTATGGGGACACCGTTGTCCTCAGCTGTGATGAAGACTGTGCTATTTCATGGGGCCTTTTATGGGGACACCATGGCCCCAGCCATGGTGAGGACTGGCTATCTCATGGGGCTTTTATGGGGACACCATGGCCCCAGCTGTGGTGAAGGCTGCGTCATCTCGTGGGATTTTTTGGGGGACATCTTGTCTGTGGCTGTGGTGAAGGCTGTGCCATCTCATGGGGCTTTTATGGGGACACCTTGTCCCTGGCTGTGCTGAAGGCTGTGCCATCTCACGGGGCTTCTTGTGGACACCATGTCCCCAGCCATGGTGAAGACTGGTTATCTCATGGGGCTTTTATGGGGCCACCCTTGTCCCCAGCTGCGGTGAAGGCTGCGTCATCTCGTGGGATGTTTCTGGAGGACACCTCTTTCGCAGCCCGGCCCAGGTGAAGGCTGTTCCACCTCATGGCACTCCTGTGGGGACACAAGTGTGGCCCGTGAACGCACCGCCAGTGCTGCCCGCCCCGGCAGTCGATAACCCCCGGCAGTGAGCGACCAACAGCACAGAGAGGGAAATGTCGATAATGGCCTGCCTTTCTTCTTCTTTTTTTCTTTTTCTTTCTTTCTTTTTCTTTCTTTCTTTCTTTTTCTTTCTTTTTTCTCTCTTTTTTCTTTTTTCTTTTTTTATTTTTCTTTTTTCTTCTTTTTTTCTCTTTTTTTCTTTATTCTTTTTTCTTTTCTCTTTTCTCCCTTTATTTTTTCTTTTTCACTCTCACCCCCTCTTTTTTTGCCTTTTTTTTTTTGCTTTGGGGAGTTGGGAGGGTTTCCCCTTCCTTTTTTTTTTTTTTGCTTGCTTTTTCCCCCCTTCCTTGACTTCACTTCTTGGAAAAGAAGGAGGTTCGACCACTTGGGAGCTCCTGGGGCCGCACCCAGCGCTGGGCTTCCACCATGGAGCAGGAGACCCCGAACAGGGCTTCCCAGCCCCACTGGAGCCGCCAGACACCCGCTCCCGGGCACCCGCAGGCACCGTGCAGGGTGGCAGATAAGGAAGGGGCGGTGGGACCGGCAGGCAGAACCGGCCACAGGCAGCAGCCCCGCTGCCGGGCTGCCTGACCAGGTGACCACAAACCGGTCGCACCACCCCAATGGCCACCGGTTTCCCCTCTTTCACCGATGCTAATGATAGCTTTTCCACGCAATAAAGGCGCCTGACACCGCGCTTGGCCAACAAGCAGCTGACGGGGCCAAGCCTGTGCACCACTGCGGTGCTGCCGCCCGCCCCTCCGACCAGCCGCTGGGGCTCCTCGCCAAATCCCTCGGCATCCCCAGCTCTGGCGCGCGCTTCCCCAGCCGTCACGGTTTTCAGCGTGAGTGCTTTGTTTGTACCCCCAAATCTGGGGGGGATTCGTTCTGCCCACTCCCAGATGGGGGGACGGAGGACAGGGGGTGGGGGACGTTGTGGTGGAGTCCTCCTGGGAATGGTTTACACCCCATGGGGTGCGGGAGACAGAGCGTCATGGCTCCTTGGATCGTTACATTGCGTCCCGAGACTGCGAGCATCCCTTCATTGAGCTGCCGCATCCCAGCTGCCGCGGTCCTCTTCTGGATGGAGACTCTTCGCAATGCCATCCCCCAAAAAGGGGGGAAAGCTGGAATTAAGAGAGGTGCCCTGTGGAGAGGGGGTGGGGTGGCTCCTTGCCCCTGCACCGCTGTTTCCAGGGCAAATCCAGGCAAGGGGATGGAAAAGTGAGCAGCTGGAGCCAGAGCAGGCGGCCGAGCCAGGGGTGTTATTTAACTTGGTGTCGTGGTTATTTGACACAGCGGCCATTGCCCGTGACAAATGGGCCTGGGCGGTAGGGGGAAGAGATGGGTGATAAATCCCGGGTGTGACTCCAGCCAGGGCTGAGCGCAACTGGAAACGCATCAGATAAGGGCTCGGGGAACCGTGCGCTTGCCGTGTGCTCGGGTGTTAACACTGCCTCTGAGTAGGGACAAGTCTCCTGTCCCCATCCCAGCAGCAGCCCCTGCCCCCCCAGGGGCAGGCAGGCACATCCCAGCATTGATTTTTGGAGAGCGCGTGCTTGGGCTTGCTTGTGCTCGCTTGCATGCTTGCTTGCTCCTCTCCATTGCCCGGTGGTGCCTGTTCCTCTCCATTGCCCACGGCCAGCCCGGCATGGGCGGCACAGGCTCGGGTTTTAATTCTGAGGAGCCAGATGGGATCCCTCATCCTGGGCTGGTGACACCGGCGGGGTCTGTCCCGGGAGAGCAGGGACATGCCAGCAAGGTCAACGCCTGCGGGGAGGCGGCGGTTCCTCATCCCTTTTCTTGCGATGACGGAGGATGTTCTGGCTTTTCTCGTCCACCGGTGCCGGCTGGGGCTGCCTGGGGGTTGCGCAGGTTAACACCGGGGTGAGAACCGGTCCCGCCGAGGCAGGGCAGGATGCGGCAGCTGCCTGCGATGGGGCAATAGCTGCCTGCCCGCCCGGGGCTCGGCAGGGTGACCCCAAGCCCTGTGGGGACGAACTCTGAACCCCAAACACCTCTGTCATGAACGGAGACTCGGGTGGGCACCGGGCATGGCCGAGGGGTGCCCTGCAGTTATGCCACCGGCAGAGCCCCGGGGTGCTGGATGCCGGCACGGCCACCGCTGGCTTGGCTGCCTGAGCAAGCAGGCAGGGCTGTCACCACCATTAGCAGCAGAGAGACGGCTTTGAGGGCGGTGGAAAGTGCCAGGGCTGGACCCAGGCATGCAATGGCCCCTTTTCTGCCCCGCCGCGGGGTGATGCCCAAGCAGGGCGCCGGATGGTGCTGAGCCCTCCCTGGTGCAGCTGCAGCACCTGCTTGCCCCGCTGGGCACAGCCACGTCATGGCAGGATGGGACCCCACGGGCAACAGCACCCCTCAGCCCCCCGCAGGTGGGTGCCTGGGGACGTCCAAAGTCCCGGCGCAACCAGTGGGACCCGGGAAGGAGGGAAAGGCTGGCGGCAGCGCGGCGGCAGCGTAGTGGCTCTGTGGTTATCATGCTGAGGGTGGGGGAGTACAAATATTGCTGCCATTAAGGCCATAAAAGCTATTTAGATACGGCAGGCAGCGGGGAGGGAGGGCAGGGGGAGGCTGCAGGAGGGATGGAGAGGAGCCGACAGAGCACCACCGGGACACCCTGGCAAGCAGGCAGCCGGATCGGGGGTCTGGGTCCAAGCCCACCGCCACAGCGCTCCCCACTCTGAGGTGAGCTCCGGCTGCAGGAGGTGACAGCCCGGCCATAAGCCATCGCACGGGAGGAGGATGGTGGCTGGTGAGAGCTGGACCCGCAGGGAGGAGAGGAGCTGGGTGCCACCACCGAGGGACAGCCATCGTCACCCGCTCGGCCGGCAGCACCCCACCACCCCGGCTCCCACTGCCGTGGGTGCTGGCTCGCGGGGCCAAGCCAGGCCGGGGGCTGGTGGTGGCGTGGCGGTGCAGGGGAGCGGAGGGCCCGGGTGCGGGGCCGGTGGTGACAATGTCCCCGTTGAGGCCGGCGCCGCAGATGGAGACAAACGGCCCCCTTGTTTTCTGCGCTGGCAGGCAGCGAGCAGGCAGTGGGCTGAATGCCTCCTCTGTGCCGCCGGGAGTGGGTGGGGAGACGGGAGGCTCGGGGTGGCAGCGGGCACCCAGGGCCTGGCCCGGCTGTCCCGGGGGAGCCGGGCAGCGCCCGGCCGCAGCCCCGCGTCCCTCCCGGCAGCGGCTCTCATTTCTCTCTCTCTTTTCCCACCTCCCCAGGCCAGCGATACGGGGCCGGGACCCCAGTGATGCCATAAAGACCAGAGCTGTTGGGGAGGCTTCAGAAAAGCCGGCATTTGCGGGGAACTGCCCAGGACGAGCTTATTCCATGTCGGAGCAGCATTGGCACCCCTGCCCCACGCCACCCACTCCCCCTGTGCCCCGGCCAACCCAGGAGAGGAGAGGGACGGCTCGCCGAGAGCAGCTTAAGCAAAGGAAAAGGTGATGCTTGGGGGGCGGCGGAGTGCTTGGGGGGCAGCTCTGTGGGGCAGGGTGCCAGGGGGCATGTGGGGATGGGTGTTTGCACCCACGAGGGATGTGCAAGGGGGATGGAGGGGTAGGGCGGACCATGCCTGCGTGAAATTGGGCACGTGGCAAAAAGAGCATGCCCATCGGCTGGCGGGGGCGGCAGGAGCAAACAGCCGGGGGATGTGCCTCATGTACGGCGGCTATAGGGGTTTGGCCATAAAGGAAATGGCTCCTATAGGGAAAACCCAAAAGAGGGCTCAGGGCTGTCCCCAGGGACCAGGGTAGCCGCTGGGACACGGGGATGGGGCTGCGGAGCTGCGTGGCCCCAGCCATCCTGGGGGGTGAGCCGTGGGGAAATGGCCGGTGCGGCCGCGTCCTCCGGCTGGGAATTTCAACCAGCTGGCTGAGAGCTGGCGCCACAGCTGCCCCGCGCTAATGGGAGCCCCAGGAAAAACGCCTCGATCACTGCATTTCTCCTGGCGAGCTATTAATAATTAAGCCACTCATTTAAGGCAAAGTCAATAGAGTAACTGGGTTGGGAACTGTTTGCCAGAACCACACCAGGGGAGCCAGCCTGGCTGGAGTGAAACATCCTCTTGGCATCCCAGCGTGTGGGGCTGGGGTGCTGCGCTGCCCCGGGGGGATGGCGGCTCTTCCAGGTGCTGCCAATGCCGGCGCTGTGGATGGTGACCGTGGCAAGATCACGGCCATGGTTTAAGACCCAACCCTGGCCACTCCCAGGCATGCAAAACCCTCCTGGCTTCGCACCCATGCAGCAATTTTGGGGTAGGGTCGGAGCCACCCGCTCCCCCTGCGGTTACACCATACACCCCCCGTATCCCCACCATTCCTGCCACGCTTGCCAGCGGCTCAGAAAAGCAGCTGGAAAGAGGCGGGATGTGGCCAGCCCTGCCTGACCCAGTGATCCCTGCTGCAGGGCCCGGGGGGGGTGCGCTTGGGCAAGCTTGGGTGCGCTTGCAGGGTGTCACCAGGTGCCCCCACCCTATCGGCATCCCCTGGCTGCCGCGCTGGGTGCCAGGACGAGCTGTGCCCAGCACCCAGCCGCAGCCCCGGGCTCCGGTTGCATTTTCCATTCATTATTCATCGAGCTGGAAATCTCAGTGGCAGGAGACAACCGGGGTGGGGGGGGCCGGAGGGAGGGGGAGGCAGGCAGGAGCAGCGAGGCGAGCTCGCCGTGCCCTGGGCACCCTTCGCGCCGGCCGGGTAACCTTTCTGCTTGAGGTTTAGCTTAGAAATTGCAGGGGGGGGTCTTTGCTATGTGGGGTCTGAAAATGCATCTGGGTGTAAACCACGGCTCTCCTAGCTGGGATTTTGTCTCTCGGAATTATCTGCGGGAGCTACAAGGCTCTAAGGGGGCGATGCCGCAGCAGGTACGGGGGGCTGGTGGTTTATTTGTAGGGGGTGTTATTCAGCGGGCACCTGGGAGCACAGCCAGCCTTGGCTGAAGGTGTTGGGCAAAGGATGCCCGGGAGCCAGAACGGTGCCGGGGCAGCCGGAGCAAGCAGGAGCACGGGGAGGCGATGCTGCTCTCGCAGCCGCTAAATGGGGGTGCAAGGCTGAGGGGGCTGCGCGGGGCTCTGCTCGCAGCCCCCTGGCAGCGGGTGCCGCGGTCACGGGTGGCTCGTCCCCTTGTCCTACTGCAGAGGACAGCCCTGCTGCAATGCGGTCGGAGCTGCCGGTGCTCCCTGCATCCCGGGCCTGTGGCGAGCAGCGGCGGCGGCGGCGTGCGGCGGCTGGGCAGGTGCTGCCGGGGGTCAGGGGCTGCGGCGGGGAGAGCGGCAGCGGGGAGGGGGTGGCCTGGGGGGCTGCAGGGCTGAGGGGCTGCCTGCAGCATCTGTGTGCATGGGTGTGCATGTGTGTGCGTGCACGAGCACGCGTAGACATGCACGTATGTCTGTGTCCTTGTGCATACGTGGGCACGCACGAGGATGGGGGGGGTGTATGTGTCTGTCCTTGTGTGTGCGTGAGGGTGCATAGATGTGTGCGTGCGCTTGTGTGCGCATGTATGAGTGTGTGTTGTTGTGGGGTTCATGAGTGCATATGTGTGTGTGTGTCCCCGTGCATGCATGTGCATGCACAGATGTGTGTGCTTGTGTGTGCCCCGTGTGTGCATGCACACGCATGAACACGCACAGATGGGTGTCTGTGTCCCGGCATGCGTGTGCGTGCACGGGCGCACATGGATGCATGTGTTCCCATGTGCACATTCCCATGCACATGTGTATGCATGTGCATGGGTGTTTGTGTGCATGTGCTCTCTGGCTACGTGTGTGCACGTGTGCAATTGTGCATGCATGTCTGTGTATGTATGTGCATTTGTACGTGGGGGGGTCATCCTGCCCCGGACCCCCTTGCCCATCAGGTTTGCGTCCCCCCAGCCTCCACCCAGAGCCACCCAAAGGTGCGGGTGCCGTGGCCGGAGGGGAGCCGCAGGCCCCCTTGCAGCCGGTGCTGCTGGAGGGGCCAGAAGACGCGGGCAAGGCTGCGCTGGGCGGATGTCGTGGCATCTGATACATCCCGAGCTGCTGAAGCTCCCAATCCAGCCAGGAGGTTTTCTTGGGAAAAGGGATCCCAGCCACCCTTGGAAAGCTCCTGCCCGCATTGGTGATTTTTCAGTGCCGGGGGAGCTGCTGGTGTGGCCTGGCAGAGGATGCCCGCTCTGCGGCCGGGCTGCCCCATGGCACCGCTCCTTTCTCCCCCTCGTTTCCAGCCCCACGGTCTCTGATTGCTCTTGCATTGGGCCGGGGGGTCGCTTTGGGTTCTCTTGAGGTGGGCAAAGGGTGCGCAGAGCGGGCAGAACTGCCGCTCTTTGGCCACGAATCCATTGTGCCCGCGGGCGGGGACACGCCTGGCGCTGGCTCGCCTCTCTCCTGGCACTGCCAGCACTGAAAAGCCCGGTGAGATGCTTCCCGGGACTTCCCATGCCCATGAGATGCCCCCGTGCCTTATTTGCTTGTGATTTGAATCACGTGGTCCCCCCGGTCCCCACTTCCCCGTCCCCCGGTGCTAACAGCTCTCCTCTCCGCTGCAGGTGACCACGATGCTGCACCATGGGAAGCACTGGAGGTCCATGTGCAAGGGGCTCGTCCTGGGGACCCTCCTGACCAGCTTCATGCTGCTGCTGTATTCCTACGCCGTCCCCCCGCTGCAAGTCAGCGTGACAGAGTGAGTGTGGGGTCCCTGTGTCCCCCCTGGCAGCTCGGCCACCCTGTTTCATACCAGGCACCCCCAAGCAGAGACGGGCTCAGGGCTTTCCAGACTCTGGTGACTTCACACTGAGATGTCCCCTTCCTACAGCCTCCTGTTGGAGACTGCGCCCTGTCCCATGGCGGGGGGGGGAAGGCAAACCCCAACTCCCCTGGGGGCTGGGGATGCTCACCCCGGGGGGGGCTGCTGCAAAGTGGCAGCCAGTGCTCAGCTCCTGGGCAAGGAGGGGACGAGGAGGTGCAGGAGAGCCCCTGCCCGCTGCGGCTTCATGTCCCCTGGGAGAAAGAAAAGCACCACGGGAGGTGTTCCCCAGCAGCTAGGAGCAATGGGCAGAGCCGAGACAGTTGTTCGAGGGCTCTTTATCAAGGACTTGTCCTTCAAGAGCAACCAGAGCATTCTGCCACATGTAAACTCTCACCCACAGAGATGGGCACGGGTAGGTTCAAAGCTCTCTGCTGCCTGTCATGGCGAAAGCCGGTGCTCAGTAAGGCCATCCCTCCTGCCATTAAATTTATCTCTAGGCATATAAAAGTCCTGTGGGTGTTTCATAACTTACGTGGTGACACGTGGTCCCCCACGCTGCTGGATGGGAGCATTATCGAGGGTCAGCTTTGCAACTTCATTAATGGTGTTCAAAGTCACTTGACACTGTGGTGTCTGTTCCTTGCTCCGGGCGTCTCAGATAACACACAAGTTGTTCTCGGTGCTCCCCAAGGGCCCACGAGTTCATCTGTGGGGCCATGCGCTAGAATTATTTCCCTCTTTGCTCGGGTGCTGGATGCTCCACGACTCCTACAAGGGTTTGAGAGCTCCCAGACCTTGCAAGAACATTATCAGCTCCTGTCTCTGGAGTTACGGCCATGGAGAGCTCATCTCAACACACGTCTCAACGTCACCTGCACCAGGGCCACCACGGCCGTGCCCGTGGGGAGGGACGGGGACCCCCCCGCTCAGGCTGCACCGATGCCAATGCGGGCTGACCGCCATGAAGACCCCTGTAGCAGCACGTTCTTGGAGGCTGAGGTTGTCCAGGGGGTGAATGAGCTTAGTTTGGTGGCTCAGAGGTGCACCTGATGTCAGGAGGCTCGTGGGGGCAGTGGGCTCTGCCCTGCTCGCCTAGGGGCTCCTGCCAGGTGGGTGCCGTGGTCCCACTGAGCACATGTCTGGGTGCAAAGGGGGCTCTGCCCGAAGCTGGGCTCGTCTCTCCTGGGGAACCTGGGGGGTGCTGGGGGCGAACACCCATCCTCACGTCCAGCACCTGTCCCCAGGTCCATCTCCTCCAGGAAGGAAAATGGCCAAGCCCTTGTGGTGGCTGGGCTGTGGTGGCCAAGCTGCCCTCACTATGGTGTCCTGTCTCTTCTCCCCACCAGGATCCCTGTCCCCTCCTCCTGCTCCTCCTACCCGGCCCCCGGCAAGGCACCAGCAGCAGCCAACGGCACGGGCAGCCCCTCGGGACGAAGCTGCCTGCCCAAGCTGAACATCATGTTCATGAAGACGCACAAGACAGCCAGCAGCACCATCCTCAACATCCTCTTCCGCTTCGGGGAGAAGCATCGCTTGAAATTTGCCTTCCCCAACGGCCGCAACGACTTCTACTACCCCTCCTTCTTTGAGCGCAGCCAGGTGCAGCACTACCGGCCGGGCACCTGCTTCAACATCATCTGCAACCACATGCGCTTCCACTACGAGGAGGTGCGCAAGCTCCTGCCGGCGGACGCCACCTTCGTGACGGTGCTGCGGGACCCTGCCTACCTCTTTGAGTCCTCTTTCCACTACTTTGGGCGCGTCATCCCCCTCACCTGGAAGTTGACGGGGGAGGACAAGCTGGCGGAGTTCCTCCGGGACCCCTGGCACTACTATGACCCCAACGGGTTCAACGCTCACTACCTCCAAAACCTCCTCTTCTTTGACTTGGGCTACGACAACAACATGAACGCCAACAGCCCGCTGGTGGAGGAGCACATCCAGGAGATAGATCGCCGTTTCCACCTCGTCATGTTGCTTGAGTATTTCGACGAGTCCCTGGTGCTGCTGAAGGACCTGCTGTGCTGGCAGCTGGAGGATGTCCTCTACTTCAAGCTCAATGCCCGCAAGGGCTCCACCGTCTCCCGCCTGACACCTGAGCTCTATGAGAAGGCCACCTCCTGGAACCTCATCGATGCCAAGCTCTACCGTTATTTTAATGCCACCTTCTGGCGTAAGGTGGAGGCCTACGGGAGGGAGCGGATGGCCAAGGACGTGGCCGAGCTGCAGCGGGAGAACGAGAAGATGAAGAGCATCTGCATCGATGGGGGACACCCCGTGGATGCCAGCGCCATCCAAGAATCCTCCATGCAACCCTGGCAGCCGCTGGGGGAGAAGTCCATCCTGGGCTACAACTTGAAGAAGAAGATCAACAAGAAGCACCAGAAGCTGTGCCGCAAGATGCTGACGCCCGAAATCCAGTACCTGACCGACCTGGGGGTCAACCTCTGGATCACCAAGCTGTGGAGCCGCGTGCGGGACTTCCTGAAGTGGTAGGGGACGGTGGGCGCCCCGCTCTCCCCGGGGAAGAACCAGGTGCTTTCTTTTTTCTTACTCATGGTGTCTTTTGGTTGGACATGAGCAGAACTGGCTGGAGGCTCCGGCACCCGGGAGCGGTCGGGGTGACCCTCCACCACCTTCCTGCAGAGCCCAGCTTGGGCAGGAGCCTGGCAGGGGGCTGCCATCCCCTACTAGCAAGGAGAGTGGAACCTCTGCCTCCACCCCTGCCTCCGAGGGGTCAAGGATTGGGGGCTTGGGGGTGTTTTTTCCAGCAGGATCCACTTCTTCCTTCCCCACGGAAAGGCCGGAGGAGGTATTTGTGAAGGACGCGGACTCGTCACAGTGGGAGCAGGACATCCAAGCGGCAGGGGGTCCTCCTTGCCTGGGGTGGGCAGAGCTGCTGGCGGGGAACCCGAAGCCCGAGGGGCTGCTCAAATCACCCCATTTCCCTTGAGCCCTGGCTTTGGGGCTGCGAGTTGGAGCCTGCTGCACCACTCCGCCAGGTTGCAGCCCATGGGTGTGATGAGTGCAGCACGTTCTCAGCCCACTCACAGCTGTCAGTCCATGGCAGGCTGTGACCCGGAGCCATTTGGAGAATGGAAAACCCACCCCAAGAGCCCCGGCATTTATTATCAACGGGCTCATGGTCCTCATGGGCGAAGGGCATCCGTGCAGCAGGTCCCCTCCCAGCCCCCCGTCGTCCCGGTTAGAGGGCCCCGTAGCCCTGGTCCGTACAGGGGACATCCCCGGAGGCCCATGGGGTCTGGTGAGAACTGGCATGGGGAGGAGGTGGGGAGCAGGGTCCAGTGGCCACTGTCCCGGTGACACCATCCCCCGGGCACGGGGGGGATGCCGAGGATGGGGTCCGTCCCTCCCCGCCGTAGCGGGGACAGCCCTCAGGTGTCCCGGCTGGGCTGGATGACACCGGCAATGCCGCGTCCTGCCGAGAGCGGCCCTGGCCGGGCACGGAGGTGGCACCCGTGGCTGAGCCTCCTCGGCAGTGAAGGGATCCCCGCCGGCCCCCCAGCCCATGTTCTGCTCCCTTTGTAAAGACCAGAAATAAAAAAGCAATTCTACTTTTGTAAGATAATTGTATATTTGGCAGTTTTTGATATAAGGATGGTCCAGCCGGTCTCCATCCACCTCCTTCTCTGGGGGGTGGGGACCTCCCCGCACTGACCCTGGCATGGGGCTGTGCGGCCACAGCAGGATGCTCTGCCAGTCCCCACTCCTCTCGGGGGGCCGGGTCCTGCTGTGCGCGGGTGGATGGCCCAGCAGCCCCTCGGGGCCCCGGCTCTGCTCTCCCCATCCCTCCGGGGGGGCGGGAGCCCCATGTCCCCCGGGCAGCACTGAGGAATGAGAGCCCCGGTGTGAGCGGGGTGCCTGGATCTGCCCCCGCTGTCCCTGCAGAGCCGCCTGCGCTGCTGGGTGCTGGCGTGGGATTCCCACGGTGTGCAAGTGCCACCAGGAAGGTCTGCTGGTTTCACAGGGACACCGGACCCATGGGACAGCCATCACGGGTGACACAACTCACTCATGCCACCGGGTCCCAGCTCCACTGCTGATGGGTGCACCCCATTTTCAAGGGTGGCCCCAGTACTCGCACAGGGTTTCTCCAGCCGAAGCACCAGAACCAGCAGTACCAGGGTGGGCGTGAGCCCTGATGGCCAGTCTGGAGCTACCACTGGGTCCGGCAACTCAACCATGTGTGATGCTGCCCACAGACACTGGGACTGGCACTGGGGACACGGAGCTTGGGGCACCTCCCTGAGGTCCACAGGTGTCTCCCATGACATGCTACGGGCTAAATCCCACCCCGGCCACCAGTTCCCTCTGCAGACGAGGGGATGGAAAAGCCCCTTCCGAGGCAGGAGGTCGGCTGCACAGCCCACCCAGGATGATGTCCCCATAGGGACGTGCTCCATGTCCCTCTGCGCCCAGGCCACCAGGTCAACCCACACAGAGGGGGCTGTGATGGTGTTTTGGGGCCACCCAAGACAGGCAGGAGCCACGGACACACGCGCTTCACCGTGTCTCTGTCCTGGCTGTGGCCACGCTGCTGTCCCCGACTGGGCTGCCTGTGCCCCTGGGGCTGCCTGTCCTGGAGAACGGCTGGCAGCGAGCCCTGGGGTGGGGAGCAGCAGCTCTGTGCTTGCCTGGGGCCAAGGGGTGGAAGGAAAGTCCTCTCGCTGAAGTCTCCCCATCCCAGCACCCAGCAGCCTCCTCCTACGGGCTTTTGTTCTCAATAAATGGGACCAAGCTGGGACCATGGGTCCAAGATCCTGTGGGGGGACTGGGGCTGCAAGCGGGACCATAATGGGACAAGGATGGTGCACTGGGGAACAGGACTGTGTGGTGGGACCAGGATCATACGTGGGACCATTGAGTGGTGGGGTCAGAACTGTGTGGTGGGACTAGGACCATGTGCAGGACTGAGATAGGAACCATGATGGGACCAGGAACCATGTGGCGGGACCAATACCATGAGGTGGGACCAGCAGCATCCATGGGACCAAGACTGAGTGGTGAGACCAGACCACGTGGTGCAACTGGGACCAGGGCAAAGTGGTTGGACCAGGACTGCATGCAGGACCAAAACTACGTGGTGGGACCAGCACCATGCATGGGATCAGGAC
Organism: Platalea leucorodia; assembly: GCF_965183815.1. Classification (NCBI taxonomy): domain Eukaryota; kingdom Metazoa; phylum Chordata; class Aves; order Pelecaniformes; family Threskiornithidae; genus Platalea; species Platalea leucorodia. The sequence goes on from NC_138834.1 coordinate 12,778,753, forward strand.
TAAGTGGTGGGTCTGGTACCATGCAGCAGGACCTGGACCTTGTTCAGGACCAGGACTGCATGCAGGACCAGACTGAGTGGTGGGACTGGGACTATGTGATGGGACAGGGACTGAGCGATGGGACCGGGACAGCGTGTAGGACAAGCCCCACAGGTGGGACTGCTGATCGATTGTGGAGAAAATCAAGCAAATCCCCAAAACCCGGCAGCACCAGCTGGGGCCCATTGGCACCCAGCCCTGGTCTTTAAAGGTCCCCAGGTGCTGGGGCTGGAGCTGCTGCTCCCTGAGGATGGGGCTGTTCTGGTGGGTGCTGGTGTGTGGGGCTGTGCTGGGGGTAGCAGGTGAGTGGGGTTAGGACCCCCTGGCTGCTCCCCTTGTCTCCTTACTGGTTCTATTGGGGGAATTGAGTGATGGCATCCGTGTCTGGGTACAGGAGGGTGGTGGGTGCCCCTTGGTTGTTCCTGGTGCTGGTTCCTGGTGCCCTCCTGGACTTGCTGGTGCAGGTCCTCTTGGTGGAGAGGAGCCTTCCTAAAATGGCCCTGTGCTCTGGGGATGTGGGGTTGGAGCAAGGGGGCTTGCCAGGAGCTTCCTGTGCCCCCAGGTCCCAGCAGGTCTATAAGGACCTGGTTTGGGTGAGGGGACTAGAGCCACTGGTAGGGTACGTGGCTGCTGGCAATGGTCTCCCATCTCATGAGCAGCTCCTGGTCCCTCCCCAGCCCTGGCTGGGGTCCTGGTGCTGGGGGATGTTCCCAGGTGTGCCTGGTGCTGGGGCGGTTGGTGATGCTTAACCTTGCATTTTGGGAGAGTTGTGGAGCACCCTCTCCTCCAGCACCCACCACCGCAGTGGTCCCCTGCCAGAGCCTGGCCACCAAGACCAGGGGAGGTCCTGGCTGGGGGAGCTGGGGTTGGGGCAGGGCCCTGATGAGCTCAAACCCAGCTGAGCTTCTGGGTGCTCTCTCCTCCTTGTGCGGCACCACCTGCCCTCCACGAGTCCTGGGGACATCTGAGGACCTGGATGTCCTCACTGTGCCTGGGACGTGCTGCTCCAGCTGCTGCATGCTCATCCCTGCTGGCTAAACTCTCCCCTTGCTGCAGGGACCACCATGGCTCCAGCAACTTCAGCGTCCTCCAGTCACACAGTGGTGGCTTCAGTGGTGTCCTCAGGCATGGGGACAAGGGCTGCAGCCCCAGTGCTTGCTGCTGCCACTGTGCCTGGTGGGGCTCATGCTCACCCCTGCCCTGAGGAGCCCATCATGAACTTCACCTTGAGGCTCCTGGATGGTGAGTACTCTGAGTCTTGTGCTGGGTGCCAGCTCTGGGGGATGAGACCACAGGAGGGGTCCAGCCAAGACACCAGGGCTTGACCATCAGCACCTAGTGCTTTCTCCTGAGAGGCCTTAGCACTAGAGCCCACCAAGAGAAGGTGGCCATCCCTGCAGGACCATCCGTCTCAGTCTTGTGGGTGTAGGGCTTTGAATGGTTGTGCTTTGAGATGTTCCACATGCTGTGCTTGACTCCCTGATCAGCTTTTTGGGGGTCAGCTGCCCCTTGTCAGTCTGATGGGTGACATGGTCCTTCTTGGCTCCATGGGAGGGACCAGGAAGGTGCTGTAGCTCTGGAGAGCAGGCAGGGAAGCCAGACCAGGGTGACAAAGCCAGGGCAGCTCTTGGCTTCCAGGGACAGGGGATGGGCTCTGAAATTGGGGAGCTGCAGGTAGGCACCTGCCTTACAGGGGTGCAGGCAAAGACACCTATGGGTGGTGGTCTGGGATGTGTCTGATGTCCCTGTCTCTGATATCCCTGAGCCTGTCCCACCACACTGAGCCCACCCTCCCTTCTCTTTCAGAGAACCCCAGTGCCACGAAGAAGCCACTGGTGCTCAGCCCCAGCTCTGCTATCCACCTGGAGGCCAGGGTTGACTTCAGTCCTGGCGTCACCTTGAAGATCTACTTGGATCAGTGCTACGGGACCAGCTCGGAGCAGCCGGGACACTCCAGGAGGGTCTTTATGGTGGTGAACAGCCATGGGTGAGCATCCATGGGGCTGGAGGTGGAAACCGCTGCTCCAGGCACCCCAAGGTCCTGCAAGATGTCCTGATGGGGAGGGATGTCCAGGGCCTGGAGACAGCCTGGGAATGTCCCTGTGTTGCTCTCCTGCCTCAGGTGCCTGCACGGACAGAAGCTGGGGAGCATGGCTGTCTGGCACCGGAGGGGGGTGTCTGCCCTCCAGCTCACCATCCCAGTCCCCATGCTGGAGGATGAGTCTGATGAAGAGGAGGTGAGGTTGGGGTGATGTCCTTGGTGGTGGGACGGAGAACCTACTGGGGATGACCCATGGTTCCCAAAGCACCATCCCTCCTGGGGCATCCTGCTCCCCGCTGGGGTGGTCTCAGCCCCATGGGGGTGGGTGGGAGGAGAGCGGGGTCCCCGAGGAAGGAGGTGCTGGTGGCATGTCCTGCCTGGGGCTGGTGTCTCAGCAGGTCTATGTCCACTGCCTGCTGGCGGCGTGGGGCCCCGCCGGCGCCCGGGGGCACGGCGCCAGGTCCTGCTTCTACAGCCAAGCCACGGCCAGGTAAGCTGGGCCCTGGCACGGGCACCCTGACGGTGCCCTGGGACCTGAGCACCCAGGGGTGCTTTGGGAGCAGAAGCCACTTGGCAAGGAGACCTATCTGGGGCACAAAGCCACGCCACCGTGGTCTGGATGCCACCTCTTCTCCCATGGTAGCCAGGTGGCATCACCACAGGTTCCCCCTCCCTCTGGGTGCAGATGAATTGGGGAGGTGCTTGCTGTCACCTGGGGGACATCTCCTCTGGGGTGGCTGAGACCTGCAGGGCTGGAGGGACCTGATGGCATGGCACCATGTGGGTCTTGGGGTGGAGACTGGGGACCCCCAGACCTCTTCCCCCCCCAGCTCTGTCCTCTCCTCCCAGCTGGCACAACACAGAGGACACTTCCCAGAGCACCCTGTGCCACTGCTGTGACACCGGCTGTCCCCCTGGTGACACCCTCCCCAGAGAGCTGCCAGGTACCGGGGCCGGGCTGTGGTGGCCCCATGTGGCTTTGGGATCTTGGGGGGGTCCTGGGGCAGGACAGGCTGTATGGGCCGTGTCCTCCTGCAGGGTTCCCGGGAGAGGGGACACTCCACCGGGAGACAGTTGGACCATTGCTAGTGCAGAAGAAGGTGCCATGGTATGAAGGTGAGCAGACAACCCTGAAGATCACCCCATGGCCCCCAACCCACCACCCCAGGTGCTGAGGCAACCTCCAAACTGGCTTTTTTTTTTTTTTTTTTTTTTTTTTTTTTGCTGTCCCCAGCGCCGTGCCACACGGTGAAGAGGTTCCTGCTGGCCGGGCTGGCCCTCGTGGGCAGCGCCCTGGTGGCAGCCGCCCTGGTGGGGGGTCTGCTGGCGCTGGCCTTGGCTGCCTGGCGCCTGAGACGGGGGCGGCGGGGACGGCAGCGGCGGAGGCGGCAGTGTCCCTTCCATGCTGAGCTGCAGAGCGTGGTGGGAGCCCTGGTCCCCAGGGAGCTGGAGAAAGGGGGCGAGGTGGGTCCAGGCTACCGCAGCCTGGCGCAAGGCTCCGTGTGAGCCAGGGACCCCCTTCCTCCCCAATAAAGTGTTGGTTTTTTTCTCTTAAGCTGCTGGTGGTACCATGTGGATGCCACCACGGGCTGGGGACATGCCACAATGCCTGGAAGCCACATCTCCTGGTGGTACCTCCTGGTACCAGATGTGGTGGCATGTCCCCAGCCTGTGGTGCCGGAGCTGGTGGCTCCTGGCTGAGGGGAGTTAGGCCCCTGGTGCCACCACTGAAGATCTTGAATAGGGTGGCAGGTCCTTGGGGACAGTCCCCAGTGCATCCCATGAGGCTGGCAGCAGCTGTGGAGGGATGGAGGGGTTCCAGCTAGGATGTGGGGGTGCTGGTGGGGTGATCAGGGCTGCTCTGGGTGTGCAGGGACCCACCCCATCCCAGGGTGCAGGTGCCCACAGGGTGCCGAGCCCGGGGGTTGGGACCCAGCTGGATCCACGTGTTCCCCCCCAGGAGGGGACGTGGCCGTGGGTCCCCACCACGCTACCGAAGCGTCACCTGGCACAGGGTCAGGCTTGAAATGGTTTATTAGGACCAGCTGTGGGGCAGGGTGGCTGCTCTGGGGACACCACCAGAGCGAGAGTTCACAGTAGATGGGTCACAGCACCCCAGAATCAGCAGCGTGCCTCAGTTTCCCCAGAGCGGGGCAGGTCAGTGTGGGGCTGGGGGCTGTCCCGGTGCCCCGTAGAGCTTGCGGAGGCTGGAGTCCATCAGGAAATCCACAGTCCTGCGGCGGGACGGGAGAGGGGGTGAGCGGGGTAGGGTTAATGCGGTCACGCCGAGGGGAGGCTGGCCGCGCTGTCCCTAATCCCCCTGGGACCCTGTCCCTAATGTCACCGAGGCCCCAGCCCTACCAAAACCAGGCTTAGCACAGCCTCACCCTGCTAATCCCCAGCTCAGCGCCTGGCTCCTGCTAATCTCCATCCCTGTGGGGCCGTGGCCCAGCCGGACCCTGGCAAAGCCCCTTTGGGGTGGAGGTGTCACCCCACCCAGCCCCAAGCCCGTACTGGGACCAGTTCCCCTGGGAGGAGAAGCGCTCCAGCCCGGGATGTGGGGTGCTGGGAGGGGGTGGTCGGTACCCACTTGTCCCCGAGGGGGTGTCCCCGTGTGCCCCCTTACCTGTCGATGGGGGTGATGATGAGGGGGATGGCTGCCAGCCCCAGGGCAGTGGTGGTCCACCGGCGGAGGGGCAGTGGCCAGCGGGTGAGGGCGCCCAGCAGGGCCAGCGAGGCGGCGCAGAGGCGGTTGATGGTGACGCCGGGGATGGCCACCGAGGCCAGGCTCTGCCAGACGAAGGTGTCCACCACAGCCACCCCCACCCGCGTGGCCTGCGCGGGGTCATGCGCGTGGGCCTGGGGGGGACAGGGGGGTCAGCGTGAGGCGGGAGGGGGGCAGCGGGCGGGGAGGGGGTGACACTCACGGCGGCAGCTCTCCGGCCCTTGTCGATGGCGTCGGCGGTCACGTAGGCGGTGGCCACGCCGTAGCTGGCCCACACCACCTGCACCGGCACCAGCGGGCGGAAGGATTCGCCCACCTCGTTGGCGTAACCTGGGGGTCGGGGGGGTCAGCGGGGCCGGGGACTGGCCGTGTCCCCATGCCCCCCCGGCGTCCCCGTGCCACCGGTGGCAGAGACGGATCCCGCACGGGGGGGGTCGGAGCAGCCGGGTCACCTTGGAGCCCTGCTGCCACCGGGACAGCAGCACCAGTGACAGTGCCCGGTGCTGGTACCGGTGTCTGTGACTGGTACCCAGTGCCACTACCAGTGCCAGCAACCGGTCCCAGTACCCAGTGTCAGCGTGTGGCACCGGTGCACGGTACCGGTGACAGTGACCAGTGCTGGTACCTGGTGTCAGCGCCCGGTGCACGGTGCCAGTACCCGGTATCAGTACCAGCGTGCAGTGCTGTTACCTGGTGCAGTGTGCGGTACCAATACCCAGCATCAGCGCGCGGTGCCGGTACCCGGTACCGGTGTGCAGTGCCGTTACCCGGTGCGGTTGCACGGTACCGATACCCAGTGTCAGCTCCCGGTGCGTGGTGCTGGTATCCAGTACCCGGTGTCAGTGCCCAAGGACAGGCGTCAGTGCCCGGTGCAGCGCCCGGTGCTGGCTGTCAGTGCCCGGTGTCAAGCGCCCGGGGCAGTGTGCGGTACCGGTGCCCGGTACCCGACGCAGTGCCGGGGGCAGTGTGCAGTACCGGTAGCCGACGCAGTGCCCGGCCCGGTGCCGGTACCCGGCCCGGTGCCCGACGCGGTGCCCGGTGCAGTGTGTGGTACCGGTACCCGACGCAGTACCCGGCCCGGTGCCGGTACCCGACGCGGTGCCCGGTGCCGGTGCCCGGGCGGTGCCGGTGCTCACCCAGGTACCGGACCCACGTGTCCCGGTAGCGGTCGGGCTCCGCCGCCCCCATGGCGCGCGCGCTCCCGCCGCCGCCGCCGCCGCCGCCGCCGCCTCACGAGCTCGCCCCGCCCCCAAGCGTGCGTCACCAAGCCCCGCCCCGCCCGCACGCGCCGGCGCAGGGCGGGAATCGGCGGCTTCGCTCCCGCGCCCGGCTGCGAGATGGCGGGGGGGCGGGGCTTGGCTGCTCACGTGACCCCGCGGCGGGACTGCGGTCGCCGGCTGTCACATGGGCGGGGCGTGGGGCTCGGGGGAGAGGCAGCCGGTTGTGGGGCTGGGGGGGCAGGGAGCGGTTGTGGGGCTGAGGGACAGCAGGGGCTGGTTATGGGGCCCCTTGGGGCAGCAGAGGCTGGTTATGGGGCTGGGGAGTCAGCAAGGAGCAGTTCTGGGGCTGAGGGACAGCAGGGGTGGGTTATGGGGCTGAAGGGTCAGCAGGGAGCGGTTATGGGGCTGAGACACAGCAGGGCCTGGTTATGGGGCTGGAGGACAGCAAGGAGCAGTTGTGGGGCTGAGGCACAGCAGGGGCAGGTTATGGAGCTGCTGGGAAGCAGGGGTGGGTTATGGGGCTGGGGGGGCAGCAAGGAGCAGTTGTGGGGCTGAGGAACAGCAGGGAGCAATTACGGGGCTGAGGGGTCAGCAAGGAGCAGTTCTGGGGCTGGAGGGCAGCAGCGGTGGGTTATGGGGCTGAGGGGCAGCAGGGGCGGGTTATGGGGCCCCTGGGGGGTCAGCAAGGAGCAGTTATGGGGTGGGGGGTCAGCAAGGAGCAGTTATGGGGTGGAGGGACAGCAGGTGCCAGTTATGGGGCTGGGGGACAAAAACCAGAGGAGACCCAGCTCGGTCCATCCCTTTACTCCCCCCACCCCACGCAGCAGCGGGTGGGCACAGGACCCACATAAGGCACAGGGGGGGGGACCCCGGGCGCTCCAGCCCCCCTCAGCCCCCCTCCTCGGTCCGTGAGCTCTGGGGGCTCAGCCCCTTCTCTCCATCCTCCCGGCCGCCACGCTGGCGGGGGGCACCCGGCCATCCTGGGGGCACCGAGCAGCCACCTGCCCGGCCGTGGGGCCTCGGGGTCCCCTGCAGCGTGGGGGGCCGTCGCTAGGGGCTGTGGTTGAGGGTCACCTCGCTGAGCCTGTCCCCCAGCTTCTGGATCTGCTGGGCGGAGGTGGCGTCGGGCAGCAGCACCTCCACACTGTAGCTCACCTTCTTGGAGTGGAGGTAGCTGTAGGTGTTGTCGAAGCGCAGGACGTCTGGGGGAAGATGGCGGGCGGGGGGTGTCAGGTAGATGGGGAGGACCCCCGGGGGTCCCCCCCGCACCCTGGGGAAGGAGGATGCGCTCACAGATGCCGGGTGTGGAGCAGGTGAGGGAGCCGTCCTCGGGCACCATGTGGGAGTTGTAGCGTTGGTTGGGGTAGACCTCGGTCATCTCGCCCGCCCGCTGCCGCTCCCCGATCTTGGTCTTCAGGTACACCCCGAAACCCACGTCGGCTCCTTCCGACCTGAACTGCCACCTGTGCCGGAGGGAACCGGCGGGGTCGCGTGGCGGGGCTGGGGACACCCACCGATGTCCCCCACCTCCAGCCCCGTGGCGCGGAGCCCCCTCCTCACCTGAGGACGCAGCCGGGGAAGAGGATCTCGTACTCGACCTGATGGGACGAGCCGCGGTTGACCACCACAGTGTGCTCGTACTGCTGCGCCAGCTGGTCCCGCACGTAGTAGCGCTGGGGCACGTCCCCCCCGTAGTTGATCTGGAAAGGGACAGAGATGGATGTGGAGATGGGGGTACCACCCGTGCACTCCCGAGGAGCCCGGAGTTGGGGGGGGGGGGCTTCTCCTACCTTGCTCGGGCACTTGGGGTCCCCATCGGGGTCCGTCAGGGTGCCCCCGTATTCCACCGGGATCTGCTCGGGGTCGATGTACTTCTGCAGGACCTCCTTCCAGTTAGCTGGTGGGGCGGAGGACAACAGGATTTGGGGGGGCTGTGACCCCTGCAGGGAGCCCCAGCCCAGCCGGGGGGACCCCCCCCAGGGTTGGGGTTTCACCCCTGGGTGGGACGACAGTGGAGGGGGACGTGGCACCCCCGTTTTTGGCTTCCACCGCACCCCGGGGAGGGGGTCAGGACTCACATCCCAGCACCACGACCTTCTTGCGGGTGTCCTCGCTCAGGAAGTGCTTGACAAGGTTGTAGGCCACGGGGAAGATCTTCGGGGCTGGGGGGCAGACGGGGGGCATTAGGGTGGGGGTCAGCCCCCGGCCGGGGGGGAGCGGGACCCCCAGGGCCGAACTCACCCTTCACGATAAACAGGCGCTTGAGGGACTCGGGGTAATTCTCCTCGAACATGGACAGGAGCTGCGGTATGGGGAGAGCTTCAGGTCATCCCCCCCTGTCCCATGTACCCACCAGGGCATGGCGGGAGCATGGCGGGGCATGGGCCAGGACCCCCACCCCAAGACACCAGTGGGGTGCGGGGCACCGGCAGGGACCCGCTCTTGCATCATCCCTCAGGGCCGTGAGTCCGCCCGGATCCCTGCGTCGCCACGGCCCGGGGATGGCCACAGTCCCCGGCCACAGAAGCAAGGGCCGGGCAGGGAGCCCCTCACCTCCCCGTACGTGTCCACGGCTGGCTTCCAGAGGTGCTTCAAGCCCAGGCCCTCGCAGTCGTAGACCATCAGCACCATCTCAATCTTCTTGCCCAGCTGGGACGGGAGGACGGAGGGGGCTCAGGCAGTGCCCGGCCCCTGTGGGGACCCACGGGAGGGGGTGGTCCCCCCTGGCCAGAGCATCCTCCCAACCGTCAGTGTGGGGAGAAGGGACACGGGCTGGGGGACAGTGGGGACATGGGCTGGTGGGGATGGATGGGACATGGATTTATGGGGCTGGGGAGGACATTGGGTGGTGGGGATGGACCAGACGTGGCCTTGTGGGGCTGGCAGGGACGTGGTCTGCGGTGGGATGGACAGGAGGTGGCCTCATGGGGCTGGCAGGGACATGGGCTGGTGGGGCTGGACTGGATGCAGACCTACAGGGCTGGGTGGAAGGCTGGGTTGTGGGGCTGGACCAGACATGGGCTTGTGGGGCTGGAGGGGACATGGATTGGTGGGGACAGCGGGGAGCTGGGCTGGTGGGGCTGGCAGGGTGCGGGCAGGGTGCAGGCAGGCAGGCGCCCACCTTCTGGCTCTGCCGCTCGCACTCTTGCCGCAGCACCTCGCAGTCGCGGAACTTGTTCTTCAGCAGGTCCTGCTTGGAGGCGGAGAAGAGCAGCCCCTTGGCGTCCAGCGGCCCGATGATCTCGTACCAGATGGGGCTGCCCTCCCGGTCGTAGCCGCACATCCCCCCCGACATGTACTTCTTGATGACCTGCGGGAGCGCGGGGGGCTCAGGGGGACCGCGCACCCCCCCGGGGAGGGGGGACAGTCCCCTCCAGGGACACCCACCCCGGGGCTGGGCACACCCACCTCCGGGGCCTCCCAGGCGATGATGTTGTCGGCGTCCATGTACTTGCGGACCTCAACATGCTGCGAGGAGGGGGCAGAGCAAGCCGGGGTGAGGGGATTTGGGGACCCTGCCGCGGGCAGGTCACCCTCGTTGGGAGAGAGGCACTGAGCTAGTGGCCCGTGGCATGCTGTCCCATCCCAGGTGACAACTGGGAGCTCGACAGCAGCATAGTGGGGTCGCCCCGGGAAGCGGGGTGCCCTCTCACCTTGCGGAGCATCGCCTCCGACTTGGGCAGGTCGAAGCAGCGGGCTGCAAGAAAGCGAAGAGCTCAGCCCCGCCGCCAGCGTCCCCGGCTCCGCAGCCCCGCGCCGGGGTCTTCCAGCCCCCCGCCGCACGTGCTCCCCGCCGCGGGGTTACCTCGGAGCCATTTCAGGAGGAAATAGTCGTCCTGGGAGGGCAGGGAGGGCAGCACGTCCCGCAGGTTCTCCCGAAACTGCGGGGAGAAGAGGGACCGTTGGCAGAGGAGTCCCCGCTCCCACCCCAAAAGCCCCAAGGCTGGAGGTTTGTCCCCTCCCTGTCCCCCCAAAAAAAGCCCCAGCCGGGACTGGGACTGTCCCAGGAGAGAAGGGACACCCTGCACCCTGTCCCTACCACCGCGTGCAGCCATGATGAACGGCTGGTCTCCGCTCTCCTCCCTGGCAGGGGACCGTCCCCAGGCCGGCCACCAAGCACCGGGCGTCCCCAAGCCAGTCCCCTTGCGCAAGGGCGTCAGTGGGGGCTGCCACCCACCCGGGTCCCCCCGGGGAGGGTCCCACTGGCCACCCTCGCCCCGCAGGGACTGGGCGGACCAGTCCCCTCCTCTGCCATCACCGGTGGCATCCTTCGGGATGGAGCCGGTCACCGCGCGTCACCCTGCCCCGGTGACACCCCAGCGAGCCACAGCCCCCCGCGGCGGGTGGGAGGGTGGCAGGGTGCGGAACCGGGGGGTTTGGGGGAGCCGGGGCACTCCCGGCACATGGCCCCGCTCACCCCGGCCAGGCTACGGCCCAAATCTCCGTACCAGTCCGGGACCTTGCCTTAATGAGGCTGATTAGATTATCTCCCACTGAATTTAGGTGTAATTAAACCCGGGATTAGCTTCTTCGCCCTGAGAAAAACAAGGCGCCGGCAAACGGGTTTCGCAGCTTGCCTTTCTCGCCCACCCGTCACCGCCTTGGCACCGGGAGGGTTTCGGCTCCGTGCCCGCTGCTGCCCGCCGACCCCGCCGGGGTCAACGCCCGCGGCTGGAGTTTGGTTGGGTTGGAAGGGCAGCACTAAGATAAAGTCGCCGGCGTCGCCCTCTTGGTGGGGCAGAATGAACCCGGGTAAAGCCCGGCGCCCCGGCGAGGGGAAGGCATCGGAGGTGGCCTTGGGTGGCACGGCCGCCACGGTGGGTGACCGCCACCGGCTGGGCCGGGCGCCCAAGGCCCCGGGAGCCCCGCGGTGGGGCGGGAGGTCTCCCCGCCACGGGACCAGCGGGAAGGATGGGAGAGGGATGGGGGGGGGGGGGGTCTCGCCGGTGCCCGGTCCCGGCGGGACGGCGCAGGACCCCCGGGACCCACGCAGGACGGTCCTTCCCCAGCGGGAAGGGTGCGCGCGGGTTTGGGGCTGCGCCCCGGGAGCGGCGATGCCCGCGGAGGGCGGCGGATGCCGGCTCTCCCCGCCCCCCCCCCCGCAGCATCCCCCGGCTACCGGTACCGGCTCACCTGGGCCAACGCCTCCGCCTGCCGCGGGCTGAGGTCCCCGACGCGGCCGCTCATGGTGCCCCGGCCCCGGCCGGGGGACGCGCAGGCTCTGCCGGGCGGCCGGGGCGGCGGCAGGTTGCGGAGGCCCCGGAGCGCCGCCCCCGGCCCGCCCCGGCCCGCCCCGCCCGGCCTTGGACCCTGCCCGCCGCCCCCTGCCCGCCCGGTCAGCGCCCGCCGCCGCCCCGGGGCTGGGCGGGGGGGCGCGGGGGGACGGGGGCTATGGGGGGGCGGGGTGGTATGGGGGCCATGGGGGGGGGCGGGAGGGGTAATGGGGGGTATGGGGGCGTGGGGGGACTTGGGGGCTATAGGGGGTGGGGGGGTGGGGGGGTATGGGGGCTGGGGGGGGCGAGGGGGGTATGGGGGCCATGGGGGGGCATGGGGGCTATAGGGGGTGGGGGGGCATGGGGGGGTGGGGGCTATGGGGGAGTATGGGAGCTATAGGGGGGTATGAGGGGACATGGGGGCTCTGGGGAGGTGTGAGGGATATAGGGGTGTATGGGGGGGTATGGGGCTATAGGGGGTGTGGGGGCGGGGGGGTATGGGGGCTATGGGGACTATGGGGGGGTATGGCTCCTCTAGGGGGCATGGGGGGACTAGGGGGGTATGGGGGCTATAGGGGGTATGGGGGGACATGGGGGCTACAGGGGATATGGGGGCATGGGGGGACATGGAGGGTATGGGCGAGTGTGGGAGTTATAAGGGGTATGGGGGCTATAGGGGGTATGGGGGCACAGGGGGACTTGGGGGGTATGGGGGGGTGTGGGAGAGTATGGGGGCTATAGGGGGGTATGGGGACTATGGGGGAGTATGGGAACCATAGGGGCTATGGGGGGACATGGGGGCTATGGGGGGTATGGGGGCTATAGGGGGCATGGGGGCATGCGGGGACATGGGGGGTATGGGGGCTATAGGGGGGTATGGGGGCTATGGGGGAGTACAGGGGCTATAGGGGGTATGGGGGGACATGAGGGTGTATGGGGGCTACAGGGGATAGGCAATCATGCGGGTATGGGGGAGTACGAGGGGGTATGGGGGGTTATGGGGGCTATGGGGGATATGGGGGTACAGGGGGACTTGGGGGTATGAGGGGCGTGGGGGAGTATGGGGGCTATGGGGGAGTATGGGGCTACAGGGGGTATGGGGGGCTATAGGGGGATGGGGGGACATGGGGCCTATGGGGGCACTGGGGGACTTGGGAGGTATGTGGATTATGCGGGGGTATGGGGGGCATGGAAGGGTGAGGGGGCATGGGGGGTACTGGGGGGTGGGGGGGATGGAGAGATGTGGGGCTATGGGGGGATGGACAGTATGGGGGACACGGTGGGTATGGGGCTGGGGGGGTATGGGAGGACGTGGGGGGTATGGGGGGGCCATGGGGCAGCGGTGGGAAGTGATGATATGGGGGCAGGTGGCAGGAAGAGGGGACAATGATGGGGACAGATGTGGGAACAGGGATGGAAACTGGGGCAGGGGACAGAGACGGGGACAGGGTGACAGCCCAGGCGCAGGGGCTGGAGGACAGGCGTGAGGGACTGGGGCAGGGCGCTGGGGAGAGGGGGCTCAGCCTCCCACCACCAGCCCACCTACAGTGGCCCTCAGTCCCCAGGGAGAGGGGAGCTCCCCGAGGGGGGGACCCCCACCGGGGAGGGGGTCCTGGCCAGGAGAAGGGGTCCCTGCAGGGTCCCACAGCCCCGGCCCGGGCACCCACAGCCCTGCTCCAGTCAGGGTCCCGAGCAGGGGAAGGTTCCCCTGTCCCCTCCCAGGGGAGCTATGTGTGTCCCCTGGGGCTGTGCGTGTCCCATGGACCCATGGATGTCCCATGAAGCCATCCATGTTCCGTGGAGCCATGGATATCCCATGGAGTTGTACACATCCCACGGAAGCATCCGTGTCCCATGGCCCTATGGAAGTCCCATGGAACCGTACACGTCCCTTGGAGCTGTGGATGGCCCATGGAGCCGCACATGGCCCGTGGAGCCATGGATGTCCCACAGAGCCATGTGTCCCCCATGGACCTATGGATGTCCCATGGAGCCACGGATGTCCCATGGAGCCATTCATGTTCCACAGAACCGTTAGTGTCCCATGGAGCCATACGTGTGCCTTGGAGCTGCAGATGTCTCATGAAGCCGTCTGTATCCCATGAACCTATGGATGCTCCACAGAGCCATTCACATCCCGTGTGCGTCCCACGACACAGGTCCCACCTTCGTGTCCCCTCCATGAGGCAGCGCTCATGGCAGCAGCCCCCCAGGCTCCCATTTTGGGCTCGTCCACCCAAGCCACACAGGACCCCACATCGGTGACCACCTTTCCCAGCCTGGCCCCGGAGCCGGACAGGCTTCCAGGCTGTTGTTTACGGCACAGCCAAACCCAGGGCAACAGGGATGTCTTGCTGTGCGGTTAAACCGGCTCCGGTTGCCGGCCGTGGGCGGAGGGGCCCTGCCCACCCTGAGATTAAACCCCCGCAGTTGCAACATGGGCGACATGGGGGACACTGGGGGCACACCCAGACCCATCCCACGGGCATCCAGCAGCTCCGGGAGCTGGGATGGCACGGCACCAAGTCCCCGTCCCCGGCACGGCCCCTGCCAAAAGCAGGTCAGCACCGGGGCCCATGTGGCAGCTAATCCTGGCAAATCCCCCCGCCGGCACATGTGCTGGGCACACGTGGCCAGAGCAGGACTGCAATGGTGGCACCGGGGAGCTGCCTGGCACCTTCTGGGATGGGGACGGTCAAGGGGTGTCGCGTGGGGGGGGAGTTGGATTTTGGGGTACTCGGGTGTCGGCGTGTGCCTGTGTCACCCAGGCGCGTGCCCACGCATGTGCCGTGGCCGTGGCCGGCACGGGGTGCGTGGCTGGGGGGTGTCCATGTGTGCAGGGCTGTGCGTGTCCCTGGGCACCCGTGGCTGCATCCCCGTGTGCACGCCTGTCCCCGTGTCCCCGGGGTACCCCCGTGTCCCCCGCATCCACAGGGAAGGGGGACTGTGGCGGGCCATGTCCCCATGCCTGGTGCTGTCCCTGTCCCTGTCCCTCTCCCGGTGCCTCTCCCAGTCCCTGTCTTTGTCCTGGTCCCCATCCCTGTCCCCATTGCCATCCCTGTCCTGGTGCCAGTCGCTGCCCCTGCTCCTATCCCTGTCCCGGTCCCCATCCCGGTCCCGGCCCTTGTCCCTATCTCAGGCCCGGTCCCTGCTCCCTGTCCCTGTCCCCATCCCGGTCCCCATCTCCACCCCTGTCCTGGTCCTGGTGCCTGCTCCTGTTCCTGTCCCGCTCCCAGCCCTGGTCCCTGTCCCTGTCCCTGTCCCAGTCCCGGCCCTTGTCCCTGTCCCCATCCCTGTCCCGGTCCCCATCCCTGTCCCTGCTCCCTGTCCCTCTCCCGGTGCCTCTCCCAGTCCCCGTCCTCGTCCCGGTCCCCATCCCGGCCCCGGCCCTTGTCCCAGTCCCGCTCCCTGTCCCCGTCCCTGTCCCCGCCCCTGTCCCCGCTCCCGGCTCTCGGCCCCCTCCGGCTGCGGCCGGCGGCGCGGCGGGTCCTCCGCGTCGGCAGGGGGCGCTGCGGGACGGGGCGGGGCGCTGCGGGCGGTAGGCGGCGATGGCGGCGGTGCGGGCCGCGCTGCTGGCGCCGCTGCTGGCGCTCTGCCGGGGCGGGACCGGGCCGGGGCCCGCCGCCCGCGTCGAGGTGGCGGTGACCGGGCCCGGGCCGGGGGACGGAGCCGGGAACGGGGCCGGGAACGGGGCGGGGGCGGCCGCGGGGCCCGGCGGCTCCTACACGCTGCGCGGTGCCGTGCTGGGCGCGGGGGGCGGCCGGGGCGGGCCGGGGCGAGGGGCTCCGCCGGAGGAGGAGGAGGAGATCCGCGGCCGCCTGCTGCTGGTGAGCACCGGCACCGGGGGGAGCCGGGGACTGGGGGGCCTGGGGGCACCGCGGGGGGCTGCGGGCACCGGGGGCTGGGGGCACTGGAGAGGGAATGGGGGGGCAGTGGGAACTGGGGGGCAATGGGCACTGGGGGGGCAGTGGGCACTGGGGGAGGGAGTGGGGGGCGCTGTGGGGACTGGGGGGAACGGGGAGGGAGGAGGAGTGGGAACTGGGGGGCACTGGGAGGCACTGGGGGGGCTGTGGGTGATGGGGAGGGAGTGAGGGGGCTGGGGGGGAATGGGGAGGGGGAGCAGTGGCAACTGGGTGTAATGGAAGGCACTGGGGAGCTGCGGGCAATGGGGGAAGGAGTGAGGGGGCTGTGGGGACTAGGGGGCTGGGGAGGGGGGCGCAGTGGGAACTGGGAGGCATTGGGGGGCACTGGGAGACATTGGGGGGGCAGTGGGCAATGGGGAGGGAGTGGGAGGCCTGTGGGGACTGGGGGGGGCTGTAGGGGAGGGGGGAGCAGTGGGAACTGCGGGGCACTGGGAGGCATTGGGGGACACTGGGAGGTATTGGGCAGGCAGTGGGCAATGGGGGAGGGAGTGGGGGGGCTGTGGGGACTGGGGGGGAATGGGGAGGGGGGAGCAGTGGGAACTGGGGGGCACCGGGAGGCACTGGGGGTTAGTGGGGAGGCCAGGGACACTGGGGGACATGGGGGTCGGTGGGCACTGGGGGGCACAGGCAGCGAGGGGGTGCCACTGGCCGGGGGTGCCCAGCAGCAGAGGGGAGGTGCAGGCAGGGATGGGGGGGAGCGGGGGCCAGGCCCTGTCCCCTGTGCCACCCCAGCTGCTGTCCCCGTTCCCACGCAGTGCCTGGCTCCCCGGGGCACCCGGGGACGTGGGGGTGCTTTGGGGGGTGCCCTGAGCCCCGGGCGTCCGTCCCGGCTCTCGCCCCCACTGACGCTGCTGTGACCCCAGGTGGGAGATGCGGAGCCCGAGCTGGGCGCTGCTGACAGCTGGATCGGCGTGGTGCCTGTGGGCGAGGAGCCAGCCGAGGTCCCCCGGGGCGCCAAGGAGGAGTCCTTCACCGCCGCCGTTGTCAGCAAGGTGACTCTGCCAGCCCGGGGTCACCTCCGCCTGGACCAGGGGCTGCCATGGCGTTTGCTGGTCACAAGCCCACAGGGCACCTCCTGGGGTGTCTCCTCGCCAGATGTGAGGGTCCTGGCCTGTGTTTGGTGGCAGGGGGATCCCGGACAGGGCTCCCGGGCAGTGCCAGCCCCTCTTGGGTCCCTTGTGATACTTCAGCCAGGGCAAAGAGGCACGGGGTGCTGCCTGCTCCCTGCAGTGGGACGGGCGCTGAACGAGGGCACGGCCCAGCTGCCCATCCTCCTGCCTGTCCTGCCCTCTGAGCCTGTGTCCTCTGTCTCCGCAGATGAAGCGAGCCCTGGTGCTGGGGGCGTCAGCCCTGCTCATCCTGGCGCTGAACCAGAACGCCATCCGGGAGGTAGGAGAGTCCCGGTGGTGGGTCTCTGAGCCAGTCTCCTGCCCCGCTGACGGCAATTGCTTTCCTCTCCGGTGCAGCTGGACGTTTCCCAGCTTCTTGCCAAGCCTGTGATCGTGATTCAGTCCTCAGACAACGTCACCAAGCTGCTGGGAGCGCTGCTGCGGTATGGGCTGGGGCAGTGGGAGGGAGCTGGGTGAGACTGTAGCTCTGCGCCCGGTCCCCTGCCCGGTCCCCTGCCTGGCTGTGACAGCCGGGGGCTGCCCTGGGGGACCCTCTCCCACAGCACATCGCGTTTGCTGGGCTGGTTTCGAGCTCACACTGTGCAGAGGCCAGCTGGGGCTGAGATGTGTTTCCCTGGCGGGTGTGACTCAGATCCAGCCCTTCCTCAGGGCCTTGAGCCCTTCCACGGGTCCCCACGCAGCAGCAGGGACTGACAGTGGCCTTGGCCAAGCCCCTCAGGACCCTCAGTATAAATTAGCCAAACCGGCCTGTTATCAGCACAACACCAGCATCTCCACTGCCTTTGTCAGTGTTTATCCCCACCACCTACAGCGTTAGGACCCCCTTGGTCTTCCTTCCACGTGGTAGATCAGTATCACTGCTGTGGTGTCGCAGATGGGGAAACTGAGGCACGGTGCTGGGAGGAAGAGAGCTGTGCAGGGTCGCTCAGAGGGCTGGGCACGGCTGGGGAGGGGGAGCCTCGCCCCCGGTGGCCCCCCTTGGCCGCGGCTCAGCGTGGGCTGCCTGTCCCCACGAGGAAGGGGGTGCTCCCTGGTGCTGGGGTGCTGTGGGCCGGATCCTGCTGTGCCCGTGGGATTGACGCTCTTCTCGCCTTTTCCTTACAGGGGGCTCAGGGCTACGGCGAAGATCACGTACCAGGCAGTGATGCTGGAGAACCTGGTGCGTAGGTCCTCCTCTTCCTCTTCCTCCCTCTCCTAGCAGGCTGGCCATGCCCAGCCAAACTTCCCCAGCCGATGGGGAAGCCGAGCTGCAGGGAGCCCGAGCCAGATCCCCAAAGGCTGTTGAAGCTACCGGTGCCTTGGTTTCCCCAAAGAGTTGTTCCGTGGGAGCGGGGCAGCTGGCAGCCGCCTGCGGTTCCTCCTCCCCTCAATCCGCCCAGCACGGTGGGGCCCCCCCGGCCTTGGGCAGCGCCGCGAGCCGTCGTGGCCGTCGGCAATGGCGTCTCCTGTCTTGCAGGGAGTGACCCTCACCCTGTGGTCGACCTGCGGCCTCTCCCGGGGGGGCCTCTATGGGGAGTGGCAGGGGGTCATCTGCACGGGGGAGAACAGCTCGCAGGTCCAGGTACGTGCGCCGGTGCCGGCTCCTCACGTAGCTGGGGGTTCCCGGCGTGGGGGCAGCGGCGATGGTGGGGCTGGGAGCGGAGCGGGGGGTCTCTGGTTCGCCCCCCGCCCCTGTCCTTGACTGCCCACCAGCGCTGTTCCTGCAGAAGTACCTCCAGCAGCTGTGGAACACCATCCTGCTGATCGCCCTGCTCCTCTGCACCGGGGTGATCGTGCAGGCGCAGCGGCAGTCGCGGCAAGACCCATCAGAGCAGGATGCCGAGGTGGGAACATCTCCGCTGTGCTGCTCGCTGGGGAGACTGGCAGCCAGGGTCTGACCCTCCGCTCTGCCTTTGCAGCTGGATCTGAAGCAGCACATTCGGCGGCGGCTGTCAGCACTGAAATCCCGGCGGTACCATCCCGGCAAACCGCTCCGGAGCCAGGGCTGCGAGATCGATAGCTGTGCCGTCTGCTTGGACCAGTTCCACAAGAGTCAGGTAGGGCCTGGGGGGGACTGGTGCTGCGCTGGGAGCTCTGGAGCCCGTCCTGGTCACCGCTTGGGGCCACCCATGCTCGTGTTGCTGCCCGGGGCTGAGCCTCCCCTCGCTTGCCAGGGCCGGGGTGTCCCTGCCGGGGAGCTGTGTGGTGGAGGATCGTCCCCCTCCCTCGGGCACCATGATCACGGTACCACTGCCCGGTTCCACTCACATCTGCCACCCGCTTCCCTCCCTGCAGTGGCTGCGGGTGCTGCCCTGCTCCCACGAGTTTCACCGGGACTGCGTGGACCCCTGGCTCCTCCTGCAGCAGACCTGCCCTCTCTGCAAGCGCAACATCCTGGGTGAGAGCCGCGCTGGAGCCCCGCCATGCCCGCCGCAGCGACCGGGGAGCGCGTGTGTGCCGGGGAGAGGGCTGGGGAGGAATCGGTGCCCCCCAGGCTCCCCTTGCGATGGCCCTCCGTCCTTCTCCCTTCCAGGGAACTGCTGCACGGAGAGCTAGCTGGCCCGACGGACACGCTCCAGGGACAGACCCATCGCCGCTCTGGGGAGAGGGAGGGGGGCAGGGCGTGCTCGGCAAGCGGTGCTCGCTGCCGGAGCGGGGATGGCGTGGCTGTGCCCGTCACAGCACCCGGCCGTTCGGCGAGTGAAGGATCTCGGGGCTCTCCCTGCTGGGCGTGAGTAGAGGGGTGGGGGGTCCAGATGGCCAGCGCCGGGGGCTGGGGGAATGGGTGCCAGGACAGGAAGCTACGGGGGCACCCATGGGTGTTACAGGGTGGGGGCACGGAGGCAGGGAGAGCCCGGCTGCACTCTTTCCCTGCTCATAGTAATTTTTCTAAGTCTCTTGGGTTTTTTTTCTATTTGCCAGTGGCCACGGCAGGGTGGGCAGAGCCCAGCTCGGGGCCGTGCTTCGCCCGAGCCCAGCGGGGCGGCCTGGTTGCAGCGTGACGTGAGCCCCTCTGCAGCGTGGGTGCCTCGGGTGGCAGCTCCACCAGGGCCGGGGCCGGAGCTGGCAGGGCCGCTAGGCGACCCACCGCTTGCCGCGGGAGGGCAGGGGGGTTGAACACTTTATTTATAGTAACTTATTAGAAAGGACGGCACTAACCAGCTGCAGAGACTGAACACAGGGCTTCTTTGACCACACGCGGGTTTGCCGCGGTGGCCAGGGACTCGCTGTGAGCCCTGACTGGCTCCACACAGCAGCCAGCGGCTGCTGGGCTGCAGCATCGCACGCGTCCGTCTATTAAATACAGAGCAAGGAGAGCCTGCCGTGTCTTGTGTTGGGGTGGCGTGGCTGCCGCTGCCCTCCGAGGGTCGCGAGGTTGCTCAAGGGTTTGGGGCCATCCTGCGCAGGCAGCTCGGTGGTCCCTGGCCCCTCTGGGGGCTCGTGGCTGCCGGCAGCACCGGGAGAGCCGCTTTCCCAGGCTGTGGCCATGCTGACGAGCCAAGGGCTGCTCAGACTCCTCTCATCCCCAGCCCACTTCTGTCTTCCTCTTCAAAGCAGCGTGGCCGCAACCCAGTCGCCTCTCCAGAACAGTTCCTGGCGTGAGTTAACTTGTGCTGTGCCCAGGCATTGTCCGGGTGACGAGCGCTGTGCCAGGGGCTCCAGCAGCAGCTTAGCCGTGGGCGACCAAGCTCCAGCGCCCAGGAATGTCCCTGGCCCCGCTCAGCTGACTGTGCGGGGGCCGCTCCGCGCGCCTGGGGAGCGTTTCCCCTCTCCAAGGGCTCCTTGCCTGGCTGCCAGCCAGGGAAAGCCAGCCCCAGCCCAGTCCCCGCAGCGGGGCTTCTCCGGGGGCCACTGTGCTGAGGGAGAAGAGAAGGGGACGCACCAGCCCAGCGCTCTGCGCCATCGCCCTCGGTTTTACCACAAACGGCAGCGTTACCCAAAGGAGAGGAACAAGGGGGGAAACTGCACAGAGAAGAGAAAACAAAGCAACAGCCGGAGAGCGGCTGGTGGCTGAGCCGTGGCAGAGCCGCTGTGAGACCGTCTCCCTGGGTTTCCTACACCCGCCACGTGCGGGCTCGACGGGATGGGCAGAGAGAGCGGGTTTCCCAAGGGAACGCGCCTTCGTGATGCACAAAGAACAGGTAACGAGGTCCCGCGGGGCAGGGCCGGCGGCTGCTTGTTGAACGCTTCATTTCTGCATTAGTTTTGTGAGCGCTTATTGGCGGTGGCCACCGGCGCGGTGAGAGGAGAGGGGGGGTGTTCGGCCTCTCCTTCTTGGCTCGGGGGGGCCGAGCACCAGGCCCTCAGCCGGGAGCGAGAGGCAGGGTCTGGCCTCGCACGCAGGCTCTGCCAAGAGCGGCTTTGGCCGCTGGCTGCCGAGAGCTCGCTGCCGGGCCTCGCCTGCGCGTCCGTGTGTCCCTGCGCTGTCCCTGCTGCCTCGGCTGCTCAGCCGCCTGCGGGCGGTGGGAGCAGTTAGAGGGGAGGAAGAAGAGGGACGCTCCCCTGCCCCTTCCTCTGGGTTCCTACTCACCCTGCATCCTGCCTGCCGGCCTCCCCGCCATGCTGGCTGCTGAGCTGAGAGTGCAGCTGGGTCTGCGGGACGAGCTGGGGAAGAGAAGAGGGGGTGAGGCTTCCCCCCGCGCTCAGCTCCCGTCGCACCCCTCGGCCTCTGCCCTGGGGGGCCGTCACCACTGAGCTGGCGGCGGTGGCACGGTGGTATGACAGCCGCGGCAGGGCCGACATAACGGAGCTGGGAACCAGCCCCGGGCACCTCAGCCGAGCAGCTTTCCCTGCCAACACCAGTTAAACCAGACTGACCTCCCGGTGGCCCAGGAGCCCAGGCCCTGGCCCTCCTGGGGTGGGCACACTTCAAAACCACGGAGCTGGTCTAAACCTAACGGGGCTGAGCCGCAGCAACTGACCCAGGGGAAGGGCGTTGCAGCAGCCCCCGCGCCCGGCTGGGTCAGCGGCTGCGTGCGGCCCGTGCCGGGCAGGAAGGCTGCTCCAGCAGCGACTGATGAGGCGTTAGCCCAAGCCCCAGCGCTGCCCTGCCCGTGCCATTCGCTCCCAGCGAGTGAGTGACCCTGGCGTGCTGCCCCTGGCTGCAGCCCGGCTCAGGGGCCATGCCAGAGCGGGTCTGGGTCAGCCACCGGCGGCTGCGAGCTGCGGGCACCGTGTGTGCTGCAGTGCCCCAGCATTGGCTTGGCCGCTCTGGCTTGGAAAGCATCAGGTAGGAGCAGCTCGGCTCAGCTGCCTGGAGGCCAAGATGGGCTCCTGAAGGCAGGATCAGGCCTTGGGGCAGCAAAGGATCACAGCCCCCACCCAGCTTCATGCCCTTCTGGAAGCAGCTTTGTCCAGTTCGGCCCTGTGCAGGCTGGGGAAGCAGCTGCTGAGTCGCAGGGGGATGTTGTGCAAGGAGCCCCGTGGCCTTTTGCTCCCTGGAGCCTCTTCTGCAAGGGTACGCAGCCAGGGAACCGGCCCCCAGAGGATGTGGGACATTGTCAGCAACCATGGGGTGGTCTTGGGGTAGGCAGCGCCCTGCTGGCACATGCACCCCTCTCCCTGGTGGCACCCAGCTTGCTCTGGCTTGGGTGCAGCCTCACCTTCAGCACACCCTGCTCAGCAGCCGCCTTCACCTTGGCTAGCGCAGACCTGAGCCGCGCGTTCTCCTGCTCCAGCACGCTGATCCGGATGGTGTTGGCCTGCAGCTGCTTCTCCATGTCCTCGGTCAAGCTCCCGGTGCCTGCAAACAAAATACGACGTCCTTGCAGCAGCAGCCAGAGCTCAGCCCGCCACCGCCTGCCTGCTCAGAGGTGTTGGCAGCAGCCCCTCTCCCTCCCGAGCAGGGTGGCTGCCTGCTGGAAAGGAGCCTGCCCCAACTGGGGAGCACCAGCCCAGCCTGGGAGGTGGCAGCTGGGACCCCAAACCGTGCCAGCTGAAACCGCGAGGGCAAACAAAGCTCTGCCTGTGCCCTGGCCTTGCTTTACTTTCTGGCCTGGAAGGGGGATGAACAGCACCCATGTAGGGAAGTGTGCAAAGATGGTAGCGGCTTAGCACAGCCCATGGACTGAGACCTTCCTGGCTATTACTGGGAAAAACTGCATTGTACAAATAATGCTGGTGTGTCCGGGGCCGGCAGGATCCCCTGCGAGCTCCAGGAGACCCCGAAGGTGTAAGCCCACTGCGGCGGAAGCAGGCGCTGCTGCCCGCTGCCCTCTCCCTTACTCTCAAACTGCGTCTCAGTGGGGACGTGGAGCTCAGGGAAGAACACCAGGAGCCTCTCCCGCTCCTTCAGCTCCCGTGCCTGCTCCTCCAGCTTGGAGACGTTCGCCTGCAGCTCCGAGACAGACTGCTCCAGGCTCAGCTTCTCCTGCTGCAGTGTGTCCAGCAGCTCCTGCGTGGCAGAGCAGAGAGGTGGTGAGGTTTGCAGAGCGCTCTCCCAAACCTCGGGACGGTACAGCCTGGGGGAGTTCCATGGGGGTACTCGGAGCCCCCCAAGGAAAGCTCCCGCCCTTTCCTTGCACGATAAGGATGTCCCACAGCAGCGTGATGGATCAGAGGGCCTCGGTTTTAAGGTCTGTGTGTGAGTTGGAAGCAACAGCACCAACAATGTTCCTGGACACGCACAATATGGTGTGTGTCCAGGAACAGGAATGGTGGGAGACGCGGGAGAAGCCCAAGCTGCTGCTTCCTGCTGCTCCCCTCTGCCTTGGCTGCGGGGTAAAGCAGCAGAGACCTGTCCAGGCAGGAGCGGCGTCTTCCCCGGGGGGTCCCGGGAGGAGATGGCCACGTGGCAGCGTCACACCAAGTCCCAGAGTCCCCCTCCTGGGAAAAACTCTGGCTACAGGTGGCGGACAGGGCAGTAGGTGGCTCCTGACTCCCCCATGGCAGAGCTGTGTCCCACACCAGCTGCTCCCCAGGGAGCCCCGCTGCTGGCAGCCCCCCAGACGGCTGCTGGCTGCCAGCACTGACCTGCTGCACCTGTAGCTGGTGCCTGCTCCGCTCCCGGCTCTCCTCCAGCTGCTCTGCCAGCCTGGCCTTGCCCTCCTCGGCCTCTCCCAGGCTGGCCTGCAGCTCCTCGCGCTCCTGGTCCAGGCTGTCGAGCTGCTGCAGCAGGGCTGTCTGCTTGGCCTGCAGGGACTGTACAGGGCAGGTGAGCCTGCGCGGGGCTGCTGCTGCACCCACTCACCGCCGCCCTTACGCCGGGCAGCAGCACCCACGATGACAAGGGCCCATGGCAGCGGCTGAGAGGGCAGAGAAGAGGTGTGGGGCAAGGAGGGCTTGGCCAAAGCCATGCAGAGCTAGTACGGACGGAGGGTGAGCTCCTCGGGGCCCAGCACCACGAGTGGGATCTCTGTGCCAGCCCCTCTGACACCCTGGCTTAAGGCCAGGGTGTGAAAGAGACGGCCTGAGCTCAGCCCACTCCCACAGCACGCCATGGGGCTGCGGAGCAGCTCCAGAGTGGGCAGTAGCGGGCCCGGCCGTACCTCCTGGTGCCTCAGCATGCTCTCCACTTTGGCCTTCTCCTTCTCCAGCTGGGTGGTGGTGGTGCTCAGCTCCTGGCCCAGACTCTCCTGCTGGCTGGTGAGCAGCTGCACCTTCTCCTCCAGCTCCAGCACCCGGCTGCTGGCCACCATCGTGGTCCTCATCTCCTCCAGCAAGGTCATCTTGGTCACCTCTGGGGGGGGGACACAGCGCCTTTGGCCCAGGCTCAGCAGGAGGGGGAGAAGCTCCCAGGTGAGGTGGCTTGAAGGGGCCCCACACCCTCCACCAGCCCTGGCGTGGGGGAGGCAGGCCTGACGGGAGGGCTACGACCCCCTGAATCTCCACCAGCACTGGCACGAGCCCACTCTGGTGCTGGGTGATGTCTGGGCACTGCAACAAAGGAGGCTCGTCCTCCCCACCATTCCCACCGGCGCTGTACCCAGCCGATTCTGCAGGAGCCGGGAGTTATCTGGGTGTAAAACACTTGTGAGATCTGAGCGAGGCTGGGGGAGCCCCAGGGGTCCTTACCCAGCTCCTGCACAGCAGCCTGCTTCGCAGCCAGCTCCTCCTTTAAGGTGGAGAGTCGCTCTTCCAGCAGAGCAGCTCCTAAATCGGTACAAAAAACTCTACTAATTAAACAGCTCCTCAAAGAAACTAAAACAAGGAGGCAGCAAACGGCCACGCCAAAGCATTCTTCATCTAGTGATTGTATCGTGCTCTGCGTCAGCAGGGAGGAAGCAGTGAGAGGATGTGGACAACCAGCTCCTGCTGTCTGGGGTTAGTCTCACAGCGGGGAACAGCCCCAGCGCCTACCAAAATCAGTGGCAAAAGCCCTGCTCATGGTGGTGGGACGAAGATTCGACCACGGACTCCATGCTTCTCCTGCAAATACCCACAGGCCTGGGAGGGGATGCTGGGAACAGCACTGTACCTCTCCGTAGGTCGTCCTTGTCCCGCTCCAGCCTGGCTACAGCCTCTAAATACTCTGTGTTCTTTACTTCCAGGTTCTGCTCGGCCTCCTTCCTCTGCTGTGCTTGGGTCTCCTTCTCCACCTGAAGCAACCGGGAAAAGTCCTCAACCTGTTTCCGCAGCTTGTCCTTCTGTTTCGCCGACTCTTCCAGCTCAGACTTCAGAGGGTTGACCTGCTGCAGCAGCATCTGGAGGTGTTTGCTGATCCGGGAGAGGTCCTTGCTCTGCTCTGAGGCCCAGTAGTTCATGTCCGTTGCAGAGAGGGTCCTTCTCCCTGTGCTCTCCTCCACCATCTCCTGGAACCTGCTCAGAGCTGAGGGGATGTTCTGGCTCTGGCAGATGCTGGTGATGGCTTTGCCCACCTCGCGGAGGCTGGCCTGGGCGCTGGCGCAGGTGTCGCAGGGTCCCGGAGATCTGCGTGGGGATCTCGCAGTTGTCTGTGTGGGGATGCTGTGGCTGCTCTCAGCCACACTGCAGGCAGCCCTGGACAGGGAGCTGCCCGAGGCGTCGCTGTCTGGTGCACGGACACTCAGCGATGGGCACAGAGAAGCGGACCGGGCAACCTCTGTGGAAGTTCTTAACTCCAAAACATCAGGCGAGCAGTGTTTCAGGCGCTCCTTCTTAGGTATCCCAGCCTGGGAAGTGGATTGCAGCATGGGGATCTCCTTCCTGCAAGCCGCCTTCTGGTGGAGAGAGCACAGAACAAAAACAGGGCCCAGCTCAAACAGTCAGCTGCAAATGATCCATAAGAGCCCAAACACAGAGGTGTGAAGCGTGGGGACAGGACATTAGTGCAGCCCAGGGGCTACAAGGGCAGCGAGCCCTTCTCTTGGGAGTTCCCAGAGGCTGGAGGAGGACAGGAGCGCTTGGGTTCCCTGTTCACTGTGCTCCGTTACAACCAAAGCACATGGCTAACAAGCAAAATGAATTTGCTTCCCACTCCCTGATGTGGGGTACAGGGGAACTGAATTTTTACAAGCCGCCAGGCAGCTTTCCAGCCACCGCTACCGGAGCTGTGGTTTCATGACGGGAAGCCTCGGCAGTGAAACCTGCTCCCCTTCTTGTGACCGTCCCTTCTTTCCCACCTCCTGGGCTGTCTCCTGGTTATGCCAGATGAATTATTGTAAGACTTTGCCACGAAAGGGATCATTTTTGGGGGAAAAGAAAATGCAGGGGAGCGGTATAGTGTTTTTACCACAAATTATTTCACTGATTTGAGCCAGCTCAGCCCCACAAGTAGTGGAGTCGGCAGAGCTGAAGGGGCAGCGTGCAGGAGGAGAATATTTTTCCAAGCAATAAGGGCAGCCAAGCTCCTCCATCCTGAGAGCCTGGTGGATGCCTGGAGGAGGCTTGATCCAGCAGGATGGCTGGGAGCAGTGGCTGGAGGAGGGAAGGGACTCAGGCCAGGAGGGGACAGTGCGGAACAGATGTGTCCTGTCCGACACACAGGTCCCCACTCGCGGAGGGTCATGAGCCAGGAGCACATCAGGTGTGGCCACTGCACGTGTCACGGGGCATCCCCCAAATCACGGGGGGTAAGGGAAGGGCCATTTCCGTGACCCCTGCACTCAGCTCCTGGGGCATCAGGGCCCCTAAATGTCCCACCTCAGCCAGAAGCTGCTGGTAGAAGGCCCCCAGTTTCAGCATGCTGCACCAGTACCTCCTCGCCGTCAGCCCCGCGGACATGCAGGGTCCCACTGCCTGCGCCGGCGGGACGGCTCGCTCGCTGAGCAAGTTTTCTGCGTAGCCCGTGAAGCTCTGAAGCAGCAGCAGCAGTCTTCTTCAACAGAAACAAAACACAACTTAGAGCAATGGAGTATTTGTGACAGGGAAAGAGCCCTTGGTGTTTAAGAGCGCAGTGAGCCTTAAGGGCCAGCGCCAAGGCAAGGAGGTTATTCCCCCTCCCCGTACCCTGGACAGAGCGAGTTTGGCAAAGGAGGGTGGATATCAGCGCTCCTGTTACCCCTCCTCCAGGCCTGAATCATTCCACGGAGCCATGTTTGGTGGGATGAAAATCCTCCTGCAGCTGCCGGGACGCAGGCTGCGCACGCTGCTTGCAGCCAGCCACTTCCGAGAGGCTGCAGTTCGGCTCTCCCAAAAGATTTACAGCACCCACGCTGCCGATATCAAACCCTAATTGTCAGGGCCAACAGGTCTGTAGGAGTGGCTCATCTTTCAGAACGGGGTTGTATTTATTTCACCCAGATTGCAAAAGGCGCTTTTGTCTCCCAGGCCTGTAGGTGCAGCTCTGTCTGAGTGTTTCCAAGGTTTTGGGGGGGCAATTTAACGAGCCTGCCCCCGTCTGCCCAGGTGCCCTCGGCTCCCAGGCGGAGCAGCGGTTTTCTCTGCTCCTTTGTGGCCAGCATTTGTGCTGGTAGCTCTGAGCTCTCTGCAGGGAAAGGAGATGGGTTTTCAAACTCAGCGTAGAGCTGCAGAGCATGAGGCTGAGGTGCTGGCATGCCGCTCAACATGGAAACATGTGGGAAAAAAGCATCCAAACCACTCGGCCCCATTCGACAGGCTGGACGCACAACTGTCCCCTTCCCTCCAGGGGGAAGGAGCCACTCTGCCAGCTGAGCTTCTTTTAAGGCGGGTATTTGAGGCTGGCTTTGCCTTCTCACCTGTCTATCACCAGCTCCAGCAGCATCACGTGGGAGTGCTGGGTGAATTCGGGGTCATTCTCGGCGTAGCCGTACCGCTCCAGCAGCGCCGCCAGGTCCAGGTCGCAGGACACTTTATCGGGGAATTTCCAGGAGGGAAAACGCACGGCCCCGGCCCGGGAGGAGATGTCGGCGATGGCTGCCTGCAGGTCCCTCAGGTCGGCCCGCAGGCTCTCCATGCAGCCGGGGTGGCCCAGGAGGTGCGCCATACTGCCGAGGTGGCTGCGGCCTGCGGGCGATGGCCTGTGGGCCGCGACAGGGCCACCAGGCCTGGGATGGAGGCACAGCCCTAGGGGGACAGGTCGCTGGAGGGGGGACCAGCACAGCGGCCCCCGGGGCTGGGGGACCCCGGGGGGGCTCAGGAGGGCCGGGGGGGACCGAGGGGTCCCGGGGCGAGGAGGCGCCGGGCCGGGGCCTGTGTCGGGACGCGGCGACACCGACCGGCGACGCCGCCGCCTGCTGCTATGGCAACCGGCCCCGCCCCGCCCCTAGGCCCCGCCTCCCCAGGCCACGCCCCCGCGTCGCAATGGTACGCTCCTCCTTGAGGGGATTCCCCCCCCGGCGCGCTAATGGCACTTCCCGCCGCGCATGCGCCCTGCCCCTCCACCGCCCCTCCCGCCCGCGGGCCGTGTCCCGTCGTCTGCGCGTGCGCCCGCTGGTGTCCGCGCCGTCACTTCCGGCGCGCGTGCGCAGCCCGTCGCGTGCGGCCGCCATTTCGTCCGCGGTGTTATCGGCCTCCGCCGCTTCTCGCTCCCCTCGGCCCCCGAGCGGCTCCGGCGGGGAAGCGCTCCCCGCCGCCCCCAGCGAGCACCATGCCGGCCGGACCCGTGCAAGCCATGCCGCCGGCGCAGCCAGCGCCCCCCGCGGAGAGCAAACCGGTGCGGGCCGCGCTGAGGCGACGGGGGGGAGAGGGGGGTGCTCCGGCGGCGGGGGCCCTGGGCACGGCCGGGGCGCGGGGAAGCGGGGCTCGCTGGGGCTGTTTGGGTCTCTGGGTTCTTACACTGCCCCGCTTGCCGCGGTTTTTGGGGGGAGCTGCGTTCCCGTAGGCCTCGCCCGCAGCTCCGCGTTCACCCGCAGCCAGGCCGCGGGGGGCGGGCGGGTGCTAGGCCTCGGCACAAGGCCGAGTCCTTCCCTGGGAGCGGCCCAGGGCTGTGATTGCGCTGGGCGCGAGGGTTTGCCGTCAGCTATGGAAACAGCCCTGCCGCCAGCAAGAATGTATGAAAGCGTTAAACACACCCGTCCCGGTGTGCTCGAGAGCCCAGCAGCCCCCTGTTCCCCAGTGCCTTCCCCTGCTCTCTTCTGCCTCGGCCATATTCACCTCTGCTGGAGCCTCTTCCCGGCATTCCCTAAACGGGAAGCAGCCGTTCCTTCCCCAGCGATTCCAGCAGTTTCACGCACCAGCATCAGCACTTGTGCAGCTGTACAGCAAGCCAGTGCAGGGAGCTGATCTGACTGACAGTCCTGGGTGGTTTGGTGTAGCTAACACAGCTGGGAGGGAAACCGTGGCTCCCAACAAACACCCGGTGCCCTTCATGCATATATGTTAGCAAGGCAACTCAGCATCGTGGTTAAATAAAAACATCTCTCAGGCATGGTGTCGCCTTGTCCTTCGGCTCCTTAAGATGATGTTGTTCAGAGGGAGCGGGAATGAAAAATAAACACGTTTATGGCGCCTTTTTCTTAACACACTTTATTACGGTTGTATTTGACTTGAGAGAGTTTTCTGCCTTGGAGTCCCCTTGGATTTAGCAGAGCTAGTAGCTTTACTGGTATTTTAAAATTTTCCTGAATGTCCCTGTTTAGATTATAGACATTTCCCATACACACCTGTTCTCTTTTATAACGGCTTTTCTCGTGAAAGTTGCTTGGTGAGGAAAGAGGAGAGACATCTTTAGTATCCTGCAAAGAGCAGCTTCTGGTCTCACTGGAAGACAAAGCCGTCCTCAGGGAGGGTTCTGGGATTTTAGTTCAGATTCTTCTATAATATCAGTGAGAAAAATGCGCTGCAGAGCTTTTTTCTGCAAAACAGCTTTTGATGCACCCACAGTAGGATTAAAAGCTATGTTTTATTTAATGTGGAGTTAATCATTCAGATTCTAGTTTCTTGCAGTCCCACAGGCCTCTAGGAACGTTCATAACTTCTAAACCTGTTCAGCAATGCTGTTATTTCTAGATGTGTTTTTGTAGGCATTCTCCTATGCTGCTTCTTGTCTCGGCATTTATAAACCGACTTGGGGTCAAGGCTGAGATAGTAAAAATGCCGTGAGGACTTGTTTTGGTTCCCGCGGAGTGGCCTTCCTCGTCACCTTGCTGCCCCCGCCCCTGCAGCGGGTGCCCTTGCCAAGCAGACAAACATTGTCTCCCACCCTGAGAAGCCGAGCAATTAGTTTGTGGGACTGGTGATTCAGGTTGTTAAACCAGATCTTTGTGTCAGGAAATATTAAATGTTTGGAATACTTAATCCTTCCATAGCCTTCACAAAGCAGGGGATTGCAGAACCATTTGTTAAGGTGTGTTAGGATTGTTACTCCCAATTAGGTGAGGAAGTTGAGAGAGAAGGGAGATGACTTTTCCAACTCAACCACCTGAAAATAAAATGAGTCTGGGTTTGCAGCCTACTGGGCTATTTTTCACCCCCTGATGCTGGTATATAGCACCCTACTCCATATTATTTGCAGTTCCTTCTCTTGTTTTCAGCTTTTATTTAGGCTGTTTGAATTTAGTATCTTGACTGATTGCAGACACCACAATGAAAGATGTCTTCCTGTGCCACCGCCTCTTCGCCTTTTGAATAGTTGCTATAGTTGTGAGGCAGCAGTACAGAGGACTGTATATATATGTATATATACATTTTTATTACAGCCGGAAGAGGAGCCAAAAGAGGAAGCAGCACCGGCCAAGCCTGTGGTGGGAATTATTTACCCTCCTCCAGAGGTCAGGAATATTGTGGACAAGACTGCCAGCTTCGTAGCCAGGTAAACAACACTGGTGGTGTCTCGTGTTTCCTGGGATTTTCATGCTTCTCCTCTTCCGGTGCTCGTGTCTGCGCAGCTCCAGAAACTGAAGCAGGTCACAGTCCTATGGATTTGCACAAAGGATTTTAAGGATTGAGTCTATAGCAGTGAGACTGTGGAAAAGAAACGACAATATTCTACTTAAGAGGTGTAAGACAGTTTGCTAGAAAAGTTATAGTAGTAAATAAAATGAAATTCTTGGGAAAATCTATAGTACATGCTGCAATAACCAGGTAGCAGTTCCTGTTCCGAATGATCTGAAGGGGAAACAAAATTCCAGGTAGAAAGAGAGCCTCGTTACAGGTGCTCCACTGAGTGATGAAGCCAAGAGGAGTCATGACTGTATTTTACAGCGTGTAGGCAGATTGTAGGTGACGAACTTCCCAGTACAAGGGTGCTCGCTTGCTTGTCGAGCCCTGAGGTTAAGTCCCATCCTGGTTTGGGTACAGCTTGGTGAACTGTGCCAGCGGCTGGGATGCGTGTTCATCCAAGCCTCAGTCATCTCTGTCTCCCTGGGTCGCCAGAGGGAGAGAAGTGCGTACCTCCGGAGAGGAGTCTGATCCTCTCTTAGGATAGATGATCTGCCCGTGGTATGTATGGGATTTTTTCCCCTGTTGACTGTAGCAGATTGATTAGCATGAGTATAGATGTCAAATTTAAGGGAGGAGTCTAAAAGTTGAATAAATCTTACTCATTTAGGCTTCTTCCATTTGCCTAATGTCATCATTCTGCAAGTGCAAGCTGTTAGTGCTAGCTAGGCCATCTTCCTCTGTTGTTTTTTAATGCTTAAGTATTCCTGGCTGTCATCTCTCTACGTGAGGTTTCAGGGGACCAGATCTTGGTCTTCCTGGCAGCGTACGAGTGGCCCAGGAGGTAGATACCCCTCAGCTGCCTGTGTGAATTCTTAAGCTTCACGGCATCCAGACAGGCTGAACGCCGCGTGCTTTCGCCTCACTAAAATGCAACGGTTGTTACTGTGAGTTTAAGATGGCGACTAGATGCTGGTCTAGTCAAAGACACCTCTTGTGTAGCTAATTTCTAAAGTGCTGCCGAGGAGCGTGGGCTTCCTTTGAGGATAAGGGGCTGTGTTTATCCTTTGGTATTGTAGAGACCTCCTCTTTTGCAAGAGGCGGAGTGGCTAAACAAGACTTGGAGGTATCCAGAGAATATGAAGGGACACACGCTACAGTAGCTGTTAACTATCTCAGACTACCCTGAAATAAAGGGTTGTGCACTTTGCACGGGAGGAATGGACGTTACCTGAACTAAAACTTAAGGCTCTCCTAAACGCATCCCTCCGGTGTGGTCAGTTTCTGCACAGGCTGATGGTTACCTACTTTTTTTCCTTATATGAACTTCCTGGAAATGAAACTAGTCTTAAAAGCTTGTTAATATAGCAAATAAATTTGGTCTAGTAAGTAGCTTGTAAAGTTCATCCAATAAACTGTCAATCCAGTAAATGGCCTTTCGTTTGTAGGTAGCCAAATGAGATTGTGGAACATTTGTGAGTTTTTTGACTGTCTTAAGAAATACTCACTGCGAAGCGTTATAGACTAAATCAGGACAAATGCCTTTAACTTGCGTGCGTACAGCTGGCTGCTACGTTGGGTCTGAGTTACTTGGCGGTAAACCCCTTCCCTGTAGGAGAGAAAATTGTCTTCTGAGGGACTGATGCATCAACACATCTTACTATGAAAGGAGCAGATGTTTACACTTGAGTTGATGTCCATTTCTCTAAACAATTTATCTTTTTCCTCCCCAGAAATGGTCCAGAATTTGAAGCTCGAATTCGTCAGAATGAAATAAATAACCCTAAGTTCAATTTCTTGAATCCCAACGACCCTTACCATGCGTACTACCGGCACAAAGTCAGCGAGTTCAAAGAGGGTAAAGCACAGGAGCCGTCGGCTGCTATTCCCAAGGTCATGCAACAGCAGCAAAGTGCTCAGCAGCAGCTTCCACAGAAGGTAAGTATTCCTTTTCACTTTGGTCGAGAACTTGGCTTCTCACTGGTTGTGTCACAGCCTGATGTTAAGCAGAAGGTCTGAAAGACAAGGTAAATTAAAGAGTTATTTATACATTTGCAAAAAAGACAGCACTGAGAGGCTTGACCTTTAGTGTCTGGGACTTTGTTTTGATGCAGATGTGCATTCACCAGTTGCGGTAAGTCAGAGTTGTGTGTGAAAGAGCTAATATATTGTTCTGCTTGGTCCCTTTTAATTACATTTTGTTGTGTATTGAGTGATGTGCTACTTACACTAGTGATCACTCAGACTGGATGAGTTCAGGACGTCTGCCATAGGCAAGTCTTTAGAATCCCTTGGAGTTCAGTTTGGGCTTGTTGCATGCACTGTTTTGTAGAAACGTTTCCCTTTTTTCTGCCGGAAGCATCAGCTTCCCCTTAAAATGTGGAGTACAAAATGCTGCTAATCTTGTTTAGTTGTGCCTCTATACATACTGCATGGAAAAAGGGCACTGACTGAGTCCGAGTCTTTCACGTGCTTTGCATGGCCAACAGTCACGCTGTGTGGTATTGACCGTCCTGGAGGATGGCAGCAAAGCCCTGATAGTTTCCAGTTTTGTTATCTGTTGGAGCAACGTTTTTTTTCACAGTCGGCCTAAATACAGATGTCCATATATACCCCATGGTACTAGTTGTTCTCATCCTTGCAGCTGCCAGGATATCTAGGCTGATGTTGCTTTCCCGCAGCAGCTAAAGGAAAAATGGGTTCTCCCAAGTGTTTGGTAATGGTTTCTTGAGGGCACTGACTGAGCCGTCTCCATTCTGCTCTGCAGGTGCAGGCCCAGGTGATCCAGGAGACAGTCGTCCCGAAAGAGCCACCTCCAGAGTTTGAGTTCATTGCAGATCCTCCCTCAATCTCGGCCTTTGACTTGGACGTGGTGAAGCTAACGGCGCAGTTCGTGGCTCGAAACGGGCGGCAGTTCTTGACTCAGCTGATGCAGAAAGAGCAGAGGAACTACCAGTTCGATTTCCTTCGCCCCCAGCACAGTCTCTTTAACTACTTCACTAAGCTGGTTGAACAGTACACAAAGGTAGTCTTGGCAGTTTACCTGTCGCGTTGATTCCTTCAACAGCAGTACTGATTTTTGAAGGCTACTGAAGCTCTACGCATAGCCAGACTAGAAATATGTGCGGGTCCGGGAGTCCATCCTTTAAATCTTGCTCTTTAAGTAGAGTGGGTATCTTGTACAGTGTTGGCAACGTGCAGCGCTGAACACAGTGGGTTGTTACTTAAACGTACCAGACACTATTGTAATATAAGTAAAAGTTGTGTTTTTTTAAATATGGAGGGTAGTTGGAAGGCCAAGAGTGAATATTTTTAAATGCAAGTATGAGCACTAAGTAATAAGAGGGTTGCAATAGAATAAATGGAACATAGCCCCAGGGGTCTGCTGATATTTTTATCAGTGTGGAAAGAGAATAATTGCTTTTAAGGAGGCTTTGGCAAAAAGAATTGTCACCAACTGTCTACGCAAAATGTTTCAGATCTTGATCCCACCGAAAGGCTTACTCCTCAAACTCAAGAAAGAGGCTGAAAATCCCAAGGAAGTCCTAGATCAGGTATTACATGAAAAGTTTTCAAAATTGCTGAAGCATTTCGGTTACGTTTTGAATTTTTTCTCTTTGCATGTTTCTGACTTCTTGGCAGCAAATACAAATGTACAGAGAATAAAATGGATGTGTCCCCTGTAGCCACTTGAATACAGGGTACTCAAGCTCACCCTTAAACTACTAGCTAGCGTTCGTATTGGGGGTGGTTTACTTGTGGCAGCGTAGGGGTGTAGATACTGTGGGACACCATTTCCAAGCGCTTTACAAAGTAGAACGTTTCCCTCTCAGACAACTTCACTGTGACAGCTCAGTCACTTATAGTCCTTCAAGCTGTTCTGTCTTCATCACGAAGACTGCGTTTGGGGCCACAAAAATGATCAGAGGGCTGGAACACCTCTGCTATGGGGAAAGGCTGAAAGAGCTGGGGTTGTTCAGCCTGGAGAAGAGAAGGCCACAGGGAGACCTTATTGTGGCCTTTCAATCCTTAAAGGGGGCCTACAGGAAAGATGGGGACAGACTTTTTAGTAGGGCCTGTAGCGATAGGACAAGGGGTGATGGTTTTAAACTAAAAGAGGGTAGATTCAGACTAGATATAAGGAGGAAATTTTTCACGATGAGGGTGGTGAAACACTGGCAGGGGTTGCCCAGAGAGGTGGTGGGTGCCCCATCCCTGGAAACATTCAAGGCCAGGCTGGACGGGGCTGTGAGCAACCTGATCTGGTTGAAGCTGTCCCTGCCCATGGCAGGGGGATGGACTGGATGGCCTTGAAAGGTCCCTTCCATCCCAAAGCATCCTGTGATTCTATGATTTGTTTTGGAAGGGTGGCATTACAGGGTTGTAATAAAGTGTCCGTGAATTGTTTGCTGGCTGTGAATCTTCCGTGATACCTCAGCGGATGGCTTGGTCTTGGCTCATGAAGTCTGCAGTTCCAGCTTTAGAAAACCACTTTACAAAGCTGCTGCAGTACATAACTCGACAGGCAAACCCATAGTTTCTAAATGATATACAAATATTTCTTTGTCGTGCCAGGCCTCTGAAGTAGTGCTGGTGTAACTGCCCTGAAGGGGTTGGTAGCATAAACTTCCAGATGCTGTAGAGATGACTGTGATGTGTTTCTTGTCTGACGTTTGGTGCGTGCTTTACGTCTGCTCGTGCAGGTGTATTACAGAGTGGAGTGGGCAAAGTTCCAGGAGCGAGAGAGAAAGAAGGAAGAGGAGGAGAAGGAAAAGGAGCGTGTTGCTTATGCCCAGATTGATTGGCATGACTTTGTGGTCGTGGAAACAGTTGACTTTCAGCCCAATGAGCAAGGTACTGAAGATGTAACCTCTATGAAACTCTGCTCCCTTTGCGTAGGGACTGTGTCCTGAAATGCTGTTTTTAGACAGACATTGGGTTTTATGGCTGCATATCCTTCAAAGATGAAGGGGAAAGCCTTCTAGTGACAGTGTGCAGGGCTATGGTTTTTTTCTGGAGTTGGTAATGTTCCCCTTGCATGAAGTCCAGGGCTGTACTCATGTCCGCCTTTCCACTTCCACCAGGACAGCAGAACTTGTCCCACTTTCTAGCGCTGCTTTCACCTATAAGTACCTTCATCTTCATGCGTCATGCTGATGTTGGTCTGTATAGGCTCCATCCGTTCACTTCTATATACCTTGGCTCCCAGGACATTTTGATGCCAGTGCTTTGTAAAGAACCTCCTTTCCATTCGAGAAACTGATATTTCTGTCCATTGAGCAATGAAATGCGATAAACAGAAGCTCTGTTTTCTTCATTGTAGGGAATTTCCCTCCTCCCACCACTCCAGAAGAGCTGGGAGCTCGAATCCTGATCCAGGAGCGTTACGAGAAGTTTGGGGAAAGCGAGGAGGTAGAGATGGAGGTGGAGTCAGACGAGGAAGATGAAAAGCAAGAGAAAACAGATGAACCCCCAGCCCAGCTGGATCAAGACACACAAGTGCAGGATATGGATGAGGTAACTAGCCAGTAGAACCAGCATTACTTTTGTCCCGTGACATTTGTGTGGTTTATGATGCCCTTCATTTTCACTGTAAGAAGTTCCTCAGTTTCTTGAGGAAATGAGATTTCCTTCTGATGGAATTTCAAAACAACCTGTTTCTGCTGGAATATGGTATTTTTAATGTTTTCCTTGACAATACAATTGCCAAGAGAGAAATCCAGTCATTTTGTCACCTAATGGTGTGGATTTTATGTTTCTGTGATCAAGCATTTTGGACTTGCTTCTGCACAGTGCCTGGAACACTGAAAGATGACTCATTTTAGACTCTTCCTCTGCCCCCTGCATGTAAGCTGTTTTTGTGGTAACAAGGAACCAGAGCGTAGTTAACCGTAAGCCCCTGCCTGCTGTGCTGTGGTAATGTGGAAGCTGAGGAGTACTTGCTTCCTCTTCTGGGTCCACTGAATTTCTGAATCGTGATTATCCAGAGGAACCACTGTAGTGTAGGTGTCCAGAGGCAAAATAGCCCTGTTGCTTTGAAGCTGCATAATCAGTTCTTCGAGCGCTGCACAGGATTTTTATGCCTTTCTCAAATCTTCTTTGTCGATATTTGACTACAGGAACTTGGTTATGATTTTTTTTTTTTAACCTAAATAAGGGCTCAGATGATGAAGATGAAGGTCAGAAGGTTCCTCCTCCTCCAGAAACCCCGATGCCACCACCTCTTCCTCCCACGCCAGATCAGGTCATTGTGCGGAAAGATTACGATCCCAAAGGTAAAATCAGGCTAGTGAAGAAAAACTTTATTTCTTCCTGAACAATCACAAAAGCGTTTGTCTCTAGGCTCCATCCTCTGATCTGTTTTTAACAGTGTGGTTTTGTTTTCCTAGCCTCAAAACCGTTACCACCCGCCCCAGCTCCAGATGAGTATCTTGTTTCCCCCATCACTGGAGAGAAAATTCCTGCCAGTAAAATGCAAGAACACATGCGAATCGGTCTCCTGGATCCTCGATGGTTGGAGCAGCGCGATCGATCCATCCGTGAAAAGCAGAGTGATGATGAGGTCTATGCCCCAGGTCAGCTCGAGCATTTGACACAGCTTGTAAAACCGAGTTCCTAGATGAGTTCTGTGAACTCTTAGCACGCCCCCTCCCACCGATGAGGACCACCTTAAATGTGGCTTTCAGTATGATGTCCTTAATGTGCTGATTATGTGGATACATTTGTCATTAGTACATTGAAGCCTTTCTATAAACTTAAAGGCAAAGAGCATTAGCTGCTGCATACCAGCCATCAGTTGCAGTCTCTTTCTGAAAAGAGCAGCACTCAGTCGTTAGGTACCAAACAGTTTAAAGGTCATTAACAGAGGCTTGATCAGGTTTGACTTTGGTTATATCACTTGAGATAAGAAGTTCTCTTTTTGCCTGCAGGTTTGGATATTGAAAGCAGCTTGAAGCAACTGGCAGAGCGCCGTACTGATATCTTTGGTGTAGAAGAGACTGCCATTGGTAAAAAGATTGGTGAAGAAGAAATCCAGAAACCAGAGGAAAAGGTAGAGTGGAAACTGTGGGGTTTTTAAACAGGTTCCTGTAGTACCATGAATGCTCACAGAGACAGGAGTCTTTTGGACTTTGTTCTTGCTGTAAAGCTGCTCTCTTGATTTATTTGCAGCTGACATTGCAGTCTGGACAGGCTGGGCTTATTCTGA
Source organism: Platalea leucorodia (assembly GCF_965183815.1). Classification (NCBI taxonomy): domain Eukaryota; kingdom Metazoa; phylum Chordata; class Aves; order Pelecaniformes; family Threskiornithidae; genus Platalea; species Platalea leucorodia. The sequence continues at coordinate 12,816,387 of NC_138834.1, forward strand.
TTTATTTTATCTTCTCAGGTGACCTGGGATGGGCACTCAGGCAGCATGGCCCGCACACAACAGGCTGCTCAGGCCAATATTACTCTCCAAGAGCAAATTGAAGCTATCCATAAGGCCAAGGGACTGGTGCCAGAAGATGACAGCAAGGAGAAGATCGGTCCCAGCAAACCCAATGAAATGCCCCAGCCACCCCCTCCTTCATCGGCATCAAATCCCCCAGCTAGTGCTCAGCCTATCACATCCGTGCCTCGTCCACCCACAGTAAGCGTTTGGGCTTCCAAAAGCAAACGGCCGTGGCCATAGTTCATTAGAAGGGAGTCCTGACGAAGGTCAAGGGTTACAACAGCAGGGCGCTGGCTAGAAGCAGATTTTGAGTGGAGTTCATGTTTCCGAATGACTCTTAGACCATCAGAGGAACCCTACTGAACCTGCTGTTAAAAATGGAAAGTAAGAGTTAGGTGGAGCTTATCATCCTTAGAGGTACCAAAAAGACTTGATCAGCTGGGCAGAGGAAGAACCTGGGCAGTAAGATCTTGGAGGAAGGGAGCATGGCTAACAAAGGAATGGGTGGGTGCCTTTTTTTAGGTGTAGAAAGGCATGATGCAGAACAAAAGTAGCCACAGGTAAGAAATGTTCACTGGTGACTCACGTGCCCGCTGTTCTGCTGCGTGACTCCGAAATAGCTCCTTCCGAAATAGCTCCTTCTTTAAGACTGCTGCGTGGCTCGCAGTCTGATACCTGAGTGGTGAGGGAAGGAAGAACCGTTTAATCTGTTAATGAGGCTTCTGTGCCTGTTTACCGGCAGCTTGGGCTGGCCATACGGTGGGCTCGCTGAGGTCCCCAGCAAGTCTTTGGCCAGCAGAAATCCTCTCTGTGTTGCCATGGTTATTTTAATCAGGATTGTGAACAGCGCTGAGCGTTCCTGCGTGTACCCGCTAAGAAAAATCACCCTCTCTCTCTCCAGATGCCCCCTCCCGTTCGCGCCGCTGTTGTTTCTGCAGTTCCAGTCATGCCTCGTCCCCCGATGACTTCCGTGGTCCGTTTGCCCCCGGGATCCGTCATAGCCACCCCCATGCCACCGATAATCCATACCCCGCGCATCAATGTTGTCCCCATGCCGCCCTCGGCTCCTCCCATAATGAGCCCCCGCCCGCCTCCCATGATAGTACCAACAGGTCAGTAACTTCAGCTTTTTCTGGTTAATTGTCAGCTAATTCCTGTGTAATGTGGGCTTGAGTTTGGATTCTTTTTTCCTTTTGTGCCTCTGATAATGGCCTGTAATCGGGATTGCAGTCCCTAAGTCCCATTGCTAAGAATCTTGGGGTGTTTGATAGGACTTACCTAGCAGTGCTGCTTTGGGGCTCAAGACTCCGCCTGCAGCATGAAATACAGAGAATTCTGTCTCACCCATTTTATGTCTGTGGCCCTGGGAGCCCGCCCAGGTGCAGATGAAGGGTCCATGCTGCTCTCCAAAGGAACCAGAGTAAAGAGGAACTGCCAGCACCTCACTGGGCGTTACAGCTTGTTACAGAAGTTGCTGCTGCAGGAGGAAAAGCTGTTGTCTGGCCCCTTTCCTCATAGCAGCTTCATAGCATTAGGTGTTTTTAAGTTGAAAAGCACAATGCAAAAACCAATTCTTCCCTTTTTTTTTTGTTTTGTCTTTAAATCGGGGTGCTGGCACTGCTGCATGCCGAACTGAGAGCATTTTCTTTTTTGCAAGATCTGCAGGAAGTTCTTAGGCCGCTCGCTGTCTTTTCCTGGACTGTTTCCCAATACAAAAATTCTAACGTTTGAAGTTTGCATGTTGCTGTCGGTTGTGTTAACTTCCTCCATGTGTTCTTTTCGGCCTTTACTGGTCTGCTAAAAGAGTTTTTGCGTAAGGGAGTGTCTGCTCTGTGCTCGGTGGATGACCGCAGGTTGTGTTGTGTCCCCCCCATCCCATTTCAGCCTTTGTTCCTGCGCCTCCTGTGGCTCCGGTTCCTTCCCCAGCGCCGATGCCTCCTGTTCACCCGCCGCCGCCGATGGAGGATGAGCCAGTCTCAAAGAAACTGAAGAGCGAAGATAGCCTGATTCCAGAGGAGGAGTTTCTGCGTCGGAACAAGGTACGCGTGCGGGCCGGCTGCTTGTTGAGAGGCACCGGAGTCCTGACCCCGTGGGGCTGTTCAGCCTCCTCTGCTCAAAGGGGATGTAAAGCAGCTCACTGCACAGAGGGGAGCCAATTTCTGAGGTGGCTCCTTCCTCCTGTCATTCCTGAGCAAACCAAACTGCTTTGTATTTCACCGGAAAGCGCGATGCAGCGCTAGACACAGGCGCATAGCAAGGTAGTACTCTTCTGTAATCAAGGGCAGTGAGAGGTAGGTTTATAGTAATGTAAAGAAGCACTAAAGCTGCTAATAAGCTTTTAAGCAGAGGACTGCTAAGCTGGAGATGCAAGGAGATTTAATATATCAATGTCAGCGTGATAGTATGGCAATGTGGTATATTCCATGACAACATGAACTAAACGTTAGACTGAATTCCTTCCTGAGGAGTGCCGTCATCGTGGGTTGGGTTTTCAGTCCTTTACGGAGGCTGTACGGTTTTCCTGGACATCTGCACAGACAAACTGTCTCCTGTTTAACGCTTCGTACGGTCACTCTCTGATACCGGGAATGCGTGTGGTGCTTGGTGAATGACACACAAAGGAGGCACGAGTGAGAGAAATCCAACTAGATGTTTTATTTTGGTAGCAGTGAAGTAACTTTCTCAGTGTTGAGGCAAATACATTTCAGTGTGTTCACTGAGAAGTTGAGATACATGGCTAGTTTGGGAAATAAATAATTTGTCTGCCGCTGTGTGTCTATAAATAATTTGTCTGCCGCTCTTTTATCACAGTCCTGAGGCTCCTTGGCTGTAAGAGACGTTATCTTTGTTTCCTCTAGGGTCCGGTCACGGTCAAAGTCCAGGTTCCCAACATGCAGGACAAGACGGAATGGAAACTGAATGGCCAAGTGCTGGTGTTCACCCTGCCGCTCTCAGACCAGGCACGTAGCTCCTTAACCCGGCCTCTGCCCCTTCTTATTTTGTTACTGATTTTCTTCGCTTTGAGAGTAGCAGTTGACCTGCATGGCAGGAGCTGTAAAACTCTGGATGTTTGCCACGCTACGGCCTCTTGCCCAGTGGGGTTGCGTGGCTGGGGGAGCAGGGCTGGCCCATCTGGACAGCGGGGAAAAAAAGCCTGAGCAAGGTCTTTGATTCTTCCTAGGTGTCTGTCATAAAGGTTAAGATCCACGAGGCCACAGGGATGCCAGCTGGGAAGCAGAAGCTGCAGTACGAGGTGGGTGTAAGCCCTTCCAACCCTGTATTTCAGCACTTTCTCCCACACAAACTGACTTTTTACAAGAAAAAGTTGTAATGTACCTACTGAGATGTTGGGAAGAGCAGAGGGAATGTTTTTCCTCTCTGTGCAGCACGCTTGGTTACAGAACTGTACGCTGTTAGTGCAGGACAGGCCTTTAATAGCTGGCATCAGTGGATCTTCACAGGATTGCTGTGGCAGATGAGTCCTCTAAGCTTGATGGCTTTCTCTGAGATCAGCCTATTCTTATACTGGGTTTTTTTAACATGTATATGCAGCAGTTGGCTCCCACTGTTCTGTCGTGTGTGCTCTGGAAGGCGGGCGAGAGTACCTTGAAACCCTGGCAGCTCTGAAAAGACTTTCCCCAAAACACGGAAGGGAGGAGATCTTTCTGTCTCCCTTCCTCTCGAGAGCGGCGCTGTTAGAAAGGCACCGTTCCTTTTTGGTAACTTGTTTGCAGTCACGCATGTGCGCAGGCACGCACAACTTGCTGCCTAAGCAGTGAACTTTGTGCACTTATCTCCTCAGGAGCTCATCTATGGGCAGATATTGTGTTAACCTTTAGCAAGAAAGGAAGCTTAACTGATTTTTTTTTTTTTTAAGGGAGAAAAAGGGGGGGGGAGTGGAGCCTAAATAACTTCACTTGTTGTGGTGACTGCCTTTCTCTATATGTTTGTAGAGGTATATAGTGTATATTGTCTGTCTGTACTCTTGCGTCATTCCCAGCACACCCACCTCCTCCGGCGCCCGTCTGCTGAGACGCTGGGATCTCTCCGGGGTTTTTCAAAGCCTGCAGCATTCTGTCATCGCCCTGTTCTGAGAGTAGCGCCAGGAGGGCTTCCTCTGTCGGGGGGTTGTGGGAAGGCAGCGTTAAGGTTTCTGCTGTGACTGTTGTTTTTTTCTTTTCTTCCCTCAGGGCATCTTCATCAAGGATTCGAACTCCCTGGCTTATTACAACATGACAAGTGGCTCTCTGATTCACCTGGCCCTCAAAGAAAGAGGAGGCAGGAAGAAATAGGAGCCGTGGAGGCCAGAGCCGTAACATGGCTGTGTTGCCACTCGTGTAACCCCAACCCTTCGAATCCTCCAGCCTTTTAGGGGCTACTGCCGCCGCCTGCCAGCTCTAGTTTGAAAAGAGAGACCATGAAGCCCACGTTTGGGTGGCTGATGGGAGAGGGGAAGCTGACAGAGCCCTGAAATGTATAAATGTAGTGACCTAGTACGTAGCCGCAGCAGTCTGTTAGTGATCGATGCTTTGCTCGAATGCTGGCTCTCTGTTTAATTCCCTCGTGAAGCAACGTTGAGGTCATGCCCAGCTTAGCCTAGATCCACCTTTGAGGGATTTACGCTGACCAAGAACATCATCTGTCTGACTCCAGTGCTTGCTGCTTCATTTAACCTTTTTCTAATTGAAAACATCTTCCTTCTCAAAATACTTACTAAGCCTCTTATTCTTCCTCCGTCTCTGATCTATCTGCACGAGCCTCTCGCACTGACCCTGACTTGGAAATTTATCCTCCCTCAGCGCGAGCGTACGCGGCTGCTCCCTGCGATAAAGGAGATCCGGGTCCGCGCGCGCCGAACGGCTTCGTGCTGCTTCTGTACAGCCAGTGATTTGTTTTAATAAACGCGTGTCTCGGCGCAGGGTTCTGTCTGTCGCAGTTCCTTGGGGTTTAGGTTTTCTAGACGGAGATGTGCCTGGCTTCAGAGCATGCGGGGTGTGGGGAAATACATTGGGGTTTTGTAATTAAGCAGTTTACTATAGGAAATTCTTTTATTTTCTAGGAAAGGCTGCAAGAAAAGGGTTTCGTTGAAATTTCCCTAGTACTACACAGCTATTCCTGAATGTAAAGCATGTATATACAAGTGCTTATGTCTGTGTGCGGGGGCAGAAAGACTGCTTTGAACTTTGAGTTTCACTGGAAAATGTGTTTTACACTTTATATCGTGCATCTCTTGGTCCTGGAGAGCATACAGGGCTGGAAAATGGGTTACGCCTGTACCGTCAGCCAGCACTGTGCTGCGGTTTGATACAAACGTAACAGAGAGTTAATCTACAGCGAGATAATCAAGTGCCGAGGAAGAGGTGGTTGTCTGTCGCCGCCCCAGCAGCCGTGTGATTTGGGTACCTCTGCTCTTTTGGGATAATCCAAAGCCGTGGATTTCTTTTTTTTCTCTTTTTTTAGCGGTGGTCAGGCATTCCAGAACATCCTGTTTACCTCATTCTGTGCTTCGGGGTGAGAGAAATTCAGCAGGAGGGAAGAGCCGACGTCCTCCTGCCTCCGCCGCGCTCCTCTCGGGCCGGGAGGAAGCCCTGGCGCTGGAGGGACGGTGCCTGGCGCTGGCTCAGCCCAGGTGGCCGGCGGTCCCCCGGCTGCGGTGGCCGGCTGCTGTCTCTGACAGTTGCCCACGTCTCCGTGCAGAGGCAGGCTGCTCCCATCCCCGCTGCCAGGCGCCGAATTCGGAGCCGCTCGGCAAGTGTGCGCAGGGTGGATGCTGCAGGAAGGTGGGATAATTGCTTTGCTTTTAAAACCTAGGCAATAGATACAATCTTGGAGAAAAAACTGGGCAGCGAGGGGGTGTTTTCCAGAGCTGATTAAAAAAAATCTGCCAAGAAAGCTCTGAAACGGAGAAGTTAACGTTTTTACATCCATCGTGGGGTGATGGGGGCCGTGCTGAAGGTCATCCAACTTCTCCAGCCGTGGTGCCCGAGGAGCTCCCGGTCCGACGCGCGTTTCCTCGACGGCTCCGGCTGAACGCCGCGCTGCTGCTTCGGGTGACATTTTCAGCCAAGCCCCTTTTACCAGCCTGGCAGGAAAACTTCCCGCTAGAAATAGCTCGTGTGGAGCCTCGCCAGCCCCTTTCTATCTAAATATTACTGATCAGCGTCGTAACAGCCTGCGCGCGTGTCTAGCAGAAAACAACTGCTCTCGCAGCCTTCCACTTCAGGGGGGAGGCCCCGCGGGGCTCCGTCTGCCAGAAAAATCTGGAAGTAGGTTGAGTCGTTGCTGATTTTAATGAGCTTCGTTCCCTCGGTCCTTCGGCGATTTACCCAGCACCGTACCCGCTTTCAGAGGGGTCTTGGCTCTGGTAAAAACACATTTTTTTGGGGGGCTGTTCAAGGGCTCATGGCTGTGAGAAGCGTCTGGAGGTGGGATGGAGCTCGCTGCCTCCCTCCCTGCGGATCTGCCCCCGGATGCCTTCCCCCGGGGCGGGTCCCAGCAGGTCCCAGTAGATCCCAGTGCTGTCACCCAGTCCCTTGCGGACCCTTTTGTGCTTTATTTCTAGAAGAGCCGGGCTGGTTTTACCCGTCTGGGGTGAGGGTGAGGGGGCCGGTGCTGGGTGGGGACCCTCGGGGGGGCTGGGGCAGGTTCGAGGGGCAGGGAATAACGCCTGCGCCTTTGGCTTCCACTGGAGCACGCTCATCCCTAAGGGAAAACGGATCCTCCCAGTGCCCCATCCCAGTAGGCGCCCAGTGCAACCCTAGCTCGGCCCCAGTGCCCTCCCAGCACGGCCCTCCCGCAGCCGCAGTGTGCACGCCTGCAGCCTCCCTGCAGTCCCAGTGCCCTCCCAGTGCAGCCCGGCTGCGGGCTCAGCCCGCTCCCAGTATGAACCGGCTGCCGGTCCCAGTCCCACCGCGGCCCCGCTCCCAGTCCTGGCCCCGCCCCTCGCTGGCACCGCCGGGGGCGGGGGCAAGCCCTTGACGGACAGCTCCCTCCCGGCCTCTCGACCAATCCCCTCCCGGAGCGGGCGGTCCCTTTCGCCATCCTTGCGGCTGATTGGCGGGAGGCTCCCTCCCGCCCAATAGCGGCGCGGCGCGGGGGCGTGGCCCGGCGGGCGGGGGGCGTGGCCGCCGCCGTGGCCGCGGCATGGAGGAGCGGCCGCGCCGCCGCTGAGCCGCGCCGCCATGGCCAAGAGCCGCGGGGGCGGCGGCCCCGGTTCGCCCGGCGGCCCCCACCACAGCCTGGCCGGGACCCGCGAGAGCCTGGCCGAGCCGGGCGGCGACGAGCTCAGCTCCCTCGGATCCGATTCCGAGGTTAACGGCGGCGGCCCCGAGGAGCGGCGCGTCGATAAGTTCGGCTTCATCGTGGGCAGCCGCAGCGCCGAGGGGCCGTGAGTGGGGCCGGGGCCGGGGGGAGGCCGCGCGTCCCGCGGCGCCGAGGGCCCGGGGGAGCCGCCCTGGGCCCGGCTGGAGCCGCCACCGGTCCCTCAGCCCCCGCAGGGCCGGGCCGCGGGGCCTCGGCCGCTGGGCCGGGCCGGCAGCGGCTCTTCCCGCCCCGGGGAGGGGGGGGTTTGGCCTCCGCCGCCCTCCGCCCCCGGCTCTGGGCCTCTGCGGCCGGTCCCTGGCGCCCCGCGGGCAGCCGGGCCCCGCTCGGGCCCGCACCCCGGAAGGGCGGCAGCTCCCGGGGCCGGTTTGGCTCCGTGCGGCCGCGGAGGAGCCGGCGGGGGCTCCCCCCGGGGCCGGGGGGCCGCTCCCGGTGCCCCCCGTGCGCTGGGGCAGCGCTGCCCGGGGGAGCCCTCCGTGCCCCGGCCTTCGGTGCCACGACGGGCCCCGGGCTGGGGCCGGCACCCCGGGGCACCGTGGCTGCCCACGGCAGCCGGGACGTGAGCGAGAGCCCCGAAAGCTCTTCCCGCTTCCCCCCTCCGCTCTCTCCCGCACCGATGAGGGGCAAAGGCTGGAAAGCGGCATCTGCCCCGGGCGCGGGAGGGATCGCTGGGAGCTGCCGAGGCCTCCTCGCCGCCGAGGTCAGTGTCTGGTTACCTCCAGGCCTCTTCTCCTCCAAGCGCCGGATTCCGGCGTATTTTTGGCCGCTGTCAAACAGGGGAGGCCGGGCTGTCGCCGGGCATCCCGCCGGGGAGCCAGCATCGGTGGCCGCTGGCGAAGGCGCCGTGGCGAGGAGCCGCTGGCCGACCTCCCTCCCTCTGCGGAGGAAGCCCTCAGAGGAAGCAGGGCAGCCAACATCGGCCGCGAGCAGCCCGCGGCCGCGCCAGCCCGAGGCGTTGGGCCCCAGGGTGGTGCCGGCACCCAGGAATGTGCCCCGGGCTGCCGGCGAGCTGGTTTGGCAGCGTGTTTGGTGTTCGCCGTCCTGGCCGTGGTGGTTTTGCAGCGATGCCCGGAGAAGCGTGGGATCAACGCGTGGCAGCCCGCTCCTCTCCGGCCGGGACGTTACCTGGAGCGGGCTCCCCTGCGGTTTGCCCGCCTGTGTGCTCTGGTGTCAGTTGGGCCCCGTGCCTCAGTTTCCCCATCTACAAGGAGCAAAGCGTTCACCCCCCCCATAAGCCTGTGGGTGTTATTTGGTTGGTCTGCGGGGAGAGAAGGCGCTGGAGGTCTGATTGCTTGTGCTGGGCAAGGTGCATCGCTCCCAGTGATAAACCCTATCCCTGCCCTCCGGATTCACAGCTTGGCACTGTAGAAGCTGGGTGATCTCCCCGGCCCAGGGTGCTGCACCCCATCTCGGCTACCCACCGCGTTCTGGGGATGTTTCGGATGTCCCAGCCGTCATTCTTGCGGACACAGGCTGTTCTGCGCGCCTGGGGTGGACGTCCCCGTCCCTGGGGGTCAGCAGGCAGCGGCTGCTGCAGCCAGAGCTCCTGGTGCTGGAGACGAGTGGCTGCTCGTGGGGGTGCCGACAGCATGGGACTGCGGTCCCTGGGGACTGAGCCTTCCTCCCGTGCCTAGCAGATGTGCCGGGACCCAATCCTGCCCTCCTTCGGGGCTTTTATCAGCTCCCTGTCTCTCCCAGGAGTGGATAAACTGAAGTGCGTGGCCTCCCTCTGGGGCTGGCGGAATTGGGGTCCCTCTAGCTGGAAGGGGCTTAGGGAAGCACAGGGAGGGCAAGCAGGGTGTCCCAGCACCTGTGGAAGGTCTGGGGGCACCGGGAAGGACCGAGCTGTGGAGCTGTCACCGGCAGCACGGGTACGGAGGAGCACTTTCCCTGCATAGGGCACCTCGCTGCCTCCAGGCCTGGGGTGCCCCCACCCCATCCTCCCCGCCTCGGCCATCTGAAATGCCTCCAGTCCTCGCTCTGTGCCCGCTGCCAAGCAGCCATCAGCTGGTAACAGCTTCCAGTCTGGGCTGGCCAGGCTCCAGCGGGCCCGCGGCCAGCTCCTGTATCCAGCGTCCAGTGCTCCCGAGCTTCCCACGCCTCGGAGAGCCCCAGCTCCTCTGGCAGCCCAGGCTCCCCGGCTCAGGGCCAGTGCTCCCTCCATCCCCGTGCTGGGCTGCACTGCCGGCTGCGGAGCTGCTGGCCGTGCCCAGCCTGCGCTGGGGAGCTGAGGTGGCCACGCCAAGCAAAGTGGATCCCTTCGGAGAGGGTTTGCTCTCCGAAACAATTGCGCTTGGCCCAGTCTGACCCGCTGCGGTGGGTGGGACCCGGCGGGGAAGGGCTGGGCAAGGAGCAGGGCAGTGCTGCCAGCTGGATGTGGCCCTGGGCTCTCCATGCCGCTTGCTTTCCGGCTCCTAATGCGGAGAGGTCTGGGAGAAAGCAGGTTCCGTGTGTCCTGCAGCAGGGCTGGGTGCTCCCCATGTCCCTGGGCGATGCTCGGTGCCCGGACCTCTGTCCGCGGAAAGTGGTCGGAAAGCGGGATCAGCACAGCTGCGGAGCAGTGCGGAGCTGAGCCCGGGAAGGCATCAGGTCTGCCGAAGTTGGCCCATCTCCACTGATGGCTTGAAGGATCTCCTGCTCTCCCCGGGTTGCGCACACCCAGGGCCTGGCCGAGCTGTCTGTCACCCCGGCTCCCCCCAATGAAAGGCAGAGGGTGCCCGGGGGGGTTGGAGGCTGCGGCGGCAGCTTCCCCCTTGCCGGCTTTGGCATCACGGCAGCATCCCCGCCTGCCTCGGCAGGGTTAAATTGGATTCCCTGGCTAGGCTGAGCTGTTGCTGGAAAACACTCCCCTCCCTCCTGGGGGACCCTCGGCTGGGCTCCATGCCGGGCCTGGAGCAGCGCCAGGCTTTTGGGGTGCGAGCATGACTGGGGCTGCGCGGATGACATGATGCTTATGGCCCCGGCTTTCTTCGTCTGCAGCCAGCCCCCGCAGGGGGGGATCGGACCTTGCTCAGCTCAGCTAATGGCTCTGGCTGCGCTCCCCGGTTCATCGCCATCCTGGCGTGCCCTTCTCTCCGGGCACCGGTCCCCGGGGATGCTCGGGCACGTGGTGGGTGCGGTGCAGCCTCCTCCCGAGAGGTTTTGAACTGCTGGGGGAGTTGGGGCTGCACTGGTGTGGTGATTTCACAGGTGGCGAGCGCTTCCGGCAGCGCTGAGCAGCTGCCGAAACGCCGGCGCTCTCAAGCGTGTCCCGGCTGGGCTCTGTGCCTGGGGGAGGGCAGCCAGCCAGCCGTGGGGGGCACCCAGGGTGCTGGAGGGGACACGGGGGGCTCTGCCACGCAAGGAGGGCTTGCAGCCATGCTGATCGGCCTCTTCCCCCCTGTCCCGCAGGCTGGAGGAGGTGCCCTTGGAGGTGCTACGGCAGCGGGAGTCCAAGTGGCTGGATATGCTCAACAACTGGGACAAGTGGATGGCAAAAAAACACAAGAAGGTAAGTGATGGCCTTGTCCCCTGGGGCTGCCCCAGGGCAGCTGTGCAGGTGAGAGGGGGCAGCAGGGAGGGACAGCCGGCTGCGGCGGTGTCCCCTTGAGGCTTTGGGGCAGCCTGCCTGTCACCAGGTCCCCACAGGCAGATGCGTTGCCTTTGGATGATGCTGTTGGCTCGAATGGGCTGTTCCCTCCCCGTCATGCTTCTCGTTGCGGGAGGGAAGCTGGAGCGTGCTGGGGGGCTGAGCCTGCAGTCCCCGAGCCAGCACGCTCCTGCTCCCGTCTGCTCCCCGCCGGGTTGGAGCCTTTCTAGGGCTTCTTTGGCTGCCTGCAGGCGGCCATGGGAATTGTTCAGTCATGGAAACTTCTGGTCTGAGCATCTCGTAGACCAAAAAAAGCTCCGGGTAGGAAATGTTTGAACCTCATGTGTGTGACGCTGGTTTGCAAGCTGGGGTCCCCAGGAGACTCATGGTGGTGTATGCTGGATGGCTCCGTGGCTTGGTCCGTTGGTGCTCCCTGGCCTCCTGAGCCTGCAAACGAGGCACAGATGGGATGCAGCATGTCCCAGGTCGCTGCTGTGTGTCCGCTGGAAGCAGTGAGGCTGCTGGCACGGGCCAGCAGTGCCTGAGAGCGGCCGAAGGGCCTCCTCCTCCCCCCCACTGGCAGAGCCTCCTGGCACCGCTCCGTGCGCTGTGCTCCCGGAGCGCCCTCCCTGCTTGGTGCCTGGTGGACGACGCAGGAATCCCTCATCTGTTTCTTGGCCGCTCACACAGGATTTGGGAGAGCTTTTCAGCACATGGCAGGCGGGCGCTTTGTTCTGCAGGCGGTTTCCACTGCTCTCCGGCCGTGCTGCAGCATGGCCTCCGGGCTCGGGTGAATGCTCCAGCAGCCGTACATCTGGCAGAGGAGCTCCCTCGCGCTTGGGCTGAGCTCTTGGGGGCTCTGTGGGGCTGATGTGGTGTATAGCCTGTCCTGCAGCAAAAATCCATACCCAGAGCCTCTGAAGTCTGCTGTGGAGAGCTACTCTGTACCCGGCGCCCTGGGGCTGCTCAGGGAAGGGTGCCAGGCCTGGCCTCGGGTGCTGTTGACCGTCCCTGCGCTGGCAGGAGCCTGGCTGCTTTGGTACAGGGCCACGCAGCGTGGCTCAGGCTCTGCTGCTTCGGAGGAGCTCCCCGTGCCTCTGAAAAACCCCGGTACTTTTCTGGCTGCCTCACCGGGGTTGGCTGACAGCCCGGGCATCTCTTGGGCCAGCTCCTGCTGGGCTCGCTCACACCTGCACCGCTTCAGGATCCCAAAATGCTCCATCCTTCGCCCACCTGGCCCGGATCCCAGAAGAACCACGGCCCCGTGTCCTTCGTGGCGCTGAGCCGTGCCAGCGCCGTGTGCCGGTCCTTGCCCTTTCCAGCCAGACCGAAGGAGGGCAGACGCGTGGGCGGCTCCCACCGCTCTCCAAGCGTGGGCAGCGCTCCGTCTGCTCTTTGCTTTCAGCATCCCTCAGCCCAGACGTGCTCCCAGTCCTTGGAAGAGCACGGTGGGATCCCGGGAGCTGGATGGGGCGATGGCAGGACCCTGTACGGAGCCGAGGGGACGAGATGCTCAGCTGCTTGGCCCCGGCCGCACTGAGCCTGGCCAGCTGGAGGGGCTGCTGAACTGAAACCCAGCAAGGCGGCTTCCTTCCTGGCAGCTTAGCCAGCAGGAAGGGGAGCCAGCTTGAAAAGGGAGCTGTCAGCAGCAACGGAGCTGCCCGCGGCCGCCCTGGGCATCGCCCGCCGCGTTTCCTGCGCGCACAAAGGCCCCGCAGCGCTTGGGACCTGCCCGGGTAAACAAGCGGTGCTGCGGCGAGGGAGCAGCAAACCCTCCTGGGGACGTGGCGTTACCACCACGCTGCTTGGAAGCACAACCGCCTGCTCCTGAGTTACGCCAGCAAACAGGGAAAAGGAGCTCTGGGCAGGCAGGAGAGGCCCAGGGAGGCTTCGGGAGCTGTTGGCCGCAGCTCGCAGAGCCCTGGCACATCTCCAGCACTTGGTGTGTGCCACCCGAATGGGGAGATGAGGCGTGGAGACCGTGCTGGGGTTTTTCAGGGTTTTATGTGGAGTAACTGTGCCGAAGGCACTGGTCTTGTGGGACCTCACCTTGCTGCGTGCCCTGGCTGAGGACTGTGGGGAGAAGGTGCTGCTGCTTCCCCAGGAGCTGGAGCAGGACATGTCGGGGTCTCTGGTTTTGGTCCCTGCTGGGGTGCTGGCAGCGGCAGGGTTAAGCCAACTTGGCTCCCTGCTGCAGGGTAGATACAGGCACTGCCTCACCTGGACTTTGGTCCTGGCCAGAGCCTTGTGCCAAGGAAACTGGGGGCTGACTGTGGGCATGGAGCCAGTCCTGGGGGCCTCGGGAGCCGGCCGTGTGCAGAGCTGGGGCCAGGCCTGCCCTTGTGCCCAGGATGAGCGGGTGGGAAGGTTGAGATGCTCAGCAGGGTGCACCTCCCTGCTCTCCATGGCCCTGTGCGTGAGCAGAAGGGCTGGGCTGGGGACCGAGGAGCCCTCCCCTGCATCCCTGGTGCTTCCTGTGGGCCGTGCTGGGGTGGGGAGGGAGCCACCCACTCCCCACCTTGGGTCCAGTGTTTGCTTTTCGAGCTCCCAGCAGGATCCTGCTTTGAGGCAGAGCCAGGCTTGTTTGGAGCTGTTTGCAAGCCACAAAGCCTCAGCCGGGCTCCTGGCACCCGTCCGCAGCTCCTTCCTGCCAGTGTAGCTCTGGCTGGCACGTTAAGAGCAATGCTGGGGAGAAGGGGGTGAGCAGACCCCTCCTGAGATCGTCAGGGTCCATCATGGGACATGCGGCTGGGCACCGTGTCCCCAGGGGTGCAGGGACACAGCCCCTTGTACAGGGAGGCAGCAGGGGACCAGCTTGTGACCGCAGTGCCGGGCCTGGCTCCCATCTTGTCCCTGGGCCCTCTTTGCTCCCTGCTGCTCTGCCATTCCCTGCATGACGGCTGTGTTGCTCCCCCCACAGATCCGACTGCGGTGCCAGAAGGGGATCCCACCCTCGCTGCGGGGCCGAGCCTGGCAGTACCTCTCCGGGAGCAAGGTCAAGCTTGAGCAGAACATCGGCAAGTTTGACGTGAGTGCAGTCGGGGACCTTCCTGAACCACTGGGGAGCGGTGCTGGTGGAGGGAGGCAGTGCCGGGATGGCTCCTGCTCCCTCCAGGGCTGGGGTGTCTGTTAGGCTCCTTCCCGCTGTGTGGGGTTCAAGGGCGCTAGCCTCCCAGCCAGCGTGGGCTGACCCACAACCTGATGGGGCTCATGTTTGGGGCAGAGCCAGGTCCAGCGCTGTGGCTGCTCCGCCAGCTGCCTTGGGCTCACTGCGGGCCCCAGGTGTCGGAGTGGGGCTGGCACCGTGCCGCTGTGAGGTGTTGCTCACCCCAACCCTCTCCTCCCCAGGAACTGGATCTCCTCCCAGGGGACCCGAAGTGGCTGGATGTGATCGAGCGGGATCTCCATCGGCAGTTCCCCTTCCACGAGATGTTCGTCTCGCGTGGAGGCCACGGGTAAGTGGAGCTGCTGCATGTCCAATCCTTGGCAGCTACCGGGCTGGACCAGCACCGTGGGGTTGGCACTGTCAATCCCAGCTCACAGAGCCACACTCATCCCCTGCGGTGTCCCCTGCAGTGTCCCCTGCGGTGTCCCCTGCAGTCCTTACACCCCCCAGGCACCAGCTGAAAACAGGAGGGCTTTGCAGGAGCTCGGTGTGCGGGTCGCAGCCCTTGGTACCAGCTCTGACACCCGGTGGGGTGGGAATTGCTACAGCAGGAGGGCGGAGGGAGAAGGCAACCGGCCATGGCCTTCGTTTCACCAGGGAAATGCCTCTCCCCACATGTCTGGGAGCGTCTGCACCGCCGTGCTTGCAGCTGGGTCCCTGCCCGGCCACGGCTCACCCTGAGCCAGCATCCCTGGGAGATGGTTGGTTCCCTGTCCCACCTCTCAGATCCAGGCCTCCATGGGCAGAGATTCCTGGAGCAGAGCGTTGGTTATCATGTCCCATAGCCCTGGGTTTGTGTGGAAGAAGGGTCCCAGCCAGGGACTGACTCAGGCTCGTGGGGGAAAAGTGGTGGCAAGTGGCTGGCCTGCAGTACTGGATCACTGTGCAAGGCCATGTTTGGTCCGCGGGGGAGGCTGCTGGGCTGTGTCCGTGCCCTATCTCCACCTCTCCCTCCCCGGGGTGTCTCCGCAGGCAGCAGGACCTGTTTCGGGTGCTGAAGGCATACACGCTGTACCGCCCGGAGGAGGGCTACTGCCAGGCCCAGGCCCCCATTGCCGCCGTCCTGCTCATGCACATGCCGGCCGAGGTGCGAGTGTGCAGCCAGGAGGGGAGGGAGACCCAGCGGTGGGAGAGCTGGGACCAGCGGGAGGGTGTGGGTTGCTTTGGGGTGGTGCTGGCGGGCAGGGTGCTCGGCTCATGGCACCCATTTACCCCAAAGCTTGGCTGGGGCAGGGAGGTGCCCTTCGCCCCAGGTGTGTGTGCCTCCTCCTGCCCGCTGCCTTGGTCCCTGGGAGCAGGGTGGGGGCTGCAGGGACGTCCCCTGGGGACACCTGGGTGTTCACCCACTGTCCCTTGGCTTGCAGCAAGCATTCTGGTGCCTGGTGCAGATCTGCGAGAAGTACCTCCCCGGCTACTACAGCGAGAAGCTGGTGAGTGAAGGGCCACTGTGCCTTCAGCGGCGGCAGGGACCTGTGAAGTCTCCAGGCCAAAAGCTCCCCTAGGTCCTCATTCCGGAGAAAGAACTGAGCGTGGGGAGATGCTGGGTGCTGCCGCAGTCTCCGTGTTGTGCCATGGCCCCCCAGGAGCATCCCACAGTCAGGGGTGGGGGGCTCAGTGTAGCTTTGCTGCCGGCATCTGTGGGGCACGGCTCTGCTCCCGTAGCCAGGTCTGGAGGGTGGGCTGCTCCTCCTCTGGGGCTGGTGAGCTGGGGCCGGGCACTGGGGAGCTGATCCCAGGGCTGGGCCGGGGTTAAGGCGCTCCCTGGGGCTCTCGATGCTCTCCCTGCAGGAGGCTATTCAGCTGGATGGGCAGATCCTCTTCTCGCTGCTGCACAAGGTCTCACCTGTGGCCTACAAGCACCTGAGCAAACAGAAGATCGACCCCATCCTCTACATGACGGAGTGGTTCATGTGCGCCTTCTCCCGCACGCTGCCCTGGAGCTCCGTCCTGCGCGTCTGGGACATGTTCTTCTGTGAAGGTAGAAGCTCCCCACCATCCTCCTCTTCCTCCTGGGGTGACCGGCTGCAGCCCCTGTGGCATGTGGACGGCACTCGGGGCTGCAGCAGGAGCACTGCCATGGCTGCTTGCCTGTGCCGGGCGCATGAGACCTGTTGTAGGGCAGGTTTGGGGCAGCCACGTGCCCTGGGTGGAGACGGCTGTTTTCCTGGGGGTTAGGGGGCATGTGCATCCCAAATCCACCCTCTTGCCTGTCCTGACTGCTCGCGGGATTGGGACCTGGTGCCCTACAGCATTTGAGGGACATAGTGGCAGCGTCACCCTGTCCTGCCTGGCACTCACGGCCTCACCTCTCCCCTTGCAGGGGTGAAGATCATCTTCCGCGTGGGCCTCGTGCTGCTCAAACACACCCTGGGCTCCTCGGACAAGCTCAAGTCCTGCCAGGGCCAGTACGAGACCATGGAGAGGCTGAGGGCCCTCAGCCCCAAGATCATGCAGGAGACCTTCCTGGTGCAGGAGGTGAGGTGCTGGGAAGAGTCTGGGGGCCCAGTGCCACGCAGTTGGCCCCGCTGCTGGACTGGGCTGCCCCTGGGTGGGCAGAGCTGGCGTGGCTTGGATTTGGGGGTACCCCCCAGGGCAGAAGCAACCCGCACCCTGCGTGAGTGGCTGGGGTACCGAGCCAGCCCCGGGTGGCACTGTTGGGGGAGATGCTGATGGCACGAGTCTGTCCCCCGCAGGTCATCGAGCTGCCGGTGACGGAGCGTCAGATCGAGCGGGAGCACCTGATCCAGCTGAAGAAGTGGCGGGAGACGCACGGGGAGCTGCAGTGCAAGTCCCCCCCGCGCCTGCACGGCGCCAAGGCCATCAGCGAGGCTGAGCCCCCCACCCGCAAGGCGCTGGAGCCCGTCCCCTCCATCATCGTCCCCCCTGGGCCTGCCCCTGTGCCCAAGGCCCGCAAGAGCAAGGAGAAGAGCAGAGAAAAGGGCCTGGCCAGCCCTGCCAATGGCCCTGGGGCCGAGGGCAACGGGGCGCCCGGCTCAGCCCGGGAGCTGCTGCACCCCCAGGTCTCCCCCCACCACCAGTCCAAGGAGAGCCTGAGCTCCCGGGAGAGCGAGGACACGTACTTGTAGGGCCGGCGCGGTACTGGGTCCGCACCCCGGGCAGCCGGGCTCAGCTGGGCTGCGCACGGACCTGGGCTCAAGGACACTGATGAGGGGTGTGCAGGGACCCGTGGCGCCCGGCGCTGGGGGCTCTGGGCTGGAGGGATGGGGACGGGCTGGCCGGCGTGGCTCCCTGGGGACACCGTGGTCCCTGTGTGCAGGGATGCCCGCTCGGGGCAGGCTCGGAGCTGGGGGGCATCTGCAGGAGCTCGGCCAGGTGTGGTGACCAAAGGGGACACCTTGGGCCTGCGCTGGGTGCCCACCCCGGCAGGGTGCTGGCACCACCAGTGGTGGGAGCCCTGGCAGGGGGTGGCTGAGCCACCCGAGCTCCCTCCCTGCGGCTGAGGGGGGCTGAGCCGCCCCTCGGGCCCTTCTCCCTGTCCCAGAGCCCCTCGACCCGCTGCCCCAGGGTCCCTCCCATGGCCCCCACCCTGCCCTGCGCTGGCCGGGCAGACCCAGACTCCGAGCGCTCGCGCCTGGCGCAGGGGGACTGGGGGTACGCAAGGAGCCGGGGGGACCCCTCGCCCCCCTCCTCTTTATCTAGTTGAGGATATATCAAGCTGTAGCCCTATATGTAGTACCGAATTTACCTACTCACTGAGCCTATTTATTATTCCTCCGTGGCAGTAACCGTCGCAGGACAGGGACCGAGGTTGGGAGCTGCAGGCAGGATGTGCTGGAGGCAGCGGGATTTGATGCCAGACCACGACTGTGGGGCTAAAGCCCCCCCCACCCCGTCCCCGGGCTCCCCACAACTTGGGGGGAGCGTTCACCCTCCCAGGGCTCTCCCCACTGCTGCCGCCCACCCCAAGGCCCCGGCAGAGGTGAGACGGGGTGCCTGTGGGGTGGGCAAGCGGCCAGGTGCTCCCCGGTTGTGGGGTCCCCTCTCTCCCCCCGCCTTCCCCAAGGGCAGGGGGTGGCTTTGTAAAAATAAAGTGGGGAAAAACGGTTTTGTACAAAGGGGTAAATAAAGCAGGAGTAAAAAGGCGCAGCGCCTGTGGGTCCCACCGTGTCCTCCTGTTGCCCTCTGGTGCTGTGGGGTAAAGGGTGGCATGGCTTTAGGGGGGGCACCCGGCCCGGGCCCCGTCTCCCCTGGGTGCTCCTGTGCTGAGGAGGGTCCTGGGGAGGGAGCTGCAGCTGTCACCCCTCTGTCACTGCCCTGCCTGAGCCACCCGGGGTGGCCAAGCCCCAACCCGCCCTTGCTGTCCTGCCCTGCCCTGGGGCTGCCCCTGTTAGAAGTGTAAATGGAAGGATGCTGAGACCTGCCCCAGCTTGTGACAGCGGTGGCTGCCAGGCCCTGGGGTGTTTGGGGAGCTCCTCGGGGGGCTGCCATGGGGTCAGCTCCCTTCCCGGCACCCAGACCTGCTCCCCTCTCCCAATGTCCCAGCTCTTGTGGCCAGAGCCAAGAGCCCCCTAATTTATCCCATAGCACCCCAGAGCTCGGCTTTCCATGCACAAAATGGCACCCAGGCCCTCTCTCCCTCCCCGTGCTTCCTGCAGGCAGGAATTCTGCCCAAACCTCTGTTCCTTCCTCCAAAACTGCCTTTTCCCAGGGGATGGCCACAGACCGGAGCCTGTTCGTGGCGCTGGGTTCGCCCTCTGCCCCTGCAAACCGCTGGGCCTGAGTTTGGTAAATCCCTGCTGCCGGGCCGGCTTGTTGGGGCTTGTCCTCCCTGAGCCAGCGGGTTTGGGGCTGGGGCTGAGCATGGAGGAGCCGGGTGGGTGCTGGGGTGAGCCTGGCCGGGGTGGAGGGGGGATGGTGGGGTCAGCATTTGGGCTCCCAGTGGGTCCAGTCCCAGCCTGACAGGTACTGGTGGGAGCAGGGATGGGAGTGGGAAGGGTTGGGTCTGGGTTGGGCACCCTGGGGCTCCGGCTCAGGTCCAGTTCAGGCTCTCTGGGGCTCTGGGCTGGGGCTGCTCCGGGCACCCCGGGGCTCTGGGCTGGGGCTGCTTTGGGTCGGGTCCGGTGTGGGGACCCCGCGGCCCTGAATTGGGGCTGCTCCGGACACCCTGGGGCTGTGGGTCGGATCCAGTGCGGGGACCCTGGGGCTCTGGGCTGGGGCTGCTCCGGGTCGGGTCTGGTGCAGGCCCCCTGGGGCTCTGAATTGGGGCTGTGGCACCCCGGGGCTCCGGTGCGGGCACCCCGGCGCCCTGAATTGGGGCTGTGGCACCCCGGGGCTCCGGTGCGGGCACCCCGGGGCCCTGAATTGGGGCTGTGGCACCCCGGGGCTCCGGTGCGGGCACCCCGGCGCCCTGAATTGGGGCTGCGGCACCCCGGGGCTCCGGTGCGGGCACCCCGGCGCCCTGAATTGGGGCTGCTCCGGTGCGGGGACCCCGGGGCTGCGGGTCCCGGGGGGCGGTGCGGTCCCGGGGCGGGGCGGGCGGTTGCCCCTCCCGGGGGCGGTGCGGGGCCGGGGCCGGGGCCGGGGCGGTGTGGGGCCGCCCTTATAGCGGCGGGGGCGGCGGGGGCTGGCGCGGCGCGGCCGCCATGGACCTGCACATCCTGGAGCACCGGGTGCGGGTGCTGAGCCTGGCCCGCCGCGGGCTCTGGCTCTACACCCACCCGCTGCTCAAGCTGCTCTTCCTGCCCCAGCGCTGCAGGTACCGGCCTTCCTCCCCGTCCTCCTCCTCCTCCGGCGCCCGCTCCAGCTTCCCCCCGGGTCCCGGTCCCCGGAGGCAGCGGCGGTGCTGGGCTCGGTAGCAACGGTTTCTTCTTCAGGTGCAAGTTCTTCAGCCTGACGGAGACCCCCGAGGACTACACCATCATGCTGGACGAGGAGGGCTTCAAAGGTACCGTGTGGTGGCTTCCACGGCCACCCCGTCCCTCGCAGGGTGGGCTGGCACCGCAGACACGAGTTGTGCACGTTCTCAGCCCGGCTGAGTGCAGCGACACTCCGAGCCTCGGCTGCAGGGAGCAAGTCCCAGCTTGTAGCCAGTCTCCCTCGGTACGTGCCCATCCTCAGGGCTCCTGGCCACGGAGCTCCCATCCCCTTGGCGCCTGCGCCGGGGATGTACCAGCTTGCCCAGCTGACGTTCTCCCGGCATGGCTGCCTTTGCCCTAATAACCCCCTCCCAGGCAGAGCTGTGTCTCCACCGGCTCATGGGACCAGGCTGTGAAACCGGCGGGGATGGTCTGCGAGGAGCCCAGTGCCAGCCGAAAGCTCCGGGCATGGGGCAGGTACCTCCCGGGGTGCCCGCAGGCAGCGCTTCGGGCTCCCTGCCTGCACAAGGGGCTGCTGCTGGACCTCCTGCCATCATTCCCTTGGCCGCTTTCATCTCTTCCCCCTGCCCGGCGAGGGCTGGGGCCGGCCGGTGCTTCAGCAGAGCAGGGCTGATTCTGCACCCGCTCGGGCTGGCAGGGGTGAGCCCTGCCTGGGGGCACTGCCTGGCAGCGGGGACCAGGTTTTGGGGTGTCCTGGGGGGATTTGAGCCCTTGCAGGCCAGTCCCCCTCTCCAGGAGGTGTCATCTGGTGACGTCCCCACCGCTGGTGACCCAACGTGTGCCTGTGCATCAGTCTCACCGCTGGTCCTGCCAGGGGTACCGGCCCAACGGGCTGTGCCGGAGGGGCCGGATCCTGTCCTGGCTTCCCACGCCCAAACCTTCTTGCTGAGGCCGCAGGAACCGGCCGCAGCTTATCACCTTGGACGTGCCCCAAGGAATAAGGGTCAGCGCTCCGGCCGTGGGGCTCTCGCCGGCCGGATCCAGCTCCCACCTCCCTCCCCGGCCCTTTGCTCGGGGAAGGGGCCGCGGGGCCGGGCTCCCCCCACCAGAGCCAGAGCCGTTCCCCATGTATTGTTTTATTTCGGGGCCTGCGGACAAATATTCCTCAATCCCGAGGGGAGGGCGGGAAGTGCCGAACAATGGTCCTGCGAGCCGGCGGCCCCGCTGTGCCATGTGTACCCCCCCGGGGCTGGGGGGCTGCCAGTGTCCCCCCGCTGTGGGGCTGGGGACAGGACCCGGGGCAGAGGAGAGCTGCACCCCCCCCCTTTTCCGCTGGGGATCTGGATTAAGCCCTGGGGTGGGTGGCACGGGGACAGAGGGGTCCCCCCCGCATGCTCACGGCCTCACCCAGGGTGGTGTTGAAAAGCGATTAAGCGGCGAGCGCTGGGACGGGTCCCCGCGTCCCAGTGTGTTCCCACCCCCGGCCCCAGTGCTCGGCCCTGGGCCGGAGCCGAGGCCGTTCTGGCGCTTCCTGCGCAGGAACAGGCGCTGGAAACACCCGCCGAGGCCCTGGATCCGGCCCCGCTCCCGCCCTGCCCCAAGCCGCGGTTCGGGAGCAGGGTGCGGAGCCCGTCCCGTGATGGGGTCCCCACCGCCACTGGTGTGATGAGTTTGCCTTCTCAGCTGGGCTGGGACGCCGGGTGCCCACCGAAGGGCTGGGTGCTTGTGCGGGGCCATCTTGCATGGGTGCTGCCTCCCACCTTTGCTGGGTGGGGGGAGCGGTTTGGAGACCCCTTAGGTGCTCGCCCCACCCTGTCCCTTCCCAGCAGCGCTGTGGCGTGGGGAAGGGGGTGCCTGGATGCGTCCCGGGGCACCCCAGCAGCACCAGCCCCTCCCTGGGCAGGAGGGTGGGTGCAGTGTGGTGGAGGGGACACGAGCACAGCCCCCGTCCCCCCTCATCCCGGGGCAGGAAGGAACCGGCCAGCGCGCACCCTCCCTGCCAACAAAAGCAGCTTTTTGGGAGGCAGCCCTGGCCCCCCGCCAGCCTGGGCTCGGCCCCTCCTTGCCGGGCTGGCACGAGGTGCTGGCACCCCCGGGATGGCAGGGTGGCCCTTCCCTTGTCCCCTCCGGTGCCATGTGTACCCCCCGGGAGCATCCCTGGTGCTGGATGCTGGGCTGGGGGCTCCTGGGAGGCAGGAGATGAGCCAGGCAGCCCCAGGGCCCTGGCAGTGCTGGTTTTGGGGTACAGCACAACCCAACACCCCCTCACACCCAGCCCAGGGTGCTGGCACGGGGAGGAGAGATGTATCCTGGGCCGGGGGGGGTCGTAGCCTTGGTCCCGCTCACCCCTGCAGCTGAATTCAGACGCTGTTGCGGTGCCTGGAGCGGCTGAGCCCTGTCTGGCTCGTTCCGCTCGTGGATGGGGCTGGTTTGCACCCCCAAACCAGCATCTCCAGCCCCACGCCTGAGGCTGATCCTGTCCTGGCTCCACCAGGCCAGCTCGTCATCCGAGGGACAGTGTGACAGGCGGCGCCTGAGCCGTTTGCGAGCTCTGTGGCATGGACAGGGCGTGCGGCGTTGGGTGCCGTTCAGCTGTGCCGAGCCCCGGGGAGCCTCGTGCCTCAGTCTCCGCTTATCCTTCGCAGAGCTGCCGCCCTCCGAGTTCATGCAGGTGGCGGATTCGACGTGGCTGGTGCTCAGCGTTGTCTCCAACGGCCGGGCGCCCTCCGGCTGCCAGGCCACCGGTGTCACCAAGATCGCCAGGTCGGTCATTGTGCCGCTGGCTGAGCACCACGTCTCGGTGCTGATGCTCTCCACCTACCAGACCGACTTCATCCTGGTGAGTGCTGGGCGATGACGGGGATGGTGGTGCCTGGTCCCGCTGGGGTACTGGCTCCGGTGGAGCTGGGTGAGGACCCCATTGTCCCCGGCTGATGGTGGGGGGCTGTGGGAAGGGGTGGCGGTGCCGGCCTTGATCCTGCGCCCCTGGCCAGGTGCGGGAGCGGGACCTGCCGGTGGTGATCCACACGCTGGCAGGGGAGTTTGACATCTACAAGGAGGAGAGTGGCGAGTGCGTCCCCGTCACCTGCGACGACGTGAGCAATGGCTTCCTCAAGCCCAAGCCAGGTGAGTGACGCCAAGTCCCCTGTCCCCCAGCGCCACCCTGACCCCAGGGCCCCCCAGTCCCCGCCGGGATGCTCCGGCTCCCACCGGTGGTACCTCTGTGCCCTGAGGGATGCCGGGCTCTGGCTTTGGTGGCCACAGGGTGGCACTGCCGTACTGTCCCCAAGCTGTCCCCAGTCCTGATGGGTGGCTCTCCCCCTGCCAGCCACCAGCCCCACACTGCACCCCGTGCAGAGCCCCCAGACCCGCTTCTGCGTCCTGACCGTGGCCCCCGACACGCTGCCTGCCATCGCCACCATGCTCATCGACGTCCTCTTCTACTCCCACAGGTGGGTCCCAGGGACGGGGACGCAGCCATGGCCCCTCGCCCAGTGCCACCTGAACTGCAGTGACATGTCCCCCCCCTTTCTCCCAGTGGCTTTTCAAGCTCTGGGTGCGTTTTGCAAACTGGTTTTGTCCTCCCAAGTGTCCCAGGGGGCTGCAGCCACATGGGTGCCGTGGGTCCTGCTGCCACCATGGGATATGGGAGCCCCGAGATGACCCGGGGGACAAGCCCACATTGCAGCAAATCCCAGGGAGGGGGGACTGGAAAACAGGAGAGGATGGGTGGCAAAAGGCTGGTGGGAATGGCACTGGGGTGCAGGGATGCTCCTGGCCAGGATATCCTGTGTCCCCCAGGATGAGGTCCCTTCTGGTGGGACCGTCCTGCTCCAGAGACACCATGGTGCTTCAGGAATGCCCCGAAACCCGGTGTCACCCCTATCCTGTGTGGCCGACACCTGCTGCCCCGCAACCCGGTGGCTGTACGAGCTGCAGACCCCATGGGTAGCACCCGCTCCCTCTCCTCTCCACCCGCTGGCTCACCCCACGGCATCCCAACATGATGCTCAAAGACACTCAGTGCCACCACCAAGCCTTTCTCCTCCCAGTTTCGGGGGTCGTGACCCCTCCCTGTGGCTCTCTTCCTCCCCCTCCCCCCCCCACTCCACAGCCCCCCTAGGGAGGCTGGTGCTGGCAGCCAGGACCTCGACTCCATCACCTTCTTCGCCTTCTCCCTCATCGAGGGCTACATCTCCATCGTGATGGACGCTGAAACCCAGAAGCGGTAGGTGCCGTCTGCTGGGCTGGCTGGCTGTCCATCCCTGGGGCTGAGGACTCTGGGAGGGGGGATTTACACTCAGACCCTCCCTCTCTCAGGTTCCCCAGCGACCTGCTGCTGACCAGCTCATCGGGGGAGCTGTGGCGGATGGTGCGGATTGGCGGGCAGCCCCTGGGCTTTGGTGAGTGTGGCCGCGGTGGCCGTTTCCCCCCCTGTGCCACCACCACCCATCCTCCCTTTCCCTGGGGTGTGCTTCGGGGTGATGCTCTCCCTGCGTGTCCCCATGGCTGTGCCACCGGGGCCACCGCTCACCCCAGGGTCCCTTTGCCTCCCCAGACGAGTGCGGCATCGTGGCGCAGATTGCCGAGCCGCTGGCCGCTGCCGACATATCGGCGTATTACATCAGCACCTTCAACTTCGATCACGCCTTGGTGAGCCCCTACCCCTCCCCAGGGACCCCCCGCGGCGGGGGTGTCCCCTCGGGGCTGACGCCCGCTCTGTCCCCAACCCCGGCAGGTCCCCGAGGAGGGCATCGCCGAGGTCATCCAGCTGCTGCAGCAGCGCCAGGAGAGCGGCAGATAGCAGCCGGCTGTCCCCACGCCGGGTGGCCCAGCGCGGTGGCACGGTGGGCTCCCTCTTCCCCCCCACCCCCTATATTCATTATTTTTTAATTTTAAGGCTCCCCCTGGCGTGGGGCAGAGCCGGGTGCAGCATCGCTCCCTGCCTGCTGGGGATGTGGGGACATGGTGGCTTCGGGGACCCGGTGGCCTCGTGGCAGTGGGGCGGTGTCCTGTGGGAGGGGGGAGCAGTCCCCACCGTGGCACCTTGTGGGCAAGGCTGAAGGGCAGCACCGCCACCATCCTCTGCCCTCGGTTGTGGGGCTTGGGAGGAGAGCAGGCGTCCCCGGGGACCTGCTGGTGAGGGGGGACATGCCAGAGAGCGGTGATGTGCCACCGCCGTGCTGGGGGTGACAGCCCGGGGCTGGCATGACGTGGCCCCACGCCCTGTGTGTGTCCCCACGGGTGGTCCCCTTGGGGGGGGGAGGGCGGCCATGATGCTCTGGGGCACCCCTGGACTGGCCCCAGGAGGGGTGAAAGCATCCCCAGAGCTGGGGTTCCCCTCTGGCACCCCAAAAATCTCCAAGGCAGAGACTGGGGGGCTGTGGTTCAGCCCCAGCCCTGTGTCCCCTCCGGGGTGGCTCCATGGCCATGCCTGGGCTGCCGCGTATCGTGGGGGGACAATGGTGACCCCCCAACTCCTCCCAAGCTGTATTATTTTCATATAGTTTTTAATAGGTCAATAAAAGTCCTATTATTTTTATTTCCACGTAGCCTGTGGCTCTGGGGGGGGGTGGCCCAGAGCCAGTCCCTGGGGTGGTGGCACTGGGTGGGATGGGAGTGGCGGGGATGTGACAGGGGGACGTAGCACTCCCCGCGTCCCTGCTGTAAGGTGACCAGGACGGGGCCAGCTCACCGGCCACGTATTTTGGGTGAAAAAAGGGGTGAAGGCTACAGCCCTCAGCATGTCACCGGCCCTGGGGAAACTGAGGCACGGGCCCCACTCCCCCATTTCTGCCCTCCCCATGCTGGGCCAGCTCCCACAGTCTGGGGGAAACTAAGGCACAAAGGGACAAACTTGACCCCAGGCCCGGGGATGCCCCTGCTGCACCGTCACCATGTCCTCGTGTCCTCTTCTGTTGCCGGCAGCACGGCACCCCCTGGCAAAGTGGGGTGCATGGGGTTGGGGCTGTCCCCTTCTGGGGTGCCTGGGGGTCCTGTGACCCCCTTGGGGGCTGGGGCTGTGCGGCGGTGGCTGTGCGGGTCGGCCCCCAGCCCCTGCGTGCCCCCGGGGGCTGCACCTGGCCAACGAGTGAGAATCGGTGCGAGCGCGGTGGAAACCCCGTTGGGGTCTTTTCCCCCCAGGGCAGGCAGCTCGGCGGGGCTCCAGCTGGTGGGCGAATGCAGCTCGGCTCCCATCTTATCCCCAAAAAGCGGCCCCCGCTCTCCTGTGCACCAAGCGGGAGCGTGCCCAAGTCCCGGCCCTGCCTTTCCTGCGTCAGCTTCCACACGCTTGCACACCGTCGCGTTTCTGCAACCTCCCCGGACGCTTTCTTTCCTGTCTCGCTCTCTTGTCCAGAGTCATGAGATGCTGGTGACGCGCGCTGAAGCGATGAAGAAATTGCAGCCGGCCCATGCGGTCACCGGCGCTATTTTTGTCCCTATTGGGTATTGCACAGTCCTCCGCCACCCGCTTTCCTCCAGTGGGGTGGCCACCACGGTGGCCTCCTCCCTGCCCGGCCGGGCAATGGCCCCGCACAGGGCCCTGGGAGGTGACGGTGCCGCGTGGAGGGGCCAGGGCTACCTGTGGCTGTGGGGATCTGAGGGTGGGTGCGCTCTGCCTGCGTGGTCTTGCTCACCCGGGCAGGGTGCCCCAGGGTCCTGCCACGGCATCGCACACGCTGGAGGGCCCACGCGGTCAGGGAGGGAGGGATGGAGGCGTGGATGGATTGACAGGTGGATGGACACATTGATGTACAGATGGATGGATGGACAGATAGGTGGATGAAGAGGTGGATGGATGGATGGACAATGGATGGATGGGTGGGTGGAGGGATGGATAGACAGGTAGATGGATGTACAAGTGGACAGATGGATGAGTGGGCAGGTGGATGGATGGATGGATGGATGGATGGATGGATGGATGGATGGATGGATGGTTGGTTGGTTGGTTGGTTGGTTGGTTGGTTGGTTCATTGTGTGGATAGATGGATGGACAGGCAGGTGAATGGAAAGGTGGAGGGGTGGATGGTGGATGGACAGATGTCTGGCTAGACAGACAGACAGGTGGACAAACTGCTTCAGTCAAGCAGGTGTGGAGAGAGAAGGACGTTCTCCTGGCTCCTCCACCCCTCCAGGGCTGCCCTGGGCACAGCCCTGCCCGCCCCAGCCCCACTGGACCCAGCCCAGTCACCACCTCTGCCGGGGGACGCCCCGAGGAGGAGGAGGAGGTAGCTGGTGGAGGAAGCAGGGCTGCCCTGCTCCTGCAGCAGGGAGTCCTGCAAGTTGCAAGGGGAGGGGAAATTTTGGAAAAAGGAAACGTTTCTTCTTCTGGAAGTGAGTCACAGCTGCACTCTTCTGCCCCGGAGGAGAGGTTATTTCTGGGTTGTCCCTCTGCACCGCCACCGAACCCTGTGAACATGCAAATTCAGTGCGGGGTGGCTCCATCTGCTCGCGCCGGCAGCTTTTGATGGTCACCAAAATCAACCAGATTGCAACGCATCTCAAAAAGCTGATAAAATATATTCATTTTTACGGGGTGGAAAAATCCCCCGTCGGTGCCAGGCTCCTGCCAGGCTCCATCTGCTGGGACAGGGGAGCTGAGAGGTGCAAGGGGGTTTGCACGGGGTACCACCGGCAGCACCAAGGCCGTGCCGGGCCCCGTGGCAATGCCAGCCGGGACCGTGGAAGCCGGGCTTCCCCACGGCAGCATTGCATAAGCCTGACGCAGCAGTGAGGGCAGCGCTGCCTGCACTGCTGCCCGCGCCGGCTTCCGCTGCCCTCAGTCCCCGTGCCCTTGGGCAACACCCAGGGCCCTGCGCAGGTCCCGGCGTGGCCACGGGTGGTTGCTTTTCCTCCCCAGAGGCACCCATGGGTGTTGCTGGGCAGAGGGGCTGAGCCATGCCGCCCCATGTCCCAGCACCTGAAGTTGTCACCCAGAGGGTTGGGTGGGTGTGAGCAGACGGACGGATGGACAGAGCATCCTCTGGAGCATCACCCAGTGCTGCGGCTGGGTGCAGTCCCCAGCCATGCTGGGATGCTCCGTGCTTCCTGGGCTTCCACCTCCCTCTTTCCCAGGCCGGATTTTTGGCTCCCACAGCTGGACTCGGGATGCAAAGCCCCTGTGATGGGACATGGGTGTCCCCACATGGCCGATGTTCCCATCACTGGGTGCCAGCCCTGCTACTGTTTCTGCCTTCTTTTGCATTTGGGTTTTGGGGCAGCTGAGGCCATTTTGGGTTCAACCAGCCCGTTGGGCACTGAGCGGTGACTCAAAGCAGCCCTTTCCCAAGAAGCTGGGTCATGGGGGTCCAGTGGCGCTGGCACGGCCGGATCCAGGACGAGCAGTGGGACTGCGGGCTCTGGGCTGGACTCACCGGGACTCCCTCGAGGAACTGAATCGAAGAACAACCCCATCGGCCAGCCGGCATCATTTCCTCCCGCCGGGGCGGCTCACCCCGCTCATTGGCCCCTGGGGCACGGCTTCACTTCTCTCTGGCTTTCCGTTGGGTCCGGGTGCCTCCTTCGGAGGTGGGGGCGAATGGGTGCACTTTAAAAGGCGAGCTTCCCCATCGCCGAGCAGTAAGGAAGTCGCTTGCGCGCCCGGCAGCCCCGCGCCGAAACACCCTGCCCCGGCCATGCGGTGCGACAGGCGGCCCCTGGGCGTGCTGGCAGGTAGGTGTCTGCCGGCGTCCCGCAACTACCCTCTCGCTCGCGCGCCGGCTGTGCCGAGCTGGCTGGGAGACACGGGGAGGGAGCGCAGTGGTGGGGCCCGTGTGGGGTTGAGTTGATGTGCCGCAGCAGAGGGTGCCACCGAGGCTGTCCCTCCCTGTGCCGTGGCGGTGTCACCTCCCAAGGGCGCCGGCGGGGGACAGGGACACTCCCCCACCGCGTGGCACGTGGAGCACCAGGGATGGGCACCCCATGGGGGCTCTCTTCGTCCTTAAGGGAGAACAGATGCTGGGAGGGGGCAGGCGGGAGGGGACACGCTTTGGGGTCAGTTTAAGGACTGATGGCAGAGGGTCAGGGGTCAGCTTGCTGGCACGGATCCTGCACCCCTCCAAGCCCTTCAACCACCCCCCCCAGTGCAGCAGGGCCAGGTGCTGCGTGCTGGTCCAGCACCGCATCCGAAGTCACCACCGGCACGCTGCTGTGGGTGATAGTGGGCCCGGGACAGCGTCCAGCCAGAGCCAAGGAGCCGGATCCGGGAGTGTCACCACTGTCCCCTTCCTTGCGGCCTGCGCTGACAGGGGGAGCTGCTGGGGCAACCACCGGGGCTGGGCTGTGCTCCCTAGCTGCTCAATGGCATGTTCATCCTCCTCCTCCTCCTCCTCCCCACCGGGTGCCCAGCAGGCTCTTGGCACAGGGGCTGGCTTGTCCCTGCGGCAGGACTGGGGACTTCAGCGCAGGGGGATGCATATGCCTGGCACATGCCGTTCTCATCTCCAGGCCTGACGCCAGGGTGATGGGTGCACGGGGCTGAGCTCTTCCCACAACAGCCATCACTGTGGCACAGGGGCCAGTGGGCTTGAGCCTTTCCAGCATGGGGAGGGAGCTGCCTCCCCGCACCCAGTGATGCCTCAATGTCCCCCAACTCCCTCCTCTTCCTCCCCAGCTGTCACCAAAGGGCTCTTCATCCTCTGGGCAGTGCCAGGCCAGGGGGGGCGGCCCCCGCACCCCCCCACCCTGCAGCAGATCCAGGCGCTGGTGAGGCACATGGCTGAGGACGCGCAGGAGCTTTTCGCCTTCTACGTGAGTCCCCTTCCCCGGGGCGAGGGGTCGCTCCTGTCCCCTCTGTGGGGGGACACGGGGCTGGCAGGGGTGTCCCTGTGCTGCTCCCGTCCCACATCCCTGACCTTCCTTTCCCCCCCATGCCTGGGCAGGAGGAGGACCAGCGCCTGACCATCAACCACCTCTGCCGCACCAACCGCCCGCCCGAGTGGCTGCGGGGACCGGTGATGGGGCCCGGGGGGCTGCAGGGGCTGCGGGGCACCATGGTCCGCATGGCCCAGGCACTGCAGGACATCACCCGGCACCAACGCGACCTCAACCCCCCCGGCGCCGAAATCCTTCGCCGCTTGGCCAGCACCCACCTGAAGGTGCGAGGGCTCCTCAGCAACCTGGATGGGCTCTTCCCGGCCCCCAGCCTCCCCCCCGGCCGCCGGCCCCCGCCTGGTCCCACGGCACCCACCAAGATCTTCCGGCAGAAGCTGGAGGGGTGCCGGATCCTCTGGAGCTATGCCCGCTTCATGGCCAAGCTCAGCACCCAGCTGGAGGCCAGGAGCCGCCGAGCGCGCCGGGAGAAGCGGCGACCGCACCGGGGCTCACGGCTGCCCGTGCGCTCCTAGCGTAACCCCGCCATCACCATCTCCATCGCCATCCTGTCCCCATCCCTGGGACAGAGACTCTCCGGCTGGCTGGGATGCACCGCAGAGACCCTCTAAGCTTGCACAGCTGAGGACGCAAGCACACTCGAAGCAGCGCCCGTCACTTCAGCTTGCCATGGGGACCGAGGTGCCCTCGTGTCACCGCTCGGCTGCAGGACAGCCCCACTGCGCTCCTGGCAGCTCCCCCACATCCCACCCCACGTTTCGGCAGCCCCAGTGCCGC
This sequence comes from Platalea leucorodia, assembly GCF_965183815.1. NCBI lineage: Eukaryota > Metazoa > Chordata > Aves > Pelecaniformes > Threskiornithidae > Platalea > Platalea leucorodia. The sequence continues at coordinate 12,846,889 of NC_138834.1, forward strand.
AGGGAGACGCTTGCTCGGACACGTTCGGGTGTCTCCCGGTGCCCAGCGCTGCGGGATGGAGCCGTCCCTCGTTGCTGAGCCCTGCCGGATTTTCCAGTGATTCAATGGGTCCGGTGACCCAGCCTGACTAAGAGCCGCTCACCCAGCACCCGCCGTGTTGCCAGCAGGGTGCGGCCCCGGCCCACGGAGAGCGCTGCCGGCACCGGCGAGTGCCACTGGCGTTGTCATCCCCTGCCTGCCCGTCCCTGCCTGCCCTGTGCTGGGTTTGCTGATCCCATGGGGAGAGCATCTGGGAGCGGAATCCTGTGAGCTCGGTGCCCGCATGAGCTCGGTGTCCCAGCACACTCAATGTCCCTGAGTGCTTGGTGTCCCTACAAGCTCAGTGTCCCCACAAGCTCAATGTCCCTGTGCTCATCCCTGTCCTCATCCCTGCACGCTCAGTGTCCCCAAGCCCTCAGCATCCCTGTGCTCGTCCCTGTGCTCTCAGTGTCCCCATGTTCTCAGTGTCCCCATGCTCTGTGTCCCTGTGCTCTCAGCATCCCTGTGTCCTCAGGGACCCCACGCTCTTTCCTCTGTGCTCAGCGTCCCTGTAACCTCAGTGTCCCCGCGTCCCTGAGCCCCTCGGGCCGTGCCACCACAGCCCTGCCCGTGCCGATGGGGGCTCGGCTCCAGCCACCGCACTGTGACGGTGGGTGGCGGCACCCACCCCCTCCCCACTAATTTATACATTAATATTTGTGTGGTTATCGTATTTATTGAATCTTGAGGTTAATTTAATACGTCCCTGCAGTGGGAAGAAATATTTAAGGACATGTTTTTAATATATAAATATCTATTTTTATGGTAACTTTTTTTGTATTATGTTAAACTATGAATGTAACAAGGTTTTATTTATGAATATCAATATTTTTTGGTACTGTAAGAAGGGTGGCGCCCACTGTGGGCTCGTGGCACCCCCGTATTTTTGTATAACGGCAGAAAGAAATAAAGTGTCGACCTCGGCCCGCGGGCCGCTGAGCGGCCGTGTCCCTGTGTCCAGGTGTCTGTGGGCAGAGAGGGGCTGTGTTCCGGCGGCCAGGCTGTGCCCGTTGTCCTCTCCAGGGCACGTGGCACGGCGTGGGATGGCAGCGTGGGGTGGGATGGGACATGGCCTGGTGTGGCATGGCATGGGATGTGGCACATGGCATGTGGCGCATGGCACACGATGGGACGTGGCACACGGCACAGCACAGGACGTAGCGCGGCACATGGCACGGCACAGTGTGGCACACGGCACGGTGCGGCACATGGCATGTGACGTGGCATCCCATGGTATGGCCTGGCACAGCCAGGCATGTGCCATGCCACGGCGTGGCACAACACCGCATGGCACCATGTGCCACCTATCACACAACCCTGTGTGGCAAGCAACCTGGCACAGCCATCGGCATGGGCCAGGCCATCGCTGCAGCCAAACCAGAGCACCACGTCCATGCCGCCTGGCCGGGGCCACTGCAGGGACCAGGCCACCCCGCTGCCACCGGTCCCGCTGAGTCAAAAATCCTAAGACCCAGTCATGTGGCACCGCGGAGTCACTCGTTCCCCGCCGTGTGCCGGTGCCTGCTGGGCTGCCCGGCACTGCCGCCGGCACCGCCGCCTGAGTCAGTCGTGGGGAGCATCGCCGCCGGGACGGCCACTGCCGCGCTGGCACCCGCTGCCATTTGGGGACATCTGGGGTGGGGACGATGTCACCATGAAGCAGCCCGGGCCGGCTTGCCGTGCCGTGAGTGACTGTGACCGTGCCACTGCCCGCCGGCTGCCGTCCCCTGCCAAGCCACCCGCCCGGCTCCAAAGAGGAGGCAGCTTGCATGGGCTGCGGAGGGGAGGGCACAGGTATGTGACCCCCCGGGACTGGCATGGAGGGGTGGGGGGACCCCCAAACAGTGTCACCGGAGTGACACTGGCAGCCCCCATGTCCCTGGTGTCCCCGCGGGGCCAGGCTCCCTCCTTGCAGGGCCACCCAGGGGGACCCCACTGCCCACCCCATGCTCCCACCCCTGGGAAAAGCCACCCCACGGTGGGGACGTCCCTTGGCCACGGTTCCCAAGGGCGCTGCTCACCCTACCACGGCCACGGGATCCTCCTGCCTGGCTGGGATGGAAAGCAGCAGGGTGACACTCGTGGGGGACACTGGTGGGGTGACACCGGTGGGGCACAGGGACTGGGGGGAGGCAGCCGCGGGCAGGGACATCGTGAGTCAAAGGTGAATTTGGTCCCTGCTGTTATTCAGCCCCAGGCTTCCCCGGGGCAGGGGCATGGGGGCACCAGCCTCCCGCCTCCCGCTTCCCCAGCACCCCCCGGCACGGTCGCCCTGGCAGCCCCAGCCCCAAACCCGCGGGCCCCCCCGGGGGCTGCGGTGACGGCGGACACCTGGGTGTCCCCCTGCATGGGGACAGCGTGTGACGAGGACCCCGAGGGCACCCAGAGGGGACTGTGGGATGGGGATGGGGCGGAGGGGGCAATTATGGGATGGGGCAGTGCTGGGATGGGGATGGGGGGACAATTATGGGATAAGGGGGACAATTATGGGATGGGGATGGGGCAGAAGGGGACAGCTCTGGGATGCGCAGAGGGCAGGTCTGGGACGGGGCAATTCGGGGACAGAGATGGGGCGGGGGGGGCAGGTCTGGGACGGAGATGGGGCAGTTCTGGGTGGGGATGGGGGGTTATTATGGGATGGGGAGTGGCTCGTTCTGGGCTGGGGCAGCAGGGGGCAGCATGGGGACGGGGATGGGCGGGGGGGCCCGGGCTGGGGCGGGGGGGCAGAGCAGCGGCAAGGCAGCGGTGGCCTTGGGACGCTCTGGGCTTGTCCCCGTGTCCCAGGCTGGCAGCGGGGACGGCAGCGACAGCAGGGACAGCAGGGACATCAGGCAGCAGTGTTCGGCCAGGCAGGGCCGCTGCCTCCTGCCCAACCTGCCCCCCCCAGCTTCGTTCCTGGGGTCCCCAAACCAGGGACACCGCGGTGGCACCCCACCAGCTCCCAGCCCTGCAACCCCTGCAACGGGGAGGGCTGGCACCCCCCGCCCAGCCCCTCACGGTCCCGCCTTGGGACCCCCCACCCACGTCACCCTCTCGCCACGCTCCTGCGTCCCACCTTTCCCGCTGCCCGTCCCCACGGGCACCCACGCAGGAGCCGTGCGGGGACGCTCCCGCTGCCCAAGCACCTGGGAAAGGGGATTTCTTTTTTTTCCTGGGCATCATTGGGAAATCTCTCCCATCCAGCCTGCCCGGAACAGGGATTCAGGTTTTCCTGCTGGAGCATCCTTCCCTGCAGAGGGGACACCCCCCCCCCCCCCCCCTTTCTATTCCCCCCTAGAAAATCCATTATAAATGAAACCCCAAACCCCTGCCCAGCTCCAGGACACCAGCCTGGCCCCGGGCTGAGTCGCTGCTGGGAAATTCAGGGAAAGGGCAGAAAACCCACAGCAATCCCTGCACGCAACCCTCCTGCAAGGATGTTCCCTAGTGCTGTTAATTAAGAAGCACCAATTCCTCAGCTAATTAAGTGCCATCAGGCCGTCAGATAGCCACCGATATGTGATGCGCTGCTTACTGCACCCCAATAAAACCAGGTGTGGGGCTGCAGGGGGTGAGACGGGGCTCGTTCTCCCCAGCTTTGGCCACCCTATCCCTCCCCAGACCCAACCCCACTCGCTGCCTGGTGTCCCAGTAAGGCCAAACTGGGCTGAACTGGGCTTTGGCTGCCAGGGTATCACTGCCAGTGGCTGCGCTCAGGAACCAGGCTGGTCACCAGGGTCACCCATGGGGAAACTGAGGCAGGCAGTGGCTACATGACCAATCCCCCCAGTACAGGGGGGGTCCTCGTGTCTGCCCTCGACGTGCCACCCCCTGCCACGGGGGACGGCCGGGGTCGTGGCAGCTCTTGCATCACCGTTCCTCGACTGTCACCCCAGCGGGTTCACGCTGCCAGCACACCAGGGCACAAACTTGCTAAACCTGCTTAAAAGTTTCAGCTCAGCCGTGCCCCCAGAGAGGAAAAAAATATATACAAGAAAAACAAAAATCCCTGTAACCTGTTTTTCACCCAAATCGGGGAGAAAAGAGCCCCACAGCATCCCAGTCGCATGGCCCCCCACGAGGGGTTGATCCCACACCGATTTTAGCACCTTGCCAACCAGCCCAGCACCCTCCTGCCTGCACCCTGCCTGCGCCGGGCAGGGGGACAGCCCCGCCGATGGAAGGGTTAACCCTGGGGGGCCGGTCCAGCCTCTCCCCGCTGGGTGGGTTTGTCCTTTTTCCCAGAGAAAACCCACCCTTTACTTTTAATATTTTTGCTCAAAGGGACGAGCCGCTGGCGGGGCAGGGGGACGCTGATGCCACCGCCTCCATCCCACCATGACCAGGGGTCCCGCACCCCTCGGGGCACCCCGCCACTGCCTCCCTGCAACTTTTATCCTCCCAACCCCCCACCAAAAAAAAACCCAGATCATATTTTTTTCTCCCCTTATTTTATTGACTGCTCCGGCAGCCAGCGGGGAAGCCCTGACCCAGGGAGGGGGGAGCCGGGGGTGAAAGTGCTTGCAGCTCCATGAGTCACGACACGGCGCTCGCCATCACGCCTCGACGCCACCGCTGGCACCCACCGCCCCCCGCGACGCCCCCAAACCCCACGTGCCGCCGCTCGCCTCCCTGGGGGGGAGGCTTTAATTCATATCCCCCCCCGCCTTCCCACCCACTTCCCCAGCACCACTCGGACCCCGTGCGTGAAAAAACACAAAACCGACAATCCCAGTGACATCAACTTTATCAGAAGTTTATTTCTAAGAATCATTCAGGATTTCCAAAGCCCTCGACTTCCTGATTTCCAGTTTCAATAGAAGTAACGATAGTGGTGCTGCTCCCCCCCGCGTCCCCCCCTCCTCCCCTTTCTTACAACACAGGCTGGCTGCCGGACCGGTATATAAACCCCGAGAAGTCCCCCAGTATGAACATGAATTTCTGAAAACTTCCTCTGCCAACATCAATCTCTATTAAGTTGCTCCCGGGACGCGGCTCACAATGAAGTTCGTGCCGGCAGGTAAAAAAAAAAAAAAATCAACTTTGGGGAAATTATTTCCCCTTCTCCCCCCTTTTTTCCTCCCCCTCCTTTTCCTGGTGATGCTTGGGCACAGGCGGGTCCTGGTTCGCCACCGGAGCCAGAGCGAGGGCTCCCGCGGTGCCGCGTTCCCCCCGGGTTGAGCATCTCTGGGAATTGGCAGCGGGGAGCAAAGCGCGGCGCTGGCGCGGTGCAGCCAACATCTGGACACTTATATAACTGGAAATGCTTCCAAAAAAAAAAAAGCAAGGGGGGAGATCTTTTTTTTTTTTTTTTTTTTGGCTTTTTTGGCTTTTTAAAATTCCCCCCCCCCCCTTGCTTTTCCTCCTTCTGGGTCTCTTGATGCCGCGAGCCACTGCTGCGTCGGGAGCACTGGAGGGATGGGGAGGCTGCCAAGTGCAGGGGGGGGTTGGAGGGAGCAGCCACCACCCCAGCGGCAGTGCTGCGGGTCCCATGGGGCAGCACCCACCCGGAATCCCCCACCCACCCAGCCCCTGGCACACGTGGGTGCTGAGCCTTGCTCTGCCCAGCTGTGAAATGGGCAGAAGGCAGCAGCCAAGGGGGGACGCAGTGAGAGGCGCTTGTGGGGGGTCAGGGCATCTGCGTCCCATGGAAGCACCCAGGGCCCCGGGGGCACGGGGAGGAAGGGTCCCCCCATCCTGCGCTTGAGGGGAGCGGCAGTGGGTCAGGGACCGCAACACGCCCAGGTAAGTTCTTTCCCACCTGGGCAGAGTAAATAAAGCAAGGCTTGGATTACCCGGCACCGGTGGCACGTCGGAGGCGCTGACAAGTGCGGGCAGCTTCGGTGCTCGTCACGGCCTGGGGACTTCGCCTGGCAGCACCCCTGCGGCATTGCACGGGGCCCCCACCCTGCCGGGGCGCTGCCGGCAGCAGCCAGGTCAGCCAGCAGCAGGGACCCCCCCCGGGGTACCCTGCCTCGAGGATGCAGAGCGCAGTGGCAGGGCTCCAGAGGTCTTTTGGCCTCCCCGAGCAGGGATGCTGCTTTGGGGGGTCCCCAAGGATGGGGGTCAGAGCACCCTGCTCTCACCCTGCCGGCAGTAGGGGGACGCTGGGGCAACCCAGCTGCCGGCAGCTCAAGGGTCCCCTTGTTCCGCGTCCAGGGATTTCCTGGCCGGTGTCTCCAGCAGCTGCAGTGTCTCTCCCTGGGGCTCCTCGGCACTGCGCCCACTTCGCAGACAGGGAAACTGAGGCAGGCAGCAGGGCTGGAGGCAGGAGGGAGCGGGGGGATGCCGAAGGCAGGTTTCCTTGCGGGCGCCCCCGCTGAGTCAGCCGGGGCCGGGGTGGGGCCTCGCTCCCGCAGCGCCCGGCCGAGGATAACGGAGGGGAAAGCGCTTTGCATATTTGATTAAACCCAACAGGTCGTCACCGGGCCAGTTGCGAAATGTGGGAATGCCGCGGGGCACCCCGCCGGGAAGGGAGGCGGGGGAGCGCCTGCCGGCGGGCAGGTGAGGGGGACGGGAGCGGGACGGGAGCCTCGGCACGGCCAGGATGGCAAAGTGGGGGGTCTGGGGGCTGCCAGCAGAGCCAGACCCTCGCCCAAGTGGGATGGGTCCCCGCTCTGGCTGGATGCCCTCCCCTTGGGTGCCATGGGCTGGGGGCTGCACCGTGACCCACCCAGACCATCAGTGGTGGCACGGTCTCCACGGACCACCACTGGCTTGGTCCCCACTGTGACACCCACCTCTCTCCCCACACAGGCGTCGTGCCTTTCGTGGCCCTGCTCCTGCTGCAGCGGCGGCCGGTGGCTGGCCGAGCACTGCTGGTGACTGGCTCCAGCTGCCCCGGTCACGGCTTGTGCCGCTCCAACGTCCAGGAGCAGACCCGCAGGCAGGTCGCGCTGCTCAATGCCACCGCCCAGGATCTCTTCAGCCTCTACGTAAGTGGCACTCGGGGATGGCCAGTCCCCGCGGGGACCCCCAGGGCAGTTTGCATGTGCATGAAGGGAGAGGGGTGGGGACGGCTGCAGAAGGTGGCCGGGGAGGGGGGGACAGGGGACACGGGGGTGACACTCGCCTCTCCTCCCAGCTGAAGTGCCAGGGAGAGCCATTCAGCAGTGAGACCGACAAGCTCTGCAACCCCAGCGGTGTCTTCTTCCCTGCTTTCCGTGTCAACCGGACGAGTGAGAGGAAGGAGGTCATGGTGGCCATGTACAAGCTCTTCGCCTTTCTCAACGCCTCGCTGGGGAACATCACGCGTGACCAGGAGGAGCTCAACCCCACGGCCAAGGAGCTCCTCGACCGGCTCCACAACACCACCAAGACCACCCGGGGCCTAATCTCCAACCTCACCTGCCTCCTTTGCAAGAACTACAATGTCTTCCAGGTGGACGTCAGCTACGGGGAGAGCTCCAAGGGCAAGAGCGCCTTCAAGAAGAAGCAGCAGGGCTGCCAGGTGCTCAGGAAGTACGTGCAGGTCATCGCCCAGGCGGCCCGCGTCCTCCTACCTCATCTCAGCCCCTCGTGAGCACCCGCCCCGGCTCCTCTGCCCCGCCATCCAGCCGCGCCGTCCCCCCGCCGCCGAGCGAGACCCCGAGCACCGCTGCCTCCTGACCTCCCACTTTCCTATTTATTACCCCGGGCCCTGCGCTGGCCCCACCCACCCTCTGGTAATTTATTTGCCCCTTGCAAAGGTGAACGTTGCAGCCCGGTGTGTCCCGGGCGGAGCAGAGTCGGGGCCGGCATCCAGCGGGATGAGGCAGCACATCCCCGAGGTGATGCCGGGGCGCGAGCTGGTCGGGATGCTCCTCGGCCGTCCCTGTCCTCCCCGGGGGTGTGGGGAGCTGCGGGTGCTGCGAGGGGCCGGACTCTGTCCTCCATGGCCCGTCTCCTCCATCATGGAGAGCAACCCGATGGACGTCCTCGAGCATCATCCGAAAGCCTCCACTTCCCCAGGAAAAAGGACTGGGATGAAGGACACCGGGATGCTGTGGCTGGCAGGGACATGGGGACACGCTCCCCCTGCATGTTTTGGGGCTGGGTTCCCTGACAAGGAGCCGAACTGAGAGGACTGGGGTGGCTGCAGCGGCTGGGGCTGGGTCCCACCGTCTTGGATGAGGCCACCCACTGGAGACGGAGCCGGCGGCTGCCCCACTGGGCAGCATCGTCCCCCCTGCATGGGCATGGCATAGAGAGCCCATTCCTCCCCTTCAGAAAAGTGCTTTTCCCATCAGAAGGGCTCTGAATGTACTAGTGGCCAAGGGCTGGGCTTCTCATGGCCGAATGCGGCACCAGCGCGGCGACGCGGGGATGCAGGGACGTGGGGACGCGGGAACAGGCCCCAGGCCGGTGGCAGGAGGCGCTGGCTCGCTCCTGGCACCAGAGCGGGCTGCGAGGGTTATTTATTGCCTCGGTGGAAAGCCCAGCATGCACCAAGTGCTCTGACCTGACTTTTAATAATGTTATTAATAATAATAATTAATAATAATTAATAATAAGATTTGTGGTAATATATATCTAGAATTCTATTTAAATATTTATATTTTTATACTTGTTTTCCCCCTTTTTTTAAATAAACCAACAGAAATGGACTGTATTTGGCTCCTCTTTGCTGGGTTCCCTTTGCGCTCGCCCTCAAACACCTCTGCTTCTCCCCCAAAACACTCTCGGGGCTGCCCCAAAGACCCCCAAGCATCGCTGTGGGCTGGGGGTCACCATCCCCTGTCCCCTTGCTCCTTCTTCCCTCCCCATCTCCTCGGGGATGGCTGATTGCGAAGGCATTTTCCCCGGGGGATGCTTAAATCGACACTTTCCTGGTGCTCAACAGCACCGGGAGGGTGCAGGGACCATCGCGGTGCAGGGAGCATCGTGGGGTGGGGACCATCATGGTGTGGGGAGCATCGCGGTGTGGGGACCATCACAGTGTGGGGAGCATCACAGTGTGGGGAGCATCATGGTGTGAGGAGCACCATGGTGTGGGGAGCATCGCGGTGCGGGGAGCATCGCGGCGCGGGGAGCATTGTGGGATGGGGAGCATCGTGGTGCAGGGAGCATCACGGTGCAGGGAGCCACGCTCAGGCAATGCTGGCGGTGCTTGGGGGTACGGGGAAAACGCCGAAGCCGGCTGGGAAGAGGCAGAGGGAGGCGAGCGAGTGTGTGCGGGGGGAGCCAGATAAAATCGCAGCCGCTTCCCAGGCAGCCCTGGGAGAGGCTCAGCAAAGCTTCGCCAGGGCCAAGACCACCTAAGGCTCCACCAGGGCCCCGGTCCTCTGCGAACGTCTCGCATGGGGCCGTATCGGTTAACAAGAGGCTGATTATACAGGAGACGTTGGAGCAGGATGATGAAATTTTCCTCCTCCTCCTCCGGAGCCCTCGGGCCTCCGGCCAAACCTCCCAGGCATGAGACAGCAAGCGGATGAGCTAAGATCCTGTGTGATCATCTCTCGTGTCTCGGAGGAGCCCTGACCAAAAAAATCATCGCAAAAATTCAAAAGTCCCCCCAAAACCCCTTTTTCTCTGCCCTGCTGGGTCGTGCTGCCCTGTTGTGTCCCCTGGCTCCTATGGGAGGTTTCACAGCAGCCTCCTGCCGCCGGCAGCCTTGTGCTGCCCCAGCGGCAACCGCAGGGGGAGCGGTGCCCAGCTGTCCCTTCGTGGGGGTGAATGAGCCCCAAAACGGCGCCGGCTTCCCTGCCCCACAGCAGAGGCACCCGGGGACATCCCTGGATGCCACAGTTGATCCCCTGGGCATGGTGTGGCTTTCTTCCATCATCCCATCCTGCCACCAGGAAAGGTACCCTGGGTGTCCCCTGTGCCACTGCCCTGCAGGGTGCCCAGGATCACAGCCCATTTGTGGGGCCCATTTGCTGCCTGCACCATCAGACAAGATGTCCTCAAACCAATACAAACCCCTCCAAAACACAGGGATGAGGCAGGGCACGGCGGCAGCCTCAGAGGGGAGCGCACCATCTGTTTGGGATGGGCATCATGCAACAGGGCCAGGTCCTGCAGCACACGCTGTACCATGACGGCTGCCAGAGTCACTGCGACCCGCGGCTGGGGACACCCGGGTGTCCCCATGGCTATCGCTACCGTGTATGGCTAACATCTCACATGCTGGAAGTCCAGGGCTGGACATCCAGGCTGAAACCATCTGCGTGTAAATATCCACACCTTCTCCCCGTTGGGGACGTGGCAGGTGCCCAGGGGTGCCATCGACCCATCCCCAGGGACTCGAGGGGTGGCAGCGGGGCTGGAGGGTCAGGTCGGGCTCTGCAGGGCTGGGAGCTGGGCTGGGGACAAGGTCCTGCGCAGCGAGCGCAGCAGCGAGGAGCTGTGCACATCTGGATTTCTCACGCTTGCGTTCAACGTCCCTCCTCAACCAGATGGCAAAAATAAATAAATAGAATAAATCAGAGCCTCCTGACATAAATTGGGAACTCACACCCGGGCTCTGCGTTTCATGAGTCTCCCTGGAAGACAGTCAAACGCAGGCGAGGACAATGGGTTCACTTCTCCCTGGTGTCAGGTCATTCCCAGTTAAGGCTCATTAGTGGCGGGCGGGGGATTAACTCTTCCTTCCCTGGAAACGCGGCTCCCGCTGAAGCATGGACAAGACTCTAAAATTCCAAAAACCCCATCCTTTGCCCTGCCCTGGGGTTTCAGGGTTGGGGCTGGAGGCGGCCCCCGGCTTGTGCCATCGCCCCAGCTCCTGGGAGCCAGGACGCGTCGCCCCACGCTCAGCGGACATCCCAAACTCGGGGGAGATGGAAAGGGCTTTCAATGACCTCAGCCAGCAGCCGATCCCACCCAGCCGGCGCTCAGGGGAAGCGGGCCAGCCCCGAGAGCCGCACCGCAAGCACTGGGGGGGAACCGGCGCTGCAGCTTCCCCGGCGGGACCAGCAGGACCCCGTTAGTGGTTCCCCTCCGGCCCTAGGATCGGAGAAACTATTTTGGCTGGGGCGAGAGCCAAGGGGGGGCTCCGGGGAGCCGTTTGTTGTAATGGGAGCGATGCCTGCGCCCCGATAACGGAGCGGCCTGACCATCGGCGTGCGGCCCCGAGCGGCGGGTCAGCGCTGCCTTCGGGGAGCACGGTACGTGAGGAGCTGCTCCTGCCCGCAGTGAAGTCAGTGCCGCTGCCTGGGTGTGACTAACTGACCTCAGACCTTGGCCCCGCGGCGCGGATCATGTGCTAACTGACTCCGTGTGCAACCCGGCCGGACGGGTCCGCGCCGCTGCCTCGGGGCCACCGGCCAGACCGGACTTGCCATCCACAGGCTGCAGGTGCGGTGCTGGGGCACCGTCAGCTCCGCATCCCCCGCGGAGTGGGCAGCGGGTGCCCTGCGCTGCATCCCCAGGGCTTGAGCCGCACGAGCATCCCAACCGGGGCTGACCCCGCAGGCAAAGCCGGGGATGGCACTTGGGTCATTCCCTGAAAGATCCCGGTTGGAGCATCCCACCTGCCCCTGTGTCCACCCGGGCTGGGGTCAGACCCACTGGTGCCTGTAGCAGAGCCCCTTCCCCAGCTGGAAGGTCATCCCAAGGCTCAATATTTGGGAGACGCATTAGGACGGTAAGGATCTCCCTGGCAGGCCCCTGACCCCAAGCCAGGTCCCAGTGGGTCCCCGAGGAGGGGAACATTGTGTCTAAAGGGCCGGCCAGTGGCTCTTTCTCACCGTCTTGGGCTGGCCGCCAGGCTGAGCACGGAAAGAAGAGCTGAGCCCATCTGAAACGCATTCGTCCCCGGGCACTGTTGCTGCAATAGCAGATGCTCCTGCGGGTCCCCAACCACATCACAGCTCGGCAGCGCGGGAACTGCACGTTCGCATGGGAAGAAACAGCCCTTGCCCCGAACGGCTCAAACTCCTAATTGGAGACCAACCGTAACAAATAAACAAGACAATGGGCTGGAGGCGAGATGAACGCAACCTCTGTCGCAGGACTCAGCTCTGAGAATCGCCTCTGTGCCTGGCGGGGGATTTGGCATGGGCCAGCGAGAGCCAGGGGGAGGGCGGGGGCCGGATCCGAACCCCCCGGCGGAGCCACTCGCTGTGTGACACCACTGGAGTTCGGGGCTGGCTCAGGAGCTGGATGACACATCCCCAGTGGTCCCCCGAGACCCTTGTCGGCAGCTTTGCTAAGCAAGTGTTTAGTCTCGCAGCGAGAGAGCTTGGAGCGGGGTCAAATCCAGCCCCGGTGGAGCTGCTGGAGAGGCCTCTCCTTGCCGCATCCCAATTTGGGGCTGGCTGAGGAACCCAGGCCTTAGGGGACTCTTCTCCATCACCCTCCGTTGAGGACAGGACATGCTGCCTTGTCTTTCACCGGGAGTGATGCACGGGGAACCGGACCCGGGTATCTGATGGCGGGGGTTATCTCAGCACAGCTATCGCCCTCACACAGAAGACGGGGAAATTTCCGCAGCCCTGGGTGCTCTCGCCGCTGATGGAGGAGCCTCGATAAAGCACTCGGCACCCCAGCCAGACTCTGATGAGGCACACAGTGTGCAGAGCACCCAGCCAGTGGGGTCGGAAAGGGAGCGAACACCCCGGCTCTTCCGTCCCTGCTCTGCTCAGGGTCTCATGCAACACTGAGTCTCTCTTGCAGACCAGGAGCCCAAAATGTGGCAGGACCTTGGGGGCTGAAGCTATTTGAGGTGCATCTGCTTAACAAAGGCATTTCAGATGGCCTGAACCTATGTAGTCCCTGGCCAGGGAGGGGAAAAATGAGGGCTCAAGGGGAAGGGATGGCACTTGGCAGAGGGCTGGCAGGGGTGAATGGATGGGAACCAAGCCCCGAGCAGGCTCCCAGAGGAGCGGGCATCACCGGGAGAGACCCACCAGGACGGTGGACATGGTGGGGAAGGACCAGCCCCAGGACTGAGCAGGAGCCGCGGTGACTCCCTGTGGTCCCCGGAGCCAGGGCGGCATGGCATGGCTGAGCGGGCACACGCCGCTGACGACCCCCGCATCCCTCCCGCTGCCACGGCTTGCAGTCCCCAGCCCCAGAGAGCAAAGGGGGTTGTGCCGTCTTTGGCTGCACATCAGCATGGCTCTGTGGGAAGATGAGCCCCTGATGTCATTTTTCCCACCAAGACAGAGAAAAAGTCAGAAAATTAGCAAAGGTGGTGGAGATTCCCAGAGAAAGAGAGAAAATGGAAAGCAGAGGTTTCTTTCGATGTTAAAGGGAGATGGCAAGGAGAACAGCCATGCCTGAGACCGAATCTGTCCATCTCTGAAGTGTCCACCTGCTCTTTGCTCTCCCCAAGCTCTCCGACCCCAGGGAGCGGCAGCACCTCCAGCCCAGCAGCACTGCGGGGAGAGAGGGAGACGCTCCCAGCTAAAACTGGGGGATGCCCAACCCTGCTCACCGCCTCCACCGCAGGGCACCAACCCCAGCAGGACCGCGCCGCTGGGGACCCCCAGCCCGTGGCAGCAGCAGGGCAGCGATTCATCCCTGACGGGTGCCCTGCCATCCCCGTTGGCTGCACCTCCCTCACCCAGGCGCTGAGCTCGCCGCAAGGATGCCAAGCATCTCCCCTGGCTTTAGCTGCATCTGGGATGCTTTTTAGGGCCAGAACAGTTGACGTGTGTCATGGTTTAACCCCAGCCAGCGACTAAGCACCACGCAGCCGCTCGCTCACTCCCCACCAGCAGGATGGGGGAGAGAATCAGAAGGGTAAAAGGGAGAAAACTCGTGGGTTGAGATAAGAACAGCTTAATAATTGAAGTAAAATAAATTAGAACAGTTAAATAGGCAAAGCAAAAACCGTGCACGCAAACAAAGCAAAGCAAGGAATTCATTCACTACTTCCCATCGGCAGGCAGGTGTTCAGCCACCTCCAGGAAAGCAGGGCTCCATCACGCGTAACGGTGACTTGGGAAGACAACGCCATCATACCCAATGTCCCTCCCTTCCTTCTTCTTCCCCCAGCTTATATACTGAGCATGACGTCCTATGGTATGGAATAGCCCTTGGGCCAGTCTGGGTTCAGCCCCCCCCCCCCGGCTGTGCCCCCTCCCAGCTTCTTGTGCCCCCGGCAGAGCAGGGGAAGCTGAAAAGTCCCTGACCGGTGTGAGCGCCACTTGGCACCTATTTAGCAACAGCTTAGCACTACTTAGCAAGAACCAAAGCATCAGTGTATCATCGACATTGTTCTCATCCTAAACCCAAAACACAGCCCCATACCGGCTACCAAGATGAAAATCAACTCTATCCCAGCTGAAACCAGGACAACGTGTTTATTTATTGGAACAAAATGAAGTGCATTGACAGTGCTACCTAGCACAGGTCACGCTCTCCTCTCCCCAGCGACGGGTTCTTTGAGTCTCATTTCCTAAGAAAACAAGGTGTGCGTGCAATCCCGCCGGGTGAGTGTGTGCGGGATTTGACTAAGGGCCCCAGGCTCCAGAGACAGGAGGTTCCTACACGTCTTGTGAAGACAAGAGCCAGAGAGGAACAAGCCCCAAATGAGCCCCCACGGCGGCGGGGAAGCGGCAGTGTGAACCCAGCCTTTACAAGCCACCGGAGACTCTCCTCCTCCGCAGCTGGGGCGCCGCGAGGCACGAACCTGCCGGGAATGACGCACCCGACTCCTTCGTCTGCTCCTAGAAAGATTCCTGCTTACTCTTTTCCCAGCCTGGCATTTCCCACACAGGCTCTATGCATGGGAGGCAGGGAGGGCAGCGCCGGGTGGGTGAAGTCCGTCTCCTCCTGGCATCCGTGGTGAGATGCCCGCCGGGCTTTGGGATGGGTCTTTCCATGAGGAAGCTGCGGTCACCCCACCTCGGCGCTGCCAAATTCTGCTGCCAAACACCCCACCTCGGTGCTGCTGTACGTCAGCCTCATGCAGGGCTCATCACCCCGGCACCACCGGTCCCCAGGGCACCGGGAGCCGCAGCCCCTCGAGGACCACGTTTACCACCCCCTGCGGACAAAGTGAAAGTCTCTCTCTTTTTCTAACCCTGCTGCAATTAATATTAATGCTTTCTTCACCTCTTCCAGCACACCTGGGTAGAGGGGACCAGCCGGGCTCCTGGTGCCGGCGGGGAGAGCAGCACAGCCCCGACCCCGGCTGCATCCTCGCGCGCATCCTCGCGCGCATCCTCGCATGCTCGCCTCACGGCCAAGCCCGGGAGGAAACAAGCCCCAGCTGTGCCTCTTCGCAGCTACCGTGATCGGGCTCTTCCCCCAAAAGGTCTCGGATGAGCAGTGGGAGGGATCTGCCCCATCACCCCAGAGCCAGGGCAGAACAAGCTGCACTTCACGGCTCAGAGGTGCAAAGTGCGACAGGCTCCTCGCTCCCCACCCCGAGCCGGCGGCATCGCCGTCCCGCCATGCCCCGACCTGTTAAAAGCAAAAAGATAGCGCAGGTCCTGTCCCGGGTCCCTGGGGCTGGTTTCACGCAGGGGTCTGTTTATGTCTCCGCGTGTCCGCCCGCATCTGTGTTTATGTGTGTGTTTCCGTACGTGTGCGTGTGGCTCCGTGTGTGTGGCGGGGTTTCTGGGTGTGTATGGGTGTCTTTTCGCATCGGGCTTTCAGCTAACCTCTTAGAAAATGAAAACAAGCCTGGAAGCCTGGCAGCTGTTCCCCGAGCCCGGCTCCAGCGCCGCTTCCAGACAGACAGTAACCGCAGGGCTGATGACCGAGCACACACGCTTCCCTTCAGGCCTTCTTAATTGCGCCGTCAGATATTCTGAAACAAAGGAAATTAAAGACTACACTGATAGCAATAAATATGTCACGGGAGCAACAGGAGGCAGTTGGCTCCCCGGGCGTCTGGGAACCGTCCTCTCCCGGCAGTGGCGGTGGGAGAAGGGGCTCGCGGAGCCGCCGGAGCCGCGGGCATGGGACCAGGCTTGGCTGGGATTCGGCCGAAAGTTGGGTGGGCATTTGGCAGCGCCGCTGACCCTGGGAGAGGCCTGGGAGGGCTCCAGCACAGATGCGGGCCAGCGATGGCCACGTTGGATTTCTCATGGAAACTTCTGTAGGAACTTGCCAGGTCCCAGGATTTTTTTTCCCCTTGCCTTTGCCCAGATTTTCTCTAACCAGTTTCCCTGATTTCCTCCAGCTGCCTGCATGTGAGCGCTGCGCAGCAAATGCCCGGAGCGAGCCGGGAGCAGGGCTGCCGCTGTTGTCCCAGCGGGCACATGGCCGGTGGCATCCAGCTGGAGGTAACTGCTGGCTGCAGGTTCGGCCACCAGCGAAGCCGGGGGGCCAGCAAGGTGTCGGCACAGGTTTAGGGTCTGAGCTGGATGGGGACCACTGAAACGGTGCTGGAGGATGGGAGAGCGGTGGGAAGCAGGGCTGGTGCAGGCAGGTTTCAAAGCAGGGATGAGTGGAATCGGGCAGTGACCGCGGCAGCAGCCGGCAGGGCATGGGAACCCAGCCGCCAGCTCACGGGATGATTTGAACGCTTCAAGAAAGCCCTGACCCAGCCGGCACAGCAAACACAGCCTGCCAGAAAGGATGGAAAAGCCCAGCGCTTGCTTAGCCTGGAAAAGGTGGGGTGGGAGCTGCAGGGGCTGCGGCAGAGCAGGGCAGAGCGATCTGCTATCCGTCAGTGGAGGGTGGGACAAGAAACCCTGGGCTTCAACCACAGCGAGAGATGTTTAGGGGAGTTTTTCCTACGGCCAGGCTGGGGATGTGCTGGGTTTGCTGCCTGTTGAAGATCCCCAAGAAGAGTCAGGAGGGGGATGCAGCCACTCGCCACAGCAGCTCCAAGCATCGGTCCCCAATTCCACGGACTTTCTCCCAACCTCAACCTCCCGGCCGGGATGTGCAACCAGTTTGGTTGAGAGCAGACGGAGGCAAGAGCCACTCGGAGACGTCCAGGGCAAGGGGTTGAATTCAGGCAGCAGAATGGGTTTGCTGGTCTAAATCCCTTCTGGAGCCGGAAGGTTTTTTTGGCTTCCTTACAGCGGTGTCCAGCCTATTGTGGGAAAGCACTAAGCATCGGTCACCGCTTCGCCTCTGCTAAAGGCAGTGTCACAAGGCTCGCAGAGAGGGCCTGGGGAACCAAGTAATTTTTGGCTGAAAAAACATCTTTTCATAACCACAGAGGAGGAGGGAGCCAGCTGGGCAGAAAATGCAGGCAGGGCAGTTCCCTAGAAATATCCAAACTCCTCCAAAAAATAACCTGAGGTAATAACTCTCCCCACCCAGCCCTCCCCAGGCCCCACGCGCACCCAGCCAGCTCGCTGGATTCATCCCACTTTCATCTCCAAAATCCCCTCGCTCTCCCGACCCTGCTGTTCACCCCTTTTGGGGCAACTTCTGCAAAGTTCCTTCGGGGCTGGTCCAAACGGCAGCGAGGCAGCCAGGGTGCCCCTGCAGCACCCAAAGCCTTTTTGCTGATGGGCACATTGCTGCGGCAGCGTCGGAGGGCAAAGGCGCTGCAGCTTCCCTTCCCGGGAGCTGGAGGGGAAGGAAATGCGGCCACCCGGGGCTGGCGGTGGCCCGCGCCGCTGCGGAGCGGCTCGATGTGCCGGCAGCCACTTCCGCTGCTCCGAATTGCAAAGGCGCTTCCTCGGGGCACCACGGGCAGCTGGCAGGGAGGGACGGGCCGCCACGCACAAGCAGGCGGTGGATGCACCATCCCAGCCCGAAATGCCGGCCAGCGATGACCTACCAGAGCCCCAACGCACGCCGGGACATGTGGATGCCAGATGCAAGTGCAGCACTGTGGGATCGGCCCACAGCCCTCAATGCATTGTGCCGGGAGACATCCAGACCTGCTCACAAGCTCGTGCTGGCACAGTTAACTTCCAGGCCCCGAGCCTGGTCTAGAGCCCAGGATTTTGGTCTAAGCACGAAGCACATCAACGTTGAGCAAGCAGCAACCCTGAGGAGCAGGGCAGGAGGGAGGCCCCATGTGAAACCCCGCCATTCCCTGGAGCTCGGGCATCTCAGCCCTGAACTGCAGGGGACTCCTGGGGGAAAAGAGCGGAGGAGGCTGTTTGGTGCTGCCCACCCTCGACACAGGGACACAGCCGAGCGCCCGGGTCCATGAGGGTGGCAGCGTGCCGCACCGGGAGGAGGATGGGAAGAGCGAGGTGGCTTCTCCTCTTTGACTCTAGATGGGAGAGCACCAGGAAGCAGTTGGGCGAGGGGAAATCTGAGGTCCTCCTCCCTCTTTGCGAAGCTGTTTGTTTGTGCATTTATGTCCCTGGGTAAAACGTCTAGCCCGACAGCCCAAGGGCGCAGAGCCACCTCGCTCCCGACATACCAGGGAAGCCACTCCACCACCGCCTGCCGCAGGGCTGGACCCGCTCTGCACCATCAATGGAGCGGGCTGCGGCCCCGCGGTCCCACACAGCCTGGTGATTTCCATATTCCCCTTCTTCTTCCCCAGGTGAGTCTCCGAGAAGGAACTTCCCACCAAGAACAGACTTGCCTTGCTCCCAGCAAAGGGGAATCTGCACCCTCGCTTTCCTTAAGAATTTGCTCTTACTCAGAAGGCATCAAGGCTTCTTTGTAACCTCCTGCCTACCAGAGGGGCAGCTGTTGTGGCTGCTCCCTCTTCCTCCTGGCCCACGCAGATGGGTTTAGTTCCTTGCAAAGAGCTGCCTGTTCATGCATTTCCTCAGCAAAGGTATGTTCCTCGGCTGCAGGAACGGCAGCGAAAGAGCAGATGGGCCCCCAAGAATGAATGACGTTTTTCCCTCCTTCCTCGGCTTACGTAGGTCAGCGCGGCACTCGCCGCGTCCTGGAAGCAGAAGGCTGGACCCGGGGGAACTTTATCACCCTCCTTTGCCCGCCATCTTCCTCAGAAAATGCCGGTACTCAAGGCTCAAAAAGCCGTTCCTCCAAGTGCGGCGCGGCTCCCGAAGCGCCTCATGGGAGTGTCCTCCCACAAATTCCCCGTGAGTCAGTTTTTTTCAGCAGAAAACCAAGTTTCTAAGGAATGGGAAATAAGTCACCAAAAGCACCTGAAGACCACCCAAAGCTCAGACCCCTGAGCGACTCCCATACGTTTTCACTCCCTTTTTGCTCTGCTGCCATATGCCAAACCATCTTCTTGCCCACCTCTCCCCAGCCTCGCATCCACCCCGATGAGCCTGTCCAAGGCAGGCTGTGCTCGCGCGGGGCTGGGCAGGCACAGCGTGGCCCATACACACCTCCCGGGAATGCCGTATACACTACGGGATTTATGGGGATCAACTCTAATCTCCGGGATCACCAAACCCAAAGAAAGTGACTCTTTGTTTCTCAAAAGGCTGCAGAAATACCGAAGTCAGCAAAATTCTCGTCCTTGCTGCACCAGTAAGTGATGGCTAAACCTTATTTTAGATCAAAGGAAGACAGGAATGGCTGGATCAGACCTAAAGCCCATCCAGCCAGTCTGCCTCTGGCAGTAACTCACACCAGATGCTCCAGAGGAAGGTGGAAAGCCTCCTCGCTGCATAGATGCAAAATAATCTGCCCGTGTATGACTTCTCATCATCCCATACAAGGGCACGGGAGCAAGTCCACTTTGCTAGTCCAAAAGACCAGCCTGACGTGGATGGGTATTCACACCAGCTCATTCAAAGACCAACGTTAGCGGGGAAATGTCCCTCTACAGATAACGGAGAAAGAGAGATGAAAGGCTTCCTTTGGAGTGATTCAGAAGGAGAGTCCATCTCTGCTCTGATTCATCCTGGGGAAGAGCTGATCTCTCTTCATTGACCAAATACGGAGTTGAGGGCCGTTGGCCTTCAGCTAGATCCCTCAGACACCTCAAATTAGGGTGAATACACCATCAGAAAGCTTCAGTGAAACATGCCTCTACAGGGCATGTTAGATGCCTCCCTCTTAGATGCCTCCCTCAAACGTAAAATGTCACCAGAACACACAACTAAGGTGCAAACCACAGGCGAAAGTGAGACGGCATCCAGCAAAGAGCTGAATTCAGCAAAAACTTTGTTTCCCAAAGCCCTGCTTCACGAGACTCTCTAGTAATATTCCAGATTGACAAAGGAAATTCTTAACAGAAGTCTACGCAATATCAGAAACTCCAGATAAGCATCTGATGACAGCACCATGAAGAACAGGCATCTCTGCCACATCACTCCTGGCACAGTTGTGTGACCTCAGGAGAGTCACTTCCAGTTTAAATTTAAGCTTCTCCCTCTTTACAGCGGGAATAAAGATGTTCGGCCTCCTTTGCAAAGAACTTTGTGATCTTTGGATGAAATAAGTACTGATGGATTAATGGAATTACTGTCGGAAAGCGGAGGAAATACCAATTGCAAGACACTGAAAAATCCAAGTCTGCCCACGGGCAGCGTTTCCTGCCACGGTGATGCACGCAGGGCTGACTACGACACAAGCAAAGCCCTCGTGACGTAATAACAAGTAGCTCTCGGCACGCTACCATGAGATCACAGCAAGTCTGAACAACAGCCACAACGCTTCAGTCCAACACGGTTTCCTCAGCTGGAGAAACCCAAGCGGCAAGGCGCTCGTGGAGTGACTTCAAAGGCATCCTGACACCAGCAAACCCACCCTTCGCGGTTCCACCGGCGCGGCCGGTCACGTTGCAGGTTTGTGGAGTTTCACACACTGTGCTCCAGGAGCAATTATCAAAGCACTTGAGTCATGAGAAGCCTCATTGACCGTTACTGAGTACTTCCTTT
This sequence comes from Platalea leucorodia, assembly GCF_965183815.1. Lineage (NCBI taxonomy): Eukaryota > Metazoa > Chordata > Aves > Pelecaniformes > Threskiornithidae > Platalea > Platalea leucorodia. Next base: position 12,867,552 of record NC_138834.1, read on the forward strand.
GTCCAACGTGGAAGGATGCCCAGGCAGAAATATCTGACTTTCACATCTAACTCTCTTTCCTAACAGAGCTTCTTACACAGCAAGCTCTGTTGCTGGGCTATAGGGAATTTTTGTCCCAGGCTTCTTGACGTGATCCTTTTCAGACAGAAAACCCTGACTCATGAAGCCATGACGTTGAATATACTGCTGTGTAAGGCCTGATACAATTAGATACTTGGCACCGGCTAACTCTTAATACAGCCAAGGAGAATATATGCATTTTTGAGAACTGAATATTTTTATTTTCTACTTTTAAGCGAAGGGCAGAGGAGGGAAGCCTTAGCAATGCGTTAGTAACGAGGGTCACCCAAATACAGTCAATGTCTCCCACTGGATAGTTAAATAAGCGAAATGGAAAAATAATGTTTTTCCCTTTTCCTTTGCAATCAGTGGCCAAATATGCTGATTCTCTTCCGGAATGAGCAGCTGCCAATTTCAGAGAAGAAAATCTCTTATAGCCAAGTAGCTCAGCTCTTACATGCTCTCAAACAGCCTGGGAAAAGGAAAGCCGGCCAGCCAATCGGCTAAATAATATCTGAAAATAAGTAGGTAATGGCCCTCCAAAACACCACCGACATGGCAAATTTACTTGCAAACTGACGTCTCTTTTAAAGCAGAAAATTGACACATCCGTGTCAAACCCTTGCTCGTCCTTGGACCTCCTTCGCAGAAACATTGTGAGTTGACTGTGGATCCGATTTCCAAGTCACCTGAAGCTTTTAAGCACACAAAGCTTCCCCACACTTTACACAGGCAGCAAGCAACTTCGGATAAGCCCGTCTGGCCTTATCCAAAACGTATAGAGATGCCGAGAGCGTCTGGGGTTTTTTTTTGGATATTCCTGCCCCAAAGCCTCAGGTTAAGCTCTCTTTGCAGCACTTTGAAAAATAGAAAGTAAAGGCTGTCAGGCAACTGGCCCAATTCTTTTTTTACCTCAGTGGAATTCCACTGCATTGGCAGGGAAACCAGGTAACAGCCAAACAACCGCAAGCCAAAGGAAATATTTGGTTGTGTACAGGCAGCTAGGCTTTGTCTAGATGTCGTGCTTACCAATATCTTCCACGCGTCTGAAGTCTGCACTGATTCAGAACCTCTTTACCATGGAATAACCCCAAGATTGTTTCAGGGGAGTTTTGCCTTGTGCTGTGCTAGAGTCTCCTGCTCCTCTTGAAGTTGGTCTACATGGAGGTCGGTGCCAAAACCAGAGGTCCTTGCCCCCTGCCCCACAGCCCCTAAGCTTGTTTTCACCATCCCCCTTGCACCACCATCAGCACAAGGGTGAGCCAGATCAGGCAAAGCTTCTGTCTGAAAAGCAACCCAACAAATAGGTAGCCGACCTAAGCTTTTAGGAGAATCCACAGGGAATGTGGCAGTCGTAAGCTACCTGTGCTGTCCGTTCCCAGCTCTCTGCTTAGGGGACACAGCTAGGAATCACCAAAGCTGATTCCTGATCTTATGGCCTAGTAGGAACAATAAATGGCAAGTAATTGCCTCCAATGAACAAGATCCAGTCTTCAATAAGTGGGGGGGAAAGATGCTGAGACTGGAGAGCTGTAGCAGAGAACAGCTGGAGATGTGTGAGCAGAGCTCAGCTAAGGGCTCAGATGCCAGCAGAGAGAAAAAAAAATAACCTTTCTTTGTGCGTAAGCAGAGCGCCTTCACTCTGGAAATACCGGTCATTGATGAAACTGCATTCCGTTATGCTGTTATATTAGTGCTGTGGAAGCACCTAGAAACATCTGACAAGATCAAAGCCCTGTAACGGCATCTCCTGCAAGGGCTCATGAGATGTGGTTCCTGCCCCCAAAGGCCAGCACTCTCTATGGTGGGGGGGAGAGTGGAAAGGAGGGATTCCTTCAGCAAACCACTGAATGCCCCCACTGGGCCACGCAGAGAGGTCTCCTGCATCCCAGTGCTGTGCCTCACCCACCGGGACATGCAGTTTCAATTTGCTGGTTAGACTGAACTTTGAAGAAAAAGTATTCAGGGACAAAAAGCAACTGTCCTCCTGGCAAGTCCCTGACCCGCGGCTGCATCTCTACCACCTGCTCGGGCTGACATTCACGGTTCTGAGGCTGGCAAAGGCTTGGGTAGATTCTAGCCAACTCAAAATGCCACTTTGTTTTCTAGAGACACCATTTTCCTGTGTTTAAGACAGTCTTACCCTCTGTTACTGAAAAAAGGTCTGTGTGTGATTCAAGGTCAATTTACTGCACAAAGGACTTGGTTTCCTGTTATCAAGCCTAGACTTTCATCAGAATAAACATCCCCTCACTGCACGTCCTGTAAAGAAATACAAGTAATACGAACAAAATATATCATGACATGCTTGTAAAAGAAACCTGTACCTTATATTTGCCTACCACATCCCCCTTCTCCCACTGGTAAGTGCTTTCTCCAAGTCCTCCAGGGCAGGTCTTAGGTGCTTTCTTGTAAATAGCAGCAACAGGCCTTGAGCCTTCCTGAACTATGCTTAAGGGTCTGTCTTCTCCATAACAAAGATCCCCTCCTTAAAAAGGTGTTAAATGCAGAGCTAAATCCATTAGCTAATCAGACAAGAAAACATCAAGATGTTTGTACAGGGAATCGTTAGCCCTTCCAAAACAAACCATGCGAAGTAAATGGGGACAGCTGTATTATTTCTGTTACCATCTGACCTGATCGCTGTGTTGAATCCACTGATATTTTACAGCTAGAGTATCTTAATTCCTACTTTTCTAGCACATAAATGACAAACTCCACAGCAAGGTATTTCGGAGACGTCACAAGGCGTCCGATCGATTCTGCATTAGAACAGTAGGTCATTGATGCTCCGGGAAATGCCATACAGGCATATCTGGCACACGGATACCCAGGGCGGTGTTTCCTATGGAAAACTCCTGTGAGGCTTTGGAATCTCAGCCTCTGTTTAAAGGAAAGATATACGTGCCAACCTGACTTAAATTAGCCTTGGAAACTGCTTATGGAAAATGTGCCAGCTCAGATGCAAATCCCTCTTACTTACCTCGTGATGACAACAAAAGCCTGATGAAATTTTACTCATCCATTAACAAAAAAGACTTTGCCCAGCGACACACGTGGGTGGGATTCCAGTCGGGTGACATTATGCTTTTGGCACGAGGATCTTGGCCCCCAAGAATGGCAACCCTGTGGCATGACAAATGCAGGCGCTCCACCACAGCAGGCCACAACCACATACTTTACCTGCTGACTCAAGAGGAAGAATGCAGAACCTACAAAAATTAAAGTTCCAGCCCAAATCCCGAGATGGTAATCTCCTGGAACAGTTCTTCAGGTAAAGATTTATGATTAGAATTATACTCGTGAAAATACTAGCTGATTTCTAATCACATTTATAGCAAGGTATACCCAAGGTATTTCACCGGTACCACTCCAGAAACCCACTGGAGTTACAAAATGATCGCTTAGCTCCTTTGGACAGTGTTACACTATGATTTTTGTATTACCACCACGGATAGAGGCCTCTCCACACTCCACTGAAATCAGTGGCAAAACTATTAACTCCCCAGTTTTAAGTAAGTGTGAAAGAATCTTCATTTCTCCTACTCCCGCATCATGTTTCATTTCTTCTCTCTGCTCTCCTTCCAAAACTGAAAGCAGCAGCAATCAGATCAGATGATTTCCTAGATCGCACGCGGCAGTGGAAATCCCAAAAGAAGCCTCGGTTTTCAGGTGAAAAACGAATGTTAACACCTGTCCATAAGATTACTGTGCAGCACCAGGAGCTGGGGTTATTTTCTTGTCGAGGACAGTGTATTTAAGGATGTGGTTGAGACAATGCATTTTCCGTTTGACTTCAGTTTGACTTTCAGTTTGAAACAGAGATACTACTCTTCTTGCTAAACACTATCCCAGAAACAAGGAACGATTTTTAGAAGCACCGCTAACCTGCTTGTGGCTCGGCAGGTTAAGGATATCCACATTACATCTATTAAAAAGCCTGTGGTCACGATAAACAAGAAAGGGTTCCCCTTCTTCAGTGATTTTCTGAAAAACCCTGTGAAGCATTCACTTTCCCCTTACAGAATGTTCCCAATATTCTGGTTTTTAAAGTGGCTTGTAATCTTAATTGCTGTTTGTATCTTTGGGAGATCAAAGGGAGGATGTCTGTGATTCTTTGTATTACTCACTGTTACATTAGCACAAAGATCACATATTCATTTATTTTGGTTTAAGAGGTAACAGTCTCCTTTCACTGCACGCACATAATTACTGTAAGCATTCAGGGACTTGCCAAATGATGCATGGGGGGAGGAGGAGAATCTTTGAAGAAAATTGTTCAAACGTAATTTAGTTCATTAATTGGCAAGGGACCGTTACTAACGAATTGCTTCTGTTTTATGTCAGTTGTGAATCAGGTTGATGATGTGTAACACACATTAAGTCAGTTAATGAGTATTAACTAGAAATGCGACTGAAACACAAGAAAAAGGTTTTTTTACCTTTAGCTAGCCAAGCAGAATTGCTAATAAATAAAAGGATACGTGTAAGTGGCTTATACGATTCCAATCTGCAGTGGAAAGACTTTTCTTAGAATCTGATGGTAACCACAAGTTTGTGGGAAAGAAAAATCAGACGCTTACTGTGGCAGTTCATCACAAGTTACTTTATTTCTAACCAAGCCTGAAATGAAAATGACTAAAAGTCATTACCGTAAAATAGCTGATTAGAAGCCAATGTGAACTGAGACAGTGAGTCTCTGGCCATGGCTACAAGACCAAGGCATCGTGCAGTCAACTAAGCTGTGGATTTACTTCGTGGTGCCTGTGTGCACACTCTGACTATGTGGTAACAGAAGACAGCTTACTTCACTTTCTTTGTGGGACAAGACACTTACTTTGCATCTTCCAGTGTGCACCAAGCAAGGTGGCCTGCCCCTAAGCCTCGTGGTGTCGTGCGCATAGAGGAAGGACTAACGTGTTTGAGTAGCCATAATCACAGAGACGTTTGACTTTCTCCTGCACACACAACACGAGGAGGCTTTGGGTGCAGGCAGGAGTCAGTGGGCTGAAGGAATATGGAAGCCACGCAGTCCAGCAGTGCCAGGGCAGGGCTGTCAGGTCAAGGCAGGTACTGAGCTGTAGCTGTTTTGTGAAGAACGCAGGCCTCCCGTGGATGTGCAGGCACGAGAGCAAATATCATTACAAAATCTGGGCAGAAGGAAGATTTCTGGTTTGCTCTGGCATGTGAACAAACTGGCTTGTTAGGCCACAGGTGCAAAAATGAGAACACAGGACTGAAAGCGAGGATAAAATGGAGAACTCTCATGTTCTACAAGTTTTGTGAAATAGGCATCAAGCCATGAAACCCGCCAGACACTGCTGCAGGCTCAGGGACAGTCAGTGGTCTGTCTGCCTTGGGCCGAGTAAGGGCAGCTGTGGTATTAGCATTAGGATTGCAATGCATTACTCAGCTACCTGGAGAAGGAGGTCGACTGAACATCTAGGGGCGCTCAGCTTCAGCGTCATCTCTACCCAGTCAGCCACTTCTAGGCTGGCTTTCAACTCTTTCAGATGGCCAACCAGCGTAAAAGCACAAGAGAAACACATCAATCCCCACCTTTATTCAGTCAAGGAAAAATCACTGTTTCAGCAGTGATGTCTGGAGCCAACCTCAAGCACTGCCAGAGCAGAAGACAGCACCATATTAATGGCGATAGGGAACCCGCTGTGTCAAGCGACAGCACTGGTGGCCGAGGTCCTTCACTCACTCAGATGCCTTAGACACTCTGGGTCAGACACTTGTCAAATGATCCTCACCGCTTTCTACAGAGCTGTATGACATACACCACGAAAGAAACACCTTACATCCAAAACCACTGCTGCTCTTCAAGTCCTGCCCTGAAATATCTTCGCTGCATATCTGAAATGTCAGGGATGCTGCTACACCACTGGGTGTACGTTACTCTGTTGTACTCTAGTGCTTTTATTTCCCCATCACCGTAAGATATGAACACTTCAAGCGATCAACATTACCTTGGGAAGAGAGTGCACTACATTCTCTTCTTCACTGTTTCATATTTCAGTATCTCTTTTGCGATGTGTATTAAGTAATGCAAAAGCTGTTCCCTGAACATCTTTTTTAAAATGTCTAAGACCAACTAAGACCATTTTGCTCCTCCCACTCCAGTAACAGCCATAAGGTCTTGACAGAGTGCCTGCCAGGCAATCTACATGAAACAAAGCACAGCACCTTTGCTCCAAGGGACATCATAGAATTTTTTTCCTTTGTTGCTGTTGTTCTCCTTACCTGTATTTGCAACAAGTTAGGTTTTAAATGTGGTGTATTTCAACACAATTTATATCGCACAGCTGTCTAAACCCCTTGGCACATGGTGGGTTGCTGTTTTAGAAATAAGCTGATAATATAGTCATAGCAACACTACTTGCAGAGTCAGAAAAAAAACATCCAGCACCAGCAGAAAATGTGTATAGATTGCTTTATCTCTGTATTCAATATAGATAAAAACCCTTCTTTGAAAAAAAATCTATGCTCCGGAAACAGTAGATAGGATGAAGTTAAGCACAATCTAGTGAATCATGAGACTTGTTGCTTGCTGGCATTGATACCTCAGAGAGTTCATCTCGAAATAGTGCCATTAAATATTGATGACATATTGGCAAAGGACAGTCCAGCCACAGAGGAGGACATTTAGCCAGTGAGGGGGGGGGGAGAGTGTGAGAGAGACAGAGAGAAAGAAGCACACAGACACCATTCACATGGAATCATAAATCCTCAACTTTTTAGAACATCAGACAACTGCTGGTGGTTGACATTGTCATGACAATTATGGTGCTTGCTGTCTCTTCGCAATCCAAAGTTTGCACTAGACAAATAAACATGCAGAAATACATGTGGTATGTGGAAGAGTTAAATATTGGAAGAGAGTAAAGGCCTTTACTAGTCAGATGACAATGCAAACTCACACCTTCCAAAATGTATTGTGTGTCAGAATGAACATCACTTCCCGCCTTGCAGAAGCGGCTTCTCTGGTTCACTGACCTTCCTTTTCTTCTTGGGTCTTATTACCTCTTCCTGGCTAAATGCAAGATTCAGGCAGTTTATCTGTAAGAACCATCAGAAACAGTGATCATTCTCACGGTACAGGCTCCTGCTAGATGAGTCAAGAAATACAACTTCCAAAACTACAATGTGTTTTCCTGGACCCTCCTGGGTTTGTTCAGCATGATCCTGTTTTCCAGAAAAGCAGTTAGGCAAGGAATCAAAATTGGAATACCGGATGGAATTGGGACTGTAAGATCTGTGAAAGCAACAGGTTCAGCTTCAGGGACAGAGAATGGTTTTGGTGGCACAAGGAACAGTACCCATCTCCCCACTGCCAAAAGAAAACAGGAGGAGCAAGGAGACCTTTGAGAAATATAACAGCTTACAGGGCATAGACTTTTCCACCAACCTCAGATAATCATAAAAGTATGTAAAAGAAGCGGGGCACATGTCAAATTTGTGGTCACTGGAAACAGCCTTTTAGGAGGAGACATGCAGTACCTCTATTTGTACATCAGGGAAATTCAACACAAGTTGGTCAATCTCAGACACCAAAGACAACCTGTGAGTCTGCAAAAAATAACTAAGCAAAGCAAGTTTTTTTCCAAGAGGCTTAACTTCCCTCTAGAAAGACACAAACCTCCCTCAAAAATATTCAGGGGCCTACAAACCAAAAGGTTAAAAAACATGGATAAATACATGTTAGAATATAAACGGGTCAATGGTACAGGCAATTCAGACAGACCACAGAGAGATGGACAGCCAGAACAACAGTTGAAGTGTTGGCTGTGCCAAGTGACAAAAACTCACTTATTCTCGTTATCACATAACATATTTGCATTTTTACAATAATAATCCGGAGCTGCAGAGAGTAACATGTGTTGTTGCCCACCCAGAAGGGACAAAGCACACAGTCTGGCAATGTAACCTCTCTTGCTCTCACTGGAACTGAGCTGAAGGGACACACCACAGCACACCGCTTCAAGTTTGCCTCCAAAAGAAAGTTCCTTTGGATGAAAGTAAGGTGAATGAAGAGGAAAAAGAGTGCTAACCGAGTTCCTGCTCCAAAATAGGAGTACCTTACTCCAGTTTCACCAGAAAACATGAGGAATCCCGTAACTGAAGCAGGATAAACACAAAGAGTTAATAAAGAGCTATTCCAGAATGCATCCTGGAGACAAGCACAAGGTCTCCAGATTACAACATGTGGTCATTATAGAATTCCCCACTCACGTCATCAAGGCTTTCTTTCTATCTGACCTTGGTATGAGGCTTCGGTAATCTCTACATAGCAATGGTCTTTCTAATGCGTGAAATAACTCTGATTATGGATTAACAGCAAAATAGTTTGAAACAACCTCACTTTGCCTCTCTGTCGTGTTTCAAATTGTTTTTCCTCCCCTCTTCCCTCCTCTTCATTATGAGCAACATGATATTGCCTAATGCAGAAAGTACAATTTCCTTTCCATAAAAACAGAGAAAACAAGAATCTGCCGAAGTGGGACAGGCAGGTTCTCCTTCATCCTGCACACTCAGGCTGACAAAACTTCCAACGCTGCCCAAGGCGTATTTACTTGAGGAGCGAGTGATGAGTGGATCTCTGTGTTACAGCTCCTGACCTGATATCCAGCTGCTCAAACTGGCATTTTAGGCAATTATTTACTTTCCTCTCCCTGGCATCTTTTTAACCTGTCTGCTTCCTTTTCTGAAGTAAAGGGCCCAGAGGGGGGAAACACTGCATCCAAAAACTCTCCAGTGCTAACACAGCTGCAGGGTTTGTACCCTGTCCTGTTGGCCACACAATAAAGCAAAGCGGCGATCCCCAGTCTCCCGGCCCCCCGTCACCTGAATAAGGCAGCTCTCCTTCTATTTTAGCCTAAACCACATAAAGAGAGCAACACAGTTGGTGCTTTTATTTCCTCTATTGAGGAATGCATCTTCTGCAGCACAGGCAACTACTCAGTAAAGTTTTTACCCCTTTGCTATTCCTCCTAAATTTTCTGCATGGATGGGATGCTTATGAGGTGGGAGAAACAGCCACAAGGAGCAGCTGCTCACGCAGAGTCCACTGCAACTCTCCCAGTTTTCCTCCCCTTTACCACAGGCAGCGTGACCACCTAACAGGAACCTGAGATGAGAAGAGTAAAAACATCCATGCAAGCCATCAAGTGCTCTAGACCAGCACTATTCATTTGTTGAATGAATAAGATGTCAACTGTGTGAGGTATTTCACCGAAGCCAACGTGTTCTGTCCTGCCCCTGCCCAGCTACAAGTTCATGTAGGAACTCAGAGCCAGGAACAGACCCCAAGTCCAACTTCCAGGTCCCATCCTTAACCAAACACTCAAGCTTCTTCTCTTCCCCAGAAATGTCGCTGTAAATAGGATTAAGTCAGATCCTACGTATGTTTATTTGACTTTAACCAGAAAGTAAACCGCTTCAACGGTGTGGTGAAAAGCAGGAAATGCCTCCCATTGACTAAATATACAATCAAAGCCTCCAGAAGTTGATTAATTCTAATTTTTCCCATGTACTGGGATGCTTGACGTAGAATAACTGATGGCATAGCTTGCGCTGTATGAATGTTGGTTTTTTGGCTTACACAACCACTGCAGGTCCTCGGCTCCACTGCTGAGCCAGGTGCTATAAAAGCACATATGACAAGGCCCAGGCCCTCGCACACTTACCCTGCAAAGGAACCGTGCTGACAACAGGACAGGTGGGACAAGTTCAGATCAAGTAGCAAAGACAGGAACAGGCCCATGACCTCGGGGCTCTGAGTCCAAGGCATAGTTCTGGGTCTAGGTCATAACCATGAATACACAGTGAGTTTGAATCTCCTGTTTTACAATACTGCACTACGTGTAAAACAGTAATATTTTGCCGCAGAATTTTTCTGTAAAAATACAGCTAACTAGTGAATCACACAAGTGTTACTAATTTCTGGCATAAAGCTAACAGGACAGCTGCACATTGTCTGGAGAAGATATCAGGCTAAAAATAGATTAGACTTAGATTAAAGCCTTCCCAAGGCAGACTGGTGGATGAAACAGAATGAGCAGACCACAGCTACACTGCTATTCTTAGATAGACAAAATCAGGACCTAGTTTTGTGCTCTGCAATTTTCAATCCCCAGTGTCCCCACATATTCCGGCCAAAAATTCCCAGCATAAATCGAAGCAAATTTACAGCTCTTCTGACATGTGTTTTGCTTCCCAAGGCATCCTATGTAGAAAAGCTAAAATTGCACAAGAGCATTCGACTGTGTCCCTCTTTGTCCCTGGCCTGCCCCATGCTGAGGTTTGGCACTTGGCAAATTTTATGCCCTCAGAAGGGTTCCCTTTGTCAGGGACACGGAGTATTTAGTTTGGTACCTTGTAACTATCCTGACAAATTCAGAAGCACATTAATGTCAAAAGAAGTCCAGTTTTATCAAGCAAGCCAGAAGAATAAGGATTGAGATACAAGACTTAACTGCTGAAAGAAGGCAAAATGATCCTCAGGTGTCAGGGGACATCCATCATCATCAGGAAACTTTAATCAGAGAGAGCCAGCACCTGATGTATCCTGTGATTTCAGCTGCAGCTAACATTGACCCAATAGCACAGCAAATGCTTGCCACTTCCAAAAATCATGCTAGTGACCCTTTAAATTGATCCCCTAGGACCTGAGGCATCCCTGGTGAACGGCCATTTCTGTTTGGTTGAAGGCAACAATTCCCATCCACTCACTCACAGTTGGCTGCTCCATGCTCTCCAGGCACCGCAAAAATCAAGGTTCACAAGGTACGTCATGGTGTCCCGTGAAAGGACGGGAGGAAATGGACACAAACTGAAATGCAGGAAACTCCATTTAAACATAAGGACAAACTTTTTTTTTACTGTGAGGGTGATCAGCTACTGGCACAAGTTCTCCAGAGAGGTTGTGGAGTCTCCATCTTTGGAGATACTCAACACCTGACCGGACAAGGTCCTAAGAAACCTGTTCCACTTCACCCTGCTTTGAGCAGGTGGGTTGGACATGATGATCTCCGATTGTCCCTTCTGATCTCAGTGATTCTGCGAAGGCAGCACAGTGGTTAAACGCTTGACGCAGGGCTCAGCACTGGTCTCATATCAGTCTCCAGTAAAGCGACTGCACTGACATCAGTAGAATTAATCCTGATTTTCATCTGTACAAGTGGAGGAGAATCATGCTGGTTAGCATGAAAGCCAATTTATGCAGGTGGAAGAATGAAAGACACTCACTGTGGTGCTTCTGTGGAAACTTGCCACATTTTTGTCCCCAGGAAGCCATGCCAACACATCACTGACTACCACTAGTCCTCTTCCTTTTCCATAGCTCACTGTTAAAATCTTTGACATTCAATGCAATTTCTTTTTTGCGAACTGGAAGTCTCGCACGCCTACTCTATGCCTTGTGTATCTTGAAGCATTTAAAGGACTAATGAACAGATTTTTCCAGAGGAAAAAAAAAAAAAAATTCTTCAAAAATACCTGTTAAAAAAAATGTATCAACCTCTCTCCTTATAATATCTTCCAGGGCCCTCAATCACACTGTACACTGCCATGCCAGCCATTCTGATTGCCGAATCACAATCCAATATGCCTCCCAAAATCAGAAGCCTTCCCCCATAAGATTACAGCATTGTAACCGAGGAGGCGAAAAGCAATGGACACTCCTTCTGCCTATTAGGCTGCTACCCAGCTTGGTCCCTCATGGGATATTACATCTGTCCAAGCTGAATTTATGCAGATTTCTCTAGAGGGTCTCGTTGCTAGCATGTACGTTATGAACATACGTAAAGGCAGCCAGCGCAGAAGCTCCACATCTTCCCGCAGATGTCCCTCGGGTAGCTGTCAGGGAATCTGAGGGTGCAAGGGTTAAATCTCCCCGGATCTGTGGGGTGATGGGCCTCACCTCTGAATGAAGAGATCGCTAGGAAACTGTTTCCTGCACACTAGACAGGGATAACTCATGCAAGGGATGAATGGCCCCAAGACACAGCTAAGGATCTGACGCGAACTGAGAGAAGCCAGGAATTTCCTGACCTCCCTGTCTCACTCCTCCCAGAATGGCCTGGGCTCACAGGAAGGAGAGAGGCAAGCTCATCTCTGAATCTTTCTCTCTTCATTGTTTGGGTCTGTGTAGCCTCAGCTGGTTTGGAGGAGAAAACGTTCTGGGAACTTCTCATCAGATACAGCTCTCTTGATAGACAGTTAGAGATAAACCTTTTTTTTTCTTTCCTGCAAAAGTTCAAGATAATGACATTGCCACAGAAAAATGCTTTCCTATTGCTCTGCAAATGGCAGGCTTCACCCTTCAACTGCTTTCTGTCATGGCAATTTTAGAAGTGGTTTGCTTGGGAAAAAACAGACAACAAAGGTCTTGATCTCCAAGCTGTTGTTCTGCAATTGGATCCACTTGCGCTGACCTTCACTTTCAGACAGAAGCTGCGTACAACACGGAAGCTCAGCAAAGGCACAAGAACCTCCATCAGGGTGACCAGGGCCCTGGGCACCAACAGGACACTGATCACCGGCAAACACAGCACGTATCACTCGCGACGTGTCATCTCTGAAAGACTGGGTTCACACTGGCTCCCATCGCTGACACGGTCCCTTGGAGAAAGAGGACGCGGCCAGGTAGCCAAGTCTCTTGCATGGGAGCAGCAGCTGGAGGCCAGACAGGCTATCCTCTGAGGTCTAAAACAGCACTGATTTACAACATTTAGGGATGAATGTCTCCCTAGATATCTAACTTTCAGACAGCTCCAGTTAAGAGAGCTAATCCGCATGGCAGGGGAATGCCTACAGCAGGCAGCGAAGCGCAGTGCAGAGACTCCTGAGCCATCCAAACTGATTATGTCCATGCAAGGCCAAGTGTCAACACGCTTCCTCAGGTCCCACAGCAGTCTAGGAGCACAAGCACGGCCAGACTAGCGGCATAAGCAGTGTCTGGCCCTAGCTAATGAAGCCAGAAACTTGGGAGGCAGAACTGACTTGTGCTGTGCTGATAGGGCCACACCATTTCCAGCTCTGGCACAGGCTCGGTCAGGGGCAATTCAGGGCTCTCTGCACGGCTGCTTCACCGTGCAGTGAGACCGTGCTCTAAGGACCACCCCAGAACTTCAGCCCACAGCTTCCTGAGGGGAGATAAAGGCCTGCAGAGGCGTCCACATGGTCAGATTTTACTCATCTTCTAGTTCTGTTTCATTCCAAACTCATTCCACTGCAACATGTTTGCTTAAATGAAGGCAAAGCTTACCAAAATCAATTTGCAGGACAAGAACATGAAAGGATTCACAAAAGGATAAGGAAGCATGCTGAAGAATTCAAGAAGCTATCTTAAGTTCAGCGCAGGATCCCATTCTCATCAGCAGATTTCTACAAGCTAAATCAACGGGCAGCAATTCCCTGTTTTACCCAACTCTTCACAACTCCTAGAATGCCAGTGGAAAGTAGCAAGATGCATAAAGATAGCACACTGGGCTAAATCCTTGGCTGATGCAATCAGAAAAACTCTCCTCAAGTCAGCAGAGGTAGGCTCATTTACATGCTGGTGTCTAACTCTGGATGATTAAGTACAGAGATGCTTTGCTGGGAAAGGGCAATCTCTCATTTGATCCTAAGTATCATCAATCACGAGATTGCAGATAACAAGCCAGTTGAGTACATGTAAATTTTTCTCCAATCTGAAAAGCCCTCTGTCAGAGACGCTCCATGGCCGTTACTAAAGGCCAGTTACAGTTCTAACTGGACAGGAATAGCTGCTTCTCTTTTGGCAGATCTGCATCCTTTGCCTCTCCCATGTTGATTAGATAAAAATAAGCTTTTAATACTTTCATTCCTGGTTTTCCTGAAGAGCTATACGTCACGAAGATAATGACCAATAAACTAAGTTCCAACAGCACAGTTTTTATTTTTGATAACCAAGGAATCAGAAAGAATAAAGCAGTTCACTTCAGATGAAGAGCAGTAATGGGTTCCTCCCCATTTCCAAAAGCCACTTGTGACTGTGGGTACCATTTTTGAGCTCAGCACTTCTTGAATATCAAATCCTTGTACAAATACCAAATTCTGGGACGCTCCAAATTATTTTAGTTAGGTCTGAAAATCTTGGCCTGAATGTTTAACTGTACAGAGAGCACCTTTAAACCCAAGTCCCTGAGGTGCTGCTCCATGGGCAGCTGAACAGCTAACACTGCGCTGCCACCAGAAGGGCAGGTCACCCTCCCGGCCCCTCTTCGCCCGTTCCTCGCTGTCCAGTCTTGCCCGCTCCCTTACGGCAGTGCTGGTACGTGAGCGATCATTCTGTGACCTAGTTCAAAGGGATCTTCTGGTGGAAACCTAACACTCAAAGTCAGGCACTAGCACTGCAAGTCTAAGGGCTCATGTCAGCCCCAATAAAGGGAGACCTCCATGGCCCAGGCTAGGTTGTTCCCCAAGGCCCCTCACACACCAAGCCGATTAAACTCCGAAATCCAGGAGAAAACAAGTCACTTTTTGGAGACCTTATAGCTCCTTAAAGCAAAGGGCTTCTCTGAACACACCTGACAGTCAGGCAATGCTATTACTTGACTGTACTGTAGTCTGGATAGCAACAAGGTGTTCGCATTCACACCCCAACAGGACTACTTCCATCCATCTTACCTATACTTGACCCTGTTAGATAATACCCAACTCAGACTTCCCATCCACCCCAGCTTGTCCTCATTTTTTAAGACAAACTTCACTCACCAGTTTGGCTTCCTGATTCAAGTGGAATACACAATAGTCATTTGTTTTAACCACTTCCCTCAGAAAAGAAGGGAAAGTCCCTCTCATATGGAAAACAGTGTCAAATTTTTATTAGCACTGGCTTTACAATGATCATCTGCACTTTTAAACTAGTGACTTGACTTTCTTTTTCCCTAAACTGACTAAAATATTAGCCAACTTCTAAGCTATGATGGTTTAAAAAATAGTATCAAAGAATACATTAAAAAAACCCTCTGCCATGCAGAATCTACCAGGCAGAGGGCTTGGGATTTTTTTTTTTTTTTTTTTTAAAGTCTTTGGACGCATACAATGGATAAAGTGACTCTTCCATTTTTCAGCAACTAATACTGTTTCCACCACCTTCAGACACTCTCACTATTGCTACCGTATTCTAATGAAATTCACATGCTGCAAGAAAAGAGGTGTCTGGTGCTCTGCTTACAATCGTGACAGACCCGAAAGAATGTCAGAGCATGAATCAGTGAGTTACAAACAGAAAAGGCTCCTGTTTTCACACAGACGACAGAATAAACAATGATCAGAAGGAAACTGGAGGATGTGACACAAAAAAAAAAATGTGGTTAAAGTTTGAAAAATACCAGCCTAAGCACAGAAGTTCATTTCTAAGATCCAGAGTCAAGGCAAATACTTCACAGATGCCTTTTGAATGACACGTTAAGTTGTAGTCTCCAGTTGCTGTCTGGGTTAGACACCCCCGGATTCTTTTCAACAGAGGCGGAGAAAATTTTAGTAGCAATTTCCTACTCTCATTAACCTATCCTGTAAAGATTCAGTTTCTGAACATTCAAGCTCATATGATTTTCAACTAATTTGAATGGAAAGAGGATCAAGTGGCAAGTCTGGTGGCATTCAGAGATTTGCCCTGTCACTGAAAAAACCTCTGCACAAGCCCATGAATTCGAGCTCTGGTTCTGACTCAGGGTTTGGCCTGGGCAGCCTTCAGGATGGAATTAATTTCATATAATCTACTTATCTACAATTACATGCCTGGTCTACTCTCGTTCTTTGGGTTGCCCCAACAACCACTGAAAAAGAGATCAGCACCTCCAGGGGATAATTCTTCCTATCCCGGAGAAGTAGCCAAAAAGGGATAGGATCCAGTAAGTACCTGTGACTCACATGTAAAGATAGCCTGGATGCAAGAAAGGAGAGGTGAAGACCATGTTAGGCAACAGATACACACCCCCTTCAAACCTAAAATGGGGTGGTAATTTCAGAACCTTAATCCAAAAACACACACAGGTAAACCAGCCTGGTTGGGACACCGACATGTTTAGTCTGCATGAGTAATTCACAAGTGCCAGCTCCAGAGAACAGTACAAAATTCTTGTACTGGATGTATGAAATAAGCTGACCATGGAAAGTGTCTTCCTAAATGCTTCCCGTTCATGCTTATATCCCTATGCCATAATACTTTGTAGCCTCTGTGTGTTTTGATAGTGCATAATAAATCCACTAGTGTTAGCTGAATCTTGTGCCATCCTAGATGACATAATGTTCCGTGGAAATGAATTCCACCTTGCCTGGCCTATCTTAGAGCCACTAAAATTTGCTCACCTGCTGAGATGCCCTTGAGCAAGGCATCCTGTCCATCTTCTTCGTTCCACCTACAATCCAAACATCAAATAAAAATTAGCTCCAAAGTTAAAACCCTACATTCAATTGAAAAAAAAAAAATCCAGAAGCCCGATTAAACCACTGCAGCAAACAAACATGCCTGATCCGAAACTGTGTAACCTTTGCTCTCAGGCCCTGCAGTTTATTCCTGGAAACAGATTTCAGAATGAAGTGTCACCTGAACGTGCAACACATCAACTTGCAGCAGCTCCTACCGATGAAACTTAAACCCCATTTTAACCCGGTTTCCTAAGAAAACAAAGCTTAGGCCTGCCTGCGCTCTATCCAAGTGGGTGTGTGTATGGGGAAGGAGGGGAGCTGTCCCCTGACTATCGACCTTATTGGACAGTTTCAATAAAATTTGATGGGGGGTCCCAAAGCATCTCAGTTTCATGAAAACAGGCAACTGGTTAGAGGAGGAAGATCCTGTTAATATCCCCACAGTGGAAAAGGTGGCAGGATGAGTTCACCCTTTATTAGTCATCGGAGAATCTGCAGTAGAAAGACCTGAAAAGGTGACCTCATCAGCAGGCAAGCTTCTTCATTCCACTGCTTGGGGATCTCAGGAATGCTATTTACCATTTTGTCACTAGATGGTATTGTTCCACAGGCTATATCTGAGAGCCTCAAAGGTCAAATACAGCATGGTATATCAGAAGCTAGGTTGATTGAAGTGTGAGAAAAGGCTTTTTTTCATGTATTTTCATGTATTTTTTCACATATGGAAGTCATTAGCAAAATCAAAATGCAACAGCTAAAGGGAAAGAGCTTTGGTGAAAGTGTAGATAATGTAACTCGGTATTGATGAAACATTTCCTCCATATCTGAAAAAAACCTGCTGAGATAAAGAGGTGGAAAGATATTGATAAAAAATTGAATGTTTCTGTTAACAAACCAAGCATGTACAACAAGCCCTTTATTACAGTTCAATCTGATCTGACACAGAATTCAAACAGCCTGAGAAACTCTGTTCACCCATTTCACAGTAAGTGAGAAAACCTAAATATTATGCTAGGATACAGTCATGAGCACAAGCTGCTTCAGTTTTGAAACGGCATTTACCTGTATCTTGAAGGTAAAAAGAAGATGCTTCTTTTTTCCAGCCTGGATGAGTGTCACTTTTGTCCTCTCTTGAATCTGCTCTGACAGGGAGAGGGTGATTCTGTAAAGCAAATGATGCTTTGTCTTAATAGCATAATCTAAAAAAATATGCCAAGGTGGTAAATCCATAAACCCAGTGCTAATAGGGATGAGATTTTCACAGCCCCTCAGTGTCCAGGCCTTCCTTCTCCCAAGCCTATAGGTCTTTCCAGAGAGAAATTTTCTAAGAAAAACCAGAATTCTGACCTAAATGGCTTCCTATCTTCATGAGTTAGTTCTGTTAGGGTTTATTCCCTGGCACTGACCGCCTAAAATTAAATCATCAAGCCTGAGCTACCAGTCCAGGCTGCCCCTTCTGTCATTTTGGAGAGGCACCACCAGAGGACCATTCATTCCAGCCTACCTTGGTGCCTAAGGAAATGCTCTGAATTACCTGCTAAAGATGCCTCCTCCTCCACTAAGCGCAGAGGGGGGCCTAGAGAAATTAGGCACAACACACAACTTCTAGATGGCTAGAGGTAAGTGGAAGGAATCCCACCTAACTACACAGCGGAATGTGGCTTAATCCTGAGAAACACCAAGTGGAAATGCAAAACTCCCTGCAATTTTCTCCATTTTCTGCACGTCTGTGTATAAATGTGCGTGTGTGTGCGTGCGCACACGCGTGTGTTGTGTGTGCACACACGTGTGATGTGTCTCTCTGTACAATCACTGCCCTCTTCTGGGAGAACATACGAGACTCAGTGAGTCAGTGGATACGGTGGAATGAAATTCACTTTATGTCTATGGACTTCCAGCCTCAGTGCTCAATCTGCTGTAGCGCTGCTGCCCTACACACGCTGAAACCCTTATTAAACGAGGATTCTGAGAAAATGTTTTTTTTTAAGGAGAGTTTTGCTAGATAAACTCCATTCCTCCAGCGAGAACTGAATAGAGTCTGTTTCTATACCTTTGTGCTTCCCTCCTCTTCCTCTTCATCACAGTCTAACCCCTGATGGGAGATCTCAGTAGGGCCGTTCTTCTGGATCAGGTTGCTGTCAACTGTCCCCATTCTTTTCTTTTCAGTTGTCACTCTCACTTTGATGAGGTGGAACCCAGTGGAGACCGACCCTACTCTCAGGTTGACAGGATCGCCATCAAACAACAGGTCACCAGGGCTGCCATCTTCCTTAAAGCCTGGGGGCTGGTAATCTTTGGGAGTTACTACACAGGGAGAAAGAAGCCACTGATGTCAGAGAAATCAAGTTCCATCTCTACATAATCTGATTTATAAAGAACAACTGTATACCAGCCTCAAGTAACAACATCAACAACTAAAAATACTCTGGTTGTTGGTTTTTTTTTTTTTTTCAGGAAGAAGGGAGAGAATGCAAAGGAAAAAATGAGCTGGGCAAATGTTATCAGGGAGCTCAAAGAAATAATGACTTTAGGATGCTGAGATACCACTAATGTGCTCAGCCTTCTGGAGCAGAACCTGACAAACACAGGACGCCTGTTCCTCAAAAAAAACAAACACAAAAACTGTGAAGGAGAAGGATGTCTTCTTTTCACACTGCATGGCTGTACTTCTTACATGGATGTTCAACCCTTTCTTAAAAAGCATCTGCCAGCCCTGTGTGTCAGAAGGCTTCACTATGTTTTACACCATTTCTCACTGTTACCGGTTAACAGCTTCTACCATTTCACCCTCCTATGCTTTACTTACTTTACAGGGGCTCATGATTAGCATAGAAACTGATGGAAAGGGAATTTTTTTCCCCACAGCACACACGGTTCTCCACCTACCATCATTGTAGTAGAGGAGCTTCATGGTCAGGGTAATGTCATTGGGAAGCGGCCCGAGGTTTTGCATTAACAGGTACAGTTTACGGATCAGGAGCCTGCTGGCCTGTTTAACGTCCTCGCTGCACACCCCATACACAGAGTTCATTTGGTTGCTAGAGTCGGAAGAAGAATAACAGATTTGTTTTCCTCAGTCATGAATATTCACGATCTAATTACAAAGACAGTGCACCCACTGACTTGTCTGAAACCACCAGCAACAAAGCTACAATGCCTTTATGTAATTTCCAGATAAACAGGGAAGTGAAACAGACTCCAAGGATGGGGTGGCATCAGCAAAACAACAGCTCTAAACTAAGACACATGGCATTTACATTTGAACAGACTTTGTAGCTGGGGCAATGGACCCCATTATACAAATGTCATGACTCACTTGTTTGAACATGATTAAATTGGATCAAAGGACCATAAAACAAGTGCCTTTCACCTAAGCAATTTCAGGAATGAGAGGAATGAGGTGAGAATCCCATATAAAGCCGATTCATCACAGGGGCAATTTTCAAGTCCATTTTGCAGTTTGAAGAGAAGTTAATTGCATGTTCTCACTTCAATTCCACGTAAGAAAAACTAGCTCAGAAGCACATTTTTCAAAAGTGACTAAGGGGCATTCCTCTCACCTCCTTCACCCATCCAAATGTCAGCTGGCTAGTCGAAGCACGCAGTCTAGACTGAGATAAACGTCTAACAGAAGGGGGATGAATCGCCCTCTGGAGGAGTTTGTTTCTCTTGACTACAGAGGTAGATGAGATGAGCAGCTTAGATCAGCCAGCGAACTTTAGACAGTTGAAGATGGACTAGATGAATCACTATGTGACTAAGGAACCTAAACTTCCCTAGCTTTCAATGAGAAGGGGCCTTAAAAAAATGTAGCTCCTCCATTACATCTTTGGAAGACCACGGGCAGGTGGATGACGCTACATACAGGCTGGATGGTCCCTAACACAATCATCCCAAATTGCTTCAAAAAGCAGTAAGTAACCCCAGAGAGCAGAGAGGATCCCAGTGCTAAATACGACTGACTAAACCACTGGAAGGAACCCCTTCGTTAAGCCTGATTTCCCCTTCTAGTTGAAGCTTCTTGGCTCCTCATGAAAACTGAGTGGCTGTTGAACAGCTTGAATTCGCAGGGTACGCAGGGTACGGTTTGGTAGGCTCCGAACTGCCAAGAGCAAAACTCTGTGCTGAGCACATTGTGCTATTAGATTAAATCCTCTGTGTTCAGAAACGTACATGAAGCGAGAGGACAAATGCTGGCAATGCTTAAGGTGGAATAAAGAGAAGGTAGGCCTTCTCTTACACATCACCCTTACAAGTCGTCTTGGGATTAGCGGAACAGAAATGGTAAGGGGAAAGAGTATAACCAAAAAAAGAGATGAGACTTCCATAGGCATTAACAGGTCAAGTACTGGTTCAATATGGGAATACCGTTGTGGATTTGATGCAGGAATGTGTCAAAAGGTAGAGGCTGAGGAACTGAACCTCTCTGAAGGACTGGGATCGATGACGAGGAATTCCTCTGAAATCCATCTAAAATAAAGCAGAGACCATCTAGGAGAAAGTTTCCCTTTACCTCTCAGATACGATGATGCAGACCCACAAAACATCTCTCACAGAATGATTAACTCAGAGTTTGCACATGACAAAAAACCGTGCACGTGTATAAAAGCAGTTTTATCAGCCGAAGGAGCCGATAGCAAAGATGACACAATACAATGATCCGTGTCAGAACGTCAGTTTACTAATGACTGTAGGTACACGCATGATCCTGCGATAGCAGTGTCCGTCACCGAGGAAAGAGAACAGAGCCCAGGAATCTGATGCCACGGGCTTTGAAGCCTCAGAGCAGTGATGAGATTTTGACAGAGCAGATATAAACACAGCAGTGGGATTACTTAGCCTCTCCTTGGCCAGTACGACAGACACCAAGGGATGCTGAGTTCCATTTGGGGACCGTTGTTATTGCTAGGAACTAATGACTGATCTGAGTAAGGCTGATTAAAAAAACAAAGTACTCAAGAGCTATCTATTATCTTTCAGATCCCAAAGCTCTCCTCAGTGTAGTAAGGACAACTGACAGCAGCTTCAAAGCAGAAACAGAGGGTACGGTCAACAGGACACTCCAGACTCAGATATAGTTCAGATTTTCCTAACAGAAAATCACTTTGCCACGTACTACAAATTATGTGGATGTGTTTAGAGAAAGAACAGCAAATGACACACTACAGGAGCATTGTGGAGGAGTTTCCTGAGGAGCATACAAGACAGCAGAGCTCTCTTGCTCTACAGGCAGGTTCCAAGGCCTAAAGATCCCTCTTTCAGCAATGGCAACTGCAGAAGCAAACTAAAACCGGGTTAATTATTTTTCTTTGCTTTGGTTAGAGCCAAAGGCCTTTGATAGTATTTATTTTAAACTATAGAGGATTATGGGCTACTAAACACAGCTTTAAAATATCTAACAGACAGAGCCAAAAAGATGCAAAAAGCTGCTGCTTCCTGCCAAACATTCTGCAGCACTGACTCAGGCGCCATAAGCAAAAGTTCTCTCAGGTCACCCACGCAAGACCGCTCAAGCAGAATACACGTATGCAAATGCCCAAGGCAAAAAAAACTGGGTGCAGGATCATGGTGAAAGGGATTAAACCTGAAAAAGCTCCATTTGAAAGCACAAGGCTGTCTTGTGAAAGTGGAAGAACACTCATTATCAGTTGAGGCAGCAGCAAGCTCAACAACGGTGCCAGTTTCTGCATCACTACTCCGATTAGGCACCATTTCTATAAATTGTCCTTAATTCAGTCCTGGGGCACTTTAAGTGTCTCAGTGTGCTACGTAACAGCGTTTCTACTCATCAGCTCAGCAGTTCATATCCTGTAGGGCGACTGTCCTCAACTCTGATGATATTTACAGGTGCTTAGCGACTCAGACATGTTCTAATCATAAAGCGCACTTTCTTCTTAATGCTTCAAGAACACAGTTTTCACAGTGTAATTCTGAGAAATAAAACCAAACCATTACCTGATGATGTCCATCTGGGGCACCTCCTTTTTGTACTTGAATTTGAATTGATACAGTTCAGTCACTGTCTAGAGATTTAACAAGAGAGGGGGAAAAAAGAAACGGGTCTCTTTCAGTAACAAGCGTAAAGATGTGTACTGAACTTAGCAGTGTCCTTTCACAACTTTATGCCAGCGCACAGCATTAATGACACGACGACAGCTTTAACTCTATTATTGCTTGCACGGGCTTAGGCAAATTTTCTGAACAACCACAGCTTACCTAGCACTGAGAGAATCACAAAAAAATGACAAACTTCCTGCTTCCTCATTCCACTTCCTCTGTGGGCCCGACTCCCCAGCCTAAATCTCTAATGAGGCACAGGGGCCAGCCAACCATCACAACGTATGTACGTCCTCCCTTACTAAAAGGAAAAGTGTGAGGCTTCATGGCAGTGTCACAGGGAAGCCTGGCCCAGAGTTCTGCATGGAGAGAAAGGCCTGAAGGACTCCTCCTACTAGGAAATACAAACAATAGCGCACGGGCAAAAGTTTCTGGATTTCGCTGGTCTCAGTCTTATGAGGGAAATAAAAAAAAACTAGATGATTTTCCATTTAAAAAGAAAGGATTTGCTCTGATTTTAGAGAATAAAATAATTAGGAAGAACAGACTACTTCACCACAAAAGAAAGGATCTATTGTAGTCCAATTCCATGCCTATAATTCACTTTTTCCAGAGGTCGATTAGTAGGAGCTCAGCTGAGCTCTTAACTCTGAGCCTTCCTTACAAATCCAAGCCTTGGTACGGACTAAACTCTTGCTCTCTCCCCAGATGCTGAGATTTGACACAGCAGAACTGTAATCAGGTGAGCAACGATTCTGCAGCCGTTCTCTGCATCTGCTCTGTGGAGACAGCATGGATGCAGAACCTCGCTCGCGTATTGTGCTACGCAGTCTGTCTCCACCGATGTAGACGAAATAGAAACACAACAGAGAACACCGAAAGGATAAGTACAGGCACTACGCAATACATACATCCCAGGTCTTCTGTCCTAAACCTCTCTGCATGGAAAACCAGCTCTCTTTTCAACACTGCTGTGAAAAAGATGGTTCGTAAAAGAATTATTTTGAACTTCCCATTTCTTCTCTTTGGGAAAGAAAAACAAAATCGCCAACATGCCCATTAGTTGCCTGTTAACATCCCTGCCTGAGGCCCTAGATGGGCCCACAGCCTAGCGCCCCGTAGGAGCGTTTGATCACAATCCAGCTCACTGAGCTGTCATTCTTGAGGGAAGGCAGAAGAAGAGAAACAGGGTCACCAAGCAGCTATGTCAGGGTAGAATTTAAGCCTACAAGTCCACTCTGAATACAAATCTACTCACCCATGCCTTCGGTTGCCTCAAAGATTAATTAAGACTCTTTCTTACCTCCGGTTCCTTGGGATTGGTGTAAATCTGTTACAAGAAAGCACAGTGAGGGCATTCTCCCCTTGGATAACTTGAACCAGTGAAAAGTGACTAAACAACGATATTTTCATTTTACAGCAGAGATTGTACTATCTTTAGCGTGGGATCAGAGAAAGGAATGGCTCACAAACAGCCTTCCTCTATCAGCAGTCAATACTTACCACTTCAAAGACAGGTAGAAGACATTCATCTGTGTAATTGTGGAGGAATGAGGTTAATTCCCATTCCAATCCTCTCAGGCAGCTATTGATGCCTGAGATTTAACTACTCAGATTATGCACAGAATAGATGCATAGCATAGCTCTTGGTGCTTTACAAAGGAGCAGGGCAAAAGACTTGCCACCAGTGTGTGGCTTCTTCAAGATCAGGTTAATAAGGAGGACTCTTCTGCAGGGGGAAATGGAGAAGACACAGTAGCTTCCAAGGGTGGAGGCAAGAGTTTAAAGGAAGCAATGATATGAAGCACATGAAAGTGCTTCTAGGAGTTTAAGGATGCACGTAAGGCCTCAGTCAGAAGTCTGACATACTGAGAAAAACATTCCCACACAGCCTAGGAAGTTTATATTTACCATATTTAAGAAAGGTCACCACTCTATAAAAAAACACATCCATTTTGACTTCCCCTTAAAAAAGGCAGAAATGGGTTGAGACAACCTTGACTCCCTATCTCTTTCAAGAAGGGTGGAGGAAGAAAAACGCCTTGTATTCATTTACTTACTGCGAGGACAGCAATGTGTAACTAAGGAGGGAAAAACAAAACACAAAATCAAAATCTAACCTTAGCGGGCAAGGAAAAGAAAGACCTATCAAAATCTAACTGCCTACATATGGTGAAGGAATAGACACAGTCGACAAACAGGGAGTTAAAAACCTTTATGCAGATTCTTCACAGCACAGCATCAGCAACACCTAGTGGCCAGTTTGCTTGGCTTTGCTTGCAGTTTCCCAAGAAAACAACTGCATGCTCAGACTTCTCTCTTGGGGCTTCTTCTAAACAAATCTCCAACAGCTATGCCGATTTAAAACTCTTTTACAAGAGCACCCATCCCTACTGAAGGCATAGCTCTCTGTTGTGAAACTCCCCAAAGGTATTTAATTTATCCTATAGCAAGAAAACGTACATGGAACTACTCTTGAAAACAATCCTAGAACACGCATTAAATATCTCCATTTTTTTCCTTAATCCTTGTCAGATAGCAATTAATTTATGTCTCATAAATAGCAGAGGACTAAATACCTCCTAGAACTGTCAGCAAGCAATAAACTGAGTTCAAAACATTTTGAATTATCTTATGCCCATTGACAGTTGTACTGATGTGTAGGAGCCCATCTGATCATGAGTGCCGAAACTAACACCGCTCCATCTGATCTAGATGAGAGTTGGTTTGGTGAACGGTGCTGACAGAGATAACAACAGTTGGTGCTTTTTCCTGTGCAGAGCAGTTTTTATGTGAGAATCAGCAAGGAATATGATTACTTACTAGCTGATTTTGTTCTGGACCACAGTTATACACCTTACTTGGTGAACTACTTTAAAAAAAAAAAAAGTAATAAATTCTGAACCCAAAAGAAAAGCTAGGAGGGTTAGAGAAGATGAGAAGAAGGGAAAAGACTAGGGGAAAGGCAATGAAGGCAAGCAGAAGCACAACATAAGCTGTCTCAGGAAAACAGGCATGGAGATCAAGATCTGACTAGCAGGGTCTCTATCCAGACAGTAGAGAACACAAACGTAGAACACAGAACTAAGGGAAATCCCTTTCAGGCTGCAAATTAGTTCACACACCGTGTACGGGCAAGCTTAGAGAGCAACAGTGGTCAATAGTTGGGCTCAAGGAATAAAATCCCAAATATCACGTGCATATACTCCGGGCAGGGTCTTCCTCCTATCCCACAGCTGTGAATGTGTGTTGTGTGCATGCAAAATCACTACAAAAATACAAAGCGGGAATGGAAAGATTGTTTTGTCCACACTTTATGAAGAAATAGGAAACTCTGTTAAAAAAAAGTGAAAAAACTTACATACTGCCTCTCCAAAGCATCAAAACAACCTTGAATCCTGCCAGGAAAAAACATGTTAATACTAACCAGCGATATTTATCTCCTGATCTGTAAATACATACTCATTAGACACAGTTTAAAGTGCATTTTTTTTTTCCTGGAATTAAGACAACACAGCTAGCAACATTTTGGGCTTGTAAAATCATTTTCAGGTCAACCATCATAAAGGCGCTGTCCTCCCTTCTGCATTTGGGCATTGTTTACACTTCTAGGGCCATATCCTGTCAGCCTGGAGCCCAGTTAAATCCTGACAAAAGTATTCCAGGCCTAAGGCTGCCTCTGAGTGGTTCTCTGCTCAGTGCTCTGTTTTGGCTCCCCAGCTTGCTCTCCAGTGGCTCTTTTTCCACTGGCAGTGTACAGAGCTTGGCTGAAACTTCAATCTGAACGCAGCCTGACATGTCTGGTCTTGTAAATTTTTTGTTATCTGATGCGTAGTTTACAGCGATGGACTTTCTCAAAGTAGTAAATATTATTTGAGGTAGCAATGGTCAGATATTTACTCTTTGAGTCAAAGGATGTGCAGCTACGTATCTCCTCAGCACATCAAAGTCAGACTCTGCTTGTTGGGAACACGCCAACTCTGAAATACATCCTAGAGACAGTTGTAGGGTACTTAGACACACAATACCCAGGGAGATAAAATATTGTACATACTAAAAAACAAGCCACAAGGATCCCTGTAAAAGTGAAACTAGAAAAGACTAAACAACAACAGAATCGATCTCATGATTTTCTTTACCCTCTCTCCGTACCTATGCTGCCTGCGTGTGCTCTGGGGCCTGACCACCACCTCGCTACAGTCAACACTTCAACAGACCTTGAACTCACACGATCTCGGCCAGCTAATTCTGTCTTGCTCATGCACAGGGCCAAGCACACATGCTGCAGCAGTGGGAGTTGCACTGGCACAGTCGATAGCGCTAGCGGGCACAATATTTTCAAATTCAGGAAGAAGAACGTGAGGGGTAGATGTCTTGCTATTCAGCACAATCTTGTCTTAGTTTCGCTGTTACTCACTTACCACTTGACTATCTGCAATGATCCCAGACAGCTTTTATCTTCTCGGAGAATTTTTAGACAGAGGTCTGCAAAACCAGATTTAGCACATAGTTACAATCCTTATCACAGCTGTTGGGCAAACACTGAAACTAAGCCAGTCACCCTCCCTTTTTTGGATAAAATGTGTTATCTGGAAGTCCTTCCTGAGCGGAAATGTTGGTTTTCCACCGAGTCCCAGGTGGGCTGACACAAGCTTATTGCTGCATTTTCAAATGTTAAGACTTTCCTCAGATGCTCTGGGCTCTCCCAGAAAAAGTGCCAGAGTTATGGCTTAATTTCGAAACACCAGCAGCTTCCGTCCTCTCCTCCTTCCTCTTCTCCACTCCCATCTATTCCGCCATTCCCTAACAACACCTTCACTTCTGCATTCAGACGTCACCAACATCCAGATGAGGTAAATGACTCAGAATAAACTATTTCTGTTAAGCTTTGCCACATAATTCATTCTACCTCTGTTTTCAGGCCTTCAGAATGGCAAGAGGAAACCCATCCTGCAAATGAAGAAGTGAATTAATAACACCATAGGATTCAACCGAGGAGCCCTCAAAGGCATGAGCAGGTCAGATGTTAACATTCTTGATCAAAAAGGCACTTGAAAGACCTGATGTTTGATTAGAAAGACCAGTGGCTTTTCAGGGTTAGGTGATCAAGAGCCAATTAGGGATTTCCTGTGCCCTCAACCACGTCCACAAAGTGCACGTGACCATGTTTCAGGACAATTAACTGCATAAATAAAAACATGGAAACAGATTGGATGCTTGGAGACATTTCACTCCCTATTTACACATCTCGAATGAACATAAAGATGTTGATGAATCAAAGCATCACTAATTCTTGTGATTGTGTAACAAGACTTTGGTTCTTAAACTTCTTTTATTTCTTAAAAGTTCTGATTCCCAAGCACATGTGGTTATGCAAGACAGTTTTCACAGAAAAAAAAAACCCCACAATAAAACAAACAAACAAATCTACTTTCCATCTCACAAGGAAAGCTGAAAATGTGAACCTCGAGGGCTCAAAAATCCAAAGGAAAATAAAACACACCGATCAGAGTTAATTTTTTAAAACTTACTGATTTTTAAGTCAACCTCCTGACTCTGAGACCTGATTCATGGGGCTGGCAATGCCAAGGAATGATTATAAACCAAAAGAAACACTAAGAGAAAAGCCGTGAGTTGCCAATAGCTCCAGGTTGACTTCTGTGCTCTGTCTATCTGATGCAGAAGCACTGTCTGCATCCAGACTCAAGAAGGCCCGTTCATTAGCTAACTGCCTAATAAATTGAACTCATACATATATGAGCAGCTGGAAGCTAACATGTAAAGCAGATTATAGCTAAAATAGAGCAAGCAGAAATAAGAATTCAGCATAAACTGAAAGTGTTACCATCTAAATAGCGAGTTCCGTAAGAGCTCTCTGGGAAGAGCCCTCTCATGTATGTTATACAGGATACAGAGACGGCCAGAAGTCTTTTCACCAGCACCACAGACTGCTGCTCAGTAGCTATTTTGCTGGGGAACAACACTAATTCCTGAAAAAGAAGGGCAAAGTCAAAAACAGCACCATATTAGTGTAGCACGGGGATTATATTTAGAAACAACTCTCAGCAGGTGGAAAAAGAAGGTAACTTAGAAAAATAATTTTAACATTTCTCTGGTTTTCATACTACGCAGAGAAGAGTAATGTCTAAGATGGGTGGGATTAAATGTTTTAAGGATAGTTATTGTTAGATCTGGCATGATTTACTCGGAAGCAGACTGCATTGGTCATTCCCTCCCCTTTTATCACAGCCGAATGTTTCCACCCCCTCCACTGCACCAATGTTGGCACTTAACAGACAACCACCCCTAAAAAAAAAAAAAAGTGTATAGTTTTCTGCCAGCTGAGCTCTACAGAGTTAATCGTGGAGTCAAACAAGCGCCAGTGCTGGTGTGGCGTTCACTGCTGTACCAAAGTTCACTGCCTGCCGCAGCTTTTTTTGAGATCTGATGGCAGACAGAACCTGTCAACGCTGTACGCAGACCTAGTTTTCAGAGTGATTTTAATGCAGAGTTGTAAGCGGTACATGTCTATGATTGGAGCTAATGTAAATACTAAACACTGAGTTATTTTAACATGAATAACCTCAGCGGAAAGTATACTAAATTTAGTTCCTCTATTAGTTCATTGCTTTTCTTCCTGCTAATAAAGCTCTGTGCACACATAATGAGCCTACATTTATTTAGTCAAATACATGTCAAAGCCCCATGCTCTATCTTCCTGGACTCACCAAACTGGAAATAATCCAACCAAGAACAGTGTGGACAACAGAAAGTGGTCCCACTTTACCAGGCACAGACATGCCAGGTCCAAAACCGAGAGCTAAGATTGTCAGTACCATCACATTTCAAGGTTTTTACCTTAGAGGACTTTTTTTTGTGCCTAGTCTGTAAAAGCTGAAGAGTAGCCATCCTATATTTCAAAGACCTGCCTTCCACTTGTAATTAAAACCTGGGGAAAAAAAAAGAAAAGACATGAGACACCTGGAAAATACACAGTCATTGCTATTTGTCATCTGCCTTAAGCTAGGAATGAGATTCTTCAGCCTTATTCAGGTCTAAAAGCTAATTGCCAGTCAGGACAGCTAAAGCAAAGCAAACCAAGGATACTCTATGGCACTGTCTGAGAGTCTGCAGAGAGAAAACTCCTTATTCACTGGTAACCGATCAATAGTATTTAAAATTCAGGGCCACAACTGTACCTGGTGTCAGCTGGTGCCACTTCAAAATGCATTTCTCATATTCCAACCCACAAATGTTAATTCCTACCACCATTAAAAAGTGTGAAGGGGGAATGTGAAAGAACTGGAAGTCTGCCAATAGCAGCCAATATTTTAGCAAGGGTAAGCAGGAAACGCACTAACATAAATCTTGGCCAGAATAAAAGAATGATTCTTCTGGGACACCTTGAAATTAAAAAAAAAAAAGGGAGAAGGGAAAAAAAAAAAAAAGGAGAGAATTCCACATTGTTTCAATGAAAGCGGGCCTTATTAGACAAACCTGAATTTAAGAGGAAAATCTTTTTACAAGAATGGAAAGCTGATTGATAAAGGAAATAATGTGGACATTATATGTTTTGCACTTTGGTGAGGTGCTTGATTTAGCACCGGCTGACATCTTGATTAAAAACTTCCATTAGACGGAATTAACAAGGCACGCGTTAACTGGTTTGAAAAATGGCTCGCTGGGAGATCTCAACATGTAGTTGCTAACGGGGAGACATTAATGAAAGGAAACACCACAAACAGGTCCCCAGAGGAGCACTGCCTCGTCCGCAGCTAGTCAATATTTCTATTAACAATTAAAATAATAGCATAAACATCACGGGCTGATTGAAATCATGACGAATGCAGTGACCGGCCGGCTTTTATCAAAACAGTTGATCTAATCTTGTTCTGCATTTGTACCTTTTCAGCTTTTTTCCATGAAAGCCTCATTTCCATTTGTTGGCAGTCATTAGGACATGTTGATTGGAACGGGTTGACAGCTTTTATGCTAAATTTAGCACTTCGTTTAGTAATGAGGACAGATTACAGCTATAAAAGTATGTTTAAACAAATATACACCTGCAAAATTTTTAATATGTTAAATATTTTAGGAAAGTTGGTTGTCTTTTTTTTTTTTTCCTCATGATTGGCGAAGCACTGTGAACAGGACCGGAATGCAATTAAAGCAGACAAAGGCATTATTCCAACATGAGGTTATTAGCTAAATAAAGCTGATTTAAGCGAGCCAGAGACATAAGTAAACATGTTTTCTATAACATGCTAAATGTGTAATTGATTTATTTTGCAAAAGAAACATCACTTAGACTGAGCTTATCTACTTTGAGCCGCTTGTTTCGGTACAGGGTACCCTCCAAGGCTGCAGCATCACCACCTCACCTCGCTCCGGGACTGCGACAGAGGCACAAAGCTGCCCTGGCTCTCCACAGCCCCCCTGCTCTGAAAGCCCTTTATCCCCGAGCATCAGCAAATTAGTATTAATTGGGAGAAACCAAACCTCTTGCAGGCCCAGCGACCTCCATCCCACCCCGGGACTTGGCCCCCTCAGCCCCACACCCGCACACCGACTGCCCCTTACGCCTGCTTTCAGACGACGTGAGGCTACAGCAGGCCCTAAAAAAGCAGCCATGGCTCCAAAATGTAGTTTTTAAAGTGTTTTTTTGTTTGTTTGTTTTTGTTGTTGTTGTTTTGGGGGGGGGGGGGGGGTTGTGGGGTTTTTTTTTTGCTTCGGATTTTTTGAGTTGGTCCTCAGGCCCGGCCGGGCCCCACCCGGGGCCGGGTCCTGCCCCTCAGCCCCCTGAGGCGCGGGAGCCCCCTCAGGCGCGGGAGCTCCCCCCTGACGCGCGGCCTCCGCCTCTCTCCCGGTCGGGCCGGGCGCTACCGGTACCTGCGGCGCCAGCCCCGGCCCCGCCGCTTTCCCCGGCCGCCTGGGCTCGGTGCCGCGGCCCCCCGAGCCTGCGCGGCGCTGGGGGCGGGCGGAGAGCGGGGACGGCCCGGCCCGGCCGCGTCGCTGTGAGGCGGTGGCCCGCACCCCCCCCCTCCCCCCCCCGCTGACGGCCTCCGCTATGGCGGGCTCCGCTGAGGGGAAGCGGCCGGCGGCGGCACCGGCGCCCTCCCGGCAGCGCTGAAGCGGGGCTGGGGGCGTTTCACCGGGGCTGGGGCGAGGGCAGCCGTGCCCGGCCTCGGGGGGTGGCCCCCGCTCCTTCCCCAGGCCCTGCCGAGGCGTTTAATGGTGCACAAGTTCAGGCAGAACAAGGAGACCCCGGGGAAGAAACAGCAGCACGGCCATGGCGGGGGCGGTGGTGTGGGTCACACCTGTTTAAAATCGTTTTCAAGTAAAATACTGGTTTTATTAGCAGCATATCACCCCAAATTACCTGCAGGTTTTAAATCACTCAAAGCCAGAAGACACGTTCTTAGAATATTCTAGTACTTCCCTAGGGAAAGGGAGACTTTATATCATCCCAACTCAAAGGCATCAGGAACTTCATATTATATTATTAATATGTGAGGCTACTTCATATTATATTATATTATATTATATTATATTATATTATATTATATTATATTATATTATATTATATTATATTATATTATATTATATTATATTATATTATATTATATTATATTATTCAGATTATTTTAGAGCTAGCGTTGCAACCCAGGCAAGGCGGATGAACTCCCTATTTCACCAGTACCTTATTTACAGAATAACCTGCCTAAACCCTTTCTTCCCATTTCCAAGTGTTTTGTTTTTCTTTGGATGAGGAAATGTATTTTTTCCTTCTCATCTCTACCCCGTTATCATCCCAGGCAATTCAGCAGGGTGCTGGTGAGATCACCCCCCAGCTCCCCCAGCTCCCCCAGCTTTGCAAATGTCCGTCTGGCTGGTTACGACGATTTGCCTGGCTGGCAGGAGAGGACACAGTGTTTTCTGAGTATTTGTGTTTCTCCAGGCCATTTTCTGAGTTCTTTCCAAAGACCTTTTCCCTAATTCTGTTGACAACAGCTGCTGGAAAGCTCCTCCCCGAGGGCGGAGAGAAGGCAAAAATAACTTCACAACATTAAAACAGAACAGGATTGGTGCCGCTGTCAACTGAGGAAGGGTCTGGAGGTGAGAGCCGTTGGCGTGAGACACCAAGGGCTTTGCAGGATCATGTTTACCTGTCTCCTGCCTTGGTGGAGATCCAGTGCTACCTGCAAGCTGTGGCAGTCAGGTCGCTTTCTGCCTTCCGTCTGGGAGAGATGCCAACTGCCGAGTCGTAAAGGAATCAACGTGACCGCAGGGCAAGGGCAACAGGTCAGCGCACAGGAGAAACAAGTATTAGAAGATCTGGAAATGCCCCTTGCAAGGAGAGAAACCGAGACCCTCTTCCAAGAGCAGCCCCAGACTGGAAATGAGTATTTGGAAGATGCTTTGCTTCGGAGTTACTTGAAAACGCACCTTCCTCCCAAGGTCTGGTGTGCATGTTTGTGGCTCTGTGTGTACACACTACAGTTCTGGCTCGGGCACTGTTTAAGGCTCATTTCCTTGAGCCCTTTTGTGCCTTCAGGCATTTAACTGGGGGGAATTTATCAGCATTCTTTAAAACTTGCTTTCTTTGAATCAACGCAGAGGTGAAAAATACTGCCAGGATATAAACAGAGATAGAAGGTGGCTTAGTGGACTCTGGTGACTGGTCCGGGTGTTGCAACAAGAGTGGTGTTTTGGGATTGTCAGTGCAGGCATTTGTTGTCTGGTCATCCAGAGAAAGAAATTTCAGAGAAAGGAAAAAAACTAGGGTGCGTCCAAACTCTGCTGTGCAAGCCCGCTTCTCTCCCCCTGGGGAAGGGAGGCTTTTAAGGAAATTCCTTTCCAAAGGGACGGGGCTGTTCTCAGCGCTCAAGAGGATGCAAAGGCCTGTTGGGGTTTGCTTGTTCTCAGCACAGGCCGTTGGCTTTTCTGGGTTGATTTTCCGACAGGGAAGGCTCTGTACAGATTGCAGGGGTGCAGAGAGGTGGGGTAAGACCCTGAGCTGTGGGTCTCTGTTCTGTGAGGTCCAGTCCTACAGGAACCCCGCAGGAGGAGGTGGCTCATCTCTCTGGCTGTCCTCTGCTGTCACCCCAAGGACCGCAACTCTTTCCCACTTTTCAAGGACGAGGTCTCGTGGAGCAGCGTGTGACCTCTCTCCGTGATTTGTTCCAGCAGAAGCAATACAATGACCTGTAAAGACAGCGGGTGAGGAGAGGGGCAGAACCTGGCTTTCAGTGACACTCTTCCTGCCACTGCTTGCTCTCCAGGTCTGCAAGGCCTTGCAGACATGGGGGTAGTAAGAGTGTGGTGGCAGCGCTGGGAGCTTGCTTTTGTCACAGCCATCCTGAAAGACAGGAACGAGGCCTCCCTAAGCACCACGGTGGCCTTCTTGGCAGAAGAGAAGACAGGAGAAAGGAGGATGCCTTTGGGCAACCATGAAGATCTTGCTCCTAATCTGCACCTTTGGAAGAAGCACGATTCAGATCTCCCAAAGAATAAAAGGATCGGTGCTGTCTTTCACCAAGGCTGGGAGCTGCTCTCCACTCCTTCCCCAAAGAGAAAAAAACGGCTGCAAAATCTACCAGAGAATGAGCAACATCTCCCTTTCGTTTCTGTGCTCGGTCCCAGCGGGGCAGTGTTGCCTCACCGCTGAAAGGGAGAGCCCAGTGGCTGCTGTCTGCTTCATGCAGCACTCGCTTATCTGCAGCCTGAGAGCTGGCTCTCCCTATGAACACCTTCCTCTCCAGGAGAGCAGCAACAGATGATGCTTTGTGTGTCCTGCTGAAGCAGGAACCACACTGGAGGTTGGTTCCTGTTGTACTGTTCACCTGTGTTCAGTGGTGAACACAGAAATTTTCCTGGAATGGAGCAACGGATTTCTTTTTTTCGAAGCCGACTTCTGGAGAATACAGAAGAAAGCATCTGCTTTTTCTGGGCGCTGTTGTGGAGAGGTATCTGTTGGTCTTTGATCCCCCTCAAAATATGTCCTTTAATAGGAAGGATCATCTGTTTGCACTCTTAATGTGCAATAATTTGCACATTTCCAATATATTAATCCCTGGGACATCAAAGGACAGATTAGGGTGAATGAGACCACCCAGCAGATGCTGCTAGGTAGTAGCTTCAGCCCTGACTCCGATGGTTTACAGATGCCCCCTCCGTATCCCAGTGTACGTTCTTCTGGCGTGCCCAGGCCACTGTGTGTTACATTCAGCAGTCACAAATGTAGGAGCTCTGATTTTGTCCTTTTGCCTTGGAAATAAACACATTCACTTGGGCAACGCGGTGGTTTGTAAGGCTAAGTGTGCTCAGGGCCTGAGCTCACAGCTAGGCAAGCGGGTTTGGGGTTTTTTTAGAAAATGTGGATGAGTGAAGGGACTTGTAGTTTGAGTTCACTGTAGCGTGCTGACCAAGAGAGCCATTTGGTAGACTCATATCCTTTTGCCCACAAAGAACTACAGGGTAAACAGTTCAAAGGTTCTTGTGCTTCAGGGATCAGCAAAGTCCATGAACCTTGGATTCTTACGTTGTGCCCCTAAAAACCCCTTCAAATTGTTGTCAAGATGTGATAAGCGTTGGAGGCATACCCCCATCCTGGCTGAGCTCCACCAACAGCACACAGGAGTGCAGCGTGAGCTGTGCGAGTCGATAGGCTGCTCATGCGTGGTTTTGGCTTGCTTTGTGATTTTTAACGCTGAGTATTTCACCGTTCACCTGAAGGAAAACTGGCTGGTCTGAGGATGGAGACTTCCAGAGTAGTAACGGGACAGGGTGCGTTGGATCCTCATTATGCACGCTGAACGGCAGTGATGAAAGAATCAATCAATACAGGATCTAGTTTAATGAAAAGTCAATACAGGGGGAAGCAGGGAAAGGAAGAAGCAGCGTTTGTATTTCATCAACAGCAAATTAATGTGTTCTATAATTGCAGCATTTTGGGTACAGCAACTATGGCATTCATCTCCACAACTGTTATATTGAGGAGGAAACGAGCATCTCTTAAGGGGGTAGAGAACAGCAAAAAATATTCCTCTGATGAAAGATCAGGTGCTTCTGTGACCCTCATTACAGTCTCAGATGTATTTATGTTAACAAGGGCCCAACAGTGCTAGAGGTTGGGTCCACCTGGCCTAATTTTAATCATCGATAAGTCAGGTTCATAGAATCATAGAATGTCCTGAGTTGAAAGGGACCCACAAGGATCATCGAGTCCAACTCCTGTCCCTGCATAGGACAACCCCAAGGATCATACCATATGTCTGAGGGCATTGTCCAAATGCTTCTTGAATATTGTCAGGCTTGGTGCCCTGACTACCTCTCATGGGAGCCTGTTCCAGTGCTCTACCACCCTTTGGGTGAAGAACCTTTTCCTAATGTCCAACCTAAACCTCCCCTGGCATATCTTCCTGCCGTTCCCTCGGGTTTTATCTTTGGTTGTCAGGGAGAAGAGATCAGCGCCTGCTCCTCCTCTTCCCCTTGTGGGGAAGCTGTAGACCGCGATGAGGTCTCCCCTCCATCTCCTCCAGGCTGGACAGACCAAGTGACTTCAGCCACTCCTCGTACGGCTTCCCCTCTAAACCCTTCACCATCTTTGTGGCTCTCCTCTGGACACTCTCCAGTAGCTTTGTATCCTTTTTGTACTGTGGCACCCAAAACTGCATGCAGCACTCGGGGTGAGGCCGCACCAGAGCCGGACAATCATCTCCTTTGACCAGCAAGCAACACAGCGCTTGATGCGCCCCAGGACACGGTTGGCCCTCCTGGCTGCTGGGGCACACTGTTGGCTCATGTTCAAGGTTATTTAAGTCTAGGCAACCTCAGGAGGCTTTGGCCACAGACAGCGAAGAGCCCTTGCAGAAGGCAATTCCTGTCACCTTAAAATAGGTATCTAAGAGGGTTGGAATGAATCACTCCTCTGCGGGTGCCGGTTTCCCTCCATCAGCTACGGACACACTACTCCGTCCAAGTCAGCCAAGCCTGGCTGAAATGAGGGCATATGAATCCTTATCCACGGCCACTCAGGACGCTGGATGCAGGGTGGGAGTTTGAATCTAGACACCCTGGGTGCCAGGCTGAAGCTCAAATGATTGCTCCATCCCTCCTTTTCTAATCTGATAGGCAGGTAAGTGCTGAGCCCAGTGGAAGTTTTCCTGTACAGATGAAGGCTTTCCGTTTTTGGCAGCTCTTCCCCTGGCATTCTTCTCCAGCAGTAAATCACAGAGTGGCTGAGGTTGGAAGGACCTCTGGAGATCGTCTCGTCCAACCCCCCCTGCTCACGTGCATCTGTGTCATTCTCAGCCCTGATACAAAAGCTCTCCTGTCTTTTGTAAAATCCAGAGATGCTGCCAAAAGTAACTTGAAAAAATGATTTTAGGGGGAAAAAAAAAAAAAAGTGACAGCTGAGCACAGCTGTGCCAGCAGAGGCTAAGAGACAAGCTGTCCTGCTGCATTACAGAATGCATGGAAGGGCCAAGTGGCAAGAGACCGTTGGCACCGCAGGACAATATGGTCAGTCCTTTGCCTTTCCAACTAGGAGCCAGGCTCCTTCCCTTCCAGGGGAGCGCTGAAGGGCTCTTCTTTTTGCTTCACAGGTACTGGAGGAGGTGAATCAGGACCTGGAGAGATTTGGAAACCGTCTGCTAACCAAGATCAAACCTCTAGGATGGGAATGCGAGTTGAACCCCCCTGTGTTTCGGCAGTACGATGCCTGGGGGCAGCGGGTGGATCACATCGCCACCTGCTCGGCCTGGAGGAGGATGAAAGAGATTGCAGCAGAAGAGGGGCTGATTGCTGAGGCCTATGAGAGAAGATACTCCAACTGGAGGTAACTGGGGGAGAATGGGAGCGACTTGGTGCCTTGCTGGTTATTCTTAGCAGGGTATATTGAGCATCTTGTAGAACTGAACTTCTTGGTGTATAATGGGTAACAGATGATGCATGGACAAAAGCACACCTACTGCTGTACAGCAGCACGCAGAACAGCAGTGTCTGTCCGCTGTAATATTCCACATCGGCAATGATAAGCCGTAACTAATGGCCTACAGTTGATCATAATATGCTTTGATGTCACCTTCCTGATTCTGGGGCCTGGCAGTTCCCTGCACTGCTCCAGCTTAACGTGCATTAGTTGTAACACAGCTGGGATTTTACTTGCAGTTTCATTGTATTCCCCCCTCTGGAGACAGACCCACATTTCTTATTTTTGAAAACCGCATTTAATGTGCACTAGCTGGCAAGCAACACCTTCCACCCAGCCTTGCACTGGAAGTCCCTCTGGGACTGAGAAGCTCTGCTGCTCCTCTTCTCTCTTCCTGGCTGAAACAGTTTTTGCCCTCTCAGAAATGAGCGGTCTGATTCTCACCTGATTTGGCTGTATTTTGTCCCTCTCTTCCTAGTCAGGATGTTTTATCCTCCTGCTGTTGAACTGCTGCATAACCTGTCTGTTTTCACTCTCTTTCTTTCCTAGTCGTCTGCATCAGGCTGTCAAACTGTACTTATTTTCAAGCTCCTCTGGAGGTTTCAACTGTCCGTTGGCCATGACTGATGGGGCAGCCAAAGTCATTGAGGTATGAGCTCAGCTGCTCTCCGAGGGCACAGCCCACGTCCTGGCAGCGCTGGTTAGAGACTGGAGCACCGGCCAAGGACGGAGGAGAGCTGATCTGCCATCTGTCTCTGGGCATGGCCCTTCCTTGCTCTGTGACTCAGCTCCGTCTCCCACTGCCTTTCTTCTTTAGCTACAAAGTCTTTGTGCCCAGGCTCGCTTTTATGTTTACTTACAACACTGCGTACAATGAGGCCTTTGCTGCACATGAACCCTGGGGCACTGCAGGTAGCTGGAAAGGTGTCCCACATGTTTTTACTACAAGATAATTTGTTTTCCTGTTCCTCGTGCGGAGTGGCAGTTAAATGTATCGGGCCAGATCCATACCTGGTGTAAATTAACCAAGATAGCAAGACTTTCCCAATCTGAAGACTTGGCTCTGGATCTTAGCAACACCCTTTGCACCATGTCAGTGGCTATGTAGGACGCAGAGAAAAGCTAGCCCTTAAGTAGCTAGCCCTGGGCATTTTAATTCAGTAAAAAGAAAAAAAGCATAAAGCAGTTACTTCTTTCCTTCAGCTCTTTGGATGCTGGTGACATCCAGCGTATCATACGCTGATACCCTGACACATGTGCTGTTTTGAAAGCGCTATGTCCAGATGTCTAGCCGTGCGGAAATCCGAGGGGGGTAGGGATGCTCAGCACTCCCCTTCCTGACACAAGTCTGCACCTTCTGCCTGCGCGGCGCTGCAGCAGCCGTGTGGGAGCTGGGCAGTTGCACAGACTCTCAGGAGTACACGCAGCTGCACCGCAGTGCAGGACACTCAGTGCCCCGCTCGCAGACCATCCGTTCTGAGCCTAGGACACACCAGTGTTAGTTAAGGCAACTGTCTAATTTAATCTACTGTTATGATCATCTTAGTTTCTTTTCCCTCCCCCAAAACAGTCACTAGGTATTCCCGGATCTCTGAAAAATGCTTTTGACCATCTGACATCCCGTGACCCCAAAAAGTTCTGGACCTCTGGCCAGTGGATGACCGAGCGCAGGGGAGGCTCTGATGTTGGTACGTGTTCTGAGGTGGGAAGCAACTGCAGCAGCAGCTAGGTGTGTTAGCAAGAACTGAGAAAATGAAGGGTGTGGGGTTGCTTCCAAAGCCAGGGAGCTGGTTTAGGAAACTTCAGCAGAAGTCATCCAAATCCTCTGCATAGCTCTGCTTTTTAACCAACAAAAGGCGCAACTTCTGTCCACTGATTCGTGCTGTACGCACACGCAGGTACAGAGCTGCGTTCCTTGCACAGATAACACACTGATGTCCAGCTCTGTAATCTAAACCTTGAGCAAGGCTGTCAGACGCATCCCAGCTGGGTTCTTGGCCTGCAGCTTCTGTTCCTTGGCTAATGTTAGTAATAGTGTGATGGGCCAGGAAACCTCAGAACTCCGCTGCGGAGGCAGAAATGTGGCAGAGGAGTCACCTGCATCTGATGAAGCCGCAGTTGGTTTCCTGGTGGAAGAAGTAAAAGGGTCAGCTGTGGAGTGAAAGATGTGGATCGCTGCAGGACTCGCGATTCCATAGCACCCTTTGTTGTTCTTGGCCGCGGTAGCTCCTACAGAAATGGAGGTATTGGGTTATATGGCGTGGTGCGTTCTGCTTACAAAGCACTGCCATTACCAGCTGTTAGCCTGGAGCAATTGCTGGACAGGCTCGCAGTTAAACAGAGCATATTTCCTTTCTAGTACTTAACTCTGGCTGCATTTCTTATCCAGGGTCAATGAAAGAGATTAGCAGCTAATCCATACTCCATCTCCAGAGCAAAAAGTGACTTAAAAGAGCTGCTGCTTACACCGAAAATCAGCATCGATACAGAAGTTCCCATGAAGCCAAGATGATCTTCTCCTTTCTTGCAGCTAACGGCACTGAGACAGTGGCCAGAAAGCAGCCAGATGGTACATATCGTCTCTATGGTTTTAAATGGTTTACATCGGCTGCTGATTCTGATGTGACATTAACCCTGGCCAGGGTAGCGGATGCTGAAGGACAAGTAAAACAGGTCTGTTTGATGGTGGAACCAGGTGAAGGAACAGGGGCATTCTTTTTCTTCCTTGTTTCATTGTAATGAAATCTTCTTTGTGTGCCTTTCACTGGCCCCAGGGTTCCAGCGGCCTGTCCCTGTTCTTCCTGAAGGTTCGAGATGAGGAGGGGAAGCTGAATGGCATCCAAGTGCAAAGGCTGAAGGACAAGTTGGGCACGCGGCAGATGGCAACAGCAGAGCTATGGCTGGATGGAGCTAAAGCAGAGCTAGTACGTAAGGTTCCACCTTCCTCTTGGGACTGGGCTGGCTTGGCACGGCAGACCACTCATGGGGGTTTTGCCAGTGATACCAACTGAAAAAGTTCTTCTCTTCCACCTCTGTGGCTGGCTGTTCACTCCGCAGAACCCTTCACCAGCATGGCTGTGGGTGGGACAGAGCTGAGGAGAGCTCAGGAAAAGACGGGAGGGAAGAAAAAGAAAAAAAAGTAATTTTAGGGTGGTCATTTCCCTAATCCAGTTGCTTTGGCCCAGCTGAGGGACAGTTCTGTGTAGCACGCAGGGAGGATCAAGCAGCAGGGACCAGAACTGATCATGCTGACATGATCTCCAAAGCCACCTCTCTGCTCGTCCCACAGACTTGGCTAAAATGAGACAGCTGTATTTTAAAGCAAGCAGATCTTTGGGGTGCCTGAGGACAGACAGACGGAGTGGACAGCCTATGTCTGCCTGTTGACACAACTTTCACTTGGATATGCGTCAGCTTCCAAGGCTGCGCGAAAGGCTTACGTCAGCCTTTGTTCCTTGATGCTTTCAGATCTCTGCAGAGGGTCGTGGCGTGGCCTCCATCTCCAACATGCTGAACATAACTCGGATCCACAATGTCATTGGTGCAGTAGCTTCCATGAGAAGGTGAAGGCAGCATGGGTCCCCCCAGAGCTGAAGGAGCAGCTTATCAGGACAAGGGGACTTTGCAATGCTC
This sequence comes from Platalea leucorodia, assembly GCF_965183815.1. NCBI lineage: Eukaryota > Metazoa > Chordata > Aves > Pelecaniformes > Threskiornithidae > Platalea > Platalea leucorodia. The sequence continues at coordinate 12,908,638 of NC_138834.1, forward strand.
AGCATTGCAGCCGATTGACATCTAATGCCTTTGCAGGCACAGGCCTGGAAGGCAGCAGTGCCAGAGAAGGTTGGCCTGTGGGTGGGTGACTTAGGCTGGTGTGATACAGCTGAGCAGGGTTCTTACAGTGGGGGCGGCTGGAAGGGAAAGCTCAGAAGTGGAAGGCTGCTGGTCTAACTGCTTTCCCTGGCTGTATTCTCTCTAGGATGATCAGTCTGAGCAGGGAGTATGCCCGTAGGCGGGTTGCCTTTGGGAAGCTTCTCAAGGACCATCCCCTACACATGCAGACGATAGCGCGGATGGAGGTAAGGCTTTTGGGAGCCAAGCTGAACCTGTTGGCGACGAAAGAGGGCAGAGATCCTCAGCTGCTGATGAGCAGAGCCAGCCCGCCTCTGGCTGATGGCAACAGTCAGATGTAGAAGGCTGTTCCTGCTACAGTGAGATGTATGCAGCAGGGCAGCTGCCATGTTCTAGTGGGATCTGATCTGACGATAGACCCAGCTTCTCTGCTGGACTTCAGGTTATCCTAAACAACAGTTACCTGGGAGCTATTCTGAGAGGAGTGCCAAAGTTCATGCGTGCATCTACCATGATATGCCATGACCTCTGAAGTTGGTCATTAGCATCAGAATCCAAGCGTGACACCACAGTCTCCTAAACTGCAGTTAACGGACTCTTGTCCAAGACTGACACAGACTCATCCAACTTCCCTGGTAGCTCATGCACCAGGAGATGGACTGTTCCCACTGTTCCCAGCAGACCTGAAGAATTCCTGAGGAGTCACCATGCACTTTAGCTTCCAAGACACGTGTCTTCACTGTGTACTGGCACAGTGCTCATCACCACAAGACGCTGAGCTTGAGTGAACGTCATCTAAGGCGATAACAGACAATGGAAGAGAGAGCAGCATGAATTGGCACTCTGGCTCTGGGCTTTGGGAGGAATTTCACGTGTGGGCTTTGGCCTTTGGCCTTTGCTCACTGCAAAACGTCTCACAGCTTTGCCACAATGCTGAGCTGTAGCAGCTCACTAAAATCCACAGGACACAGGTGGCTTCCCATCCCTACTAAAACTTCAAAAAGCAGGCACACAGTTCTCCTCCTCTCACCCATCCAGGCACTTCTTCTTTTCTTAAGTGGTGTAACACCAGTGCTTGCCCTTGGGCTGCAGTAGCTTCATGCAGATTTTTAAAACTATTTAAAAAATCCTCTTGCAAGGTGAGGGAGAGGGAAAGTAGGCAACATCTGTCAAACACAACTTAAAGTTCCAGCATCTCTTAGCCTGTGGCCAGAACTCCACCTCTGGAAGAAAGGCCAGATCCTATATAGTCCCACAGCACATCGTTATGCACAGGGGCTACAGAGCTCCATATCCTGATGCTTCCCAAATCACAAGTTGCTCAGCAAGAAATCTGTCAAAGACGTTGCAGATGCTGGTGCTTAGAGGTTGACCATCAGATGTGCGGTCTCATGTCCCTTACCGTTGGAAAGGATGTGGGTTTGTGACCTGGATGCCTGATAGGAGCTTTGATAAGGCTCCGAGTAGGCCTGATGAAATGGCATCACCCCTTTCCTCATACTAGATCGCAGTGTCCAAGAGCGGCAGCTCCAGACTACCTTTAATATTCCATGCTTTGTGCCTTGGCTGGTCGGCGGTCTTTGTCTCTGAGGCTGTGGGCCTGTACGGGCAGGGATGGCATTCTGCCCAGGTCCGAGTGTTGCGCATCCCTTTGAGATGGTCTCACGGCACCTCAGCAGACCAGGCTGGAATCAGCCTGAGTCCAAGCTCCTTGCCAGTGGAGCTCCCCCCTTCTCTGCTTGCAGGTGCAGACGCGAGGGGCGTTTCTTCTGCTTATGGAGATCGTTCGTCTGCTTGGACTTGTAGAAACCAATATGGCAAATGAGCAAGACCAGCTTCTCTTGAGACTGCTGATACCAGTCGCCAAACTGTACACTGGAAAGCAGGTATGGAACAACCAGTTTGATTAGCCCGGAGTGGGACTGTGTGACTCATTAGCAACCACAGAGCTGGAAAAAGGAGTGATTAACACGGCCAAGGTGAAGGACAGCGATAGCAGGGGATACCGGCAGTGACCTCTAGCTGCAGCACCTGCAGCAGTTATTGCTCTGCACTGAGGCTGGACTGCGTGGGTCGGAGCCTTGTCCCTTTGCTCTCAAGGCCACACACAGATCAGCCGCCTGATCAGAACAGACAGAGCCAGTGCTGTCTGTGAAGTACTCCACGTGCTGCAGAGGAATCCTGAGGCTGCCCCAAGACCAAGGCGAGGCACTGAGCCACGGGGGAACATCTTTCCCCTAGTTATGAATAAATAGAAGGTGTTAATAGCTTAGCGTTAGCCTTAACTTCACGGGTCTGTCCCTCTTCTAATTGCCCTCAGCTTAAATACACAGAAGCTTACACACCGCAGGCAAGTAGAAGGTAAAGACTCTCCTGGACTAGAGACACATAATCCCATGTGCCAGCAAACCACAGCTTTATCCTTACCTAGAGAGGACTGTGGTGAGACAGATTCTCCCTCGATCTCCTCCCAAGGTCTGACTTCTCCTGCAGGTCCTCTCTCAATGTTACTCAGTCTTCATTCCCTGGGCTGCTCCTCCTGCGTATAATGAGCAACCTGCCTCAGCAAATCGGTGGGATCCAGTCAATCCCATCCCAGCAGGAACTGCTGTGCGGTTAGAGGTTTCTGGCCGCTCTTTCCCCTTGTGCAATGTGGATCATGTCAGCTCTCTGCATTTTGCAGGCTTCTGCTGTTGTTATTGAGGCAATGGAGAGTTTCGGAGGACAAGGTTACATGGAGGATACAGGCTTGCCAGTCATAGTCCGCGATGCTCTGGTAAGAAAGCAGCAGGAGAAGCAGAAGCTCCTGTGTGTCACCTAGTCATAGAATCATAGAATCACAGGATGCTTTGGGATGGAAGGGACCTTTCAAGGCCATCCAGTCCATCCCCCTGCCATGGGCAGGGACAGCTTCAACCAGATCAGGTTGCTCACAGCCCCATCCAGCCTGGCCTTGAATGTTTCCAGGGATGGGGCATCTACCGCCTCTCTGGGCAACCCCTGCCAGTGTTTCACCACCCTCATCGTGAAAAATTTCCTCCTTATATCTAGTCTGAATCTACCTGCTTTTAGTTTAAAACCATTCCCCCCTGTCCTGTCACAGCAGGCCTTGCTAAAAAGTCTGTCCCCATCTTTCCTGTAGGCCCCCTTTAAGTATCGAAAGGCCGCAATGAGGTCTCCCCGCAGCCTTCTCTTCTCCAGGCTGAACACCCCCAGCTCTCAGCCTTTCCCCATAGCAGAGGTGTTCCAGCCTCTGATCATTTTGGTGGCCTCCCCTGGCCCCGCTCCAACAGCTCCACGTCCTTCCCGTGCTGAGGACCCCCGAGCTGGACGCAGGGCTCCAGGGGGTCTCCCCAGAGCGGAGCAGAGGGGCAGAATCCCCTTCCTCGCCCCGCTGGCCACGCTGCGGGTGATGCAGCCCAGGATGCAGTTGGCTTTCTGGGCTGGGAGAGCCCATTGCCGGCTCATGGCCAGCACAGTACCCAAGGGCAAACACAGACCTCCCCAGACGCACTCCAGGCATGGCAGCTCTTTCCTGGTTGCCTTCCTGCTGAGCCCAGTCATCACCGGGGAGGGGACGTGACTTGTTCTGGTGCTGGGGTTGTTTCCTAGCTTGGTAATGGAGCTGGGCTCCTAGCTCTTGTCACCGCTGCTCCTCTCCACTTGTGGTGAGGCAAGATGTCTCTGGAGATTTCCTTGATATCCCTTAGCTCTGCCCCATGTCTTTGCTTCCTCACGTTCCCCTTTCTTTATTCCAGTTGCTCCAAAAGGCTCTTTCATGCTCTTCCACAGTCTCTTCTACCCCACAGGTGCTGTCCATATGGGAGGGAACAACAAATATCCTGTCACTTGATGTCCTGCGATCCCTCACCAAGAGTCAAGGACAGGTGATGGCTGTGTTCTTCTCCATAGTGCAGGTGAGCCCACATCAAAGGCACCGGCCAGCCTGATTTGCCCACCTTGGCAGAGTCTTATTTGGTGTTTATGCTCCTAGCTGAGACTGGTAGGGAATACGACCAAACTGAAAGCTTTAGACAAGTATTCAGAAGGTGTCTTACAATTCTGCTCTTTAAATAGCACTTACAAAAGCAGAACGCAGGCAGTGCTCATTTTGGGATCCTTGTGTGCTGCAAAAAAATGCAGACGCTTTCATCTCAGCAGTGAAGAGTTTTGCATTGTCAAGAGTTCCTCATGACAGGTACCGATATAAGTATATTTTTAACATGAGAGAGTCGCCTTCCTGAATCCAAAGTAATTTTGTGGTTTTGTTTCTTAACTGGAAAAACACCACAAGACTGCTGAGTATTAAACCTTCACTAGGGCTACCTACTGCATTATGACTTCCTATTTTTTTCCCACTGAAAGGATGGATGGAGCCAAAGGAATTCCATTGTTGCCTCTTTAGATTTACAGTTCTCTGGCTTTACCTACAGGCTGCCCTTTTAAAGGTGCTCAGATGACAGGCAGTCACCGAGAGTTCAAAGCAGCTCAGAATTTCATGAGCATCAGCTGGCTTGCTACATCCCGTAAAGGGAGACAGGAACCAGCCTGAAGGCATGATCAGCATATCAAAGGGTATTCTCTCAGAGATTAGATTATTAATCCAGATAGAACAATCCAGATTACATTAACCCAGATACAGTGAGGGAACCCTGGGCATCTGGAGCGCTGGATTTGACTATGTGTAGCCTTCACTTTCTCATCCAGACCCCGCGAGAAGGGAAAGGTCTGGGTCACTGCGCTCCCTGCAGCACTGACAACTGGATAGGTCTTTCAAAAACACACGAGCAAGAGCCCGACTCCTTCTCACCGGTGGCTGCGGTTGGCAGCTTCTGTTAACGTTTCAAACCCCCAGCTCAGCTGTATTCTGGCACCTCTCCGACCTCCAGAGATGAGTCTCTTCTTGCCATCCTCTCAGACAACTTTTGATAAAGGAAAAATACCTCAAACAATTTGACTACCAAAGAAACCCCAATCTGCTCATAAGCAGGACTGAGCACACCTGCTAATTAAAAAGCCAATGGGTCCAGCTGTTGATAAGAAGCAGCTTCGTCTGACACTGAAGGTAATGGAGTGGAGAAGGAAGGGAGCGGGCAGTAGGCTCTAAAAATAACTTGGAAAGAAGCCGGCCTCCACAGGCTTACACTTAGGCTAATTTAAACGAACGCCACACAAAGGTGCCATGCTGCGGTCCTCGGAGCACCTCACTGGCGTAGCCGAGAGGGCCCCTCCAGCTTCTTACCAACCGGGTAATCAGAGAAGCATTAAAGAACACAGCAGCGTGATTCAGAGCAGGTACCTGCGCAGCAGTAACACCAGCTATCGAGATTTATTAATTAACGAGCTCATCATTGCTCTTGCACTCCTACAAATCATGCTGTATATGAGACTGGAGGGTGAACAAGCGAGCACCGACTTTATAGGTCTCCAGATTCCGGTAAATGCCATTGCATTTGCTGTTCGTGTCACAGTGAGGCTGCCTCCGTGTCCGCAGAGCGTGGCGATGGAGTGGCTGGAAGGGGCCAAGCTGGAAGAGCAGCGCTGGCGCACTGCTTCTGATCACGCTTGGCACATTTAACCTGGACGCGTCAGAAAGCTTCTCCCCTATGCCTTCAGCAGCCGGGCGCTGGAAAGGCAGACTGGGAGGTATTTCTGCAGTGCCCCTGCAGCATCGGGCAGGAACGTGCCAAGTTTCTACACCAGAATCAGGGTTTCACTTGCAGGTGATAAACAACCTCGTTTTGAGCTCCAGGTGTCCAAATTCTTTTCGTCTCTGGGAGCCTGGCTCATTTTGAAACATCCTTCCCATTCCTGTCTAGGGAGGAAATCATTTAGCCCTTCATAAAGGGATTTTCACTGCTCAAATCCATTTCCTTTTTATCGATGCACACAAAACTAGTACAATTGATTTTATGTTTGTCCATCAAGGTTCTCAGTTGGCAGGATTTGTGCCCATCGACAGGCTGCTGTGGAGAAAGCAGCATTAATACTTTGTCAGTCCAGCAGAGCACTGTGTTCTCTGGAGGTCGTATCTCAGGGTAACTTCCCCCCGACCCCACCACCACCTATTTTTGCTTTTATCCTCTGTCCATTGCCCCTGCTGATGGTGGGATACGTAACACCGATGGTGGTGTGATCTAGGAGCAGGAACGCAATATCGTAATTATCCTCAGGAAAAGGGAAATACAGAAAACCTCCTCACCCTTGCACAATGTGTTTATGAGAAGCTAAATTTTTAGGGTGGTTGATACACGGGCAAGTTTGTTACAAACCACTCCGTCCAGAGGGAATGAGGCTGCAAAGTCTCGGGAGAACACACGGGGAGAAGAGCAAGTGTGAGAGACAGTCCCGGCTCCCAGCTCAGCCGCGGCGGGAGGTTCAGGTGGATGCTGCACGGGCGCAGTCATTTCATGTTACACTGAAGATTTATTCACTGGAATTTTGAGCCAGAGCATTGGGAGCACTTTGGAATTCAATAACAATCTGAAAAGCGACTCTAAAATAGCACCAGGGAATTATTTGATTATTGCATTTTAGTCACTTTAGGTTGAATTCGGTCACATCGCAGTACAGGTGTTTCTGAATGCCGGTCCTGCAAGCATCTTGCAGAGCTCAGAATCAACTGTCTCACGCACCAAGGATGACTGAGTAGGGCTGAAACTCTAGCTGTAAATCGGACATACCATCTGAGACACGTGACAGTGTTTTCACGTCCTTTTCAGACCATAACCACAATTTTAACACAGCAGGAAATAAATCTAGGTTATTAAAGTGAGACTACATATTTGCTTGAAGCATTAATATGACACTTGTGCTTCTTGCCCTGTTTTGGATCTTTTTCCTGTTGCTGTATTTTTAAATGCTCACGATTAATCTTTTAAGTAAAAACCATTCTGACAATCTTGCTTGGTAGCTAGTGAGAGCAAACAAATGAGCGGCATCTTAAAATTCCTCAGTGAAAACCGAAGGAATCGGAAATATTGGAGCTCGAAAGCTCTTTCGCTCTCTGATGATTTCAGTCAGAAAAGAACCGTCCCCGATGCCGCCTGCGCGTCCCTGCCCTCAGGTGCAGCCCGCAGGAGCGGGAGCAGATCGACGGGCGGGAGAGAACACGGGAGCCGCTTCTGCCTCCAGCGTCGTCCCTGAGGCAGCTCTCCAGCCTCTTGTTCTCAAACGCAGGGGAGGACGTGGAAAAACCCAGCTTGATCTTTCAGAAGATTCAATGCTTTTTGGTTAGGAAAATAGTGACCGTAATCTGAAAAAAAAAAGTGTAAATTATTGGAGAGCAAAGAGAATACAACGTCTTTTTCTTCCCCTGAGGTTAAAATGATGCATTTCTATTCCTGGTCCATCCTGCCCAGGTCTTTAAAACCTTAAAAAGCAAGGCAGCGTAGGATGTAGCTGTTCGTACCCCGGCCACGAGCACGAGGGTGTTGACAGAAGCGCGTATGTTGTTGCCGTGCTTGGCCTGCGTGATGCTGGCTTCCACCCAAGCTGCTGGGAATATGCTTATGCCTCTGGGGTCTTTGATCCCTGTTAGCAACCATCTCTAAGCTGCTTTTAAAACATCTTATTAGCATTCTGTGGGCTTGGAAAGTTCTTTGGACTTTATCTTGGCACGAGACCCAACCGCTTTCATGATGATGTTTTTGTATTTGTACAGCATATGCTGTGAGTATTTATGTACCGCTTTGCCTAGAGCGCAGAATAGCATCCATTGAGGATTGTGTTTTTCTCATATTAATAGTCAGCAAATACAGGGCAACGGTTAGGCAGAAGGTGTCGGGCACAGCCGTACGGCAGAAAACAAAACTGGGTTCAGCTTGTGCAGTCCCGAGTCCTCCTGTGCAAATAAGCTGTATTTTCACGTACTAGCAAGAGGAACTGCATGATCACTTAAGCACTGAAAGCCTCAAAACCATAAAAAATTAGTTCTGCACAGCAGATACTTATAGGCTTTAGCTTCATAAATAACCGGCAAATGAGACTAATTAACGAAAAGCACCTCCTACCACCTGCTATCTACTGAAATATGTAACAGTTCCTTTTGGCGATTGTGTCCAAGGTAATCCTTTAGTTCTGCTGCAGAGAGCTGGGTTTGAATAGTGTAAAGATGGAATCGCAGCCCACCCAGCTCCTGGGCCGAGCCCCCCGACGGAGGCAGGGCCAGCCCTGAACGCAGGCACGGTCGTGGCCGACTTCGCCGCGGGGGGACACACGGCGGGGGGTCTGGAGGTGGGCGACGGCTGCGTGGGCAAGAGCAGGCTGCTTCTCCGCGTGTGCGACTCCAGGGGGACCGAGCTGTCGCCCCAGCCTGGCAGCTCCATGCAGAAGGCAGGCTCTTCCCGTCCGATCCCTCCTAGGAGGGAATCCGTGTGGGAAGCACGGATTAAAGGCTAGCCTCTGCCAGTTGCATCCAGGCAGCCATGGGCATGCCATGTCAGAAGAGCAACTATTTTAGGCTCTCTCAGCTTGTGCTTTCACCAGATATTTGGGACGCTGGAGAAAGAGCAGCTTAGCTCAGCCACGGGAAGCTTTTAGGTGGTGCTTTTAGGCACAGGTAAATTCCTGACGCCCATCAGAAGAGAGCTGCTCTGGTCCTGGGGCCTTTCCCACTGACACGACTTGCAGAGAAAAGCTCCTTTAAATCTGAATTTTCCTGCCTGGACTCAGCTCTAGCATCTTCATGGAAGTAAAAATATAAAACCGGGAGAATTAGGACCTGATACAGGTACGTAAATAGAGAGTATTGGGGACGTGATCTGGTCCCCACGTGCAGCTGGAAGGCCAGCACGGAAACAGCAACGCGCTGGGTCCGGCGCACAGGAATGCTCCATCCTCGAGGCGAGGCTGCGAGTTTCCTTTGGCAGCGTCCCCTTTCCTGCTGCCGCGGTGCTCTGGCCGCTCCACCCACGGCCGTGCCAGCTACAGCCACCTTGATTTGAGCTTTTTGTTAATAGCTGCTGGGCGTGCTCAGGATTTCGCCAGCCCCGTTTCCTTGCAGAAGGTAAATACCCTGTAATTTTTCCTGTGATTGTTTTCTTTGCAGAAAAAACTGGAGCTGGCTTCGAGCACTGCGAAACTGGAACCCGCCGCGAAGCAGATGCGGGATGCCATCGGCCGTCTCGCACAGTTCACACAAGCAGCTGGTTCAAAGGGGGCAGTGACCATGGAGCTAGCAGCAAGAGACTTCTCCTACACCCTAGCAAGGATCTATGCAGGTAGCGGGAAAGACAGGAACGGTGGATTTCAGACCAGGAACGGGCTAGGGATCAGCCCTAGAACGGCCTGGTTTCACACCTTCTGGGTAAAGGGTGGAGTTTTAAAGAAAGCTGGGTCCCCACCTTCTCTAAAACTGAGGCAGCTCAGCCTGGCAAGCGCTGTTGGGAAGTAGCCACCACCCACGTTTCACGAGCCCTTGTTGTTTTGGCTGGAGCCCGGGAATACTGATGTCTCCTACTCTTCCACAGGAGCTCTTTTAATTGAACACGCAGCTCGGCCTGGCGCTTCCTCCACAGACATCTCCGCTGCTCGAAGGTAAGCAAAAACCTCCTCTAGCCCTAACCGGTTTAGATGATTTCTTGTGCAACGCAGCAGGCTTTGCTCTGCCTCTCTGAGCGATCTGACCCCCTGCCATGGCGAGACCCAAACTTCCTGTCATCACAGATGGAGACAAACATTGGTCTGGGTCGGTTGCTGTCATCATCACGGCTTTTCCCTGCCACGGGGAATCTCCGTTTAGCAACAACGAGGGAGCCAAACTGGGCAGAGCTCAAGCTGAAACCAGCACTGTCTGCGTAACGGGGCTCGGACAGACGGGGTTGCGTTCTCTGTTCAGGTGGTGCAACCAGGAGCTGTGTCCCGTGGCCACGGAGTCAGGGAACAGCAGCTACGAGGCCGAGGAGGCGCTCATGGACAGCGCGCTGGTGTACGAGGGCAGCCCTGCCTGCGGCAGCAGGCTGTGACTCGCCGGAGGCGACTGGCAACTCCAGCCCCCAGGCAAACAGAAGGTGGGTTGCAATCCAAAAACAAAAAAATCCAAAAATCCTCAGACAGCCGCGAATTACAGGCGTGGTGGGGACATTCCGCCAGGGCCAGGACAAATCCTTCTGGAGTAACCCCCACCGCACCGCCTGCTGCAGTCTGAAATCCACCGCTTCCGCGCTGCGATCCTTGCCAGCACAGACGCAGCCACCGAGACTCGGTCTGAGACGCTGAAACGTTCTGACCGTGTTTTAGGCAAAGACGAAGTGATCAAATCTAGATAACGACTTGAAGCAGCAGCTCTTCAAGTGCCAACTGGTGTTCTTTTTAAAGAAAAGCAATCAAAATCAAACTGAAAATTCTTTGAAGTTGATTAAATACAGAAAAAAAACATTTTTTCCTGTTCATCTTCTTGCTTTCGAAGGCTACAGACGGTCTTCCACCCTGGCACCTGCCAGGGATGGGGTTTTCTTCCAGGGCAGCCTCTTACGCCCACCGTGGCCGTGAGGACGGTGCGTCCCGGCATACGAGCGACCTCCACGGGAACTGTTGCGCTGGGCTCAGGACCTCCAGCTCAGCGCCCGATCTTCACAACTCCTTGGGTAAAACAAAGGCTTTGTAACCCAAACTTCCCATTTTCCCACGGCTATTGCTAAGGTAGTCACGGGACACTGCTTAGTTTGGCTCATGCTTTTGATTGTTCCTTTTACGTTCTACCCTGTATCAAACAAACTTTGCTTTTACTTGAAGTTAACCTGGAGTAGAGGCTTTACCTTCACGCCTATCGTTGGGCGCCTTGTCCCTGCTAAAGCTGCTAACCCAGCTCCAGAGTCGGCCGCGATGGGCAACCAAAACGTTCTCAACCTACTGCGCTTCAAACGCGGGATACGGTAAATCACTGTTTGCGGCTCCATAAACGGTCGGCGTCAGCATCAACCCTGCTGTGCAAAGCTGTTCCCTAACAGCTTAGGGGTGGAGGTCATTTCGATTACATCACTCAAATTACATCAAAACTGTACAAGTTGGTACCAAAATTAAAGAAAAAAAATTCATTTTCTTAATTTTTCTTAAGAAAGTAAAGCTTTTTTAAATTATCATAGAATCATAGAATCGCTAAGGTTGGGAAAGACCTTTAAGATCATCAGGTCCAACAGTTAACCCAGCACTGCCAAGGCCACCACTAAACCATGTCCCTAAGCACCACATCTCCCCGGCTTTTAAATCCCTCCAGGGGTGGGGACTCAACCCCTGCCCTGGGCAGCCTGGGCCAGTGCCTGACAGCCCTTTGGGGGAAGAAGTTTTTCCTCATATCCAACCTAAACCTGCCCCGGTGCAGCTTGAGGCCATTTCCTCTCGTCCTATTGCTTGTTGCTTAGGAGAAGAGACCGACCCCCCCGGCTCCAGCCTCCTTTCAGGCCGTTGCAGAGAGCGATGAGGGCTCCCCTCAGCCTCCTCTTCTCCAGGCTGAGCCCCCCCAGCTCCCCCAGCCGCTCCTCCCCAGCCTTGTGCTCCAGCCCCTGCCCCAGCCTCGCTGCCCTGCTCTGGCCACGCTCCAGCCCCTCCATGGCCGCCTTGGGGTGCGGGGCCCAGCGCTGAGCACAGCATTCGAGGGGCGGCCTCACCAGTGCCCAGCACAGGGGCACCATCACCTCCCTGCTCCTGCTGGCCACACTATCCCTGATGCAAGCCAGGATGCCATTGGCCCTCTTGGCCACCTGGGCACACTGCTGGCTCATGTTCAGGTGGCTGTGAACCAGCACCCCCAGGTCCTTTCCCGCTGGGCAGCTCCCAGCCGCTCCTCCCCGATTCTCTCTGACCTGCAGAGAGCGTATTCATTCCTGCTGCCTACGCCCTGACGATGCTGCAATTCATACCGACGTGAATCCTGACGTAAGTTTTAGACTGAGATCCGGTTATCCTCCCCCAAAGCAAACACCTAAACAGCGATTGTGTGCTTCTCTTCACCCTCGGCCCGTCAGCCGACCTGCTTGGTACTACCCTGATGACTACCAGTTTTTAATTAAAAAGTCACTAATAACAGAAGGAAAACAATAATAGAAGAAAGACGATTGGAACATATAGCTGTGAAGCGCGGCAGCGGCTGGGCTATTGAGGGGGAAGAGAGGAAAGGGGCCGTTTGCTGGGCACAAAGTTGCCCAATGTTTGACGAGGCCAAAGCCCGCGGATGCGGGAGGACCAAACGCTGCCTCCGGGGAGCGGCACCTCCGGGGATCCCAGGGCTGAGCCAAGCGGCGCTTCCCTCAAATCACACACGCACCGCTTAGCCAGAGCCAGCGCCGAAGGGCTTCCCGCTGCAGCATTTCTCTGTGTCCGTTACCTGTGCATTCATGTGAATAAATAATATTTGGGTTTGAAAAATCTCCTACCTCCCTGCAGTTGTTTGGTGTGGAAGGTCTTGCAGGTGTCCAAGCCCAGAAGCCTGTCCTGCCGTGTAAAAATCAGGAGAATGGGAGTGAGAGAACGCCGCGTGGCTCTGACCTCAACGACGACGGCAGCAAAGTCCAGCACCGGATTTGCATGTGGGAGGAGCAGAAGGGTCCGACAGCACGCGGTGAACGCAACGCGAAGCGAAGGCCGGCGTGCTGGCGTGGTTTGCGGAGCTGTGGATAAACCATCGGGATCCTCCGTTCTCCCCAGGTGCTCATCTCCAAAGCACCGGGCTCTGGCAGGCAGCGCTGCCTTCCACGCTCACTGCCCGTCTGGGATCTCACATCGCCTCTTCCTACGTATTTTACACGTTTTTTTGACCACCAGGATTACTTTTTCCTAATATACGAACTATAATTTGCCTAAAAATAAGCCCCACAACCTGGGAGCCCTGCAGATGCACCAATACAGAAAACACAAGGGACTGGAAAATTGTCACCATGTAGGAAAATGACAAATTTATTAAGATCTAAATATTCACTCTGAGGCTACAGCAGAATAAATGCTGTTACAAACAAATAAGCGCTAGGGTCTAACACTTTATACTGCTGCTAAACAGCTCTCTGCTCTCATAGGTTTGCATGTTTTAAAACATTTAATGTTCTTGAAGTAATTAATCAAGATTCCAGATGTCATTTTAATACAAATTCCACCAAAAAAAAATAAAACAAACGTACAATCAAATGCATCACCTGTTGCCACTGCAAGGTAAAAATCATTTAATAACATAACTATGGGAAATCGGTTTAAAAAACATATTTGTTAAATAGTAAGATAAAACTTTAGCAGCATTTAAAAAATTTGAAAGTCCGAAGAATATGGTAATCTTAAATCCCGAAATGCAACCATCGGCGCTCCAGTGCCTGTATTACGTGTGGGAACTGAAGGGATGGGAATTTGTTATTCCTCTGCCCGGGAAATGGCACGTCTATATGGCGCAGGGACAGCGAGACAGACAGACGCTCGCACAGACGTGGCTGTATGAAAAGGTCGCGTTTCTCTTTCTGCATCCTCGCTCTCATGCTGGTGGATTCCCTCTTTAACATAAAAATGAGCGGAATTGTTAAAAAAGCAACTTTCCGCTGCTGGGGCTCGGTCTGGGCGGCCTCCTCAGCCCCGCTCTTCAGCAGCACGTCCGTCCGTCCGTGACGGCACTGAGCAGCCCCGGGAGAATCCCTGCTCTGCCCCTTAGAGAAAAAACCACCAGGAGCGAGCGCAGCGCTGGGCAGCGCAGGCTGCGCGAGCAGGGGCTGCGCAAGCAGGGGCTGCATCGCTCGCCCTCCTCACGACTCAAAAAAAGAGCTGGAATTGCTGCTTTTGCTTTGTGACCAAGAACGGTAATTCTGTAGAACTCAGGAGCCGGTTCCGAGCGATGCCAGTGATGGAATCTAGCTGAGGGCAGCTCTAAGGGCTACGTAAAACCTGATCCGGATCCTGCACCTGAGCAAGCGTCAGAGCGCTGGCCTTCACTCAGCAGTGTCCGAGCATCGCCCTCCGGCACAGCCCAGTAAAAAAACATCTTCTAACTGACTCTGGACACAGTTTTCTCAAACCCTCGCGCTGAGTAATTCAGGATCTATTAGAGGGACAATTACAGACCGACCGTAAAATATCTGCACAGCCCCGTCTGTTAAACGAGCTCTGAATCTGCTCAGCTTCCCTGCATGGGGCCGTTGCCCTTTGCAGCCTCCCAACAGCCCACACCTCTCCCAGCGCGGGCCCCGTCCCACGCCGACGGCCCTTCCTGGGCAGCAGAGCGGTTCCCGACGCCTTCTTCCCCTTCACCACCAAAGAGCCTTTGGTTTTCCATCCCAGGTGCTGCCGCCGCCACACCTCGCCCGTACAATTAAGCTGCGAAGAACCAACTGCTGCCCGAACGACTCCCGTGCCACCATGCTGCACAACGTGCGCCGCCTCCAAGGAGAGGCCGGGCGCGCTGCTGTCCTACCTGGGGACCAGAGGGGCCTTTGGTTCGCAAAGATTGTCTTGTTCCTCAGCCACTAATGCTATTTGCCAGACTCCCGAGAAGCCGCACAAATCGCCTTTGCGTAAGGAGATTGTTTTACAGCACGGAAGACAGCGCTAAAGCTGCGTATCGCGATAGTAGCACTGCTCTCGTGTTGTTTGAGAGCTGTAACAAAAGAAAAGAGGAAAGGACCTTCGTTAGGAAGAATTGATCACCGGGAAACGAGCTTCTACGTGATGTCAGCTGTGCGCTCCTCTAGCGGAGCTGCCAGGCCGTCGATGCCGCTGACGCGAAGCCCTTCCGCACAAGAACGGCTTCAGGCTAGGCAGAAGTTAAAAAGTTCTCCAACTCCCTCCGGCAGCGGCGAGGAGACCCGCGGGGTTTCGCTCAGCGTTTCCGAAGCAGAGAACATCCCAGCAGCGCGGTGTCCGGGGCTGGGAGTACCGGCGTCCACATAAACTCGACAGCCGCCGCGCTATGGAGTAATGAGTTACTGAAAAAGCACTTAGAAGTAACTCAAGTATGAAAGGAGCTATATAAAATCAAATTCTGGTGTATAATTGAAAACCCGCTGTTCCTTTGCACGTTCTTAATAGTGCAAAACATTATATATGCTTTATCTTTTTTATTCTTGACGCAGTAAATGCTACCACCAGCTGCGATCACAGCTCTGCCCAGAATCTGCAGCTTTATTTGATTAAATAAATACCAGGAGATTATAAAGCAATTGTGCACAACGTCTTGTGATGAGAACAGGCCTGTCCCAAAATAACTCACAGTTGCTCAAGGAGCTCTTCAGTGCCCCTGAGAATTCAGGGCAAATCCTCTCTCGCAACTTCAAATGCATAAGAAAAGAAATAAGTGATGGAGCACGAGCGCGTGTGACGGGAGCGCACGCGGCCAAGCGGCTGAAACGAGCAAGCCGTCCCAGGAACGCGAGACTAATCGGACCCTTGTGCAGGAGGCTTTTGCAGGACAAACAGCAGTTGAGTTTTCCACCTTCTGGGGAAAGATTAAAAGATATTAAACCTGAGTGAGTTTGGTTTGTTCCCAAAGAGCCACGGCTCCACCATCCAGCATTGAGAATAAGGCAGAAAGTGTGCAAATGAGAACCGAGCTCCGGCCTCCCCGCCGAGGGCCGGCGCCTGCTCGCCGCAGGGAAGGGAGACGCCGAGCTTCCCTTTCCAAACGGCACCGAACGCGGGGTGAATTCCCCGGTGACCTGGGCCGCTCCTACGTTTGCGCTAACGTCATCGGATCAATGCTTTTGAAATACGATGGTCGGTTAAGAGGGAAAAAGAAAAAACGAGGTTCCGAGGAAGGCGAGACGACGGAGTTCTCCAGCCTCGGAAAACCGTGCTGCTTGCACTGACAGTACCGGTGGTGCGCGTGGTTCCTGTCTTTTCCCCCTCCCTGGGACTCTTGCACCAGGAAAACCAAGCTTAACGTTTTTTCTTCTAAATGTTTTTTCTTCTAAGTTTAGGAGCAACAGTTTGTTGTTCCTTGCAAAGACACACAGTGGAAAAGAAAGCAAGAGGAGGCCTGCTGCAGCCTCCTTTTTCAAAGGCCTTGGTGTTTCTGCTGAACCTCAAATACATCCCCTACGAGGGACAGGAAAGAAAAACAAAAAAATTAGAAAGTGTGTTAGCAAATGCTCCCATGCAAAAGTCTAAACTTTATTCACTTTTATTTATATATTTAACAATTCTAAAGTATTTACTTCTTGCTTTGACAAAAATGAAAAATATAGGAGCACTTTACTCTCTTTAGGAGAGAAGGGTTATATATACAGCTATGGAGAGATACTGGTTCCTCCTTTACATACAAAGAAAAATAATATTAATAAAAAAAGTGCTTCATCGATCAAAAAAAGACTAAGAGCTGCAAGCATTTATTCACACTGTACATCACAGAGCCCCAAAACCCGTATCGTAACCCCTTGGCACCTGTCGTTAGGAACTGCAGAATCTTAGACTTATTTTTGACTCTCTGTTTGCACCACAAACCCACGCAACGTTAGTGTGCACGACTACTCCGTGTCCCCTAAAGTCAAACCTCGCGCCGCCCCCTCCGTGGAAGAGCCCGAGACGGGAGCCGCGTACGATCCTTTGCCCGCTCCAGCTGTCTCTGCTTCACAGGGAACAGCAACGCCTACGGTTCCAGTCCAGACATTCGCCGCACTCGCTTAGGAACAAATACTTCTATAGATACAACTCGACTGGAGAACCCATCTTTTTTCTTCGCTCTTCCCTCCTGATGGTTTGAAAAACGTTTCAGAACCCGTACCGGGGAGATCCCAAGGTGCTTCGTTACCAGCCCCCCTTCCCGTAAGGACACAGGCTGCTACGCTAAACCAGCCTCCCGGACATTCATTTTTGTCTTGTGAATCTTCAGCTTACGCCGCAGCAGCGTAACGATCCTTGCAAAGGGCGTGGGAAGTTCAAAGTGAAAAATAAAATACCTTGACATTTCTTTTCCCCATCAGACCTAACAAATATTCCGAGATGGTTTTCTCTGTGTGATATTCGCTTTGGATGACGCGATTCTGACATTCCAGGGAAGGGAAGCACTCCTTTCCCAAGCTCCGTTCGATTTTGAGCTTTTTGTATCTAAAACTCTCAAATACTCCAGCAGGATTTTTTGTTCTTGAGAATATCACAAGAGAAGTCGTAACTTTGTCTAGGCAATGCATTGGGAAGCAGGATCTACATTTCTTCCTCGCCAAATTGCACGAAGCAGGCTCTATCAAAAGGAAAAGGGCATGAGTACCTAACACCCATTTAAAAACATATATTCAAGACATTCACACTTTAATGAGGTGACTTTAAAAGCGACTCGGATTGGGACAGAAGGGAGAAGGGGAATCCATGATGTATTTCAGGTCTTTATATAATCCTCAGGCAGGTTTTTCCTATCTGGAGCACACCGAATACCGACTGAAAGAGGAGGAGACGTCCCGGGAGTACTGCAAGCACCAGTGCACTCCTCGTGGACCGAGCCCAGCGAAAACCCCAGCGTATCACAGTCGCTCTTGCGTTGTTTTGGATCATCTCATTAAAGCGCGAGTCTGAACAACAGCACGACAGCCTGTTGGTATGAACCACGACAAGCGCTCTGCTCCAAAAGTAGCTTCGCGTCGAGTAAACCATCCTACGATGGGGCAAGGATAGAAGTCGAAGGTCTTCTACTTTCCCAGTCGGTTTTAAATAATGAATTGCATTTACAGAACTTCAGAGAGAGGCGCCAGTGTCAGACCCACCTCAGCCGGGCAGCCTGCTCAATCCCCTTCCCACCTCTCGCGAACAAGCACGCACTTTCCTTAGCCAGCGCTGCCCGGGTGTTTCCGCTCCGAGCCACGGCGGCAGCGCTGATGGCAACAAAACGCATCGATTGTGTGTGCAAGTCCAGAGCCGCTGAGTATGGAAATCTGTGACCGATTCCCCCTTCACGCAGCGAGGATAACTAAGCCCGCTCTAAGAACAGAGAGGGAGAGTGCTCTCTTGGGAAAGAGATTCCCATTTCTTCTAGCAGCAACAGGTTCCCAAACAGCAGTTTCTTGTTTGGAAGTAACGGGAGTGATTGAAAGCACTAGCACTGACGCTACAGGTATTCACACTTTGCACGCTGGCTGGACTGATTCCCCTCTTCTCCTTTCCTCCACAAAATTGTCTGCAACACAGTTCAGCAGTGGGACAGTTAAATACAAAAGGGAAACCTGGTTCTGGCGCCAGCTCCCTTCCCACTCCCACAATCTTCCAGCAAACAAACAAACATATATATATTATTATATATACACACACTCACGCGCGTAAACACATACACACAGATAGGACAGAAAGGAAAGGGGGAAGAGCTGGAACAGGAGAATCCCACAATCCAGCGGTACGTCCTCGAGGTCTCTCCCGCCGAGCACTGTTCCACGCCCCAACCTCCAAAGTGCATGGCTCCCGCGTCCTCCCAGCCTCCGCCCACCGAGAATCTCTGTCCGTTGGGGAAGCGTCGGCACGGCTGCTCCCCCGCAGCGCTGAGGCTGGGACTTTAATTTGACGTGGCAGTGATGGGTTTATCCAGTTCGAGGTCAAGGCTGGAGCTGCTGGGGTGCAGGCTGCTGTAGCACGATTTGCAGACTCTGCTGGGTTCAAAGAGCTGCTGACTGGGAACGGGCACCTTCTGGTTACAGCAGCTGGAGCAGAACACATTTCCACAATTCCTTGCATCAGGAACAGAGAAAAAATGGAAAAGAAATGATTAGAAGCAGTTTGACAGAGTTACCCAAGTTCTAAAATTATACTGTTCGCAGGGGTGTGATGGGGTCAGCCCTGGAGACTGCGGTTGCTCCTCCGCAAGTACCAGGATGCACGCAAAGACAACCTTCCGCTTCTAAAACTGAAGCGGAGCTTTAGGGAACGGACACCAGAAAGGAGCACAAAGCAAATTACAGTACAAAATTACAGCTCACTACACGACTCTACAGGGCCGGCTCTTTCGTACAACGCTGGCTCGCCTCAGACTGCAGGGAACTCTCCCCTGCCCCGCTGCGGAGTTCGGGCACGGTGCTACTCATCACTGCCACTGCTACGCTGGGGGCACACGGCCAAGAGAGGGGCTAAGGGAGAGCGAACAAGGGGCCTTCCTCCGCAAGGATGCGGGGAACGTGGTGTCCCGGCCCCTGCTCACATCACTGATCCAGCTTTGCGTTAGAGACAGATTGGATACTGCAGTCCTGGGAGGAGGTGGGAGTCTCTGCTCCTTTACTCTTCTAAAAGTGCGTGCTGGTAAGTGCCAGCACAGAGACATTTTCTTCTGGTTCCTTTCAAGTGCGCTGCTGGAAAGTTTAAGCATGGGACAGATGAAAAAAAAATTAAAAACCAGTTTTGGTTGATGCAATCCTCCCATTGCCCCAACAGCGCAGTCCCTTTTGTGGCGTTCCCGGCAGTCCCACGCTTCTGCGTAAAGTAAACTGAGTCAACAAGGATCATGCAAAGCCATGAGATGGGCAGCCAGGTATTTCATGCTCAGAAATGGCAGTAACGCTGCGGCAGGGTGAGCAGTCTCACACGCGTTCTTGTCAGATGTCAGCTGGTGGAGGCACGCTGGCGCATGCACCTCACGGGAGGCAGGGATAAAATTTAAATCTGGAAAATAATTACCTTCTCTTCTCGCAGCCCCCCTCAAAACCTGCTGCTGCTCAAGCTAGCCTGGTAAGCACCGCAGTGCCCTGTCCTCCACGCTCATCAATTCTTACAAGGAGCTCAGAACAGCACTCCAGGGACCTGAATTTTGCAAGTTTACCTCCATGCCTAACGCCCTTTTCATTAACTCTTTGGCATCAGGATTTTGTGCCATTCTTCTTTTGTGCTAGAAAAGATTTGCTGCTGCCAAGAGACTGACAGAGAATTCTGCCTACACCCAGCAGCTTTGATTCATCCTTCCTTGCCAAGAGACAAGATTTCCAGATGCTGGTCACTGACGGGGAAAGAGTCAGCAGAGAAATCCCATTTCTCACTTCAGTGGGCTAATTTTCTCAGCTCCGCACAGCGGCTCCTGGTCTCAAAGCTGTAACCCTAGCACTAGCAGGCTGACAACGGCTAGCCTTTCTGCAGCCGCTTTGAAGTCGTCTTAAGGACCCTGTTAGAAATTACTATCGGAAAAACCAGCAGGAGCAAAAACAGTCCCGTGAGGCGTCACACAGAAATGGCCTGCAGAAAAGCAGTTCCGACAGCCCACATCCCTGCTGCTCAAAGAACGATTATCCAGCAGAAGCTCGCTGTTGACAGATGAGGTCAAAAAAGAACCAGAGGGATTAAAACAAGGATCTGTTTGTTGTAGCTCGCCAGCTTCCTAACATATGTTGGGGTTTTTCTGTTGTTTTATCCTTCTGTGATAGAGAATAGTGTTCTGTAACTGTTCTCCCCCGAGCTTCGGAAAGCTCTGGACAACTCATTCTTTCTATCCTGGTGGTCCTCTGCTTCGCTTGAGAGATTAAAAAGTGACACTGGAAAAGCCATCTCGCTCCTTTGAGGAACGGGGACTTAAAATCATGCTACCGACACCTCCTCTGCTTGCTAAATCATAGATGTTCACCCGTTTTTTTGGTGATACTAACCCTCCACCAGCTCTGCATTACCCATTACTGCCACAGTATTTTCAGTCCTTCTAAAGTAAGTGGCAGGTTTTTTGTCAGCACACTGCACAGCAATACTAGAATTGTTGGATAACATGTGGACCTCTCCCAGAAATAAAGCAAAAAGGGAAAATAAAAAATAAACGCGGATGGCTAAACTTGAAGGACAGTCTCTTCTCAGTTAGAAGTGAAGCATACTCTGTTACTCAAACACACGACTTAACTGATGGTGAGCGTTAGTGTGATCCACATCCCAGTTTAAGCTACCAAAAGCCAAGTCCTACGTGCCTTTCTGTGAAAAAGAGGCCTGTTTATACGGATCTAAACATCCAACAGATTGTGCTAGCCACCCACAGCTTATTTCTAGTGATTTCTAGGCAAGTGAAAAACAAAGAGGGGGAAGAGACTGAGTTAGTTTGGAGCAGTTACCAAGAAAACACAGACAGACAACAGACAGAGGCTGTTGTAAATGCTCACCAGATTTGATCAACACGTTCAATGTCCCTGCAAGGAGGGGAGAAAGAGCTCAGAGGGGAACTAGCAAAAGAAGCAAATAGTGGCAATGAAAGAAGCTGGATATTTTTATCCGGCTCAAGGTCTTACAGCGTATGGGTTTCAACTCATTTTCACTCTCAGGTAAGATGTCGAGCAGACTGCCACTGAGTTTTTTGAAAAGGTATACTATGGAAATACTTGGTTTTCTCGTTGGTTGCCGTTCCTTATTGGTCTCTACCATAAACAACCAGAGCTTACGCGGACAGCCTGGCCGACACAGGTTAGAAACAAAGACACTAAAGGGAAATTTGCAACCAAACTTGAAACCCTGAGTCAATTTTAACTTCTCATGGTGCTGGGGGTGTCCTGTGTGTATCCACGCGCTAGGAGTTCTCCAGAGCCCAGGCCTAGGAAACCGAAATGTCGATGCCAAGTGTCAGTCAGCCTAGGGAGGCCGTGCTGAATGGGTACGCTTCGCAACAGATACCGCTAGGAGAAGGACAAAGGCAAGCACCATTTTAACTCTTATAAAACCCTTCAGTTGTGTACAACCGTATGCTTAGTAATTACATTTTCCATCTGAAGCCTTAAGACATAACAATTTGCACAAATGCAGTGGACATGAAAAAAAATCAAAGCCATTCAACTTCTATTCGTTCTTCCCTGGGTTTGTTTATCTTTACAAGACGACCAACGGAGCAAAATACAAAATGGACACAAACCAAGAAAGATGTTTATAATTCTCTACAACTTCAAAAAGCAATAAAGCATCAAAATGTGATAACTGGCATTTATTTAAATGATAGTCCCTGTACTCGTTTTCTCATGTCCAGAAATCAGGAATAGGGATTTCTTCAAAATATAAGTTAGAAATCTGAGATTCTCAGTCTTTTACTGGAGTATGATCTAATCAAAAGGCCTCTGCCACCTGTTCTTCATTAAGCCCCTGCTGCCTGCATTATCTGCTGTAGCCTCTGCTGGCAACATGTTTGGCAAAGAATAATCCAGAAAACTTTTATTTCACGTAAGTGCCCTTTTCAGATTCTTACAAGAGCAATTTAATGAAAAGGGAAGAATGGTTAGAGAAGGAAAGGAGCAGGTTTACAACCCGTAATGGGAAGAAGATGCTATTCATATATTTGACGTATTGAATTACTGAATGCTAAGACGACAAACCAGTATTTCTTATTATTTACATCCTCTTAAAAAGCTAAACAGCCAGCTGCCTCCAAATCCAGTTTGAGGAAAAAAGGCGGGATCTGTTTAGGCTGGGGTAGAGCAGATACCAAATCTGGCTTTTTAAATGTATACTCTGCATGAACTGGAACCGAACAGGAGAAACTGTTCCGTTCTTCCAAAGCTCTCCGTTCCTTCAGGAGCGTGCATAGTCCTACCCTAAAACACTTGGTCTGACATCCTGAGAAAGGAACTGCGTGTCAAAAGAACCCTTTCCTGGTTTAACAGGAGAGGGAACAATTCAAGCCGCGGCCGTGCCTCCCTCCCTCCTGTCCTCTGTCGATGCACAGGTTACCTGCAGTGGTGCTTCCTGCTGGCAAGCCAGAACGCGCTGTCACAGCCATAGCAGTGCGCAGCGAGGTGGTCTGGAAGCCATCGCGTCACCTGGGAGAAATAAAAGCCACATTTATCAAGGAGAGGGCAATTAGAAACAAACCCACCTCATTCGCGCTCACAAATTCAAAGCGAAGCACCACGAGGGAAGCGCTTGTTCTATTTTAAGAGCGCAAATTCGGTGTTTGCAACAATTGAAGACAGATGACAGAAACCTTCCCTTTGAGAAGAGATACGCTAAATTCCCCTCGGACAAACAGAAATTAAGTCATAAAGTCCAATTCCCTGGGGTTTTTTTGTGCTTTAAAAGTATCCAGGCCAAGAATATTCACCAAGGACGTGTCATCCTAAGGCTCCTTTAGCTAACCATCCCTTCCACAGCTTCTCACAGACAGCAGAGGGCTCATAGGCACAGGTACTGATATTTAAAGTATGAGAGACAAGTGAAATGCAAGGAAGATAGTTCTCAAGAAGTGGCACGTGACCAAAGGCTGTAGGATAATTTGAATTATGAATATCCCATCCTACCGGAAGAATGAGCGATTTACAGGGATTTAGTCTGTACCTCTGTGTCCTGTTTATCCACCTGTTCCCAGCTGGCTTCAGAGAAAATCTCTGTGCTGCAGCGAGACAAGCAGTTCTGATCCAGATTGCTTTCCGAGTCGGGTATAGAAGTCTGTTGGCAAACAAACACAGCTGAACAGAACCTTCCCATATTCCTGCTTCCACACAAATAAAAAGCGGGCAGCCGTGGGGAGGAGTGAAAAGGGTACCTCCTGCTAAGAAAGAGCAGGCTGTGGCTGCACTGGAAGGGAAAATGTCACCACCAGTCGCCTACGGACAGCGCACACGTGGCAGCAAAGGCGAGAGAGCCTTTTTGAATGGGACTATAAATGCCACACGTTGAAGCATTTGTGCGGCGGTGACTTGCAAAAAAAAAAAAAGAAAAAAAAAAAAAGGCAAAAACCCCCCAACAGGTCAGTTTTTGACCCTCTGATGACAGGATGATGTGAGGTAGAATGGATTTCAAAATCTGTTTTCTGCTGTGTTAGCACAAAGTTCTGGCAACGCTTTGGGTGATTAACCAAAAAAGCTGCTAGCTGTGGCTCCAATTTCATGGTCGCATTTCCTTTCCAAGGTTGTTTCACTTTCAAAACTAATACCAGTAACACATATATCCTTTTGTCGGCAAAAATTCTGGAGAATACAAGCCAAATCACACATGGGAAACTCAGAATTTGAGCCATATATATTCCATATATAGTTTTTTTTGGGAATAATGCTTCCTTAATACAGTCTAGCCAGGCAGAGTTGTATTTTAACTGACTTAAAACGCAGCCAGCCCTTAAAATATATTAAAAATCGCAAGAAATCTTGAGTTAGTGTCTTTTTATGCCTGAGGAATGGGCACCTCTGGAGCTCCAGAAGAAAACCTGTTACTCCCAAGCTGAGGCACAAGTAGAAGGTAGCGATCGGATTCTTAAAACTGGTGAATTTTCTAGAGGACGGTGCGCTCTTGCATCCAGCCCTACGCTGCAGCTTGTGAAGGCCCTTAAAAAATGGGAGCATAGTAAATTAAGCCAAATCAGCAACTTTCTCCAAGGAATCCAAGCTTTTGCCAGTGACAGAAGCCACACCCAACTGAAACGGATGCCCAAAAGGAGCCCTTAGTGCTGTTATCGCCAATGGGAATAGCCAAGGTGGCTCTGAGTATTTTTCACAACAAATGTACCTGGGACTATCCAGCACCTCTGCCACTTCTAAACAATATTAAACAAACAAAAGTTGGAAACCTCTTGTAAATTTTTTTTTTTTCCCCAATTTTGCAGGCATATAAAACACATTACAATGTGTAGGTAAGAAAATGAAATTTTTGATGGGTGCTATGTCAACCTCAGGAACCGCAGGCCAATGTTCTGCCCGGCGTTCAAACCCACAGGACGACACAAGCTCTGTTTCAGGGATTCTACGTCTCCTTACTTTCCCCTTCATGCCCCTTTCCTCCTCCCGTGCCTACCTGCTTCTCCAAGCAGCTCTCCCCTCTTCATGTCTTTTATTTAACTAATAATACCGGGCCTTTGAAAAACCAAGTTTTGCAGCAATCCGCAGAAGTGCTGTGTGCTCAAAGGCCTCTACAGAACAGGACTCCTGCTTGTTCTCTGAATCAGTGCCACCTTCCAACAACAGTACAAGGCCAGTGGCTCTATTTCTTTTGACTTATTATTTGTTAGTCAAGAGAAGAGGAGAAATTAGGCAAAAAACAGGTAGGGGAAGACCTACAGAGACATTGCTAGCTATTGAGATCTTGAACTTGGAATTACACTTATTTCTGATTTTAAAGTGTCTTTTGCAACCACAACTACATAGATCATTTAATTGCTACAGAAATTAGTGTACTGTATTTGAATCATGCCTCAAACCTAAGTCTCTACTTTCACGACTTTAAACACTTCCACGTAAAAGCACAGTTTAAAAGCTCCCCTAAAATTCTTAATTTGTTGAGAAAAAACCCTCACTGACATGAGGCTGTCACAAAAGCTCTTAATTTATTCCAGCAATTAAGCCTTGAGCTGGCCAGCCATCTGAAAAGGGGATGGCTGGAAGTTCACGGCTTTGAGCTAACCGAGCAGCCACTGCTGCATCTTTCTTACCCCAAGCATGCAAAGCACCAAGAGATCAGTCCTACGCTCCTGTCCTAATAAATGACACATCCACATCCTTCGAAAAATATCTTTGCCCATATATGAAAACAACAGTAAAACAAATGGTTGTTTTGTTTTGTTTTTTAAAAAGGCCAATAAAGATGTTTAAGTATGTCCAGGTATGTGCGAGTACGCTGTGAAACACCCATCTTGAAATAAACCTTTGCTACATTTATGGTCAAACTGAAATACGGTGAAAATATTAGTCATCATTCATTGCCATTTGCCGTGTACTCAGTTATTTGCCCTCTTCAGAATGACCTTGAGAGCTTTATAAAAGCCTGTAAGGCCAAAAAATCACTACCTGACCAATGAATCAAGAGCCGACAATACGGAGAGATCCAGAAAGCGACTAACTAGCCCGCTGTTTCCAGCAGTGGCTCAATGACCATTTCACTTACCACTTCGTCTCCATAATCACCATTGAGACGTAAGGAGCTATTCAGGAACTGGCTCTCCAACCGGCTCTTCAACTCTTGCACTTGCTTCTTCAAGGTCTCCACTTCTTGCTGATGGCCAGTTTCTATCTGGCGCAGGCGCTGCTGGATAACGTCAGTGTAGACAGGCATCCCATCGTCGTCCAGGTGACTTCTGGCAGGTTGGTCTGGGCTGCTGGCTGCCTGCTGCTTACCAAGATGACTAAACATCCATTTTTGGTGCAAGTTCCTCAAGTGAAACTGTGCAGAACTACAGCTAGCTGTGGAGACCTGCCGACTCAGAGAGGCTTTGATCCGACCGTCCTCTCCATTCACACAGTGTCCGTTTGTGGCGTGGTATTTCTGGGTGATACTAAACCCCGCAGGCTTCTCTGTCATCTTATTCTCAGGCTCCAGCTCTCCGTTACACACAACCTCATCTTTACATTCAGCTAAAGGCAAGGCACAAGGGGAAGGCATCGGGATGTGTGTGTTGCTGCTACCAGAAGTCCTATGTACTTTTGTTCCCAGTTTTTGAAGTTCTAGCGCGCTCTCCCCCTCTGGCCTATTTTCAATAGTTTGAGAAAGTTCATCAGCACTGTTGTCGATCAGGTGAGGTCTATGGCAAGGACCCTTAGGAACGAGCTCTTGCTTTGCTTCACTCTCTGTTAAGGTTTCCGTAGAACTTTCAATGTTGGATGTTCTTGCCTCATGCGGGATTGTAAGAGGTAACAGAAGGCTGGCCTGCGCTGTATCGTACAGGCTCTCTGCTTCTCCCTCAAGTTTGCTAACACTTTCTTCCTCCATGTTCTTTTGAGTGTCTCTATTTACAAAGCCCTCCAAAGGAACGGCCTGTAGTCCTCTCACCTGAGGTAACTTCTGGATAGCGTTACTGAGATCAGCATGCTCATCCTGTTGTCCTTTCAGCTCAGAAGCACCTTGTGAAACTGGATGTGGATTGGATGCTGGATTGTTCATTACAATACCTTTATCCACCTCGGCCTTTTCACCGAGATCACTGACATAGCCATGTGGATTGTCGCTTCTCTTCTCCTTGTCCAGGGCAATCTCATCCCCTTTCCCTACTGTCTCTAGGCTACCCCGTAAGTGCTCCTCCAGACCAACATCATCTTTGGTGGCCTCTTGCAAAATGTTCTCCATCTGTCCCTCTGCCACACCAGCTGCAACAGAGAGTTCTGCTCCAACTGGAGCCCTGCCTTGTTTACTCAGGCCATCTCCATCAAACGGATCATCCCCAGGGTTACCGAGGCTGCTCAGCTCCAGGGACCGACGGTGCTCTTGCCACTTTTCATTGAGGCTGGGGTCGCTACTACGTCGATTGGTTGTAGGCACGCTGCTATCACAGGCTGTTGTCAGATTGTCAAATGATCTCGTCTTTGGTAACCTATAAAGGTACAAATAATCAGAATCCAAAGTCAGGGGACTTTTTTTTCCAAATGCTTAGCTACTATGGTTTAACAACTCCCCCCACAATTAGGACAGTAACAATCTGCTAACTAATGGACTTCTGTGAAGCATTATCTAGGAGCACATTTTGACCATCTGTAGCACAGAGCTGCTTCAGTACTTTCTTTGTTTGCCATCAGGAAAATATGTTCAATCAGACTTCAAACATTCCCAGAATAATCCCGTTGCCACAAAACACAAATGCTTACAGTCTGGTCACACCTCCTCATTAACATGTGCTCAGAATGATCGTACAAAAAAGCAAAGAAATAGTTATGCAACACAGAAAAGGAACTCAAATTCAAGATAACCAAATGAAAGTTTATATCCCACAAGAATATAAGGAATCCTACAAGGCAATGCACTACC
Organism: Platalea leucorodia; assembly: GCF_965183815.1. Classification (NCBI taxonomy): domain Eukaryota; kingdom Metazoa; phylum Chordata; class Aves; order Pelecaniformes; family Threskiornithidae; genus Platalea; species Platalea leucorodia. The sequence goes on from NC_138834.1 coordinate 12,936,256, forward strand.
CGGAGCTTAATTCTGTTTCCTAATCTTCTCTCTGCTATGCTATCACCACTGAAACTTAACAGCTTTCAAAACTGAAACAATGACAGACTGCTTTTGAGTAGGTCAGTCAAACAGTCCCGCAAATAAGCCTGTGAAAACACCTCCCTCCCACCACAAGTATCCTCCTCTTTATATCCCACAATATTCTCTGTTGATCTTACTTTACAGGATGGGATTTCTGGGCTCTAGGCTCACCTGCCCAGAGGCTGATCTTCAGGGCTAGAGCCTGGAACAGGGTATGGGGCACAGGTGTCATCAGCGGGTGTAGAGGGGGAAGAGCACGGCAGGTAAACGGCACTCCAGAGCATTAAATTACGCACATGGCACACTGGATACAGCACCTGGGAGGGGAGAACACGCGATGTTCAGAAACGGTAAACTGCTCGCTCCCAGAATGCGGAGAATTGTTCAGATGTGATTGTGGTAGTTGACTATTCAGGTTTGCAGCTGGGAGCCTTTGCTAGATCATCTAGATAACTCTGAAGGCCAGTGAGCAGCTATGGCGTTTTTAATCGGCTACACTTGGATATATAATTATCTTTTCTTTCAGAGATAGAGGCTGAGACATAACAATGCTGGCTTTCAGCTTCTCATGAATGAATTACTGCTATGTGCTCTGTGTGAATATACACCTTAATAATGCTTCTGAGCAATTTAAACTGCTGAAGAATTCAGTGGCCCATTGTTAGCGCAGAGATGTCCTTGTACTTTGTATTATACCATGCCATATGAGAGCTGAACTAATAACCTCCTTCTACAGGCTCCGATTCATCAAAGCTAACCTTGTCTTTAATGGAAGCACTCATATGTTAAAAATTAAGTACATGCAGAAATACTATGCTGAACAGGCAGCTTGCTCTTAAAAGGGATTCCTTGACTGTGAAATATGCTTTCTGTTTCAGTTTAAAAACACCTTGGGTCACTCTGTCAATTCCACTCTTTTCCCAGGTAACTTCCTTGTGGAAAAGCAGGCAATGGCATAGAAACAGTCAGGTTCCCCTGCCACTGAGCAAGAACTGAAGTGTTTTCTCTTACAAAAAATAAAGCTAAATATTTAGTTACAGAAAACGCATTTCCAGCATAGAGAAATTTCTGAGGTTGCACTTGACATTCCTCAAGTATCAGCAAACTTAATGCAAGACTTGAAACGTCAGACTGCACAGAGTTCAACGGTAAACATCAATGAGGAGAGCTGAGCACACTTTTTTTGGAAATACCTATCTCCACACTGTATCCACCATGACAGTTAAGCCATTACGATGTCCCACTGCTACAAGCTTGGGTATTTTCTTAAGGTACACATTTTTGAGAACATTGTGCCTGGGAGCCCCTGACGGGACTGGGGAATGAAGGATACATACAGATTCTGACTGGGAGGAGTAGAGCAGGTTTCTGAAGGCTTTGTTTGCTGCCCGCAGCAAAGACCAGACAGAACAGGTCCGTTCCTGAGTGTGTTTTTCTCCTCTCTCTTTCGCATTGTTGCACAGGAATGTACCAAAGAGGCAAGAGTAGGTGTGCTGCACCAATTTGACCTGCACAGACCAATACAAATATTGTCACATGGCAGAAGATATCAGCTTAATGTGAGAATCAACGTTCAGGCTTAAGAAGCAACAAACCTTTCCTTCACAGGGCAATACACCCCCCTCCTAAAGACTGATATACAAATACACCTAGCATTTTTTGCATACCTCTAAACTAATTGCAAAGGAACTCAGGCATAGCGGAATCTTTTAAAATCATAACTAAAAAAAAAAAAAAATTGAGGAAAAAAATAGAAAGACAAAATATTTGTTCATAATCAAGTATAAAAGTCTTGCTGATTCCAACTGACAGCCCTGTAGGACAGGCACAGAAGAGAATCGTGATACACGTTACAAAACATTAATGCAGCACAGAAAGGCAAAGAATGGTGGGGAAAAGTATTAATTTCTGTACGTTGGTATAAATGCACACAGCACACGCATCCATGCTGTGGTCCCGGTCTGACAAAATAGCTTAATATGAACTTAACTTTAAGCATATAAATGACTTCCATGAGATTATTCAGACATTTAAATGAAGACAAGTACTTCAATACTCTAATAAATTAAGGGGTTTACTCTAAAAAGGCCAGAATGCTAAGGGTATGTTCACAGATGGCTCCTGTAGATTAGCAGTGTGCTGTGAAGCCAGTTACAACCTTACGTATCTCATTTCACAACTGAGCTAAGCTGGGACCATACATGTGCTCGGTTACATGGCTGAGCGGGCAAGTGGTAATTCAAGTCAACCACAATCACAGGAATGTGCTTTAAATCTCTTAGTGGATCAGACACTTCATAAAAACTTTTATTCTTCAGATTACTAGTCCTGCAGTCAGTGGCTGCCACTTTCCCAGAGACCTGCTTTCCGGCCTTGGGAACTGATTGTGACCATCCTAGGCAAATTTCGAACAGGAGAGCTGTCCACTTCAAAAGAAAACAGAAAAAGCTCATATATCCTACACATTTTCAGCAGAAAAACTGAATGGAAAGGTAAGGGGAAGGTTTTTTTTAGAGGACGAGCCTTCAAGTCAAAACAAGATCAAAGTAGGGGGAAGTTTTATTGCCCGTAACTATGACTTTTTCCATGCTGTTTGGATGCATTATACCAGAGTTATTTCAGCACCTCTTAGGTGAGACTATTAAATTCATATCATTTATTTCTTTCTTTAAAGTTTAAAAGAAGTCCTCAAGGGCTCTGCTTCAGTTTTAAGAGTGAACAGACCTCAGGTCCCATGAAGTATACAAGTACTTTTGTCTACTGTATCTGGGCAGTTTTCCCGTTTCCTTTATCAGGCTGCAGCGTATCACAGATAGATGGGAAAATCAGAAACCCCTCGGGGCTCTATAGTATGTTAGTACTGGGTACCGGTTTAGAAGCAGTCTATAAAACAGCAATCTCTCAAGCCACAACTCACAAGGAATGCTTCGTTAAACTCGAAAGAGCAAGGGAACTGCCTCTGGAGCTGATGGACGCAGTCCAGCCACTGTAAAAACACTGGGCAGCGCTCATTTAGGTCATCCGAATTCTCACCATGGCCACAGCGATCTGCAAACTTGTGGCCAAAATCCAGCCACTCCGTCTCCACTAGCACCTGGAAACCCTGCAGAAATGAAAGTACAGATGAAAAGTTCCTATTTTTCTTTGGTTCAGTTTTCTAAGACAGTCTGAGACTCACGGGAATCACCTTATTACTGTGTCCTCCCTCACTCCCATTTCCCTTCAGCATTGGCCTCATTTACTGCTTTACCTAATGCCTCTGTGTTCTGAAATGCTGCACAACGAAATTAGGACAGATATGAATTCCCAAGGCTACATGTACAGGAAAGGGAATAAGGCAGGTTAAGTCTTCAGTGACTGGCAGGAAGGATTCTGATACGACACCTATCCTGGCCAGGCAGCGGGGAGTAGGAAATTCACCTTGATCAAAACCCTCTGAGAATCATGGTAACCAACACGTGGACAGGAGAGGAAATTTTAAAGCTCTCCCTTGAAAACGATGGGTGGATCCGTCTGTCATAAAAGAAAGCAATTCATGCACGAAAGGACATCCATGCTCAGGGTGCCTGCCTGTGCGCATACCATTCAACGCCCTCAGACATCTGGTGTGAATTTTGGGGTTGTCCCATGCAGGGACAGGAGCTGGACTTGATGATCCTTATGGGTCCCTTGCAACTCAGGACATTCTATGCTACCAAATGTAGCACAGTCACAAGGTTGATTAAAGGTCAAGTTGCACCATTTGCATGAGTTGCGCATGAAAGGGGCAAGGAACATTTTAAAACAGCGCCTTGCTGAGCACCTGAACGCGACACCTCATCTTACAGGACCTAAAACCCATCACGGGTTAGGAAGGTTTTGATTCTTAGCGGAAAGTAAAATTGTAGAGCATGCTTATTAAGTCAATGGTTGTAATTAGAGCAAAAATAGTAGCTGATAACCAAAAAGCTTGAAATGTGACAATGCTGAAGACTCATTTTCCTAAACATTTCTGACCCTTGTATAGACAGCTACAGTTTATGGTTTCCTCTGATGCGGTGGTGGACAAGAGGGAAGGCAAAGGTTGTGTACAGAAGAACTCTGCACTCTGAACAGGAACGATGGCCCTCTTAGGAGGGCCAAGGACAGAGCAGTATGTTTTGACCTGATGGATGCCGACTTCTAGAACCCATGTGAAAAAGGATCTGAGAAGTTTCCACCATTTCATCCAAAAGGCACTGCTACAGTTTAAACTTCTGGTCCTCATGTGTCCAAGGCTTTACGCAGCAGTTTATAGCAGAGTGCTCAGACAGATGCTTCTGTTCTAGACAACAAAGGCATCTTGCATGTGGGCTGGCAGATGGAATCCAGCCATCACATATCACACAATGCTAAAAAGCGGGGGTGGTGGGGGCCAGAATTTCAGGCTAAAAAACCAAGAGAAATATAACTAAGTGACAGAGGACAACGAAAATGTGAAATTGGAAAAACATGCAGTTGGGAAATCTAGAAAAGAAAAAGGCTTTGTATCAATAGTTGGCTAAGAAACTGCAATGGTGTAATGGAAACTCCAATACTTTGTGCTACATATTCTCAAGCTAAATATGGGGAAGCATAGACCATGACTGGGCAGTTACAGCAAAGGGGAAAAACATAATCTGCTCTTGAATTGGAGACTATATTTACACCTATATGTAACTGTGTCTGCAGACTACTGTTGGTAAACTCCTGCTAGCTTTAGTGCTTTTTCCAGTGGAAAAAAAATGAAATCATTTCTAGACAGACTTCCTCAGAAAAGGACCCAAACTCGGTAACTACCTCATGCACTAAGAGATGGTTTACAAACCTCTGTGGTCCTGTAATACGGATCTAGCAGCAGTTTGGCCAGCGCCACGATCTGGGGGGTTCGGTCCCAGCCGTCTGAGCAGTGCACCAAGACTGGTCGCTGGTCTCGGTCCACGGCATGAACTACGAGTAGCGCGGATTTCAGAAGCACAGATAAGTGCTGCAGCCATTTGGTACTTTCCAGAGCTGATAACCAACTAGAGGAAAATAAGGAAAGACAGCTTTTGCTCTTTTAAAATGCTTTCAGGTTTGGATCTTCAAATTTATCAAGTCAAAGCTCCTATTTTAATAAGCTGTGAATGCCATTCTGGAATATGTTTCATTTACGTCTCGTTAACAATTTCCCAGATTTGTAAGAAACAAAGCCATGCAGGCCACCTGAGGAACAGCCAGTCTCTGGTAAACACTTTGCTGCATAAGACTTGCAAGAAGCTTAAATAACATTTTCCCAGACAAGGGCATAACATGTCACCAGCAACAGACAATGGAACAGTACTGTAGGTATCTCAGGAATCTCTACCTTATGAAGATCTACATATCCAGTTTGGAAAGGGTGGCCATTCTGCATCTACTTTGAAACCATGAAAGACTCTTAGCAGCAAATTCAAAACAGGACAGCGGCAGGGGAAACAGGACTGGTGCAAGGACACTGTCCTTGTGAAGACCCAACCTGAGAAGCTCCTGAGACGATGGGCCATTAGAGGCTAGCTATTCCCATAGCACTGGAGGGCTATGAAATGCGTCTCCTGAAATGATGCTATAAATGCGTGAAGTACATGGAACACCACTAGAATTTTCTGAAGGAGAGCCGAGCTGTGAAGACTGAAGAACCAGGAATAGCAGGTAAGCCCAGATCTCATTTTCTAGGTTCACTTCAATGATAATAAACTAATGGCTTCCTTTAGCTCAAATGCCGTGGAAATGAGAAGATATAGCTTAGCATTATTAGACAGGAAAGTCATCAAGAGAAAAAAAACCACTAAATTTCAGTTTACTAATCAGCAGCAAAAGAGTGCAGTTGCAGAAACATGTAAACAAAGACAAAAAACCACCAAACATCCACTTACTTTCCTGGATCTGGCATTTGTGTGCAGAGCAAACGCAGCGACTGAAAGCTCTTCCGGATAGAATGAATGTTTGCCATCCCCATGAACACCACTTCACAGTTTGGATAATATTCTGTAAGGAAATATCAAGAAAGAGGGAAGAAACTAAAAACTACACTAAGTTTAATTTCTAAAAGAAGCTTTTTCATAAAAACAAACCACTGTTGCTATGGGCAGATGAAATAACCTGTTTATGAATATTTTAAGGAGAAACTAATACTTGGAGTTCAGTAGGTATTCCAGACATTACAGCACAGCATAGCAAAACAGGAAAGAGTTAGCAAAGTGTTTGTGTATTTATTTTCAATGTTTCACTCACATTACAAAAAGCAGAGTACAAACCTATGGGAATAGTGATATCGCTGTGCTCGAGGCTACAGAATGCTTTTAAAAGAAACATCCTAAAAGCAAAGCATAAACAATATTTAACTGATAACTTATGGATGTTCCTAAATTTGGCAAACTAACGTACATTTTTATACAAGTTATAGATTCCTCTTCCTAACCACTCAAAAAGGCTGAAAGGTTACTTCATTTACTGCTTTATTCTGAGCTTTTCTATTATGAGGAACAAGCATCACACACGTGAGAAATACTCAAAGCTCAGGAAAACAGGAGATAGATGGAATTACTGAGCCTGCCTTCAGAAGTTGCTATGGGATGTACTCAGGCAACTGCTCTACCGGCGAGGCAGTATCTGTACAGACAGGGGCCACGACTCAGAGGGAGTGCCTAAGAAGATGCAGAAAAATACTGATAGTCTTTCCTGGATTTAGCTTTCCTCTATCCTGATGCTTCTAACTGCACAAAAATGACGACACGGTAGCTAAAATGGCCTTTTCTACAATAGAAAAAAATTGATCAGGATTCAGAATACGGGATATTGAGTGCTTGCACAGGAAAACGCAGTAGTCTCTTAAAAGAGCATGTTTTATATCATTTGATTTCTTAACTGTTAACAGTGCAACGAATTCTGACCCAAACCAGAACATCCTGTTAGTGACGGACTAGGTAACCCCAGTCAGAAGCGACCGACGGTATCAGACAATTTAAGCATTTTTTGGTCTTTTTACCGAATGATGTTATAAATAAAATAAAGCATAACGTAACTGAAACTCTTATACAGAGAGAGCGAAGCAAACCTGGCAATACCTGGAGAAAACTTAGCAGCAAAGAGGAAACACTTAATGCAGGTCAAATTTATGAAAGGTGACAAGCTGTTTGGAAATTTTCTACAAAGAATTCAAGAACCAATACATAGGAAGAAAATCAAACTTCTTGTATACTCTGCTTTTCTGTTGTGAAATTTTACTCTCTGGTGATGAGTTATTTAGTAGTTTTGAGGTGTTAAATGGAAAATTCATCTTTTCTTACTGGTGGCTACATATCAAAGTGCAGCTCTTGCAGCAAAGACCGAAATAAGAATATATGGTCAAAATAGCTTTTGTTATCTTATCTATAGTTGTTCTGTCTGGTGGGTTTTTTTGTAGACTCTCCATCCACAGAATTTTAACAGGCTGCATTCATATCCAACAATGACCATAAAAAAAAAATCTTGTTTATAATACCAACAATTTACAAGTGCCAAAGAACACAGAAAGTGATAATTGCAAATGTATTACAAATGCAAGATGAATCAGGATTTCAGTTCGTTTGGGTTATGATACAAATGCTGAAAAATGTTTCAGCTTTCGAAAAATTGTTGAGAAGTTGTCTTCTGCACAACCATTCTAGAATATTACTATCCTCTACAGTTAGTGGATTTTTACAAGTTTGTTCAGGTTTTTTTTAGACATTAGCACACTGGACACCTTTGTCTCACTCTGGTTTATATATTTGACTCAGCAGGGGAAAGCTAATCAGCATATTCCACACAGTTCAGCATTTACTGAACACTGTTACCAGCTGGTTTTATGCTCTAAGAAACAGACCTAATTAACAGCTAAACCTGTCCTTTTGAAGGGCTGTGTGATAGCTGCAACGATCCAGATCTTTCACATAGATGAACAGCATTTGCATCCACGCAGTCTGTTAAATAGCAGTACTGAAGGATATCAGTGTAATTATATTTGAGCAAATCCTTTTGATTAAGTTAATAGAGAACTGAGGGGATACCTGGGCACTCACAGCCTCCACCTTTGGCTCTGTTCGCCACAGCTGCTGCGTAAGATCGTGCGTCCAAGATCAAAAGCTTCTGAGGCTGTATTGCCAAACTCTCTGCTCCTGAAGCATTAGAGATTGAGGAATCTGGGGAAGAGGATATGCAACTGATGAATAACTGAAGGGATACTTCTGACACTGTTTACAACAATGATTCACTCAAGTCCCACAACGCATACGCGCTGCACATACAGAAAACTGGAGAATGCCTGATTAAATACAAAGGATTGAGTCTGTTACAGTACATATAAAAGATTAAGCTTTTACATAACGCTCTGCCCTTTACAGAAAAGGAACAGTGACAAACTTACCAAATTCCACATCAGAGAGGTCCCCTCCATTGGAGAAATCTCTGGAACAATTTCCATTCATTAATTTGTTACTGTTGGACCTCGAATCTGAGGCACAGGCTTTGGCTACAGACTGGACAAGGTGTTCATCATCCGCATTCCTCCAGCCCCACCAACTGACCTCAGGCTGTCCACAGCGGGAAATAACTGCTCCATTGCTCTGATGCCTGGAAAAGAAAAGAATAAAAAGAACAGCGGTGCCTAACTTGAAGAATCAGGATGAAAGACATAGAGGGCATGAAAAATTAAATGGTGCACTCCAGTAGTTTAATTCCTGTTGGGAAACTCTCTATCGTTCAGCAGTTATCCTCCATCTGTGATTCAGTGGCAACGTATTCCGTGTGCTTCCCTTCAAAATGCTGACTGCGACCACACAGTCACTAGATGGTAAAAGTCAAAGCCGAGATCAGTAAGAGAAAACAAAGCATTTTCTTGTTCAATACTGTTGTCTGTTGGCCAGCGAAAGCTGGGGAACATTTTGGAACAGCAGATGAGGCATTAAAGAGGCATTCAACACCTGCTGCATCGTCAGGTCTACTGCTGCAATGCCAGAGTAAAGAGGAAAGTTACATTGAACTCATGCTCATGTTAAAGCTAGAAGACAGGAGTAAAACCACAGATTCACTTTTTGATGAGTTTTTTTTTTAAATCAAAACATACCACTAATGAAATCTGAAGAATGTTACAATTTCGGTAGGAAATACCACGCCTTCTGTCTGATGATGTCTAATGGTAACCCAAAACCTTACTCCTGTTACACCGATGGTACCCATTTCTAGGCATCACCTGTGAATCACAGGAGGCGGTCCTTGAACGCTGCAGAACCATATCCAGAAGCCAGTGTATTTTAGGTATTGTTTCACTAACTAAAGGAAGAGCCTTTCGCATCTCAGGATGCTAAATATCTGCAGTTTTACTTGTTCTGATGTCTGGTATTAGCGTCTGTTGGAAAGGAGTGGCTCTGCCATCCCCTCTTCAGCTTCTTCTCCTTTATGTGTGAGTCTTCTCCGTCCCTCTTCCTGACCCTCTCTGGGCAGTGTTTCCTCTGCTGCCTCTCAAACACCGATCGTATTTAGCAGAAGAGCACTGAGGAGCTGATGAAGGGCAACAGTAGCTCTTACGTGTGAGCACCACTGTGGTGCCAGGCTGGGAAATAACAAAGTCCACAAACAAGTAAATTTTGCTATAGACACTAAGTAGCACTGAAAAAGGAAATACTGTTTATTAACAGAATATTTTTCGTCTAAAATGTGATAGAAATTGCAAGCACTCTGTATACTGATAAAACTTCAGAGAACTGGCAAATGGAGTAGAGAGATGAGTCTATCAATTAAAAAATATGTCAAGGAGATAACTAAAGAATGACCTAACTTGAACGTAGCTATCTCCTCCTGGGGAGCATCACTAAAAAAAAAAAAAAAATCAGATTTTTTTTTTTTTTAAATGTCTGAAGAGTTAGTAGTTATTTTCCTAAATTTGACCTAGCTTCTTGTACTACACAAAGAACAGGTTTGAAATAATTAAAACGTATCCAACCATTGCAAACATACTCTGAAAAAGATTTAAAAACTCTCCCGTATAATCTATTATATAAAAGAGTACTGAAACATATTATCACTGTAATTTCACTTACTGCCTCCGTGCTGGCACATCCCACTGCTGCCAACAGAAATGTAATTCCCCATTTACTGAAGTGTTTACATCTGGCATTAACAATGTTCTCCTTGGCCTTCACCAGCAGCGTCCCGAATTTGGAGGACCTCAGCCACAGCAGGAAAGGAAGCCCAGCTGTCGGTATGAAGAGCTGCAGGTGAAACGGCCAAAGCAGAGAAGAGACCCAACTTCTCGCAGGCCACAGGGCGAGTCAGCGATGCTGAGGAACGGGACACCTAGAAATGTTAACTCCCTGCCTCATGTCCCATCTGAAATATCCTACCACTCATCCACACACTGTTTTCTATTTAAATGGCCTGCAAATATACATCCCTTTAAGCAAAGGTGCCTCTAGGCAATGCCATTCTTGCTCAGGAGTCCCATGAGAAGCCCATACATAAAGTATGCACGTGACAATTACAGGTCCTATATGTTACGATGCGGCAAAGGATTTGAGAGTCTTCCTGCAAACAAGCTGGCCATCCCGGCTTCATGTCAACCAAGAGTTGTTTAATTCCCTCTAATAAGGCAACTGCAGACTGGTGAGGGTTAGCTGAATCTTTAAGCAAATTTAAACAGTCGACTTTGACAGCCCTGAACAGGAAGAAAGCCCACCCAAACCTATAAATCTTTTTTTTTTCCCTGTCGCCACTCTAATAAATGTTTATGGAGGTGTGACGAGCTGGTTTACAATCTGCTGTCAGAGCTGCCGATCCCCCGTCAGGCGCGGAGCAGCACCACCTCTGCAGCGGCACTGCGGGCACGGCAGCGGGCGGCAGCGACCGCCTCGTGCTACTCATCCAAAGCACCACTTACATCGGGTTACGGCTCCTTGTTGCAAAAACTTAAAACTATAAAATAGGTTGTGATACGGTATTGTAAGTATTTTTCATAGCTCTTTTGTAATTGTTTCATATAAAATTCCTTCACTGAGAGGAAGCAACTGACACACTGCATTAACTGAACCAAAGGAAAAGCAATCTGAATGCCACGGCACTTACACCAGGCGCCAGTTGACTGCATGCAAAGGAAAATGTATTTCTGCTGAAATGAATAGCCTTCCAGAAACAGCTCCGTTGATAGCAAATTAGTTCAGCAAAACATACATGCCAATCACCGAAAGGCCACCTAGCTCCCCGCCACGCTTGCACAAATAACAGAAGAAAATAAAACATCATTATACATGTAAGAAATCTATTTTGAGCACTCAGATAAGGTCATTTATTTTTCCATATGTTCTCCCAGATTTCATTACTACCTGCCTGCGGAATCATTTTCATAGGTTCATAAAGAGTTATATTTTCATCTCCAGGTTCTTGCCTCCTATTTATACCACAAATAATAAAGAATCATTAGGCCAAAAGTAGAGTTCATTGATAGCTGTGAAGCCCTAACACTCCTAAGCCTGCACAAATATGCAATGTTCAGATGTACCAACAGAAATCAGCAAGCAATTCTATTTACGGTAATGTTGGAGGTCTGAGGAATCACAATCATTCCAACCGGACCGGCCATGGGAACGAAAAATAGCAAATAGTTCAAGTGTGATTCTGAGGTCCCTAGAGATAGAGCTGGGGATAAGATGGTGTCACTCAGATCCCAGTAACCAAAAAAAGATTAAAAAAATTAAAGCAAATCCTCCACTGCAAATTTCCTAACCCTCTAGAGACAAAGAAACATGCAGCCTCCCTACAGAAACTAAATAGTAAATCACCATTAGATAACCAGAGAGCCCTCTATAAAGCATTGCCTAGCTGTATGATGTACGGTACACCTCTGCACATGCTTCATCTTCCTTGTGTTCAAGCAACCTTTTGAGTACAACAATAAATCCACCGAGTCCTTGTAACTACAAAGACAGGAAGGACTAATGAAGGTTTGAATAGCTCCCTCCATAGCATTACTTAACTACTAGGACTTGCAACTGAAAAAAAAAAATATCATTGCTGCAATTCACAAATATAATTCAGCAAGCACGGTACACGGTGATTTTCTGTTTACCTTGGCTTCCTGTGCTGGCAGAAACGCTGCCTGCATGGGTAATCACCTTCAGCAGTGAGCCAGACAAAAAGACACCTTCAACACAGCTAACTTCCAAGTGGGTTCTGAAGTGTTTAGGACACTGTTTGTATAACATATGAAGTCTTTCCACAAAATCCAAAAAGGCTTCTCCCTAACATCGATTTCTGGGACCAAAACAGGTAAGCTACAAAAACCACGTTACAGGCCAGATTTATCTACATAAATATGTGCCTAGATTTTAAAAAATTGTAAACACAGAAAAACTGCAGAAGCTGGATGTAAGATTTTTCCAGAAATCTGATCATAAAATGGAAGCAACCCTCCTGACAGTCCAATCTCAGCTGAGTGTTTCTGAACCTTGCCTGTGAATTCAGCCCTCTCAGCTTTTCAGCCTGTGCACACTCTCATAGCTCTTGAACGCTTTACAAGAACAGACAATGAGTTTTTTGTTGCCAAAGTGCCTGTGTCTCTGGTCTCTCTCTGTCCCAGTGTTCAGTATCTGCGAGAAGTTATTGGACAAATTTTAAAAAATCATTATTACTTCCCCCCCCCCGAGGTAAAGCAAAAAGAGCAGGTTTTTTAAATGTGATCAAAAATGAAACTAATAGCCCCCAAATCATCTTCAACAGATAAAAAATGCTGAATGAGCTTTTGTCCCTTACACCTCCAGAAGTAAGGAAAAAAGCTATTTTTATGGCAACATATATAGAGAGAAAACTATACATGGATTTCCAATCATACGGATCATCAAACACTAGCTGATGTGAGTTCTATTAGAGCGCAGAATGATGAACGGGATGTCTTGAAAAATCTATTACTAAATGTCAAGATAAGGAAAAAAAGAAAACAAAAAGAGAAAAAACTTTTCTCCCACTGATTTTGAGATTACGAATGAAAAATTATGTGGTAATTTACCATACATAGTCTCATCAGGACTGCAGAACGCTGAATGCCAGAGATTAAACAATTTCAGTCGACGAGGTCTTTTGAACATTTAAATCACTCTCCCATAAATCCCCCAGAAGGCGAGCTGTACCCAAGAATGCAAAGAAAGGGGTTTCCTTCTCCCATAGAGTGATGAAAGAAGGAGGGTGCTTCCCTGCGTTAAGTGTGCTTGCAGGTGAGGTGTCCCCAGTTATGCGACAACTGCATAAAAGGCACAAAGTGGCCTGAAATGCAGCGTTCAAAGTTGAACACAAAACCATATATAAATTACACTACTCTCTTTCATACATATATGTAACATACATGCTTATATGTACTACCATAATAATAAAATACCTTAAGTCTTAAAAAATTAGCATATGCTGGAAAGCATTTTTTCCCCCTCACAGAGCTGAACAGAGGATGGAGCAATTCCTTAACATTCAGAAAGAGACTGTGCTAACCCCTTTATTATTTGGAAGAAAAAGGAGAAAAGATAGGAGGATTTGAAGATAACGGTCTGCTGCCACAAGCTAATTTGTTCTGCTTTCATAGAACAAGAACTCTTAAGCTAGGTAAATAATGTTTTGTGGCCTACTCTTGTACTCTTGCTCCTCTGACCCAGGCCGTATGAATGTCAACTTTACTGCTCTCTAAATTCAGCTTGCCGCTCAGAGAACAGCTTTTCCTTTCTGTCTGTTTAGAAGGAATGGGCGGCTAGGCAGACTTAATGGAATTATCAGTATTCATTATCTTTTTAATCCCTTTGTCATCTGATTTTTTAAAGAGATTTTAAACATTTATGGGAGGATAACTACACCAGGAAAGTGGCCAAGGTATTAAATGGCAGGTTCCAGAATATTTGAAAAAAATGGATGCAGAAATATATTTCTTACTAAAGAAGATGCCAAAACCTAGTATCTCAGAAGAGCAATTTTGTTATGAAGAATTGCTGGACTCAATCTAAGGAAGAGGCTGTCTGATTAAAACTATCTAAAATATGTAGATAGTGCTAACATGTACATTCTTTTGTAATTTGAATTTTATATCTCCCTTAAATAATTTTGGTATTTGTCCTTCTTTATACTGCAGTCTGAGTAATAGCTGGATGAGAATTAGAGAAAAACCAAAGGAGTCCCTAGCCAGAAATGCCATTTATCATTCTACAGCTGTGTTGATGTCTTCACCTTACATTTTTTCATTTTCATATTAAAAAAAATAAAATCAATCTTAACTCAGGTGACTGCCCTAGGAATGACTTGCAGGAGATGCAAATGCTGAGTGCTCCTACAATATGTGTTTGGAATTAAAACATTCAAACCATTATTCCCACTCAGAGTGAATGTGTAGTAGGTTTGCCTTACCTCATTTATGGCTTGACAAGGGCCAATAGGCACTGCTGTCTCACACATTCTTGGAGTTTTGAACAGGTATAAAACAATACGTATATAGGCAGCAAACGTAGAGACAAAGACCCCAAGCTATCAGGCCTAACAGGTCATACTTTGCTGTCAGTTAAATACAGGTCTGAACGCCTTCTCATGAGAGACCTCCCTTTACTTTGAATAAATTATAAAAATATTATTTTATTATAAAAATATTATTTTAAAATACCTTTAACACTTTTGCTGAAGTCTGTCAGGCTCAGTGAGGGGACATCTGGGGCCCAGAGGAGCCTGAACACCTTTCATGACAAGCCAGGATTCCCAATTACAACTTATCTCAGCTTTTATTTGCTAGAACACCCCATTTACAGCCTGGTGAAAGCAGTTCCACCTGCAAGAGCCTCACCTGTACACAACAGCAGGGATACGCTTCCAGGACCGAAAGCTTGCCACGCTCTCTAGCTCTTTATCCGTGATCCAGGCGGGAACGATGATTTCCTGGGGGTAACTACCACAGAGCCTGCGAGAAAAGCGGTGCAAAGGGTTGAACGAAAGCGATACAGAGCAGTTACACACAATAAGCAGTATAAGCAACCCGACAGCTGTTCATCTCAGCAAACTGCCGTTTTGTTGATTCCTGTTTCATTGCACATTAATAAACTCTTCCTTTGCATATACAAAAAGCACTGTGAACATCAAGGTGCATAAATACATTTCAGAATTAGAAGATTCAAGCTGGTTTTTTCTTGGGAAATTCGCATGTAGGCAATTTTTAACTCCAGCTGCTGAAATAAACTGGACCACAGAAAAGAAATTCTACGTCTCTCCATGCTAAAGAATTAGCCACTCGATTTCTGGGTCACAAAACAGAACCACAGCCACACTGGGCTACCGGATTCAAGACAGAAAACTTGTGTAAGTGTGGAAAAAGTACCTTGGCAAATCAACCCTCGCTGAAGGCAGGAATCTGAGTGCACTGGCTTACACCTGACTGGCTAACTGGACCCTTCTTCGACTAGATGCACCTCTTACTCCACAATTTAACTAATAAAGCCATGACTGCCAATGAGAACAGTGCAAGCAGGTAGTAGTGCCTGCGATATATTGCTGAATCATGAACTAGTTCATCCCCAGTCCATCCCCTTAAAGAGATTCACTTACTGCACAAGAAGGACAGACATGAACACGTGTCTAAGGTTGTTCTACTCAGAAAAAAATATATCAATCAGCCTGAAAAAATGCTCTTTTCTCAAGTGCTGGCCACAAGAAGGAAAGGAGTAGTTTGTGTAATTCTGCGTCCACATGACGTAGAAAGTTTCTTCCTTTTTCTTTAGTATCAAATACGTAAGGGATAGCTATTTTTTCTTCCCTAGATTTTTAGAGACCAAGACAGATTCTTCTTGCAGTGACACCAACTAGCAGCTGCAAGTCATTATCCTGCAAAGACAGAGCAATGAAACACATTTCATCACAAAGTGTTGCTGCTGGTTTTGCTCTGAATTGGATTAGGGCTCAGCCAGCACGCTCTGTCCAACCTACCGTGAATGCAGGAACGCCTTTCTCTGCTCCGGCAGCTAGAGAAGAGGACATTTGTCTATGCTTTCAGGACCACAGAAAGTGTTTTTTCTTATTTTCAGGATCCACAAGCCTAACTCTTCCAAAACCAACTTTTGTTTTTTAATACAAGTCTTTGTCATAAGTTAGACAATAAGACACAATAAAAAAAAATGTTTTTTTAAAAGTTCAGTTAAACTCCACTCTTTGCTCACTTAAGGCTCCCCTTTCTTCCAATAGAATGCTTATTCTCTAAGAAGTTCTCCAGCAAGCACATCAAAATCTGGTATTTCTAAGCCTACAAAAATTGTAGCAGCTAATAAAATACTAAATAATACTTTAAAAGTGCATTTTTTTCTATAGAACAACAAAAAAATCGTAATTCTAATTGTCCCTTGTTAGGAATTGTAGAACTTGGAAAAAGTTCCAGTAATCTGCTATAACAAAATTGGTGTTTTGAGATGCCATTTGGCTGTGAATCAGCAGCCCACATAACTTACTTGTACTTCTCGTTGATGTTGGAAATCCTCCAGGCATTGTTCATATCAAACCCCATCCGCTCCACTTCATTTTTAAACCTTGAAGTTACATGTTCTCCTGGGTATCAAAAGCAGAGAGAGAAAATAAACGTGAAATAAGAAGTAAGGTTCCTACCTTTCAAAACAGTTAGAGAAAAACATCATTGCACTCATACTTCAAAACTGAAAAGAGAAAGGAACAGTCCAAAAACACCATCTGTATTTCACAACCCTAGTTTGAAAATCCATATCAGGAGAACCACAGCTTGTACTGATGGCTCTCCCTGCTCAACTCTCCAGAAATGTCAAAGTCCACCAAGGACTTTTTCTCTGTAATGACCAGCTTCTGTAAATTCATGTAAGAAACAATAACGCTGCAGACCAGAACCAAGCGCACCAGCAAAAGCAATTTAGATCCATCAGCAGTCTTAGTGGGAAAACGCTAGGAGTTTTTCTTTTCTGAGTTTTTCTTTTCTTTTCTGAAGGATTTTATATCAACGAGAAGAATGTGAAGCTCTGGTCTGACTGATACGTGAAGGGGTAATACATGGAATGTGGTCTAGAACTTGGGCAATCTCCATTTAGTATGCAATTTCAGCCACAGGTTTCCTGTATGACTGTAGGCAAGCCCTGTAATTTAACCTGCATCTCAGTTTTCCATCTGTAAACTGGACATTATTCCTCCATGAATCATGCAGAGATATGAAGACAAAATGCATAAATGATTGTTTGACACAAATATCAGTCACAAGATCCTCACAAATTCCTGGATTAATATATTAAAGGAACTGGAACGAGCTCCATTTATTTCCTAGACACTTTTTAAAAAGTATCAAAATACAATTGAAAAATACACAATGGCAATAAAGAATTATTTGATAGACAGAAAGTCTAGAGAATTAGAAGGTACTCAATCAACGTGTAGAAGAGAATAACGTACAAAATTTCCAGGTTCACAGAGCTAAGAAATGTTATAAATTTAATGAGCATGTGAGCAACACTAGATAAAATGATTCTGAAAGGCTGTCCATTGCTTGTCTCTTTAAACTACTGTTATCATTAAATCACGAGGCAGAGCATCAGCTGACAGGGGAAAAAAAATCTGTTGAAAAATTAATGCTTTAACTATTACATCTTTCCATTATATGTTTCAGAAAACAAATTTTTATGTGACTTACAGAACAATTGAAGATAAATATAGAGAAATAGGTAAACTAAGAATAAAAATAGCAGCCTAACTACAGGACTTAATTAGCTGCAAAAGAAAAGCTGTAATGTTATTCATGCCTACAGGTCAGATTGTACACTGAAAATGGTACATCTACACGTGCTTTACAATATGGACAACGTGTAAGAGATCTGCATAATGAGATTATTTTTCTTATGCTTTTTGAAAGGTAGAATGTGAGAATGCCACTGGGTGCAAAGGGAGAATATTCACTCTTCAAGGCACATGGCGGTAAAATCTATGGACCTGACTGACCTTCATCACTTACTCCCTTTACATCATGTCACTGGTACAACAGTACCATAAAAAAGAAATAGTTCTGCCTCCTGTGTCATGCCTTTTCTGCAGAAGGCTAGTCTCAGTACCACACAGGCGCTGCAGTTCTGCTCTACCTTCCCTATCGTCAGATCCATTAGACTGGAGCTTGCCAACCATCTCCCGCTTCTCACGTGAACTCTGTGTGAGCTTCAATTTATTATCTTTTAGCCACCTACTCAAATAGGTCAGCTGCTTGAGCCCCTGTTTTACAAAAACTGGATGGCTCCATCCGGAGATGGCAGCTCTGTGAGGAGCCCTTTGATCCTTTGTCAAGTGCAGAGCTGAAACTGGGACAATACATTCCAGCCAGACAACCACGTCTGTCATGTTCTTTAGCTTCTTTAAAAAACAAACAAACAAAAAAAAACCATCCAAACCCTTTTATTGGAACAGCAGGATGCTCTTGCAGCACTGAGGACGGCCTTCATTATCAGCTGTTTTGAGGAACGGTCATTAAAACCTGCAATACATCCTTAAGGATTTTTCTGGAGAGCAAATGACAATACTGGAAATATCCCCAGTCATCGATGCTGCATACTGCCAGTGGGTTTTAAGGGAAACACATAAAACTACATGAAAATGAAATATTCTGTTTGATTTCTCTCAATTTTTCAGCTACTGTGCATGTCATGAAATCATAGGTTTTCCTCTGAGAAACGAAACCCTAGCCTTAACATTTTGTCCATTCCTCCTGAAACGCTGGTATTTAAAAAAAGCATTTTGAGCCAAGATGGATAATATTTTTGAAGCACCCCAATCAATTCTCAAAATCAGAGAAAAAGCAAGCTATACATTTTGTGGACTTGTACCTTCTGACTGAAAGCTGATCTTTTGAGCCACAGTTCATATCTCCCATTACATACATTGATAACAACTTAGATTATTTTTTTTTTCCCCCCAGAAGTTGATACTTAGATTTTGGGAAAAGACCTGAGTTTAAAATTCTGCTCTGAGGATATTTTTGCCTTTTTTCAGTAACTGCTAACATGAAGCGTGTAAAGAGCAGGCACGGGAATCAGAACCAAGGAGCACCTCCTCCCACTTGTGTGCTACCTGTTGACTGCTCCTCCTCAGGCACCAAAGAGATTACAGTCTTTGCTCAGCCCCAGACCAGCTTCAGTAATAAGGAGAGAATCACACTAACATTCCTCAACCTGATAACTGGGACACTTTTCTCAGATATGTGAACTGTGAGCAAAGAGAGCCTCAGATCGGAGAGGGCCTGAAACTCAGATTTCCTTATATTCAAACAAGTGCTATAACCACCAGCATCCCAATTTTTAGCTTTTATTTACTTGTGGGCTTCTACAACTTTCCAGCAAGGATGACATTTCACTAAAGTAGGTCGCTGTCTTGCAGCTGTGAATGAACCTCAGGAGCAGCTCAGGGACTTCCTTCTCCTTCACCTCCTGCTCCTCAACATCCATGTTGAAGACCACTGTTCTAGGCAATTACAAAAAATGTGGGCACAATCAATACAAAATGTTTTAGATTGAAAGTTGCTGCCATGGTGAACAAAACGTTATTAGCATTACATACGACTGAGTAAATCAAATCCACCATAATAATTTCTTCAGGATATGCAGGTACTGCTTTGCATATTGATCCCGAAGTAGCTATGGTGGGAGCTCATCTCTCCTTTGCTCAGACAGAACAAAACTCAGACTGTGCGGCAGACATGCAAGACATTAAAGGACACCTCGCTGTAAGTGAAGGTGTACTACACCTATATAATTACCACATACAGTGAATTCACCAGGTAGTGAAGAAGTGCAAGAACTTATGTACAAAAAAAAAAATCCATACTGGAATCTTGCAGGCTCAGTTTAACAGGACAGATTGAATTTGTTTGTAACTTTTTTGAAAGTCTGGGTTTCAGCAAACAGCCAGTTACTAGTCCATGCATTTGTGATGATCCCCAAAGTGTTTCCGCATACCTGGCCGACACAAATCCCCGTGCTGTTCCTTTTCGCTAGCATATACCTCCATACACCAAGCGTGATAGGCAAATGAGAAAAGGTCTTCTATCTTCGAAGGAGGGCGGATGGCATTGTTCAGTCGCTTAAGCCAATCTTGACACTGCTCAAAAGTAGAAAACTGACACCTGTCCCAGAAACAAACATTTATCTATTAATTTTCAGTAAAAGATGCCAGACTGTAAGATCTGACAGGCTGACCATGAAGACATCTGTGAAAGCAAAAAGTAAATACAAACATCTTATTGATAACTTAGTTCTGCTTCGGTGTACATGAAACCTTTGGATATTAGTAAAGACATACACACTTGGGAAGCCAAAATAAACTGTAAGCAGGAAAGCAACGTTCTGTGATTGTGAATAAACCAGCGGTATGCCCTACGAATCGTGAATGAAGGAGATGCTTATGTATATGTTTACTCTAAAACCAAGGACAATGTCACTGAGTTCAGTCTGCAGCTTTCACACAACCAAAGGCAGGAACGCGTCCTGCTGACTGGTGGTCTCAGAGGGAAACTCACAAAACCATCACGCACATTGTAATCTACGCATCGTATTCCCGTAAACAAGAACACGTTTTTCATCAGACACAGGAGAAACGTCCATTTGATTAATATACTTGATTTGCGAATAATGTGGACAAACTCCAGTATCTGAAATCTTACGTTATTCCCCTATCTCATATGCTAAGATTCTCTTTCTGGCCTTGGTGGGAAGCACAAACAACGTTTTTGAAACTGAGCTTTGCCTAACATTACAGGCTAAGAACAACAACTAGCAAGAATATTCGCTGCACAGGAGAAACTAATCTTCAAAGCAGTATATTAAAATCACATTAGCTTGTCTTTTCAAAGAGGATTCCTGGACCCTTTAGAATAAAAAGGTGGAAATAGGATTAGTGATTTATTTTGCTCTGACAGATTTCTTCAAGATTTTGTAGTTATAAAATATTCACCAAGTATTTACATTCAGCTCAGTCTGCGTTCTACTGCATTCATGGTTAATGATAGCATCTGTATTCTCAAAGGGCAGGATTTATTACCTCTACCTGCAAATACCTAAAAGTCAGTCAGTGGAAGGAAAAAGATATGTCCAACTCATGAAACATGTCTAAATAGCTGCGAGGAACTGCAGCCTGGAGGTGTTTATTTCCCATCACTGACTATAAAGCAAGCTGAGACTACTACCTTAGACTGGGTAATTCTCTTTTAAATATCCACAGTCAGACAAGATACATCTCACCCCAAAGAACCCTAAATTTCTTTCTAAATTCTTTTAAAGTTAGCATTGCAAATAACAAGTACTATCTTCACTTGAGTCCTATTATTCAAAACACAAACTAATTTGTTTATGAAAAAGAACATGACCATGATCTAAATCTGGTATCTCGGCCCCATACTTCATCATCTTCCAATGGCCAGTGTCACCGGTACTGATTCTTGGAGATGCAGTTTTGAAGGGAGATTCATAAGGAAGGGCATAAATACAAATAATTTGTATTCATTCTACAATTGAAGAGAAATAACAAATTAATGTAGAGAGGAAGGGTGACTTTTTTAAATGTCAAGAGCTACAAGTTAAGAGGAAGTTAAATATTTAATTCAAATTAAACTAAATATTACTTCTAAAGTAAAATCAGTCCTCATCAAAATACAGCATTTCAGGAAGCAGCTGGCCTGTTAAACATTCTGAGTGCTCAGATATGACTGGGGCTCATTTCATTATACAAAAGGTACTGCCAGCAAACATTTAATCAAAAAGAAATGTTCCTTTCTTGTTAATTAAAGTTTATAGATCAAAATTAATTTCTGCAGCAGAAAAGTAGGAAATAGCTGTGGCTCAGGCTCAGTAGCTCAGAGACTCCTGGGGCAGACTCTGAAGTCTGCTGAAGGACAGACAGAAATAAATACTCCCTTCTACATGATGCTGTCTGCTTTACTGGGTTACAGAGCGGGCTGCAGACCTGGCTTTACCTTATTCCCTCACTTTCCTTTCCAACAGGCTACTATGTCTTAAGGATAGCAGCTGTACCCCCACAGCTGTTAAAAATGCAGGGGGGCTGACGCTATCCAGACTGAAGGTTTGTAGAACTGCCCAAGCCCATTCCTTAACCCTCCAACCCCCAAATCTTCATTAAACACTTTTCCCAGTAGCACGTGTTTCAGTGGGTTTATCTAGTTCTGTATCTTGTAACTAATTGAAGCAATACATTAAAACTGATTGTAAGGCAGGGAAAACACAGACTAAAATTAATTTCAGAATAAAATCAAGATCAGCCACTTAGGCTCAGACCAAGGTTTGCTGCTATACTGTATCATAGCAAGCAAAAACACAGACCGTCTTGCTCCCATCCCCTTTACAAAAATGTCCAGCTACCATAAGCAGAATCAGACAAAAGAAAATCTTTTGAGGGAAAGCAAGTCCACTAAGTAAGAAAAAACAGTTCCTTAAAACATCACAGCTGTCCACAGCATGTGGAAAGCAAAGTTACCCCCCATTCAACATTCAGCCTGTTCATACCTTATAACCTTGCAGTCTTTGCAAGTCAAATGAAGTTGAAATATGTCACGGCACTCCACACTTTCTATAAGCTGCAACGGAACCTGCAATTAAAAAGATTATATAATTTTATTTCAAACAGCACTAACGCTGTAATTTCTTTGCACATCTCACAAAGATTTCTTATAGGACTATGTGGAGTCTGAAAAGAGAGAGGAAAACAAAGAAAACTAAGCATAACTACTTCAACAGCTCTGAAGTATGGTACCATATATCCGTAGTTTCAGCTCCATTGCTGTACAGTCCAAAAACCTTTAGGGATCACATGAAAACAGCTAAGAAGACTGCAGCACTGGTGACAAATGTGAAGGCAGGAAAAGCAGGAGAAACCCACAAGCTCCTCTCTCGTGGAAGCATCCTTCTCTCTTATAAGTCCAAATTTAGGGATCTTGGGAATATAATTTTAGCTGTTGATGAAAAAACTAAATGCTAAGCAAGATCCCCCTTAACACACTGCTGCAGTGTAGATGCTTGTTGTATAGAAATACAATACAAAATAGAAATCTTTCCTCTTCAGGGAAAAACCATTTGGCCTGTTTAGATCAACACCTGTGATCAAAGCAGCCATATTTAGAGTAATAATGCTGAATCATTCATTTTTAAAGGTGTAGTTACATGCGCTTATGTTTTATGGCACATGTAACTAGCAGAACCTTGATCAGGCAAAACACGTAAACATATGCAAGTACCTTTAAAGATAAGAAGAAACCACAAGATGAAAATATTAGTTTTCATTAGCATTTTTGGACTTTCACCTGAGACAGGCAAATGTACATTATTGTCTTAAACAAATAAAAGTTAGTATTCAACTATTTCATACATAACTGTCTAAATTCCAAACACGAATTTAGCTAATACCTATAATAAACACAAAGTGTAAAACTGTTTGAATTGTTTATTAGATTATATTGAACATTACACAAGGCCACAACACCTCTACCATCAAAATCCTTCAATACAAAGGCTATCGGAGAAACACCCAAATACTCTTTATTCTCTGCCATCAGAGGAGTAGGATCCAGCAGTTTAAGTTCTGGCTTGGGGATTACAAGATGTGGCTGTAAGACCCTGCTCTGCCGGTGCCTTTCCACGGGACTCTGGGCAAGTCCTTGAAGGTCACCTCCAATCAAGGATCTGGGGTGAGGAATCGATACAGCTTCTACTCAGGCACCACAAAGCTTAAAAAGTACCTGATTTCACTGGAATGAAAAAAGGAAATGGAAGTAAAAACAGTAGGTAAGGGAAAGAGATGGTTCAGAAATTTCAGAAATACGAACCACACGAAAACATACTCTGAGCGTGAAGATGCCTAGGGAAAGCTCACGCATGGTAAATGCTGTGCCCAGGAGAGTGATGGCAACTCTCGCGTCTCTTGGGAAGGCAGGCACACAGCTCACAGCTGCACCTCAAAAGCTGCCAACTCAAAAGTCAGAGTCCAGAGTCCTCTTCTGAATGCAAAAGCTCAAATAACTGCCCAGAGCTCACCATCCCCAAGATACGACAGGCAGGTATTGTCTTAATACCCAACCTTTATCCTTGCCCTTGTCAGAGCACAACCAAGAAGCAGCGCTGGACTCTGCTTAGCTGGAGGAAGTACTAACCCTCATCTCCCATGCCGAGCAAGGCTGGTCCAGCTGAGTTATTCTTTGTTCCTTTCATTGTAACTGGGCCATTAAAAAAACAGAAAATTCATGTACGAGGAGACTAGACAAGATGGTGCCTGACTCCACAGCCCAGTAGTTTGGGTATTCAAATAAAGCTGGAACTTGAATTTTGGTCCATGTTTTCAGTATTATTACTGTTTTAAGATCCGTGATAGTCTAATATAAATTACGCAACTAGCAACGTGAAGGAGCACATGAAATCAGGATTCCCTTCTGTGAGATAAGCCCGTCCTCTATTTGCCATCCTTAAGCTCAAACTGACTGCAGAGTCACCTGCAGAGAACAAGCACAGTGAAGATGCTGACAGACTTAGGTACCGATGTAACAGAGTATTTAAATGCATTACAGATACGATCAGATGTACTGTTGCTATAGTTAATCTTTTGATTTTAACTGCTAATTTCTTCCACGCCTTCTCCTACTTGATTCTAGTCTGCAGGGTAGATCAATTGTTGTGATAGTTTTGTCTAATAAATTAAGGGACTGGAACAGACCTCAGACTGGAGAATCTTCCATCCTTTCTTCCCCACTGGACAGCCTCACATATACCAAATAAATTATTTAAATCTACCATTGACTTACATGGCACCGACATGGAAAGTAAGGTACCTTTCCCCAACTAAATGAGTTAAGACTCCAGAAGACTTGCTTTTTTAGTCAAATGCTTCTTTGTCTGTTAATATTCTTTTTTTTTCCCCCAAGCCCTCTTTTATTGCATTTTTTTCCCATGTCCATCTTAATTTAAGCAGTTCTTCACCTTGCTCCCTCCTTCTAGCAGTCTGGTTCGGGCTCCTCTTCCTCCTGTCTGCACTCTAATGACATACTAAGTATTCTTCTGCTCCTGCATTATTTTTAATTTCCTTCTTTCAAAGTCATTCTTTGTTCTATGCCCTTTCAATTTGCCCTCTGCTCGACAGCCACTCTTTTTTCTCTTGACAGTCTACATGCAGCTCACCATCTATTTCCTTAGAATCTCCCGGTTTTTCTTCAGGGCAACCTTCATATCAATCTTTTTAATTTTCTTTTCCGGTCATAAAAATCTGTCCTCTGATCCTCTTGCCTTTTCAATCTCCTTCCTGTCCATTATTCTTCTTCCAGTAAAAGTCTGTAAAATTATCTGCCTTCACTCCTTGTTCTTTCCCACTGATAACCTTCCATTTTCATCGTTACGTTTTTCAGGCTGATGCATGCAGCAAGTCAGACACCCAGTGCAGTCAGCTTGCTCTTGAAAGAGCCATCAATTCTATTTGCAGGCACTTCACCATATAACAATGGCTATGGAAATAAAGCAGTGGAGAAGCAATCATTTCTGCTTTTATAAGAATAAACATGCATTGTTATCCAAGGCCAATCATATCGCATTATAGAGCGTACTAGCGCATCGTGCTCATGCGGTATCTGTCTCTTGACTGTCTCTTCTTTAAAATTATCTTATTTTAAACAATAGCAACATTCTACAACTCAAACTTTTCTTTTCGAAAAAATTTTTTAAAAATTATTTTAATTACTGGAACTGTCTGTTATCTAACAGCAGTGCAAGATATATTTAGAGAAATATACCTCTGTAGTTAGAAAAAGCACAAGTTATGTTTACACGGCTGAAACAACCCACCCCATGGCTCAATCCCGGACCACAACGCCAAGTGGTACGCAGCGGACCACGGGCAGGCTGCTGTAAGCCAGCCCCTTCACGAGTGACTATGCTATATATTCTACCCTGTTTACCATTAGGCCTGAGTCTCTCCATGATACCACGTGGCACCCAGGGGCCATGAGCTGTAATTAGTACTTTCTTCTTGTTTTCCCAGTTCAGAGCCTGAAATAATGTCAGGGTTACGTTACAGACTGGTTACTTGAAACAGCACGAGGCCAAGCCTACGTGCTGTGTGTCCTGAAGCACGGTACAATAGGACATTCGGAGGAACTAAGGATGCAAGGTCACCTCAGAAGGTCTTCAAGGACTCTCCTAGGTGGGAGGAGCTGAATCCCCCCAGGTGCGATCTTGTTCATATAACCTACAAGGAGTACCTGAAGGAAATATTGCTTTTAATTACAACTAATCACACTTAGGTTTTGTCTTGAAGGCAATCATTTAGTTCCCCCTCTGCTTTCACAATTAGCATGCTTGCAATGTCAACGATTTGAACATCAGGACCTGAGAATGAGACAAGGACTAAGCCACTGTTCAGCACAGAGGAATCACAACTCTGCTACATATGTAAGGAAGATTCCAAACCAACCATTTTTCTGCTAAAGGCCAAGCAAGAGAAAGTTCATACTAAAACTCACTTAATCACCAAGACTGAAAGTCTCCCTTGTCTTGCCAGCATGACTTTTTTTTTTTTTTTTTTTTTCACTATGTTCAAAATCTACTCTTTGAAAGAGGCTACATACAAGTCCATGGTTTCATAAACCACGCTAAAATTTTAATTCTCTCATAAATGCAATTAGCTTACAGGGAGAAAAATGATTAGACAGAAACACTCACCAGCTGCGAAGTTTGACATTTTCTTAAGGAAAGCCAATCAGCAGAGATCAGCCTGGGAACCAAACTTCCCATGTGCACTGAGAGATCACTGTTGAGTCTGTCTTTTTATCCCATGGATAAATGTAAGTCAACACTTTTGAATGTCATAATCCCTCCAATTTATGCATGGTCTACTGCATCTTTTGTTTTTGCATTTAAAACACCATGTTCCTATTACTACTGTGATCTAGGAAATTATCCATGGAAAAGATTTACGCATACAGCCATTTTCTGCAGTGTTGCACTGTGAGCATTATCAACTTTTAAATGTATTTATTTCCAAGCACAGGTGCAGCAAGTGATCCAGCAGCACTGTGCCACTTCCTGGGGTTTCACAAGCATCATTTTGACAGCCAGTCTATTGAATTGTAAACAAAAAGAGAACAGTGAGGTAAAGAAAACAAAGACCAGGAATCCATTTTTAACTGGATTCCATTTCCTTCACGCAGTTACCTTTACTAAGGGGCAAGTAGTTGACATGCACACTGCTTTCTCTGGAGGACCATTTCCACCATGAGAATATCCCGCCTACTTCAAGAGGAGATGCCAGCATAGAACAGCTGCACATTCAGGCACGGGCAATCAATTCATTTTACAAGTACTATAATACAGATATTTGCTAAGAATCCTCTTTCTTACACAGAAGTACTTCTCTCCGCTGACGTGACAAGGTCTTTGGTGTGGCTGGACGTAGTCAGGACAGTGAGTCTTATAAAAATCGTTCAAAATAATAATAAAAAAAAACCCTCCTAACATTAGTAAAGATTTATACATTTTTAAAAAGGTCTTCTTACAGGTGTTTTCTGAACAGCTCTAGCAATATAAAAACAGTAGGAAAGAATCAAGATGAACTCAATGAAAAATTACTCAGTGAAGATTTAATTTAGAAAATCACCATCTGATGAATAATTCTGATCAACAATAACCAAAGTGATTATTACTCCAAAATGTAACAATTTACATATGGTTCCTAATTATTCTAAGTATGTTTTATCCTTAAAGATATTCCAAATCCTGTCTGCCTTGGATTCCAGTAGAGTTCATGCTGTGTTATTAGTGATGGTCATACACGGTTACAGAAGAATAATCTATATTCTGCTCTACCTCATACACTATCTAATTGAATCTTTCTGGTTAATGATGACATATGAAGTAGGACTAACAACCTTGGAGATATCAGAGAGAGTGAGAGGGCAGAATACTGGATATGAAAGTCAGGGAAGCAAAATTAACATGGTAATAGTGACGAACTTTTATGGACTCTTTCCTGAACACAAAGAAAGAATATTATTTAAGAAAACATCAATTTTTGTTACTGCTCAAAAATATTAAATTGAAAATTCTTAAAAATTAATACCCCCAATTATCCTAAGGACAGAGATGACAGTAAGTGCAGTACATGCATCAGTGGCTTCTCTCAAAGTAACTCTACCATTTCCTGGCACTCCTCAGGACAAACTCTTGATTTCTAGGGCTACTGTTGTTTCTCATGTCTCAGCTCCTTGTTTTTAAATATTCAGTCCTTTGCTTTGTCAATTCTAGTTGCCAATTTCATACAACATTCAGACTCTGAAATAAAAAAAATCTAACAGTAAGTAATACAATATAGATTTATTGTATCAGGCCCCTTGGCAGAATTCAGCCCTAGAATTCATGTTTGTATCACAAAGCAGCACAGGAATCCTATAAAACACGTGCCTCGTAAGGTGTCTTCTCTCTGTTGCCAGCAGCATGTGGAGATGCCGCTGCCTGGGCTGCACGTGAGGCATCCCAGCACCTAGCTGACCCTTGGCTACCATTCCGATGCACGGTGCGCTTACAGCTTAACTTTAAAGTCTGAAGTTATACTTCAGGATTGACTACAGAAAAAGAAAAGTGAAAAGTAAAGTTACGCTACCTCTGCATATGCACATACTTGTATCATCTCCTTTGTAGCGTCAGCAGTGCAAGATAATAGCCCTTAGATTTCCAATTAAATTTTTGTCATCGTTTCGAGTAATTGCCAGATTCAGAAATAATACCTTTATTTGCTGGAAAACCCCACGGCATCATGAATGTTAGCACTTTAATGCTGTACACAGATGTTCACCAGCCTAGCAGACACGACTATCCAGCCTACCACATTGACAACTCATGAACTAAAATAGCACTTAAAGTGATTAATGATAACTATGACACAGGCACATTTCAAAGTCTGTAGATAGCATAGCTATACGATTAGAGACAACATAAACCAGTAAAGATTGAGTTTCAGTTAGTAAACAACATTTTTACAGAGTTAATAATTCAGTTCTGGCACAAAACAATAAAAAAACAATTTAAATTTAAGATTGACATGGCATCAAAACTTAAATTGCTTAGCCACACAGGAGATCTCGCTGATGTTCCAGACCACTGTGTCACATCTGTCTCAGTCATGTATGTGTTGGACGCTTGTCAATTCTTACATTTTGTTTCCCTTGCTTTTCTCAGCTTTGGAATAACACGCAGTTTTGGTGTTTTACACTTAACTCACCACTGCATAGTTCAGGATCTGTGACTGACACGTGGCAACTGTGAACAACTAGTCAGGGTCAGGACTTGTCTTGAAATAAGGAGATTGGTAAAAAACCCATCATCAGGCAAAAAAAAAAAGCTTTGATTCTTTGGATTTTGTTTTACTGGTTTTATTACAAATATCCACAAAAATATTTTTGTGCCATGTATAATGTCCTATCAAATTCTATATAGTCCACAAATGGTACTACAACTAGTAAGACTAGTACATGTCAGCATTATACTGCTGCAAAGGGCTATACAGTGCCCATTTAATTTATGTGTATAATCATGAGTAGCTGGATGTGTAACAACTTTTAAGAATGGATACTTAGCGTAAAGCTCTTTAAAGAAACGAATAGGCATCTGAAGATGAGGTCCAATTCACAGATCTCTTACGTTAATGACTGTACTCATACTACCCAACTTCAAGCATGTAATTTCAGTAGCTGGACCTACTTCTACCTTTTGAAGCTCCAAGCAAGGCACGAATCTAGCTTAGGTGCTCCAAACAGCCCTTTGGAAGGCCTTTTATTTCTCTAGTGAGTATATACAGAACTTAGGGAGAACAAGTGACTGACATAGCCAGCTGTAAAGAGAACAAAGTTGACTGATGTCAAGTTTCCTTATGAAGTCTGATTTTCAGAGGTGCCGAGTCATCTTTTGATGCTTAACTATGTATCTGTTCTCCCTGAAAAATGTGATTTGAACATCATAAAAAGATTTTTCATTACCACTAACCTTAAAAGGCAGGATCACCGTACTTTTAGCCTAAATTCTCTTATTTGGATTGAGTTCAGAATACCTCTATTACCATAGTAGCATGAATAACACTTACATTCACAACAGACTCCTTGAACTTGATGTGAAGCCTGTAATTAGAAAGTGCAATGATGGCATCCTCTGCTCGTCCTACATATTCCGTACTCTCACCATGAAGTTCAATGAATGGGACCTTCAGAATGGGAAGAAAAACCTTTCAGAAACAATTTACCAAGAATACGTACCTCCTGTAAGCATACACTCAAGCACCCAACATCACAAAATCAAAATGAAACACTGCTGAGAATTCAGCCTAGCTATTACTGCTAAGAAGGAAAGTCTTGGGTAAGGTTGGTTCAGAGGTTAATTGTAGCCTTTTTTAAAAATGATTCCTCATTTTCTCTTAATTTTCCTGAGTAGTAAGGGCTTGATCAGGGAAAACAATGAACTTTTAAGAAAAATCTGAGCAAAATATCCTCACATTTTGGCAGTCTGACCAACCCCTTAATTTATGCTCTCACTCCTTACTTAATGGAGAGTGGCATTTCCATAATGTCATTAAATTCATCCTAAAGCAGGCAAAACATATAAGATGAATATTGGGGACCAACATTCACTAAGCAAGCTCAGGTAACCAGCTTAGACTGGATACCTAAATGCTACACAGCTGAAGTCAGTTGGACAAATCATACTTTTTGCTTCCTATTTCTCACTGCAAATATGGCTATATTTTTTGGACACTCTAAGGAATCTCTTGTAATATAATGCACAACTTCTCTGTCCTACCAACAGAACATGAGTATTTAAAAAGAAAGCGTGTTTATCCTATTACTGTGCTCCATTGGGAATGAAAATTCTACGGGAGAGGCCAGAGAATACAGAGGTCAACTAGAGATATTGTGATCTCAACTGGCAAGGAGCAGTGTGGTGATTACCTGAAGGTTCTCATCCTCTCGGATCAGCTGCTTCCTGGGAAAAATCTGATTAG
The DNA here is from genome assembly GCF_965183815.1 of Platalea leucorodia. Classification (NCBI taxonomy): domain Eukaryota; kingdom Metazoa; phylum Chordata; class Aves; order Pelecaniformes; family Threskiornithidae; genus Platalea; species Platalea leucorodia. The sequence continues at coordinate 12,967,372 of NC_138834.1, forward strand.
CCTGGATGCATTCAAGGCTGTGCTGAGTCTCTTCATCCTGAGAAACAAAGCCTTACAGTTAACTTCAGCACAGTCACTTGCTGCCTTCTTCACCACATAGCAAGCTATCAATGACCAATGAAAAGCTCAAACAGGACGAAGTATTTAGAGAACTCAGGTACCAGTAACTTGCTAAAGTTACTGAACTTTCAAAGGCAAGCACTCAAACAACTAAATATGATATTAGAAACAGATTTCCTTCCTGCAGCCTGATTAATAAAGTAATAAAAAAAGACTCGCAATAATATTAGGAAAAAAGCATTAGCCTAGCCTAGTCTAGATCTACACTTAAAATTTAACCACCCCACATGGAAACATTAATTCTCTAATGTTCTTCAGATTTTGGCCTATTCTGCTTTGTAACAGCCCCTACAAACCCCTTTTGCTTACCATGACAGGCCCTGGATAGGAGGAGAAATCCTCGTCTTTACTCACAATACTTTGAGCCTCTTCTTCACTTATTGTTAAAATCTAGAAAACCAGAAAAGTATAACAATGAAGTTAAATTCATTTTCTTTTGGCAAATAAATACAAATTAACTTTTAAAGACTGAGAATTCAGCTGTTAGAAAACTGCAAGCAAACAGTAATTATGAAAAGATGAAATCCATATAAACTAACTCTCCTGAGAGACACAATTGTTTCAAAATGTGTCTGGCTCCTTCTGTTCATTCTGAAAAATCATCTTTGAATGTACTGCTGGGAGAATACCCATCTGAATGCAGCAATTAGACCACTGCTTATATAATTCAAACCAAAGCATGTTCATCTTTCTCAATCACCCTGAACTTCCTCCCAAGTCATTTGGAGATGGTGATTCACAAATACGTAGGTTATAAAACCAAAGGGATCGTTGTGATCAGTCTGACCTGTGACGTAACACAGGTTGTCAGATCCTCCTGAAGTAATCTTATTTCAGCTATGACATATGAATTACAATTTATATACAGATAAAATTCCTCATTTTATAGTTACGACTCATTTTCTACATCCACGGGCATATCAAAATATCCATTTTCTTACACCGACCTTTCCAAGAGCTCCACATCACTATACGCTAGCAACTTGCTCTCTCCATTATCCCCTGATATTTTATCAGCAAATTTTCTGGAAATATTAAAGAGCATACAGTCTTGAAGTTTATGCAGTCGACCCTATTAGGAACTTAATGATCGAAGCGAATACAGGAGTTACAATTTGAGAATTATCTTATATTCAATTTTTTAAATTCAGGTAGGTTCCTCCCTTTTAAAAAAAAAAAGGATTCATTCAGGTATTTTATGGGTTTTGCAGTCTACAGCACATAAAAGATACAAATGAAAATATATCGGCCGAGTTCAGTCAGTTCTCAGTTCGTATGTCACCTTACTTATATTTCAAATTATCAGTGTTGTGGTTGACAGAGAAAACCACTTCGAATCCATCAAGCACACCACCACTGCGGGAAGCGCTAGCTACATATATATCGTAGTATTGGACAGAATATTTACAAAGGGAAAAGGAGCAGCAGATGTACATGTTCTGAAACTAAAACATCCCACTGACTAAAAATGATCAATGAGAAGAAAGCGTTACAATGTCCCCAAAACCTCTGTTAAATAGGAACATCACAATAAACAAAATGCTTTTGTGTCCACAGAGTAGGGGAGAAACAGCATATAAATGCTTGCAAGTTGGTTCAAAATTGCACAGCTTGCAGAAGGACGTGTATGTATGTGTCTATATATGTATATAAAAGGATGAAATTATTAGCAGAATCAAGTTGGAACTGCCACTAATTCACTAAAAATTAATGCAAAAACAGATATAAAATCCCAATTTTAAAGTAACAAGAAAAACAAAAGCTAGAAGACTTGATAGAAGTCTAAATCTATCAACTACGGAAACTGATAAGGAAAAATTAAAAAACAGCACAGAAATTTCCATGCCTGCAAGAACAATGGAGAGTAGGAACATTCTTTTAAGTTATCAGAAACGAAAGAAATCTAGAAATGCTATCTACCAACAGCAAGACAAAGATAGTATTATTAATATTGGTTTTAAAAAAGGCAGAATTATCTAACATTTTTGTTTCAAAAGAAGCAGGAGAAGATGGTTCATATGCAACCCATGCTGTAACTGACGAGAATATTCAAAGAATCGCAACACCTAAAGCTAAAAAGGCCATAAATTCATCAGGTTTGATCTTTAATATATCAGAGGCCATAAAATTCCAGCCCTTATATTCAAAACAAGAGCTTGTGCTTGATTCCAGCATGACACGGTGTTTTACGTGTGGCTGGGTACACTTATCTTCCAGAACCGTGACTTGAAGATACCAAGAACGGAATGGTTCAGCAGTTCTCTGAAATGCATCGGGTTTCAGCTTCTAACCTTTGGTTCTCACTGTATGTTTTTCAGATTATGTGAAGCACCATTCTCCTCGATCTACAAGATTTAAAAAATGAGCCTCCTGCTCAATCAAATTTAAAATGATGGCTGGCTAAGCAACAGGCTTATTTGTCCAATCAACCTCTATCTTACAGCTCATCCATCAAGAAAGGCGGATTAACAGGATTAACTTTGCAGTATATCCCGATATAATGAAAACTAATGATTCAAGAGAAAATGGGTTTAAAAACTGTAAGGTTTATACAAATCTCCCTCTCCATCCTTAAAATAATGATAAGCTTACACATTCAGCTATCAGGTCTACAGCCAGCCAGAAGAGCAATGAAGAGTTAGGGCATATTTACACCAACGCTTTTGAGGAGGACATCTCAGTTACCGTTTCTGCAGGCTGCTGGAGGCAGGCTGTCGGCACGACTGCCTTCTGCAACCAACCACCTCTTCACCAGCACCAATTCTGCTCTTCCAGAAGAGCAGCCACTGTTAAAGTCATTAGAACCAAATATTTCCAGATCGATTCATCTAGACAATTTATGTACAACTTGAACAAAGCGTTAAACATTAACAGTAAAGCCTTCTGGATATAAAAACCACCTTGCTATTTCAGAATACTCCTTCAACTTCAAGAACAATTATCAAAGAAACACCGACCTAATTAAAAAGATAAGCTTTATTACAAATCTAAAGCATGCTTAATATCACTGATGAAAAGTTTTAATGTATTTGGCACTGTGCTGTAACAAAATCATTCTTTTATACTTCAGATTGATGAGATATTTATTTTTAAAGTTTACTATATAACCATCTGCATATTTATAAAAACAGTACTAGCTTAAAAATTATATTTTCTACAATTTCTTACAGCTGTGCTCCTAAAATCCAGCATAAACCATCAGCAGAAACTATCCAAATTACTGCAGAACAAGTTTCTTATTCTAATTGCTGCATTCAGCTGCAAAACAGCTTCTAATACAATACTGTGGCTTTTTATGTGAATGTGAGAATCTTCCTTTTTAAGGTGAATTTTGGGAAAGCTGTGTGAAAAAAATATGGTAGTTTCAGTTTTAATCAGGATTATCAGATATAAACTGTGATGTTGCCAAGATAAATGGGACAAGAACTTATAAGACTGGTTCTAAAACAAATAGTTTGCACGCTCACACTGCTTCTAGGTATTAGTGAAACATTTCATCAACTAAACTGCCACAACACAAAAGTACTTCTAAAAATTGCTGGCAAAATAGCAATAAACATTGAATTGTTAGAATGAAGTTCAGCGATCTGAGGGACAGTGAATATACCGAAAGAAATAATTCATTTCCCATCACGTCAACAAGCTGATCCCACTCCCTTCATGATTTCACGATCACTGGGTTGAGCACCAGGGGAAGGAAATACAGCACTGGGACCAGGGCCGGGGACCACGCGCTATTCTCCATAGCAGCCCATACTGAGATTGTGTGAATTAACTCCGAAACCACACTTTCAATCTCAATTTCTTTCTAATCCATTTCCATCCGTACATTCGGCAAACCCTTCCAGGTTAGTCGTGTGAATGGAAAAAGGATCGCAGTGCTTGTGTGACACCTAGTACAGGGATTGCTCACCCTCGCTTTAAGAGCGAGGACATTCTCCATATTGCGAACCCCAACAAGCCACTCCGTTGAATTGTACCCGCGATCATTAACACACCATGCTACCTTGAAGGGCAGCTTGAGACAAAGTGAGACTGGCTGAAGAAATCTATTCTCGAGTTGACCCATACCATCTTCCTTGATTAGCAACAGAACGGAATCAGAATTCTCGTTGTGTTTAACTGCAGCTGGCAAATCATCAGCTCTTCCATGACAGTAAAAACCATTTCCCAGAAATTAAATGGAAATGTTCAAATACAGCTTAGATAATAACTGACCAAGAAAACATCTTCATAAAAAGCACCCTCAAATTCAGTCTCCCACTATATAAATAGGATAACATATAAAAGAGATGTAAATAGTGTAGTGAAACTTGGTTTTACTGTTAGAAATAACCTTTTTTGGCCTCAGTCCTGATCAAAAAAAAGTTATGTTATCAATTTACTGTGCTGCCCTTTCAACTGCAGTTTCACGTATATTAAATTACACTAAAAAGAGGTTAGTCTTGTTAATTCTCCATCCTTACGTTCTGCTTGAAAGGATAAACGTCTAGTTAAGGTTGTAACCTCAGACTCTGTTCAGCCGGTACAGGAACATCTTAATTACCTTTCATTTTAGATGTGCCTTCTGGTCTAAATTATGTACATAATTAAGATTAGCAATAACCATCTGTTTGCCAGTGATTCTAAACAAAAAAGATTATATAAATAAAGGATCACTTACATTCACATATATTTAAATGTAGTTGGATTTACAGCAAGGAAAAAGAAAAACTGGAGGGAAAAAAGGAAAAAGGAAGTACCCAAGTGTTTCACTTTCTTCAGCTGCCTTCTCTGTCCAGATCCTGAATCCCATTTATTTTAGTATCAAAATCAAATTGAGTTGACCCTCAGTCTCAAAACATAGCTATTTACATGCTGTGTCACAGCTGCCCTGTAAAAGTTTTAGATGGGAATCCAAAGGTTTTGACAAAGAAGCATTAGAAAATTTGAGCGTGAAATATTCAAGAATGTGATCTGGCTTTAGCAAAAGATGCTTCTGTTACAAAGTGAAAACACTTCTTCCCCTTTCACATGTGGAAGGAAATTATTCTGAGATAAGGATAAACACTTAGTTTCCCACATTTCAATCCCTGACAGCAAGGTTTCCCCTCTTTCCTGGCACTGCATCTAGAAGTAACTGAATAACTTTCAAAAGTATTTACTGGGGAAGCCGCTAACAATACGGACATTTACACATTACTCAGCAATAGGAGCAGGACAGACAAAGAATCATGTTTGAAGACTGTGTACAAGTAAGAATCAGAAGTCTTTTTTTTTTTTTTTTTTTTTTTTTAAATTAAAGGTTGCAAATTCCAACTCAGTAAAATATTGATTTTTGTCTAACATCTTGGAAAATGCTTTGAGTAATCAATGACAACCATAGAATCCACCTTCAACAGGTAGTTTGTCGTACCAAAATAACACAATTAGCTTACCAAAGAATGAGAGATAATAAAACAGTCCTCTTTGTCCCAGAAAGTTTCAAACAATACTCTTCCGATACTTCACATTGGCAACTGCAAATAAAAAGACAATACTTTAAGGCATGATCCTTCAATTGAAAAAAAACACTTCTTAAATAGCTAGCAACTTATACAAGAAACTCAACTCTTACGTTAGTTTGTCTTAATTAAAAAGGAAAAGTAAAAAGTACTAACTACTATGTAAGTTGTAACTACTGAGATCTTACTATGCCCAAAGAAGGAATTCAGTGATTGGATTCTGATAGGCACACATCTGATGGTTAAGGCCTCTTTTCTGGTAAGGAATAGTTCAGAAATCGTGGCCACAAAGCAATTCAATTTTTTTTTTTTTTTTTAAACTTCTTTGGTACACAGCAGTCGAAAAAAAAAATTACTTAGCAATACAGGCTACAGGAGAGCTCTTTTACAGAAGATCCAACTGGTTTTGTACTGATCTTCAAAAGTGCATTTTAATTTTACACTAAAAATAGCTTTTTCACCCCCCAAGAAAGCAGATGAAGACCCCTAAATACTGGGTATTGCCTAAGTACTTTTGGGCAAAGCTGCAAAAAAGCCCGGGCAAACAGCAATGCTCATATGACACCATTCCTCCTAAGCTCTATCTTTTTGACTTTCCAAGTGCTGTACAATTATTTCCTAAAAAATAAATTTTTAAGTATTGTGTCGCAAATATACATTTGTCAGAAAAATTATACGGATAAAATATCTGATTTGCCTCATTCGCATGCAGTCACTTCAGTAGGTATTCGCAGACGTCTTCTATAGCATCTGAACGACTCCTCCAACAGCTTGAGTCACGTGGAACACCAAGTTCTATACTAAAATACCCAAAATCTAAAATTAAAGTTCCGGACTAAAACCGACCATTCCTACAGCATGCAAACAGCCAAACCAATGGAATACCACTCCCTTGTATCCAGCGTACCAGACGATTTGCTCTTCACAATAACTTGGAAGCTATCCCAATAGCATACCGCATATGTATGTGCCTGGAAAGTCTAACTTATATAAACATATAATCCTGCTGCTAGAAATAGTTTGCTTGTATTCTGATGTGCCACAACTAGTGATAATTTTCACATTCTGGTCCATTAAAAAAAAAAAAAAAAAAAATCTCTATTTTGCATTTATAATGTCCTTTAGTTTATGGCTTATAACAGGAAAAAAATAAAAAATACTCTCAGTACGCAAAAAAGGATACATCATTTTAGGACATAGCAGAAAGTTTAAAAAGTACAAACTTAGATGCATCAAGCAAAAGAAATCCTAACATTTCACAAGGTGGACACACTTTAGGGGAATCTCGTACCTACATTGAGCCATTCTTTAAAAAAACTGAGACATGAGGATGCCCTGACTTAACAGAAAACACCCCAGGAATGATCACAGCTGTTAAAAACCTCAGCTAATCATGAATTACAATTTTATAAAGTAGTCTCTAAAAGCAACATTTAGTTACCTGCAACAGAGGTCAACAATTTTTTTTATTTTAAAATCTCTCAACCAACAAGCCAACTACCAATTCCAATAGCTTTACGCGTTGATAATGAAATATGGCGCACGAAGCAGAAAGGACAGAGTTTTACTTTGAGGTACCAGCTTGATCATGCAACAAGTTCAACTCTACAGCTGCTTGGTTGTACAAAGTCACCTTTGATAGGGATACTTAGCAAGCTTACTAAAGAAAAAAAAAAAGCTATGAAGGGAGACTATACAACTCTAGAACAACTCTTCAGAGACAGTTTTCTGGCCACGTCCTTGCTTTTAAAAAGGCAAGATACACATTTAGGGTAGCAGGAGGTAAACTTATTTTGTGTGGTTTAGGTCCAAGAAAAAAAAAAACAACTCACAAAATCTGCAATAAGCTTTTTATTGAATTTAACGAGGTTTGGAAGAAGCCACTGAATCTCAAGCATTCTGTAGAGAAGTTTAAAAACAGGAGAAAAACGTTCCAATATAAGCGTTAATAATTCCACTTTATTCCTGCCAGTATTCAGAAAACACTTGACGACACGCTCATCGGCATTCCTCCTGCAGGGCTGCTAGTCACAGATAAGCACCTCAAATGTTATCACTTCCTAAATCAACAACTTGTGCCAAAAAAAAAAAAAGGCACCAACTGTAAGAAGAAACATCGCTATGAATTCTACTACCATCTCAAAACCCCTAATTACTCTAGGAGCAATCACAAGTACTGGTGTGTAACTGTTTAATTAATGCAGCTGAGCACATCTACCTTTGCTGCCCCTGAGGAGGGTGATGCAGCCCCCCACCCTCCCGCCATTTCCTTGCATTCCCGCTTCTGCTTGATCCACGAAGCACAGGTTTGGCACCATTAGGAAAGCAAAGGGTAGCAGATGGAAAAGGGAACAGGACTATTTCTTTCTGTAAATCCTACAAAGCCAAACATGTCTACTACAGGAATTGGCTTTGCACCATCCTTCTTATTAGGCTGGCACATTCTCATAGCTGTTTGTTTTAGATTTGTTTTAAGCACGGGTGCTGAAGAACATACTAATACTGCCCAATTTTAAACATGTAAGAAGTCATTCTGTCATAGAGCTCCAGTACTTCAGGTGATGCGAACGAGAACACTTAAACTAAGCTTTTTGCCTTGAACCATCTTCTTAGGATCCTCCTCTGTTGACTATTTTGGGAACTTGGGCATTCGGTCAACACTTTAACTAGCACCTGGGCCTTCTCTCCATTGTTTTTTCTTGGAAGATGCTATGGAGAAGTAACATAGCAGAATGATATAGCGATCATACTGTAATAGTGAAACACAAGTAATATAATTGTGGGGGAAAATTCAGAGTAATGGTTGAGCGCTGCAACAGGTTTCCAAGTTGTAGAACCTCCATCCCTAGAGATACCCCAAAGCCTCCCCGCCCTTGAGCAACCTGATCCAACAGCAAAGCTGGCCCCACTCTGAGCAGGGTGTTGGACTACCTGACCTCCAACCTGAATTATACCATGAGCCTGTGACGTTTTTCTTGACATTTTATTTAAAACATTGGCAAATAGTTAGGAAAAACACTCTTAAGTTTTACTAAGCATGTTTATTTAATCAGATGATTGGAAAGTTGTCACCTCAGTTTCTTAGCTGAAAGACTGTATCTAGCAAGAACAGAAGAGGTATGATTTGATAAGTATAAAGTGACGTGACAGAAGACAATAGCAGCTTTGGAAAAAAACAAATCCAAATATTCTCTAGCTGCAGACAAAGCTATGCTCATAAAGATGTAGAAAAATAAAACTAAACCAAACTTTCTTCTGGTAACTGACTATTCTGAAGGTGTATTTTTTCCTCTTTGCTGAAACATGGCGTTTCCACACTGGTTATGCCACCCCATGTCACAAGCTTAATATTATGCAAGCGCAGCTTCTGATTAAAAGTTCTCTATTCCTGTTTACATTTCTAACTTCGCAATATTACTGTTCCCACATAACCTAGCTCGGCAGTGACCGAACCTCCTCTTGCACCACATCATCACGCACTTACCATTTCGTCACCTTTTTGTTTGGCCGCTTTCTGTTCAGCCTTAGCTTGCATGTTGGTTATAGGTTGCTCTTGTCCTCTTTATGTTCTTCCTAGTGGATTTTAGCTTGCTTTCCCCTAAAACTATTTTTACCATATTCTTAGTGTGCTAAGGAATAGGAACAAAGTACTACTATCAGCTACCTACCACGTGGGGTGATGTGGTTAGCTTGCGGCCAAGCGAAAAACCGCAGAGGGGATGCAAGCATTGGGACTGTCACCCTGAATACAGTTGCTCCTGCGGCTGGATAGCGCAAGGTTACTACTTTATAGCCAGTTTTAAAACACGTACACAGAGAGGAAGGAATGCTGATATTCAGGGAGGTATTTTCTTGTTTATACTGCCATGTGTATTCTCCTCTGTGATACACTTCCCCAGATTAAGTTACATCATTTCCAGCTTGGAAAGCAATTGAATGTGAAGCATATGCATTGATACTCAAATGCACGACAGAATAAGCAGAGATCAATAGCCATACCAACTATCTTGCTTTCCCTTAACACGGATGGGAAGTGTCCTACGTAAGAGCATTTTGAAACTTTCTTATTCCATTTTCCATTCTACTTGTGCTTCTGTGAGTGAAGAATAAAATTAATTATAGGAGTCCAAAGCATCAAAAAAGTTTTGTCAACATCGGTTGCTGCACTGACTCATACATTAATGGTAAGTACTTTAGCTTCCTGTGGGACCCTATATAGGGAGGCATATTACTTTCCTTCATCTTCCCACTCAGAAAAGGCATTAATCTGTTTTTAAAGCAGTTTGATGAAGCTGATTATCTTTGCATACTAGTTAAAAAATATCACTTCTCTTATACGCTTCAAAAATTAAATGTAGAAGCAACTGGTCAATACTAAAATGAAAAACATCTCAAACAGTAAGCAAAGATTGAAACGACAGAAGAATGCCATAGGAAAGGCAGTAAAAGCACTGCTGAGACTGCAGATATCTAATAGCAGTAAAGAGAAGTTTGATCTTGCATTAGAAAAAGTCCATTTCTCCTTAATTGATCTAAAGAATAAAAAAAAAAATCAGTGGAACTTAAGTGGGATTAGAGTATTAATTACTCCAATAAGTGAGGGGTTTTTTAGAAAAGAGTGTTTCTGAATAAAAGATTATATATCAGTATTCTCCTTCACTGCTCTCAAAACCTCCCAGGCCAAAACATCACAGCAAGCTTGAAACCAAGATCTGAAGAAAATGTCGCTTTTTCTTATAAGATTTCAGGTTTTCTTGTCTTTGAATTCCTTTTTCATTTGGATAAACCCCAGAGATCAAAATGCTGCAATTGTTCATACATAAGCCAGGATACAATTTACCCATCAGAGATCATCTGATGAGCCACTCGAAGTTTAAAGTTGAAATTAATAACCCATTCTATCATTTTCCTTTTATTTCAGTTACGCTGTATTCCTCAACTTTATGTTGCGTGACGGACAAGTAATATCTACCAAGAAGGACCAACGAGCTATACAGATCGGTCTGAACTGTGGAGGGATCTGCGAGGATGGGATCTGAATCTGGTAGTCACAGCTGAAAGCTGACAGGACACAGAATGCTGACCAGGGCCTGAGCCGATGGAAACCGAGCAGGCTTGTGTAGGTTGTAAGCTAGAACGGTGACCAGCTGTGTTGGGGAGGGAAAATTACATCAAAAGGTAACCAAAAAGGCACGAAAAATAGGGCAATATCAGATTGAAGTTACAAAACAGAAAAAGCAAGTGAGCAAGACTGAGACCAGGCAGCAAAAGTTTCCATTTGAAATGGCAGAGCAGAGTAAGAAGGGAATAATTTGCTCCTCATACTTCCCATTTTTCCACTAAGGTCCTCAGCCCATTTGCCATGAGTCAACACTCCCCCACTTATTTCTTCCTTTCTAGAAGTAAGTTTCTAGAAGTAAGGCAATAAACAAATAGGGATAAGAGGTTGTTAATCAAAGTCTCACAGGTTTTAATCATCCTCCTGAAACTCCTATTCATCCTCCTTTGCTCTCCAGTAACATTTTGCTTTAACTCAGTCGGTTCTGTTAACTGGATGAGTACTGGAACGGAGGCAGCTGCTGTTCCAGGAGAGCAGCATTACCCAATACCCAGAGAACAGGCTCCTTACAGGCTGTATTTTATTGACAGTCAAGGCAACACTAGAGAGATCTACGAGTAATTAACAAAAGAAAGTTTTGAAAATAGGAAGGACTAAAGAAGCAAATTTGATTTGAAGACTCCTTTGGAGTTTCAAGTTACACTCCCATGAGATTTTTTTTTTTTACTCATTGAGCTACTTTAGGACAACATACATGCAGTTACAGCTATTGGCTCCTAAGTGTGTAAGTTGACCTCATTTTCACCATACTTTGTTTGGCACAAAGCTTTTAAAACCTCTTTAACAAAAGACGACTTAATGCTTTTGTCATAAGACAACTTTATTGAAATACCAAGTACCTGCTAGGAATAAACCTTTATTTCTCAACACATTGAGTAGGTTAAGTTATTATAAGGCGTCCGTAACAGGAAACTCAGCCCCCCACAGCGGCTCAGAGCAACAGCATTGATCAGCTACACAGCTAGGAACACAGAAAAGTCTCTTTTCTGTTATCAAGGCCTATGACCAGACGTCCCTTTCTTTTACTGCACACCTTGCACAAAGCAATTATGGACTAAAGTTTTAATCCATTAATCCTTAAGTTGCATTGGAAAAAACCTGTTCTGTCAAGGAGGCCATTTGGGTGAGATGCCTACACACCTTCACTGTCTCCATCGAGGAACAGAAGGCCATTGGAGAGGCTCGGTGTTCCATGACTTACACTGGACTACCTTACACAAGTGTGAAAGTGAATCATTTCAAATGGTCTAACACTAGCACTTGGTAAAGTTGTGGCACACTCCAAAAATGCTTTTTAATGTGACACTTAAGATGTTTTTACTTTTAAAATAGACTACGTTTGCATGCCCTGAAACACGGTGAGCCATCAGAAAAGGTACTGCTCCCATACTCCTCCCCTTCCTTATCTTACACCAAACTCTTGACATTTCAGACCCCTCATGACATAATCCAACTCGTAGATGCAAGCCAAAACTAACCCAGAAAGAGGTCAGGTTATAGCACCACTACCCTACAATGCTGTTTCCAGACCAGATGCTGATAAGCAAGGCCTGAAAGCAACTGCATGACATTTAGTTTTTACAGAATTTGAGGTAGCTTAAGAATCACTTCAACACCTGCAGAAGTGACATTTTCTTTACAGAACTTAGCTTGCTCATCTCAAACTACTTCTATATTTATTTCTCAAAGCATTAAGTAGACTAAGTTTAAATGGCATAGTTTACAGTTCAAATACTAATTACCCTCAAAAAGCCCTGATCTGCATTAGAGCTCTTAAGCATACAACTACGCTGTACCAACAGGAACGTAAGGTGTCTTTAGGTGTAATGCACAGCAATGATACTCCTGCCAGCATCTGTGAACTCAGGGATGAAGAGCTCCTCTCTTCCAACCAAGCATGGCAGGGGATAAGTATGTTTGATCACAGCAGTAGCAGTACTGTTGATTTAGAGTATAAAACAGTAAGTTAATTCAATACAAGAAAAGCATTGAGTTCAGGTATTTTTTTTATTGGTACACGCAAAACAATCCTGGTAACACAACTGAACCAAGTAATCATATTCAAAGAGCTTATACAGGTAGAGAGCCAGCTTTATTTAGTCACAAGAAACCCCTTTTTATGAACCGACCACCTAAATTTCACATTTCAGGAGTTCATAAAGAATTAGGCTAGCTTTTCTAGGATCACAAACAGCTGTTTTCCAGAGAGCAGTCCAACTACTTGTTTGGGCATCATCCACAAGACTGCCAAGGCATCAACAGAACTCACTATTCAACCAGCCACTTAATATCTATAAACACTGTAAGGCAAAAGTCAAATTATGAAGAGATAAAGCCATGTCTGCTTTTGCATGATAAGGAGACTGGCAAGGGCTGGGTAAGGAAACACTAGCAGCTTAAGTGAGTATAAGGAAATTTCTGCTAGCTCCTATTTAGACAGCAAGTTCCAGTTTAAAGTCAGACACACGATTTACCAGAGCAGGTTACCGCCTTCCTTACACTTGAGCAGCTAACCCCTTCCAGGCTAGAACAAACAGGTTATTGCATCAATCCATTTCCAGCTTTAACTTCTCCAGACTTTCAACATTACGCTCTTGTTACTAGCCAAGTTTTCTACAGCAGGAGCAAAGACTCACACTAGCATTGCCCTTCAGCTAGGCACAGCAGTGAAGAGCTTAGGCTCCCGACTTGTGTTAAGATGGACACAGAACTCAGATGCCTTCCCCAGTTAAGGAGGCTTCCTATATTTAGAACACAAGGGACAAACTGGTTTGGCTGATCTACCAGCACACTGCCTCCAAGAACCCTGATACTTGATGTCCCTTCTTTGGTCAGCTGATTCAATTCACTAAAGCTAGGAGAAAAAGCAGAAGAGTAAATACCTTTTCTCCTATAGTTAAATCACTTCAATATCTTGCAAATATTAAGAGTTGTTTACTCCCATCTTTTTCCACTCATGGAAAGCCAGTTACTTCAGAAGCAGGAAATCTAAGTGGCAAAACACTACTTTCCATTTGCAAGTTGCACCTAAGTAAGACCTGGAGATGCCTTGAAAAGGATCCTACAAACACGCAGAAAAAGGACACTGAGCCATCTGCATATCAAACTACAGTGAGGAGCTCTGAACAGCCAGACTACCTCGCTTGAGAGCCTAATCAAATACCAGGGATTTAAACAGCATTTGCACATGCCCTTTGATGTGGGAGGCATGAGGCACAATACATAGTCTTGCATCTCTTAAGATCGCCTAAAGAAATTTGAAGCTAGTCTTACTGTATTTCAATTTTGGTAACTAGTTTTGAAGATCAGTTAATACTAGATACTCATAATGTATGTAAGTACAGAGGTCTTCAAATAGACTAGTTAATTTTGTCAAACTGCAAAATTTATTCCTCTAAAGGCACAACAGTGGTGTTTTAGAACCAGCTGGCTCTATTATGTAAATTTTTTAAAGCTTATTTATTTTTACATCCAGTAGCCCTCCAGCTACTAAACCAAGGCAGTACGCTATGCAACCATCTTGTTCAAATCTCGAACATGTCAAAGGCAAGAACAATTACCATCTCTGAAGTCATGTTTCCAGACTACCCAGGGAGGATGGGTTCAGTCAAGACAACTCCCTAAAATCTTTTCTCTATATAACAACTTCCATAACCCTGGAAGACCACAAGCTTGTCAGTTTACACTGAAGTTGCACAGACATTCAGAGCCAGGAAAGAATTTACTTGGATTAACAGAATATGCTTATTCTAAAAAACTAAACAGCATGAAGCCACAGTTAAACATATTTACGCATTTCAGAGAGGCACCAAAGAAGGTTTTGTGGTTGTTTCCAAAGCACATGTGTATATCGAAACACTGAGCTTCAGTTAGAATTAAAATTAAGTTCTGCAATAGATTGCAACTCTACTAGTGAAACACGGTTTGACATATCCCCAGTTAATATCTCCTAGCCACAGCCTCTCCCCTCCCCATTCCTCTATTTAGTTAAATAATTAAAAATCCATTGACCTACATGTTCAAGCTCCCTTAGGAGGGTACCAGCAGATATTTGCCTTATTTGGAAAAAGAAATCAATCCTATATGGTAACTATATCCCCTTTGAAATCACTGTTTCAACAGCTAGACCGACCAACAGGAATGAGTTTCTCTAGGGAACGTGAAGATTGAAGTCTGCATTTCCTACCTGCTCACTTACATCAACCCACACCAAGTTCTGTGTAGTTGCTTAGTTTTTACCAAAAAGAGGTATTACTCCAGGATCATATTTTATACTAAATGCCCTTTAAAAAAAGGCATGACAAATTAGTAACGCAAGATAGTAACAAGTGTCTGTAGGTACAGGCAAATGGCATTCCTACAACAATTCAACACTAGAAGCACTTAACCTACAGCAACCTTTGCTTCTAGTGCTGAAGTGCTGTAAGAATGGATTTGCCTGTACATCCAGACACTTAGAACTAATGGGACTACCCAGAACACATTTTTTGCCAAAATTTGGTTTGGTGTGGATTCATTCAAGTCTGGCAAACCCTGACTTAAAACCTCTCTCACTTATTTTCCCTAGAGAAACTCATTCATATTGGTAGATACAACAAACCCTGGGAAGGAAGAACACTAATAATACACAGAACATCAGAGGCGTGAAGTCATTTAAGTGTTTTATCCTTCAGAGAACATTCACTCCTTCCCTGTGTGACTCAAAACAAACCTAGTTTACTAGAAAAGACTTGGTTGTAATTAAGAGATAATCATCAACTTAAAGAAACAAAAAGTTTGGGCTCTTCAGCAAGTTACCTAAACACAACGCATCCACATCTTTCCCACAGGTACTGTAGAAGTGAGTGTAGCTCAAGGGCTAATTCTGTTGATGCATCAGGTAATTTTCATTTTAAATATGATTTAATCCCAGATTTTAATAAAGATGTACATCAGTATGCAGGAAACTTCAGTTATCCACTTTTTGTTTTACATTTGAATCGTTATCAGCCAGCAAAATTTAACATTCCTTTAAAAAAATATAAAAAAGATTTATAGCCATCCTCACAGTAAATTTAGCATGTCCCCTTCAAACTGTATTTTATAAAGACATGCAAGAACATGCAGGTATTAGTCCATAAGCTTGCTTAAAGATACGAAAATAGTGCAAGTTACACATTTGTAACACTTGAATTCTTACCTGTGACTTACAGATGTCAAGCTTCAATTAAATGCACAGAAGTAGCATTTCGCAGTAAAAATTAAGTAAGATCAACCAAATTAGCCTATTTTTATTCTTTATCCTTCAATTTGAAGTACCCCCTGGTAAACAATTTAAGAAAAACAAGTCTGTACTGTAGCTGTCTTAAACCTATGAGGATAAAATACTCAATTTGCATTTGCTTAGATTAAAAAAGTAAATCAGAAAAATTTGGCAAAAAAGTAAATACAACATGAATAGGAACAGTAAGAGGTTTAGTACTTGAGTTTTGGGTCCTAATTTAAGGCTTTGCTCCTGATGAAATTAAGTGGCAAAAAACCCTGACCCCAACTGACGTCTTGTTTCACGATGCATAAGCAGGATGAAGCTGCTGACAATGTATGAACATAATGCTGAGAAACTCAGTTTGCTGAGGTACTCAAGGATCTCCTTTAAAGATCTTATGAGGTGTCAACCTTGGTCAAAGTCCAAACCAAAGAAGGGCAGGTATTTCTTTCCTTCCCGTAACCATGAAAATAAAAGCTGTCTGCAGTAAAGCTTGCCATCAGGCCCAGGAGGGCTGAACTTCACAGAAAGCATTCCTTCTGAAAGAGACTCACATTCAACACCAGAGATTTCTGTGCTGTTAACAGTCACAGGAACAAGATTCAACATTCAATTACAAAAGAGCAGAAGCCGCTTCTGACCCTTTAAGTCCAAACAGGAAAGTATAAAGAACCAGGATAGATACACATGCAAAAAAATTCACAACAATTTGGGCTGAATGGGACAAGTGAACATCAGTTAGTCCAAGCCCCTGCTTGACACACTTCCAGTTAGATCAAGTTGCTCAAACCTTGTCCAGCCAAGGTTCGAATACCTCTAAGCGTATTCTTTCTAGACAACCTGTTCCAATACTAAGGTTGGAATCTTAATTACACCAAGTTCAGAAAAACACTCAAAGGCAAAGGAAGTCTTCACACTGAGCAAAACCAGGGAAAACAACAAGGATAAGAATGTTCAGAATACTTAAGTCTACCTCATTTTTATTGTAAGCCTTTACTTCAAGAGGTTATGCAGTTGGTGTAACAAATCTACATGCGAAGACAAATCTAGAAGCAAATGCTCAGAGCTGAGATGAAAAAGCATTTGCAATTTAGATAATAACAGCTTGCTGTAGGAACAACCTCAGCACTCAGGCCCTGTATTTCTGAAAGAGCTTGCATGCAGTTTTGTACATCTAGATTCAAATGCCAAAAAATGGCTAAACACCTTTCCCGGATGAAAGATGACATCTTTATGCAGGAAAGCTTACTTGGCAAGCTTAAGTTAATCTGTCAACCAAGTACAAGGATCCAAGGTATGTATGTTATAATAAAAGTACCACATCTGTGTCATTAGCTTGGAAATATAACATCTCTGCATCAGTTTCAGGTCCAGCTGACACAACTGTTTTGAAAGTCTTCCCTGACAGTAGAAGCTTCCAGAATAACCAGTGACATCCATGAAGCAGCCCTTACAGCCAAACTTCTACATTCAGTCTGAACAACTTCAAGCTTGACATAAACTGAAGACATTGTTTTTCCAGTTACCATTACCATGGGTGCTGGGAAACAGATCTTCCCAGAACAGGTAAGAAACAATGGCCTGGTTTGGTGTTTTACTGCTTTACATACAACAGCTCAAGAAGTCGGAGCACTGGTGTGTAAATGCTGCTGTAAGAGAAGAGATCCTTGACGGGGCAGGCGTGCTTTGGTGATGGATTTTTGGACTGGGAGTTAAGGTTGGTACAGGTAGTTGCACAATACAGTAAACAAGGGAGGCAGAGCTGACAGCCTGAAACCCATGGATTAATGACACAGCAGATATTTTCACTACTCATACGTGCCGTGGAAATCAGCTTGTAATTGCATCTTAAAATGTCTACATATGAAAAGCATGGAGGGAAGAATGACACACTAGGAAATGCAAGCATTATGATCACCTGTGAAGCTTCAGTTCAGCTTCTCTTGGAATATGTATGATCCCCAATTCCCTTCTCCATCCTTTCCTTCTCATAAACCCCCACCCTCACTCAGGGTGGACAGCACTCCCTGAGCCCAAACTTTTCATTATATTCATTTTTATTAAACCTTGTAGTCAGTGTGGAGTTCTGAATCAAGTCAATCTTTTCTACACTGCTCATTTTATAGCACCTTTTCTGCTAAAAATCCACAGTGCTTACCACAGTTTTCACACTGTCCCATATGGTTAAGTGGTAGTAATGTATTTTTAAAAGGCTGAAAAACAAAGCATAGTAAGAGTTCAAGGCATCAGAAGGATCCAGTTTTGGTACCCAGTACAGATGTCTAAAGTTTAGTTCTTCAAATACAGAGCAGAATGCTATAAATATTGGGAGTATTTGGGAAATACAACTCCACTAGCTGGGGCTCTGAGCTGCAGAGATGAGCACTCGAGCCTGGAGTTCTGTATTTAACACCAAAACCATAACACTACACACACCTGTAGAAGTTTCCAGTAACTTACTAGCCAGCACCACAAGCCACAACAGGGCAGGGACACATCTAGTTCTCCAGGATGCCAGCCACCTGACTCACCGGACCACCACCTACAACTTCTTCCCAGATAAAGTCACTATTCCCTCACCCAGTGCTTTGACAAATACCAGGTAATTTAAGACCTTATTGGCCCACCTGGAAGTTCTGGATTTCTTCAGATGTCCAAGGCTACTGCAGCCTCTCCTTAAAAGGATCTCAGTTATTACCTGTGGGGACGAACTTCTGATGCCAGTGCATTAACAGCAACAGTCAAAAGATCAGTCAGTTTGTTATGCATTTGAATATCCAATCGTTATTCCTCCCCCAAACAGCTTAATCTGATTATATTAAGTTTATTGGCTCAATTGCACAGCACAGATAAACCTCTTTTGGAGGGAGATGAACCCCCTGGCAAGCCTTCAGAATAGAACAGTACTCAGGTTTGGTACAGTAGCTTGATAAACAGCCACAGCCATATTTATCAGGAAGCCCAAGTCATCAAGGACTCAGATCAGAGCCAAAAAATCAGGCAACACACCTAATTCCCACAGCCTCCTTTAAAATGGTCAGCCCTAAAGCTAGGGGTAGAGTTGTCCAGTTTTATTATTTTGAACATAATGTTAGTGAAAATCCCTTAGCAAATTAGGTAATCTTTCTCCCCTTTAAAGTTTTCTTGCACAGCAGCATATGGCAGTTTAAGCTGACAAAACTGCGTACATGAGGGGGAAGAGTGCATGACACTAACATTTAAGGGATATTCAAATTTTACACATGCTCAAGCTACATTAATGCTAAAACTAGAAACCCAACAAGGTTCAACAGGCTCTCGTATCAAATTTTTTTATACCAATCAGGAGCAGCTGTCCTTCACCAAGATACTCTTCCCTCCATATGCTTTCTTTGTTGCAGGTCCCCCAATTTATTTATTGGGCTCCCACACCTGCCCCAAAGCACTGCAATGCTGGGCTGAACCTCACCTTTCTGTACAGCCATTCAATCGATGCAGCCTCCACACTAAGACAGACCTTCATCTGGCTCTGGGCACCAGTGATTTCTCCAACAACTTTAGAAGCAGGCTATTTTCTTTAAACCATTAAAGAAAAAGCCATTAAATTAGTTTTAAAGTCAGTACATGTAATACACCACATGCCACCTGCCTCAGTGAGGCATCGCTGCCCTAGCTTTAACTCTTGTTTATCTTATCAAAAGGATGTCAGAAGCCTTATGCAAGTTCACCTCTAACACACTCGTTATCCTCTTAGGAGCCATTGAATGAAATGTGAGTTAATGAATAACACAGTAGGAATTATTTCATTAGCCCCATGGTGAACGAGAGCCATCTAATTCTTGGATATGATGTCAGACTTGAGAACCAGCCAGTGATACTTACTCCAGCTTCCACCGCTCAATCAACTGCTACACCAGTGGCGTTCATAGTGAAAGCTTGCAGACTGCACTGACAGCTCAAGCAAGACTGCCAGAGCATGAAGCAAAGCTACTCTGGTGGCAGCCTTAGGAAGAATTAAAGCAGTAAGAGTGAGGAACTGAAGCCTGTCATTTTGCCTCCACAGAAGTGAGGACAGGAGGGGGAGGTTTTTAGCAGCCTACCTTTAATATATAGGCCTTGCACAGGTATGGAAATCAATGCAGCAGTAGCATGTCAGCTCTTCACATTTTCCTCTTGCCTTACCTCCACTTCTACAGAGTCTCAATCCCACTCCAAGTTACCACCTGCCTCTGGTACTACCTAAGCCAAGCTGTCTACTGAACTCCATCGGGAACCCAAGACACAAAGGGAAGGCTGAAGTGAGGTACAGATCCTGCATCAGCCATCATAAATCCTGTCTTCTGGCATTCAAGGCTACCTCACTTCTACTTTTAAACTAATGCTTTTCACTATAGAACCTGATGCCTCATGACTGCAAGTGGGTGTTTTTCACAGTGGAGTGAACATCTATCTCCTGCTAGTATGGGTAGCAAGGAGGACAACTGCAAGAAAGACTTCCTCAGCCTACCAAAGTCCCCCTTGAGATCACCAAGACATTTGCCCGCAATAAAAAAAAAAAACCAGCTTTAGATTGCCTGAAGAGTTTGTATGTTTAAAAGAACGTCCAGTTCTGCCAAGGAGACCAGGCAATTTAAGACCATGTTTAGAGAGATGATATTTTACTGATTTCATAACCATGAGAGTCCATCCTCATTGATATCAGGACAGCTATGCCGGGCAGTGCCTTTCAGATAGTTTGACTCTTGGGATACCTGTTCCCTCCTGTCCAGAACACCCCTGTACTTCCTTTAAATTATGCAGTACGGAGCAAGCTCAGAGACAAGAAAGCAGCAGACATTTGAACAGTTCATACCAATCCATTACAGAAGCTTATAAGTATTACTTACCAGGTATTCCCGTCTAACAACTTGACTGATGAGAAAAACTAGTACACAACCAAGCTAAAAACCTAAGTAAGAGGGGAAAAAAAAAAAAACAAAGCCTAGGAGACCAAAGCTAGAAGATGGACTTCTCATGAAGATGGAAAAACAGAATCACCTTCCCAACATCTCATACCCAATGAAGAGCTTTGCAAGCAGTTTTCTCTACATGGACGGCAGAAACTGAGATGCATTCTCTTTTGAAGGAGTCAGACCTTCCCGTAACCTCCAGCTTGCAGTCACTTCTGAACAGCCATGCATTACTGAGTTTGCATAACGTGTCAAAAGCAAAGGATAATTGTACCACACTCCAAATCATACTGAAAGAAACACTATCTTCAAGCCTAGCATGTGCTGTTCCGTCATTCTCACATGAGTGTGCACACTAGGATGTATTCATATCCAAGTCCTGGCGTCACAATTACTCTGTCAAGAATGCAATGCTGAAATATATTTAGAATGGTTCTGTTAACACGATAGCTAGCTTCCATAATGCCGTTAAGGTATCCTAGACTCTAACCCCACTATTGTTCTATAAGCATTCATCTTAAATTCTTCTGTAATTGCTCAAAATACCTATATTTAAGATACAATACTAATCCCATGGCAGTATCTGTGAAATTGATAGAAAATTCAGTAAGATAAACTATCAAAAGTTGGCTTTGGGGCAAGTTTCTATTATTCTAGAAGCTTCTAAACTGGTACAGAAGAGCATCTCCCTGCACGTGACGAGCATCTGCATGCAGGCACTGCCTGAGCCTTTGAGCCACCATCTCCACACAGGCCCTTACTGCCAAGCAGAAAGCCTTGAGGCACTTACCCAGCCCTTGGTGCCCATCCACCTATCGGCCGATCAGCAGAGCACACAGCTGTGCTCCAGCCTACAGAGCTGGAAATCAGTGCCTAAAGGTAAGCACAATAAGAGAGAGGTAAGAAACAAGTTTTTGAGATGGTATGCGATTTAAGAGGGTAATGGGATAGAACTGATGCCCTCACTTGTGAGGCTGGAAGCCTTAACAATTCTGACTTGTACAGTGATACTGCTTTAAGTTTAATCATGTGCTTACGTTCCCCACTGAATCAGAGCTGTCCTTACACAAGGCAACAAGACAAAGTTCTTCAGAGCTTTTCAGTGGGGTCTTAAGAGGCTGTATCTATACTATACCTACACTATATCTACAGCAGTGTTGGTTAACCAAGTTTTCATGCCAAGAAAACTGCCAAAGCCATATGCAGCCAAAAGAGAGAGATCTCCACTGGAAGCGTCCTTAGTGCCATGTCCACAAAAACTGCCCCAGAGACCTTAAGTAAGATTCTTATCACCTAAAGCCAGATTTTGTGTCTGACCTTGTCTCTTTTTAAAGAGGCCCACATTCTGTCCCTTAGTGAGCAGTTCTTACCCATTTTGGACACCCACTTCAGAAGACAGACACATGCTTGATTCAACTGTGTGGTCTGGTGAGAGGACAGTATCCAATATCCAAGTGTCCTCAACTCTGCAGTTTCCAGCTTAAATACATCTAGACAGAATCACTAGAAGGAAGTAAATAATGTCATCCAGACTGTCTGTGGAAGCATCAGTAATTAAAAAACATGGGCACACTGCATTCTTTGGTGTTCAAATGTAAAGAACAAGCAGCTCACCAGACATTCCCTATATTAACATCACAAACTGCTGTTATTCTCAACAGCTGTAAAGTCACTATAATTCTTTCTACACACCCCAAGCTTTTTGCTAGCGTTAAGTAGCTGCCTAAGTGAGAGTCAGTTATAAAGTCGTTCTATCACCACCGCTACTTTCTCAGAGCTTAAAAATTAAATCAAGTATTCCACTACTGGAATTTTCATTACCAGGAAGCTGCAATAATGCTTATTGCATTATGGTTATTCATTTGTTCTCCCGATATAACTCAATCAGTTCAATGCTTTGAGCTAATTATTATTGCTTAACTAAGGTAAATTCAAACAGAAACCTGAAAAGCATGGAATAAACAGCAGGAAACCAAGCTCAACTACTTAAACTGAATACTTCACAATCACCTGCAAGTATCAGGGAAAATTCTCACACAGCTCTGATATGCATGACACATTTAAAGCCCTGATGACTAGAGCTTCAGAAAACAGATACATGAAAATTATACAGCAAAGTAAAGACTCAGACTTTTTACTGTATCTAGACACTTGGGATTAGCAATGAAGAAAGGTTTGTCGTAATATAAAAAAGAACTAGGACCTGGATGCAATATTTCCAGGATATTCTGTCAGACTTTGATTCTCTCAGCCAGAAAGCATAAATAAGCATGAATGATTCTCCGAAGAGTCCACCAAAACCCCATAGATACTGGTTCTCTAGAGCTGCTTCTGCACCGATCAAAAAGTACCTTCAGTCACATTCTTCTCTCATTCGATTGAGGGAAAGGAGATACAGCATCAAGGATTTGACGGAAGGCAGCAGTAAGATTCAGCCCCGGCACAGCCTTATTTTACAGAAGGGCTGCCAGTTGCCAGAGAAGCTTCACTAACATGCTGACAAGGCTGAACTTCGAACTGTTCAAACAAGTACCTCATCTGAAATTACTACTATGAGATGTTCAACCTATAGATGAAAGCCTTTGAACTTAGACAGTGGAAATGACTTCTACAAAACAATGAGCTTCGCTCAGCAAGAGCAGCATGCTAAGAAATAAGTGAATAGACAGCTAGAAAGAGCGATTCAAGTGTCAGTCTTCATGAGACTAGCCAGGACAAAGTGCTTTTTGTTTCTACCCTTGAGATCTTGACAAATCAAAAATAGATTAAATGTGCTAGCAGACTAGCTTCTACCTCAGACTGATACATGATCGCACAGAAAAGATCTGCCAATACTCTGAAGTAACTTACACCAGAGCAAACACAGCAATGCATATGTTCTGTTTTCCTTTTAAGTTTGAAGCAAATCATGCCTTTTCAGCATTACAGCAAGCTGACAGGTAATCATTTTGCTTACAGACAAGATAAAATAAAACCTCAGGAATGAGAGCCAGGGGTCCTAACTGTATAGGTATTAAACAACATGAATAACAAAATTTTTAGTCTTGTTAGAGCCAGGAGGAATATCTGAGTACAGTACCAATGAAGGCTTTATCACCTCTAGGAACAGGCTCTGAAATACATACATTTGTGTTTTGTACATTTTTCATTTAACCTTGCTAAGTTCACCAGCATTATTTTTTGCAGCTCAGTGACCAAAACAGAGTTACTGAATAACTTTTCAGTATGAAGGTTCAGTGCGCTAGTTCTCACTACCGAATTAAATACATAGCCACCTTAACATCCACAAATCCAATAACCCACTACTCCATAACCCACAAGGACTATGCACATTTTATCTGTGGAAAACACATGAGCATTTATCAAGCAACATATCAAATCCTACCACAAATACTAAACAAAAAAACAGCAATTCAACTGCTTCAGTTAACAATTAATAAACTAGTTCTGAGAAAAAGGAATGCATCTGCTTCCACTTCCTGCATAAATCTCGAGTACAACTCGAGCAGCACCACCGGTACACAGCCCAGGGCCAGACAGAGTACAGGCAAACCCTAGGAGAGCTAGGTGTTCTGCAGGTGACAAAATCAGTTTGAGATACCGAACAGGTTCAGGAGTTGCATTTTTGAGGGATAATTTGAAATCAGTAGTAATTGCTAACCTTTCAGTATTTAGGCCTTCCCATACCACAAGTTCAGCCCAACACCCCAGCGCCGTAAGGCAGTCAGTATTCTTAGCTCCAGAGTCCCACGATCCACAAAGCAGCCCTACTCCTCTGTACCTATCCTCGATTGCAGCACACTAGCAGCACTCTACCTAGTGAAGGCTGTTGTAAGCCAGCAACTTTAGGATAGGGACCATTTTACCTACAGGAGCAAAATAAAGCACTGCAGAAGCACTTGTTAAATGCTTTACTTGCAGCAACCCTGGTCTAGAAGCATTGTATTAAAAAAATCCCCTTATTAAAAAAATGGGCTGACACAACACTGAAACAAAGGTTAAGCTGCAGATTTCTACCTCAAATCTGTCTGCAAGGAAGGCTGTGTCACTAGTGATACGGAGTTAAAATACTGGAAGGAAGAGAAGAACCATATTTGAGTTGTGATGAACTTAACTCACCTTAACTCTGATCCCACCAGCTCAGTACGAGAAACATTTCTGTGAAAACTTACCAAGCTACCTCAAAATACTAAGAACAGATATAATTCAAGCCTATTGTTTTACACAAAAAATCTGCTACCTTTCCCTTCAAAAATTCAGTGAGGCTTGAAAGTAGGGCAAACCTAACTAGACAAATTAGAAGACTTATTCCTTACTTCAGAATTGAAGCCTTCAGACCCTTCCATTCAGCCTACTTCATCATCAAGCACTTCATTTTTAAGATATTCCATATACCCAGTATATGTTACAGTAATGACCCAGCTTATTTTCTTTAGATGAGACATTATAAGGACTTTTCCCCATTCCTCCCCAAAAAGAAAGGCTGTAAAAAAAACATCAGATACAACATAAAATACATCACTTCCAAGATAAAGCTGAAGTTAGACACTCCATCTCAGAAGCATTTGGACAAATCTCCAAGATTTCACAGGCAAAAACTCACTGGCAGGCCAACTCCTAAATCCTGATTTAGAAGTTCAACACCGCACGTAAACAAAACTGAAGAATGAAAAAGGTGTAATAAGATAGGCACAGCTGTTTGTTTGCTACAGGTCACATTTACTTCTTTCTGTTAAATGAAAAAACTTACCTACCCAGTAAGTTTGGAGTGACACACACCTTGGTATTTAAATAACTGAGATCTAGAGATGTAGGACATAGGTGAATAAGTAGGAGCTAACTCTTTAAACAAATGCAGGTTTTAACAGGATAAATTCCTACTCTATACTTAGAGAGTTTAAAGGTTACAAAAAGCCCTATGTTGGAGGAACAGATCAGCACCAGGCAACAAGCTTTTTATAACATGGCAGAGATGCTCTGAATTCCATGCAGAGGCTGAGCTGTCACTCACACAGCACGATCTATGGATTCCCAGCTTCACAGAAAGATTCACAACTTTCTTTTCCACATTCTTCTAGGCAATAAACTATCAGTACGTTGTTTAAACTCTTCATGAGTTCTGGTTAAAGTTTTACTTAAAAAAAAAATCAAAGTAACCAAGTCATCAGCATGATTTTTGAAGGGTTACAGGTAAAGCAGCTCTCCAGAAGTCAGCTAACGAGCAGCAGATTCTTCAGACAAGTTTCAAGCCATCATATTTGTTTCAACATGTACAAACTCTGCTACGTCAAGTCTTTCAACAATACTTAGCACAAAGTCACCTAGGGGAGAATACAATGGCAAAACCTGACTAATTGCTATTGAAATATGGTGCTGATTGTGTTTTCTTTTGCAAACATGATGGATGCACTGAGTTGTTTTACCACAGCTGACCTTCATTCAGCTGAACAAGCCTTCTCTGAATTGGCCCTAGGGTATTCCTTCACCTTTTGCATTTTAGTTCGCTACAAATAGTTATGCAGATCTTAAGAACACCAATCCACACAGCAACCCTACTCTTCCTCCTAAGTTTTCCAGAGTCAAACAAGAGGCTTGAAGTTCCAGAAAACAGGTGCTACAACACCAGTTTAAAGTTTGCTGTTCATCAATTCATGAAAGTTCAAAAGCTGATTTTTACAAGCAGTAAAAAAAACCCAGCTGGCTACACATGCAACTGCACCACAAATGTGCTTCACAGCAACATCTTCAGACTCCTAAAAAACATCTTTCCAGCAATAAAACCACCGAGACTCGCCAACCTACCTGAACAGACTTGAGTATTCTCTGCACCTGCAGAAGCAGCTACCACGCTCCAAACCCAATCTGGAAATTCAGACTTGCTCTAGGAATTCTTTAATTGTCTTGGCAAGAGTCAGTATAAAAAAATCGTGGAGTTTAAGCACATAAATTAGGTTTTGGAGGGTTTTTTGGCAGTAGGCCTTTCTTTAAACTGTAAGCTTAACTAGATTCTCCTCAGCCCACCTGCTTGCTTCCAATATGGTAATTCTTGCACAAAAAACTTAAGTCCCTTCTTGCCCTTTTCATGATACAAGTCACTTAAGACTGACTTCTTTTGGCAAGGCATGTTTTAACTTATCACTCCCTGCCTTTGGCAAGTGAAGTCAGTTTAGCTCAATAAATGTTACTGAATCTGCAGCGTATTTTTAGAAAAATTATTTCCTAACCAGTACATTGCTTGGTCTGCTAGGATTGACACCTGGTAGCAAGTGTTTATGATGAGACTAAAAACTGAATTTTGTTGCAGGAACCAGAAAAAAGAACAACAGTTATAAATACTTAGAAATTTAAAGGAGACAAGGCAGATTAAGTCATATTGCAATTCTGGGGCCCTTGAAATACGTTCAAGTACATGAGGCTTTGCCCTACTAGGCCTCTAATATGAATGCCAAACAATTTGGGTCTAGGAGGAAGAAGTATGCTAGGAACAGTAGAGGAACCACATTCAGCGAGGGCTGGCCACTGGTGAGTAGTGGTCTAGTCTCGGGCAGTTGTTCATACTGCTAAGGCAGTTTAGAAAGCTGGACAGTAACTTGAACTAGTAATGTTCAAAAAAATAAGCTACAGGGCACAGCAGCATGCAACTTACTCTTTAGCGAGCCACCAAACTCTTTCCTCCCCAACCAGAACAAATCAAGTTGTCTTATGCAAGAGGAAAAGTCTTCATACCTTAGTGCTGAATGAGAACATGGCGGTCTAAGGAATGATGCAATAGCACTATTAATTTTAATAGGACTGCTCTCTGGGTGTGACCCTCAGAAAGGACAGTAGCACCTAAACTTGTACCTTATACAAACAGCTTATTGAAAAACTAGTCTTAAAAAATGAAAGCAAGAAATAGCTCTTATTGTCCTTGTTATACCAATCTTACACTTGTCAAATCAAGCAAAATCCTTTTGTCCTTTGTCCACAGCTCCCCAAGCTGAGTCCTCCACATGAACACCACACCCACCCAGCCCAGGCATCAGCCAGTGCAGTGGCAGGAACGAACCTAACCACCCTCTGCAGGAAAGCATCACATCAAGCAGGTTTCAAAATTGCTTCCTACTCCAAGTTGATTACAACAGCAAGTTTGGCATTGTGTGTTTTTTTGGGTTTTTTTTTTTTCCCCCTCTCAAGCTACTACAGAATGTCCATCCTTAGACCCTTCCACTGTTAGGTTATCACCAGCCTTTCAAGAGTTCACAGGAAGAAGTGCCCATGTGATAAAAATATTGCAGAGGGGTTAGAATGACCTAGCAATTGAAAGCTAGACAGCTCTTAAACCAGCCTACCAGTCAACACTTGAGAAGCAAAAGATAATTTGCCTGGAGTAATGAGCTAAGTATAGAGCCACCAGGACCAGAGCTCCCCAATTATTTTGGCATTTCTTTCAATGCCAGTTAAACAGCTTGGGAAGAAGCAGGCTTCAGCTGCTGGTAGAATAAGTTACTGAAGCCACTCTAAGCACAGCAACAGTGATCTTGTGCTTAACACACCAAATTTTGCAAAAGCACCACCAAGAGTCAAGATCAGCATCTTCTAAATCACTGGAGGTTTTTTACCATCCTCAGTTCATTGCCGTATTTCAGCATTTTAGGGAATCCTACTTTATTTTAGAAAACCCCAACAACGTACTCATCTTGTCTAGTCCTCTCACTAGATCAGTGTTTAGCAGTTACCCTCATCAAATATCAGCATTCATCCTGTCATTTAAAAGCTAAAATTCCAGTTTGACACGTGGAAGACATTTTGGTTTAGCTCCTAAAGCCTGCAGAACTGAAGGGGGGGAAAAGCAACATGATAGTTACCAGGCACATTGGTACCATTATGCAGCTATACAAGAAGCTACTATTTTCTGAAATTATCTGTCAGTGAATATTTATTATTCTTTTACTTTAACAAGGGTTTATGAGTATTACTTATACAGCTGTGTATCAACCAACGTCTCCTACCATCACAGATTCTGTAAGAAGGACCTATAATTAGCTGCACCACAGTTTTCCTGCAAGGAAGTTTCCATACAAATACCCTCATACATGGTTTGAGCATTTGTAGGTACACTGAACATACAGGTACGCTATCGGTACATTGAAGTTGTAGTCCTTTTTATCATGAACTAGGAGTTTTAGAGCAGAAATCCGATCTCTTTAGTTACTTAGAAGTCTGACCAGATGCTTCCCCTTGGTTTTGCCAGAACACAACCCAGCAACAAAATATTAAACACTTAGACACGGATCTCCAAAACTGAAAATTTCCACATGTGGTTTCTCTCTGCAGTCCCCATTTACTCATCCGTTACGTACAGGGATGCTCTGCAGCAGTGAAGTACACTAACCAAACACCTCCAAATCATGTGATACTCATGCTTGAGTCTGAAGGGATTAAAAGATTCCAGTCCAAAGTAAAAGAAAACAAGCAAGCTATTGTATTCTGCATTAGAAAACAACTATGCCTTGACCATAATCCATTAGCCAAACCTACAAGGAAAGCCTAGCAGACCTCAAAATATTTACCTTGTTCCATCTTCCTCCTTTTTCCTCAGAGAGTTCAGATTCTCCCAAAGTGCAAAAAGGTGCATTCTTTTGGAAGTTACTCAAAGAAAGGTTCACTGAACATAGACAAAGATGATAATTTAATCATAATGGGTACCCAACCAGAATATAATGCTCTGCTCACAGCAAATTCCTGCTACCAGCAGTGAGAGAAAATTAAGAATCTGAATTGTCAAATGTACTCATGACTCATGACTAGTATGTCCACCAATCACCACACAATTAAAGAACAGGAACGCTTAATTGTAAAGATGAACACTTATTTGATAAGGATTAGTCATTAATTTGACGAAAAGCTTACCCACTCTTAAAAAAACATGCACAGTGCTTAGGTGGAAAGAAGTAAAAGTCTGCAGGCAGAGGCAATAAACTTGGAAGTTTACATTAAGTACACTTCCCTTTCTTTCAGCTTCCATTTATTAAAGGAAAATAATCAAAATAACCTAGAAATGCAATCTGCTTAGACATTTTTGTCAGGTTTCTTGGATCCAAAGTTCAACAATGCCTAGATTACACTCACATATTTGTTCTCAGAAGTGAAAAAAGGAAATAAGGAAAACTCAAATGGAACAACAAAAGCAAAGCTATCAGCTCACAACACTTAGAAAAGGTGTTTCTACTCTAGTCAGACCATAGCAAACTTTGACTGCAGAATGGATAGTGCCATGTCCTCACATTTTCAAGCAAAGCTGCTCTGTGATATGGCAGGTGAATTTTCCTCTCATAGCCTCTCATTTTGGCTTATCTGTTCTTTGTCAAGAGATAAACAAGTATTTTTAAAGCCTGAACTTACAGAGAACCCAGAGAACAGTAAAAGTGAGCTTGGATAACAGTAGTTTTAAAAGTTAGAGAAGACACTGAAGGCAAGTAAAACTGAGGACAGTTTTCAGCTGCAACAAATCCAGAAGTAGACCTGAAAAGGTCTCAAAGCAAACACCCTACCAACGATGCAACAAACAGTATAATTACAAACAGCAGAACTTCACAGCATCTCCTTTTATCTCAGGGTTAAGTTTCAATGATAGCAATTACAAGCTTACAGATAGCAATGCAATAAGTAAAGCTTTCACAGGTACACATTTAGGTCAATTAGAGCTACAAGAGATGAAATCAGACAGCCACAGCAACTAGCTTACTCCCTTTCCTGATCTAATTGCAGAGAAAACAAGGGGAGTCAGGCTGCAAGTCCCCTTCTAACTACCAGATAGGAAATTCCAGGGAAACACTTTCCAGCTGCAACCACTTCCATGAGCAGCTTAGGACTTAAAACTCAGTTTGAAAGCACCCAGCAGTAGCACAAGAGTGATATGACAGAGCTTAATACTAGATCAACTAGTAGACTGGCTCATTCTAACATCTTCTGTACAACAAAATTGAGGCTTCACTTCAAAAGTACTGAAAGTTATCTTACCCATGTAACGTCTCCTGTAAGATGTTAAAGGTATATGCTTATGACTCCACAGTCATAAGCAATTCCAGTATTACAGCAGGTGCAAATAAATTGTTCCCAGTCTCTCTGGGTGCTCAGTCTTTTTGTTACTATTTCTTTAATTCAGCCTTCAGTTTTACTCAACTCTTCAATACTTTCAACTACAATTTCTAGCAACTAAATAACTGAAACCAAAATTCTAGTAGTCTGCCCTTGGCCTATGAGGTGCTAAACTCTACATGACAACAACTCAAGGAAAGATCTGATTTTTCTGTCTATTTTCTGAATTCCTGCCACCAGCTGTACAGAAACCCCCCAAAAAATAAGAATCCTACTTGCGCAGAACAGTGAAACCACAGAGAAACTGAGGAGTCATACTCACAGGACTTGGAAGGCTTGTGATCCACATCACCCCTACATGAAAGGCTGCTCACAGGGGTGAGCTGGGGCAATAGCAAATGCAACAGACCCTGCAGGCAAGTCCTGCCTTCGCTCCGCTCTCCAAGGGTAGTCAGAAAGCCAGCTAAGCACATCTTGTCTTCACAGACTCGATTTCAACCTACACCTTTCAGCATGCAGACAGGCATTTCTGTCCTCTCCTCACACAGGTGGCTGGCAGCCATTTCCCCCAGGCACTTTGAGAAAGCAGCACTAGAAAAAACCATTTCGTTCTGTCAAGAGCCTGCCTTTTCCCAGTTGATACAGGAGTCAAAAACCTTCTGTTAAAGGCATAGGGAAAGAGAAACTATTTTTATTTCTTCCTGAAGCTCCATCCTTTCAGGTAACGCTACAGAATTAATGCTTTGATTATAGCCCTGGTTTCTAGTCCCAAAGTTGGAAAAGCAAATGAGGCCCACAAAAGGGCAACAGAAAACTGTTCTAACAGTGTTTCTATAAATAATGTCTATGCCAGTGCATAAGTCTCTGGTATTAGAAAGAAAAACTACAAAGACTTAATTATGGCAATGCAGCAGTCTTCCTCCACAAATTCATCTTGAAGTGCATTTCTTCCCCCCCCATAGTGACTATATATTCTAGGAACTAAACCTTGTAGAATACCAGAACAACAAAAAATACTTGAAGAGACTATTAGACTTGTATGCACAAGCGACCTCATCATACAGACAGTCACCCTAGCTAGAAATCTTTATTTCAAGCTATTTTGTTTTCAGAAGTCTCAGTTAAAGCATGGTGCATGGCTTTTCACTGGTTTTCCCTGGTGAAAACCTTTCCACGCTCTTAAATTAGGGTAAGAAAGACCACAAACGAGAGCATTTAGTAGAAGTCTTATCCATGGGGATAGTGTACTCACAGCATGGGAGAAGCACATAAAGGTAGGAAGTTACTTTGCCAATGTTGTTTCCTTGAAGAGTAGGAAGCTAAGATTAAAGTGAAAAGCATTTTCCAATTATTTTTCCCAGTAAGAGCTAAACAAAGTGGGACCTGAGAGGGTAGATCCTGCACATCTGCTAGAGAGAGAACCAGTGAAGAATAAGTTTAGTTCTGAAATTAAACCAATACAAAAAACCCAACTCAATATATCCAACACTCCCTGAGTGTGTTCAGCCTTGAGTTTACTAGGTGTCTGCAGAACTGCCCCAGCTCAAGAAACCAAGTACCTAAATCCTGCTTCTGCCTCACAGGATCTAATAGGTAGGCTGATCAGCCCAAGCCTTCTCAGGGACCTAATCTAACCAGCAGAAAAGCACATTTAAACTGATTCTTCCTGTAACCAAGTTAAAATGCAGTCACAGCTTCTTATTTTAAAGCTCTGCCAGAAGATAAAAAAAGACAATACTATAAGAGCTTTAATATTCATGTGATTGCCCACGAAGCAGAAGAGCTTTCTAGCTCCCCTCACACTGGAGGCTTCCACTTACTCTCCCCAGAAGTACGCACCAGCCACCACACCAGAGGAGATGCTGCGGAGAAGCCCCGTCCAAGCCCTTGGAAACTGTTGCTCTGCAGAAAATGCAGGAGTGATTGGACTAAAATCAAATGGAGGGGAGCACAGAACATAGAGCTTGAGATCAATATACACAACAGAAAGGAAGAAGACAGAGTTAAAAAAAAAAAATCGAAGTTCAATTATCAGAACAAGTCTTTCCTACACAGATATTCACTGTCTTCTAGGCCATGTTCTGGAAGTTCAGAGGCCCATGGCAGCCTGCCTTGCCATCCAGTCCCAGGAGCTCAAACATTTGAACATTCCCTGTTCCAGCTCTCGCTGTTAGAGAACACACCCCAGTCAGGGTGGTGGTCTGTTCTGACTGCCCTTCCAAACACCCAGCTCTTCCTAAGAAGCCACAGACTAACACCAAGTTTCTGATTTCATTCTATCTGCAAGCTAATTCCATAGGCAACAGGATAATTTTCCATGCTAAGCTCAGGTTTCACAGCTAGTACTAGTTCTAATGCTTCACAAGATACACAATACCTGAAGATCCTAAAGTTGCCCACTACCACGCGCTGGAGAATAACTCAATCAAGAACTGATGTCACAAAAGTCAGTGAAAGCATCAGTGAGATCAGCATCTCAGATGGAAGCTGTCAACAGCACAGCCAACTTCATTTTCATTGTAGCTAGCTAGTCCATCAAAACGGCCACTAGAAATGACAGCGAGATGTGCTGAGCAAGGCAAAAGACAACTTGCTTTGCCTTCCGTAAGGCTTGGTTTCTTTGATGTTCTGTCCACTTTCAACTAACACTGAACTGCAAAGTTATATTTTTAAATATTTGGAATTCAAAAAACCCTCTAAAAGGGTTTTAATACTGAGATCTAGCAGCATGTGATCCTGAGGACACTATTGAAGGTATTGTTCCATTACTGGCATGACTGGTAGCTAGTCCAACAGCCTGCCCCCAAGCTTTTCTCTTCATTCCTAGTCACAAGGAAAAATAACAGACTAATTTATCTAAAATTAAGTTCCACTAGGATCTTGTTCAAAGTAGTAACTTTTTTAGAAGTGGTAATACTTCACCGCAGCAGCTGGTACAAGTTTAGTTGCAGTATCACTTAAAGACCATCCAGCTTCAAGTCTTCTGAAATCCAACTCTCCCATGGAAGGGCAAGAACCACTTATTTAGGCAGTCATGTTCAAGGTTTTGGGTTTTTTTCCTTATCAGAGCTTGGAAGGGTTCCACCAGCTACATCATAGCTATGACAACGTCATGAGTTGTTTCACTCATGCATATATATATACACACACAAATTTCAGAAAAACTTCAAACCAGATCATACCAAGCTTACTTCATTGCAACTGTTTTCAGCATTAACACCCATGAGGGGGACCAGTGCCTCAGAAGTATTCAGCTGCCCCCCAGTAAGACCTACAGAGCATACTTCCAGTTAACAGCTTAACCTACATTCACATGTCAAACCAACTGCTGCTTTCTAAACTTTAGATTCTCAGTCAGAGGTGTTTCAGAAGAACCAAAGCTAGGTATCAGCAACTGTAT
The DNA here is from genome assembly GCF_965183815.1 of Platalea leucorodia. Lineage (NCBI taxonomy): Eukaryota > Metazoa > Chordata > Aves > Pelecaniformes > Threskiornithidae > Platalea > Platalea leucorodia. The sequence continues at coordinate 13,001,747 of NC_138834.1, forward strand.
TTTAAGTTAAGCCTTCGAAAACAGTGCTTTTTGATGGACATCAATGCTTCCAGAAATAGCTTATCCGTTTCAATTAACATTCCAGAAAGCCTTCTGCTATGCTCTTCTTCCCTAGCTCACTTTGCATGGTGTGGAGCTGCAGTTCCAACACTTGCAGGCACATATTGCTACTTACTGAAGGTGAACAGAGCACCTTTAGCTCATAGAGCAACACAATCCAAACACTTCGTAACAGACTAGAGGTGGAAGATACCACTGGTTTCAACAAAATAACACTTCTTCCCTGCTACTACAGGCTGCTCTTCCCTCTAGTTCTGATCTGCAAAGACTGACTTCCTTACGGCATACACCATTACTTCCCAGAATCACTGCAGCCAGTTGGTGTTCACCTCCTTTACACCACTACCAGGAACAATTACACAGACAAGGAGAAGAACAGGTCTGGGCTACTCATGCTCTAGCTCACAATTAGATTTCTATGGTATCAAGCACGCTCTGCCAGTCCTTCTCAACTGTTCACCCCAAAGCAAGGGGACAAAAATCTTCATTGTTCTGTTATCAACTACATTCCAAACAACAACAGTTGACACCAAACGATGCTGTAGTTTGTGACCTCTGCCCATCCCACAAGCAGCAAACACAAGAAGCTGACCTGCATGCAAGTCAATATACCTGGATACAGCAATCCTGCACCTTTAATTCAGGATGCTTTAATTCAGGATTAAAGCATCCAAGGTGGAAGTTGTAATGCATTAGGAGATGAGGTTTTCAGATCTTTACTGGGCAGAGTAAGCCTCAGTAAAAACTCAGTATGTCAAATTCCTGAATTAGCACTAACTTCACTTTTAGGTCCTTCATGCAAGCCACTTAATCACCCTGAAATTTTGAAGCTCCACAAAGATATAGTTATCTTTTAACAATCCAATTAACTCACAAGAATTACAGCATGAATTGAGCACTAGGCATATTCCTGAAGTTTTCCTGACAGCACTGGGAAGTTATGGCAGCAATATCTAGAAGAAGGGTGGAATTACAAATCATCAAGCTCATTTCTCAGAGAGTTAAAACCCATATGGGATCTAACAGGCAGATTTTTACACCACCAGCTACTCAGGCTAGAGACAAATGCAGAACAGTTGCACATTATGGCTTAGACAATTTAGTACTTAGAAGCTTACTGTGAAAGAAACATAACCTGCATTACTTTGATTCAGCCAATGAAAGCAACTATGAAACAAGTGCATATTTAAGTATCTGGACTTTTCATTCTAGTTTGCAACATTTGATAAGCACTAATGCACTGTTTGGAGCCACATGCTCTGGAAGACACCACCGATATCACGTAGAAGAGCCCTATCTCATTATATCCAGTTACACATCCCAATAGGAAGCTACCAGAGCAGGAACAGCCATCACATCCCTTTGATCTCTGCAAGTGAAGAGATCTCAAACTTTGTGCTGGATACTAACCCAGTTCCTCCAATTCACTCCATGGAGACAATTCCTTCTTCCCTACAGCAGACTTGTCAGACCTCTGCCCATTAATCCAGCAGCCTACAATACCCTTCTCCTTAAGTTACTCCTTTTTTACAGGTTAATTGCCAGCAAAACACTGCATAGCCACGTTCCTCCTACTCTTGAAAGGCTGACAACATAGTTCTCTCCACCATCCTGGGTTGCATGTAGGTGGAATGAGATCTGAGATAAAATCTTGTATCCTCTATCTTCAGAAGCTTGAGCATGCTCCATTTCTATCTCCTCCAGCTGTGGATGGCCATTTTTTTTAAAAAAAAAAAGCTTATCAAGCTGACCTATTCCACCTACTCGGTATCATTTGTGGGTTGCATATCATATTGCTTAAGTTGCTTAACATTGATATTTTAATAATTTCTAGTGCAGACAGTTAATGTAATGGTTATTAACAGTATCCTAGATAGGTACTATAACACCGCCAGCAAGAGAACTAAGCTTGATTTTCAATATATCACTCCTATAGTTTGAAACAGGACAAGAGCACCTTTTAGTGCAATCGCTCAAAAAACCACCACTGCTCAACATTCCTCTTTCTGCACATTTGCCTCTACCCAAACTCCACAGCAGGCACACAGAAACACTTGTCACTGAAGCATTTTAGAATCCCATGCCCCACCTTTACTTATCTGCAGAAAGTTTCAACACTTACAGTTCACAGCATTTCCTGTACTGTGAAAGAAAGCACTTTTTCTATCTTCCAAAACCACTGTGATCAGTAACAGCTGAAGCAATGCAGATATCAGATGACAGCCTCCTCCCCTCAAGTTATCTACAAGCACTCCTTCGTAAAAACTCTTCACCTCCACCAAAAAAAGTTAATTTTCAAATACTACAGCACATACTTTAATAACAGGTGAAAGGCACCTCAGCTCTTTATCTACAGCTTAGAGCATGACAGGTATTACAAGAAACCTGCCATAGTTCCTTCAGTCACACTGCCATCCCTTCCCAACGGACTCACCTAGGCATTTAAACGTGCCTTTATGTTCACCATAAAGCCAAGCTGTACCACTACACTCAGCACTACCTGACATGATTCACTAGACAAGCTCTTTTCTTCTAAAAGCAAGCCTTATTGCACATGGTTACATGGGCTGATCACACAAGAAAACAAACAGGTGAAGCACGCAGGAGAAGAGTGCCTATCAGACTTGAAGTCCACCAGAGTTACAAGCTCATACCCAGCCCTCCCCCCAGTGAGGGAAGTGTGTGTGAAAAGGAAAGAAATCAGTTTCCTGTACAGAGATGTGAAGGAACATCAGGTCTCATCTGTTGATAAAACAACATTCCCTACAAGAATGAACAGAAGAAGGAACAACTGCAACACAGAAACTTAAACTCCATGTTGGGGGAACGAGGAGGGCAAAACAATACTTACCAGAGAAGGGCAACATCTGCTCAGATCCCACCAAAAGAATAGGACTGTTAAGAGGAACATGGGGAAGAGGCACAATTAAAGCCCAAAACTATATAAAGAAAAAGCCTTAACAAGTCCCACTTAAAAAGGGAACAGGAATTTTGCCCCAAGCACAAGGACAGCTGAGCACAATTGACATCACGGCCAAAACCAGCAGAGAAGCCGAGCAGGGGCCCACGGCTGCCAGGGGCATGAGGCGATCCCTCAGCTCGGCTACAGGGGCAAGAGGGAGGGAGCCACCCCCGCGGGCCGGGCCGGGCGGCGGCTGGCGGCAGGTGAGGCCCACAGGCCACGGACCCCAGCAGCGGCCGGGCGGGGAGCCCACCTTCCCCCCGCCGCGCCGCCCGGCAGCCCCGGCCCCACAGCGAAGGGACGCGCCCCCACCCCGCGGCAGGCCCGCGGCCGCGCCGCCGCCCGGCAGGGCATCCCTGCCTGCCCGGGGAGGGGAGGCCGCCGCCGCCACCCCCGGCCGCGGTGCCGGGCGAGCGCCTCAGCCCGCCGCCTCCTCCCGCGGCGGCCCCGGCCGAGCGGAGCGGAGCAGAGGGAGCCGGCGCCCCGCCGCTGCCCCTCTCCCCGCGGGCCGAGGGGGCGTGCCGGGCCGCGGCCCCGCCGCTGACAGCCCGGCCGCCCTCCTCCAGGCCCCGGCCCGGCAGGCCGGCCGACCCCCCCGTAAGACACCGGGCGAGCCCGGACGCCCCCACCGGCTCCTTACCGCGGGGCAGGGCATGGCGCGGAGCCCCCACACCCCCGTCCCGGGGCGCGGCCTCCTGCCTGGGCCGGGGTCGCTGGGCTCCTGGCTGCCTCCGCCGCCTCTCACTGCCACAACAACATGGCGGCCGCACGGGACGCGGGCACGGCGGGGCGAGGCGCGCTCCCGCCGCCGCCGCCTCCTCCTCCTCCTCCTCGGGGCGGGGCCGGGCGCGCGCCGTTCCCGCCCTCCGCGGCCCCCCCTCGCCCCGCGGGGACGCGGCGGCGGCACCGGTCTCCTCAGGGCTCCCCGGCGCCTCAGGAGGCGGCCGGTCAGCGCCGCCGCCATCCCCGGAGCCCGGCAGCTTCCCCCCGTCAGCGGGTAAAGCTGATTCGCCCCTTCCTCCTTTTATAACCCTGTCAGGGTGCTTAACCGCCCGCAGCTGGCCGAGGCCGGCCTCGGCAGCCCAGAGCCGCGCTGAGGCAGGAGGTGCGACGCGGTGGCAAGTGTCCCAGGAAGGTTTTGCCTTCTTAGGAGGCCTGTGAGGCAGGTCATCGGCGGAGCTGGGTGCTGAGGGGAGCTGCGGGAGCCGAGGAGCTCTGCGAGCCGAGGGCTGCCCGCGCCCCGCAGTCTGGGATGCTCCTCAGGAGTCCTCCAAACCCCGTGCGTCCCTTGGAGAAACACCCTGTCTGACTGCAAAAGCCACTGTTGCGCACAAGGCCACCTGGCCGATGCTTTCCTCCTTTGCTTTTGTGACATTCAGCTCAGCGGTGAGAACATGTGTGGCCCCATGCCATCGGTAGACACACTGTCCAAGCCACCCCGAGCAGCCCGCAGCTCCTAGAGCATGAGGTAGTGGAGAGCAGGGAGCCAACACGAGGCATGAGAGCCAAAAAATACATGGAAATTGAGAGACAAGTGATAAAGCAAAAGGGATATGAGCATCAAGCAACAGAAAGGCATGAGAAAGCTTGAGAGGCAAGTGGTAGCGGGGTACGGTTGGCAGGAAGCACTGCAGTTTCCAAAATGAAGCTTTAACTAAGCCTTGTGCAATGGAGGTCCCTTTCAGCAGCGAGATTTATATCTGGGTTTTGTTGCAAGTGTGATGGATCATTAATGCTTTATTTTTATACATATCTTTAATTTACAATACCGTATGTAGGTCAGGTTGTACTTTTGAGAGATATTTCCACCTGCTCCTCATGTTTGCCTTGATCTGAAATTAAATGCTTGCTTTCAAGTAACTATAAAATGCACTTCTAAATTATCCACAGGACTCTCCCTCTGAGTCCAAGGCTAGTCATTGTAACAGATGGACTTCAGTCTGTCATTAAGTCATGTTGAAGCTAGACGTAGTGTTAATGTTCAGAGAGAACAATACAAAATACAGGATCCCATGTCTTTAAACTCGGATATAAGCCACGCAGTGAGTTGCTTTCTAGTTTTGCTCCCTTGGTCAGGGACAGTAAACATTTGAAAGGAAGTTAATCAGCCCCTCTAAAGCGATTTTTTCAAACAACAAGCCATCATCTGAAGGCAAATGTGATCTGAATGTCAATAGGTACCTTCAGAGGAACTTTGGAAGAAATACAGGTAACTGAAGGGAAAAACAGGATTCTTGCTTGTTTATACCCAAAAGCAAGGAAAAAATGTTCAGCCGGTATAGCTGTATCTGAAAAGGATGTGTGTGGACAGCATTAGGACGCCGAATATGAATTTTGAAAACTCCCTGTTAAATGGTTGCCTTTTGCAGTATGCCTGGACGGAGATCAAATGTGACCTACTTCAGGAAGCCGAATCCTGGAGACCCGGGGCTTTTGTACAGCAGAACCTGCTGCTTGCTCCTTCTGTTTTTTAAAGAGGGGGAGCTAGCCGGAGTGCCATCGCTGTGACAGGAAAAGCTGTGCGCTTCCAGCTGCTTAATTCAGTGACACAAATTGTCGTCTTTCTTTGGCATTATCTTTACCGATACGGTTAAACACACTGCATGGAGGCTTTCCACGTCTTGTGTTCTGAGTCTCTCCATTTCTTATGTTCCAGTCTATTTTTTAATAAATGTTAGGTATGGCCCCATGTCAAATGACTTTTCCCTCTATTTTCCATGATGGGCACGGGGCAAAGAATGATAGCTAATGAGAATTATTTTATCCAAATGGAAATGACTGTACCCAGAGGGAGAGCAAGCCCTGGGAGAACCTGAACACGCAGCTCGGGGAACGAGGTATTCCCAAGCCCACAGATCTGATGGACCTGGAACGAGTCCTCGCTCATCCAGTACAAAGTTTTTAATTTGTCAGGTTGAGGGTGGTAATGAATTACCGAGGAACTACCGAAGCACTATCTGGTTTTAAGCAGGAGGAAGAAAAGCAATCCAGTCATTTAGACACCTGTTAGTCTGACCTCAAGAACATTAAAAGCTGAGAAAAAATTGTAAAGGAAAAAGTATTTGGGGACAGACAAACAAGTGGAAAATAAAGTAAAACGTGACATAGCTTTATTGAAGATAGATTGCATTTAACTAAGATTATACCTTTGATAATTGTTTTCTAGACAGTGGATATACAATAGGTTTAATCTAACTGGATTTAATAGGATATTAAATACAATGCCACGTGGCAAATGTATAGTTTATCTGGGGAGCTATTTGGCTACGGACAGGTGACAGTAGTTTGGGTGGAAAGGTAGGGTGTGAGGGTTGAGCTGAGCTTCTTACAAACTGACTTGGGAGCCAATCAGCAGGTTCAAAAATGTATTCAATAAATTAATGGAGAGCAGGTCCATTAAAAAACGGAAAAGGCAGGGAAGTCACCTCAAACATACAGCACCTGCGGATGCGCGGGGAGTGCGAAGGGAAGAGATAGCGGAAAGCGGCTGGGCTCCAGCGCTCTCCCTAAACAGCCTCGCTGACTGCCCCTCTCAGAGTGCTGGAGCGCAGGGGCCGCAGGCTGGCCCAGCGAGGCACGTCTGACCTGCTTTTGATCTTGCACGCTATTCTTCAGACAGGCCTTGGAACAAAAGGTAGGAGTGAGGCGCTGGCATTTGCTGATGGCACAAAGTTGGGAGGCACCAGCACTACGGAGGGAATATCTGTATTGCTGGAAGAGTTGGATAACATTGAGTGCTGGCACACTGGAAATGGGATGAAATTTAATAGTGGAAAGTACAAGGTCATGCACTTGGGAATTACTAACAAGAATCTCTGCTGCAAGCTGGGAGCTCATCAGTTGGAAATGACAGAAGAAGAGAAAAATCTGGGTGTATTTGTTGATCTCAAGATGACTGCAAACTCCCAATATGAAGCAGCTCTCACGAAACGCATATATCAACTGAGATATTTCCAGGAGAAGGGGAAAATGTTAATACAAAGCTCTGCCGCAACCTTCTCTGGAATTATGCATGCAGCTCTGGTCACTTTTAATCAAGTGACACAAACTTAAAATGTGACTGGAAAATAATTACAGGGTAATCCTGATTTTTTTTTATGTAAGGATCTTGAAATAATTTGTTTAGCCAAAAAACTGAACGCAGAGAAGGGATACAGTTGTTCTGTACGAAACTTCAGGGAGTAAACACAGAAGTAAACACACCTCCCTTAAGAGCAAGGGTGATGTTAGTGTAAGAGAAAACAAGTATCCGATGGCCATGAAGAGTCTGGGCTGAAACATGAGAACACCAGAGCTTCCAACAGCTCAAGTCCTGAGGCTCTGGGTCATCCTTCCCCGAGCTGCCTTCCCCTGATGCAGTCGCCACCAACAGCTGAGAACTGACCCTGAAGACGCAACAAGTCCTTTCCAAACCTCTCTTACTGTTTGAGGCACAGCTGCTGAGTTACTAGTTGGCTTCTTATGAAAAGAAAAGGGATACCCGATGTGGAAAGATATTCTTTTGGGCTGCAGTCGCAACCCAAATGTCATTTTAGTTATTGGCTGTATTCAGTAAGGGGACGTTTAAAATCTGCATGGGGTCGTGGTGGAGGCTGAGAGCATCCTGCTCTGGATCACATCAGCCTGGTCCCTCAGATCATTGCTCCACAGAGGCCGGCTCCTGCGCCCATCCTGTACGTGAGCTGCAATCCGTGAGCAATCTGCACCCGGCACAGCGAGAAATGGCAAAACCAAACATGCGCCGGGTACTTCCCTGCCCCTGTTACCATCCAGTAACCTTTATTACACTTCATTCTTGTGATCCAAACTCAGACTCTGTGGACTGTTTCTGTTATGATGAAAAACTGATGGTAAGGTCAGATATGTCTTAAAAAAACCAAACAACACTCCAAGTCCTGATTCTGTAAGAAGAGTCAGATCGTGAAACGCAGGGCAATTTCCTTTCTCAAGACTCCAAACTGGCTTCTTTGGCCAGTTTTCTACCCAAAAGCAGCTCTCTTCATCCTTTCTCTCCCATTTTGTTTCTCTTTTCATCTTTTACTTTACTTTGTTGTTTTACTTATTGTACTCTCCTTTTTTTTACGAATGCCTGAGCAGAATGCTGCGCTCAGACCCATCTCTGACCATCGTATTTATCCTGCGTTCCTCTTTGTGTAGGCGCTTCCATTCTTTCTGCTCCCACCAAACAAGCAGTTATTTCATTGTTCCTTTAATCCAAATGGCAGGCGGTGACGACGTCGGGGTCAGCACAGTGTGAGGCCGCCCCTGATTAAAATATGCCAGGTGACAGGCACCCACTCCGTCAGTCATCCTGATGGGGCCCAAAAAATGGATGTCCTGACTCATTCCCTTGAGAAGTAGATGAATAATTTGAAAATAATGAGATTTTTATTACATACATATCATTTTTGTCAGAACATTTTCCAACAGTCTCATTTTAGAATTTTTTGTCTTGTAATAACCCTGTTTTAAAACAAGATGTACTATAAGTGACACTTTGCTGAAGGGAAGCTAGCGCAATGAAGCTGTCTTGGCTACGGCTACACATCAAGATGATTATGACAGGACTAATCAAATACGAAGTTTTAGGGGACTGAAAACTTCAGTGGAACCGCAACATTTTTGAGCAAATACTGCTTTGGGTACAGTGTTTCCAGGTAGGAGCGTGGCCGTCTGAGACTGGCTCTGCTGGGACGCCTGAGCTGGCTGGCACGCGAGAACCCAGCTCCATCCAGCAGATCACAGAACCATAGAATCGTTAAGGTTGGGAAGGACCTCTGAGATCATCGAGTCCAACCTGTTAGCCTAACTGCCTGGTCTACCTCTAAACCATGTCCCTAAGCACCACATCCACGTGTTTTTTGAATACTTCCAGGGAGTGTGATTGCACCACTTCCCTGGGCAGTCTGTGCCAATGCCTGACCACTCTCTCCGTGTAGAAATTTTTCGTAATATCCAATCTAAACCTCCCCTGGCTCAACTTGAGCCTGTTTCCTCTTGTCCTACCATTTGTTACTGGGGAGAAGAGACCGACCCCCCCTGGCTCCAGCCTCCTTTCAGGCTGTTGCAGAGAGTGATGAGGGCTCCCCTCAGCCTCCTCTTCTCCAGGCTGAGCCCCCCCCAGCTCCCCCAGCCGCTCCTCCCCAGCCTTGTGCTCCAGCCCCTGCCCCAGCCTCGCTGCCCTGCTCTGGCCACGCTCCAGCCCCTCCATGGCCGCCTTGGGGTGCGGGGCCCAGCGCTGAGCACAGCATTCGAGGGGCGGCCTCACCAGTGCCCAGCACAGGGGCACCATCACCTCCCTGGTCCTGCTGGCCACACTGTTCCTGATACAAGCCAGGATGCCATTGGCCTTCTTGGCCACCCGAGCACACTGCTGGCTCATGTTCAGCCAGCTGTCAACCAGCACCCCCAGGTCCTTTCCCACCGGGCAGCTCCCAGCCGCTCCTCCCCCAGCCTGTAGCGTTGCATGGGGTCGTTATGACCAAAGTGCAGGACCCAGCACTGAGCCTTGTTGACCCTCACGCAGTTGGCCCCGGCCCGTTGATCCAGCCTGGCCAGGTCCCTCTGCAGGGCCTTCCTACCCTCCAGCAGATCAACACTCCCGCCCAACTTGGTGTCGTCTGCAAACTTACTGAGGGTGCACTCGATCCCCTCGTCCAGATCATTGATAAAGATATTGAACAGGACCAGCCCCAACACTGAGCCCTGGGGAACACCACTTGTGACCGGCTGCCAACTGGATTTGACTCCATTTACCACCACTCTCTGGGCTCGGCCGTCCAGCCAGTTTTTAACCCAGCGCAGAGTGCACTTATCCAAGCTGTGAGCAGCCAGCTTCTCCAGAAGAATGCTGTGGGAGACAGTGTCAAAGGCCTTGCTAAAGCAGACGTACGATGCCTGACTGTGAAAGGCCGGACAGCACTTCCTTACAGAATTTATATCAAACATACCAGTTCTGCTCGGGTTCGTGAGGGCAGGGCTTTGCTCTGCGGATGAGGGATGACACCTTGTTTGTGCAGGGCATTTCTGTACCTGGAAGTAAAAGCTGAAGACATCAATACTGAAGATATGCCAGGAGTTCAGTCTAGGCAGTGTTTGGAAGTCTTGGTTTATGTCCACTTATATTATTTTTTTATACTTAAAAGACTAATAATCCATATTTTTGCCTAGTGAGCTAAAAATAAGTAAAATGTTCGAAGTATTTTATACCAAACATCTTTTCTTTGGAAAAGTTAACGACTTTCTGTGTTGTGTGCTATGTTGCTACAACAATGCTGCCTGGAAAACACTTTTAATAATAAAGCATACGTATTTTTCTTAATAAGCACACCTAAGATCTTTCCTCCTGAAGTTAGATAGTTATTATCCTATTGTTTAAAAGAGAAACACCAGGCAGCGAGAGGCTAAGAAGCTGTCTGATCAGAGAAGCTGCTTCAAATATCATTAGAAAATGATAGTATTGTAACTGATTATCTTAACTGATAATTCTTTATGCTGTAGAAATGTGCTGGTAACCCACTCAGGACTGTGCCTGCTGTGGCATGCAGGTGTCAGAGGAAGGAGTTCCTACCCACAGGAACTTGCACCATTAAAGCTGTCGGACGTTGAGCAACTCCTTCGTTCCACCGGCCAGGCAAACGCTGCGCCGGCGGCCTCTCAGCAAAGGAGGGAACCGGTGGTCTGCCGTGCGCAGAACGAACCAAGAAGTATCTTGGGCCATCCCTGGTGTCTTTGGATAAAAAATATCCAATGATGAGACTTTATGCTAAGAATATACTTTGAGGGGGTTAATTGGAGAACGATGGAAAATTGAAAAGATTTAATAAATTCTTGTAGGATCCCTCAGGTCGATAGCTTAATGATAATACCTCTGTCTCTATGACTGTGAAGAACATGCTGTGGAAGGCTTACAACTTCCATTAGTCCTTGATAAGCTAATGTATATATCATTAAGGTAAAATGTAAAAAAAGGAAAAAGTAGAGCTGGGTTGAAAAATTGCAAAGCCCAGGGCTATATTGATTCATCATTATTGCTGTAATTGCATTTCAGCTGCGTAGAAAATACAATGGCAAATTTCCACAGCTTTGCAGTTTAATACTGTGTCTTTTTTTAGATTACACTGACATTTTCCCCTGGTCATTTCATAACTCTTTCATTTTATTTCTATTTTTTAAATGTGTTTAGAAGTGACGGTCCTTCAGGGTCCCTCAGACCTGCGTGTAAACAGCGCACGGGCAGGCTGCTGCCTTTAAACCCTCTGTGACGGCCCTTAATGGAAAAAACGAGGGGACAGCAGGCGTGCCTCGCCTGGTTCGCGTGTGGGGAAGAAGGTCGCTTGGCCCAGCGACCACTGCCACTACGGTGCGAGCAGGGGAAAACCAGCTGCCTTTCATGACTGTGTCCTCATTTCAGCTGAGATGATAGAGTAAATTTTCTTCTTAGTAGCGGGTACAGCGCTGTGTTTTGGATTTAGTATGAGACTAATGCTGATGATAACACACGGATGTTTTAGTTGTTGCTGAGTAGTGCTTACACTGGTCAAGGACTTTTCAGCTTCCTGTGCTCTGCCGGGTGCACAAGGAGTTGGGAGGGAGCACAGCTAGGACAGCTGACCCAGACTGGCCCAAGGGCTATTCCATACCATATGACGTCATGCCCAGTATAGAAACTGGGGGAAGAAGAAGGAAGGGGGGACGTTCGGAGTGATGGCGTTTGTCTTCCCAAGTCACCGTTACGCGTGATGGAGCCCTGCTTCCCTGGGGATGGCCGAACACCTGCCTGCCCATGGGAAGCAGTGAATGAATTCCTTGTTCTGCTTTGCTTGCGTGCGCGGCTTTTGCTTTCCCTATTAAACTGTCTTTATCTCAACCCACGAGTTTTCCCACTTTTACCCTTCCGATTCTCTCCCCCATCCCACTGCGGGGGAGTGAGTGAGCGGCTGGGTGGTGCTTAGTTGCTGGCTGGGGTTAAACCACAACGCTGTGCAGAAGCGAAGCAGATATTCCGACTGGCCCGCAGGCTGTCATTTGGGACTTTGAGGCGGAATTTGAGAAAATGCAGGCACTGCGGAAACCTCGGTGCTGTTCGGGAAGCAGAACGCCATATTGCGGCGTTCGGGACAGACCGACACAGCAAACAGACTGACCTCCGGCAGCACGTTCCTGGGGTCGCTCCAGCGTTTCGATCCTCCTCCTGGTGCTTCCTGAGCTCCTTGAGCTCCAAAGGCTGCTTTTGTGTCTTCCCGCTAGCCGAGTCAGGAGCGTCCTTACTGCGCAAACCACGTCAAGGAGGTTGTTGGTGCGTACCTGTCAAAACGCCACGGTGCTGCCGGAACCGGGGCACTCTTCCCAGCCTTTGACTTGCGACATCTGATAATCTGCCGGGCTACGCTCAGCACTGAACAACTCCCTCCCGTCCACGAATCACACCAAGGAAGGGTCCTTTTAATAAAAGCTCCTTTTCCAGAAGCTTTCATCTGGAGAAATTCTCCACTTTGGATCTGATCCGAAGCCCACTCACCCAGTAACTTCAGATGGCTCCGGATCAAAACCTTGAACGCGGGATTTTTTAGCGGAGCTCAGCGGCCTGCAAGCTGGTTTTAGGCTTTGCCTTACCCGTGCCAGAGGGGCCAGCAGTTGCCCTGCGTGGCTGGGATCGGAAAGCTGTGATTTGCGTCAAGATTTCAGATTTGACTTTTACTGCTGTGAAGTGTTAAAGGTCTCTGGCACGTTGTACACAGGTGAACGGATGAACTTTTTGGTTGACTTGTTTAATTTCTAGTCATTTGCCAGGTTAAATTTAATTTGTATGCGTATACCTATAATTCCGTAACTCAGTTACACATCCATAGTTAATATCACCAATGTTTTGGGCAGAGGCTCCAATAGTTCGCAATGCTTTAGGAAATCAAATATATAATGCACAATGGGTAAGGTAACCAAAAAAACCCTCCAAAAAGAGGAATAGTGCTTCAAAACAGCTCGGTGACAGATTCGAAGCCCACTGAGTCACTTGGAGTCTCGCCACCGCTGCTCTGGAGGGAGGTTGGCAGAGGAGGGGAAATAAACAGACGCCTTTGCAAGGGAATCACATTTCAGTTGCCAAATATTATCCTCCGCTGAAGAATCGGAGCAAACCTTGGATCTGCCATCATGACCAGAGTTTAGTTCTGGTGTTTTGCAGCGTGTTGGTGCTGGGGCTCCAGCCCCAGGGCCTGACTCGTGTAGGTGATGTTTGAGAAATAGAAATAATAAATCATTCATTTTAAAACGAGTCATTCGAAAGGTATGGCAAAAAAAAAAGGTGAAAATGGCAGGTTCCAGACAACCCGTCATGGCGTTTGAGGTGTGAATCGATAGCACCCTACCAAACGTGAAAGCCACACAGCCTGCCCGCGCTGCCCTCCTGCTGGGGAGGACGTCTCAGCGGGATGAGGATGAGGATGAGGACAAGGATGAGGACGAAGACGAGGATGAGGACAGCCGTGTCAGCCCAGGCAGTGCTGGGGTGGAGCGGCGAGCGGCCAGCGTCCTCCACGGGGCTGCGGGAAGCCCTTCAGCCGTGCAGCCCTCTGCCCTCCTGCGGGGTCACAGGTGCCCCAACGCCAGCGCTCGCTGCTGGAAGGCAGGAAGCCGGAATCCCGACCATCCGGAGCCTGACAGGGCTTGGGCCAGGGGACTGGGAGCCGGAGCCTCATAGAATCATAGAATCGTTAAGGTTGGAAAAGACCCTTAAGATCATCAAGTCCAACCATTAACCTGCCAAGTCCACCACTAAACCATGTCCTCAAGCACCACGTCTATCTGTCCTTTAAATACCTCCAGGGATGGGGACTCAACCCCTGCCCTGGGCAGCCTGTGCCAGGGCCTGACAGCCCTTTCAGTGAAGAAGTTTTTCCTCATATCCAACCTAAACCTCCCTTGGCGCAGCTTGAGGCCGTTTCCTCTCGTCCCATCGCTTGTTACTGGGGAGAAGAGACCGACCCCCACCTCGTTACAGTCCCGTTCCTAATTAGCCACATGGCAGAGGGCATGGCGTTGTTTCTATTTCAGGCTAGTTTACCATCTAAACCTGGACTCCGGCCTAGGTTTAGGAGTTCCCCGTGGTCGGGGAGAGAGCTGAGCCCCTTCAGAGCACCTGCATTAGCACCAGTCCGTGCGTCCGTCGCCTCCCACCCCTCTGTCCTCCCGCAGGCCGGGGGATGCCCGGTGCCCAGGGTTTCGGTGTGGGGTAAGCGCGACTAACCCGACCCCGGCTCGGTATCAACTGCGCTGGCACGAATTGGCGAGAACTCGCGTGAGCTCCCTAACGAGAGCCCCAGCGGAGGGAAGGGACGAGGGGCCGTGGGGAGGCACCGCCTGGGCCGGTGCAATGACGTTCATAGCGTCTCCCTTATAAAACAAGGTGACTTATTGAACCAGCCGGCTGCCCTTCCGAGGGAAAACAGCGGCCTCGCAGGCAGAGGCTTTCCTCCCCTCGCAGCCCACCGTTACGGGCTCTAGTGGTAATCACGGAACCCCAGCCGGAACCCGGCCCGGCGGAACGGCGCGGGGTTTGGGGTTTAACACCGCCTGTCCGGTTACCGCAAACCAACCGTTTCGGTTTAAGCCGCGGCCACGGCTCCGGTACCTCAGACCCGCAGGCGGGAGCGGGAACCCGCCCTGCCGCGCCAGGCCCCGCCCGCGCCGCCCACTTCCGCCCCGCACCGGAAGGGCCGTTCGGCCGCGGAAGCGCGGGGCCGGCGCTGGACGTGGCTGCTCGGTAACGGGGGGCTCGGGCGGCCTGGCAGGGGGCGGGCGGGGGTCCCTGCGGCCGGGCAGCGGCGGCTGCGGCCGGGCAGGGTGACCGGGCTGGCGGCGGTGGCTGGGGGGGAGGTGTTTGGGGCTGTAGGGGGGTGGCCGGGCCTGGCTGTGGTGACCGGGCCTGGCTGTGGTGGCCGGGGCTGTGGTGGCCGTGGTGGCCTACAGGAGCGGGGTGTGTGTGTGTGTGTGTGTGTGTGTGTGCAAGGAGGTGTACGATGAATTAATCATGTCCTAGTAATGCAGGCCAAAGCTCTTGGGGGGGGGAAACATACGACAGCGATCGGGGATGATTCTCTGTGTTGGGGATATTCCATACTCAGGTTTATTCTCTTCTCCGGACAAAGGAGCCTTTTGTCAGGGGGGCTGCCTCTTCCAAGGCGTTTTTGTTTTGGACTGGAGAGTTTGCTGCTTGGCAGGGTTGAAATGAGACACTTGACGTTTTTTTCTTGGTTGCAAACACACGCTTCTATGTGCAGTTTTCAGGATGACTAGAAGCTCCAAGAGCCAAATTAAATATATGACAAGAGCTGAAAAACACCTTGGCTTATTCTGCTGAAAAGTGTGTTTCTCAAAGAAATTGTTTATCATTAAAAAATTGTAAACACTCTTGTCCCTATTCTAATCTTTAAACTCCTTGGAAAGACATAATTATTTTAAGTTTTCCAAGCTGTCCAATATATTGGCATTGCTCTAGTATAATTTTTTATTTTTTTTTTTTTTAAATTGAACTCTAAAATGTTAGGTGACACAATTTTTGCCTAAGTCCCTAGGTGACAAATGCTGTGGAACCAGAAACGTTACTCTTTCCCTTGCTGTCTAAACTGCGATCTTGCTCCTGAATCAGTATTGTTCAGCTGTAGAGGCACTTCTCTTGTTTTAATTGTTTTTCTGCCCAGCCAACGGGACTGCAATTAAGTATGCGTATCAGGAGACTTGTGATCTTAGATCTTAACAAGAATCTAACTTTTTAGTACCATTTCACAGAAATCATGATACTATAAAACTCCAAGAAATGAAAAGCTCCGTTAACCTGCAGTTTTCACTTTTTGTTAATATCTGAACTTTTTAAACAGTGCACATAATAGTTTGTTTTGAATTACTCTAAGGTTTGACTTACAGTTAATTTCAGAAAGTTAATTGAAATATTTCTGAGCTTAAAAATGCTGTTGTAGAATAAAATATGGTTTTGTGAGCACGTGGGAAGCTGGCAGGGGAAAGGAAGGCAGTGTGTGCCTTATCTGCATGAGTACTGAGTGATTCTGCCACGTAAGCACCGAAAATATTCTTTTAATAGTATGTTGGCAGGATGTCTTTGATTGCCTCTCTGGTTTGTCATGTCAGGAGATAGACTGCAAGCGTTAAAAGAGACTGCAAAAGCAGCGTTCAGCCCAGCTCTTCAGGAACCAGATTTAAATATCAAGCTCCCATATTAAACAATGTCCCAAAATGCTTTTTGTGGTCCTGGAAGGTATCTGTGGCCTCTCAGTAAGGAACAGGGATGGACATACAGCACCATGTTACAGGTTTCTTCTGAGGCGTGTGCAGCTGGCTCTTGGGTGTTCCCTCGAGGTTTGGCATTTGGGTGGTGTATAAATCACTTTGCATAAATATATTTCCAGCCGCCCTGTGTATGTGCGTTATGGTAAGGCTGTAGCCTCTTTTGTTATGCTTTCGGTTGATTGACCTTGTAAAATTCATCCTGTGCTGCTTTTGTTTTTGTGTTTGCTGAAGACAGGAACAAGTCATCACGATGCCAGCATTGCCTCTGGATGAACTCCAGCTGACAGAAAGGGATCCCAAGACAGGGAAGCTGAGAACTTTACCGGCACTGGTGAGCTGTGTTTTTCCTGAAAGCCAAACAAGACCTTTAACAAATAATTGTCGTATATTCGGGCCTGGGCAAAAGTAGCCCTTGGTCCAGGATATGATGAAATTTGGTCAGCTTCCACGTTAAAGAAATTGTTCTCTTTGTGTTTTAGTGCATTCAGATAGTTGAGAATTTTATGTCAATGATGAGTATGAAAGCTTACTGTGTTCAGCATCTGCTAGTAAACTGGGTTCTCTCAGAACTCCTTCTTCTTTTGAGGAACAGCCCAATTAGCAATGTAAACTTTGCTGCAATAGAGAGAATGCTTTGGGAGCTTTTGCAAACTCTGCGTGAAGTTTAGCTCCGAGCTATAGCACTGGGATAAGTCCATCCACTTACTGCATCCCGTGACCTCCCGCCCTGTGGCTTCAGCCTGGTGAAATCAGAACATTAAATCCACAGTTGCCCTTTTCTCCCAGAAGTAAGAAGGCGTGGAGAGAACCTTCTGGGTGTGCTGCAGAAGTGGGATCTGCTGTTAATGCTGCTTGCTTGTGAGGAGGTTTACCCTCGGCATACGTGGGGGTTGAGGCAGAGCTTGAAGCTGCTGCTTGCGAGTCAACATGATTCTTATTCTAGGATGGGAGTATTTGGGCAAAGCCTGTTCAGTAACCCTTGGGAAGGGTAGTGAAATTCTTCTTGTCTGTATTTGGTGGTCATGTTGGTTTGGCTTCGTGGAATGTTGTGCAAGAACCAGTTTGGAGGAAAAAAGAGAGAGTGCCGGCCATATTTCAAAGGCATGGCGTTAAGCTGATGCTGTTTGTTTTGAAGGTGTGGGAGGATTGCTTTGCAAGGCTTAATAGAATGCCAGGAGCAACATCTACCAAGTTATGAAGGTCTGAAAATATTGCTGATAAATAAGGATACAAACCCACTGCTCTACTGCCTTGAAAGATCAGAAAATGGGAAGTTACCAGAGAACTGAATGTCAGATTGTATTAAAGTGTAATTTTGTGTTGGTTTCCTAAAATTCAGTGAGCGGTGCAAATGATAACTGGGCACTCCTGTCCCTTGGTCTGTGTTTTTAATACAGTGTTTTGGCTTTCTGCAGCACCCAGAAATAAAAGCAGATCGGTCTTTTGTGCTATACAGACCACCACCTGTTGTCAGAGACCCTGCTTTAGTGGAAGAATTCTTGGAGCGAGCAAAATTCATTGCAGATGACCTGAACTGGCTTCTGGCTTTGCCTCATGATAAATTTTGGTGCCAGGTAATAATTGTTTTGTGGGCACTGGAGAAAAAGCATGAACGATCTAAGTGCTTGTAAAAGCCGCGAACTTTAAATTGTTTTCATAAAGACTTGTGTGTGCTCATTATGTCATTTGTCAAGCATTTTAATTTTAATTACTGCACCTTAGAGTGCAAAGAAAGTAGTATTTCCCTATAGATTTTTCATTGTGGATTTTAAGAGTTTGCTTGTATTTGATGCATATATGAATCCTTTTAGCACTCTGGAATGTTTTAGCTTGCTTTTAAATGTAACTGGGCTGACCGTGAGCACAACCTATGAACGCGTGACATTCCCTTCTTTCCGTTTTGTTGTCTCTTATTGTGCAAGGTAATATTTGATGAGACGCTTCAGAAATGTCTGGATTCTTACCTGTGCTATGCCCCTCGCAAGTTTGATGCGTTGTTGGATTGCCATCCAGAGGTGAATGACATGCAGAAATGTCTTCATCGGAGTGTCTTCCTGACTTTCCTCAGAATGTCCACTCACAAGGAGTCCAAGGTAAATATTTCTTTGCCTTGCAGGTGCTCCGGGCTGTATAGCGTAGGGGAAAAGACAATCGGAGAAATTAAACATGTTTCTTACTTGCATGTCCAACTGCATTCCTCTCCCTGGCTGTTTTTATCAGTCTGTTTCTCCATATGGAGATGATAACCACTCAGAGCTGAAGGATTTGAACTATGCAATGATTTCTTAGGAAGGAGATCAGGCAATCAGCTAAGTAATAGCAGGTTAGCTACGTGTGGTGGTATGATACATCGCTGTAAGGGAAAAAAGAGCGAGTTGGCCTTTGTATGGCCACATGGAACAGAGGCTCTTCAGGCCACCAGTAGCTGAGCGTTCGCTCCCTCAATGCCACTTCCTCTGTGCTGTGCAGCGTCGTGTAATCTGTGCTAATACTTGTCTTTCCTTGAACTTTCCCCAAGTTTTGGATACACAATGAAATTGCTCTAAATTACTATTTTCTTGGCATCATAATTGAAAGACATACTCAGCCCTAATTGCATGAGCAGCTGCGGAATTTTCACAAGGCCTTTGGGCAGGATGAGTGAGGCACCTTGTGTTTTAGCAATTACTCCCTTGATATCCTCATTGGTTCACGACGTGATCATTCAGTGATGTACTTGTTCTCTTGATTATCACAATGGTGACACTCAGGACATTTTGAGGAAAGTTCTTGGAGTGGGAGGTGGAGGACTGGGGTGGGAGCAGGTAGAAGGAATGCTGGAGCCTGCCGCTGGCACCACTTCAGCAGAAGTACTCGACACCTCTATGGTGTCTTTCATTGCAGGATCTGATTAAATCTTACCACTCCAATGAGGCAGACAAACATTTGAAACCATTTTATAGTTGAGTAATTCGAAGAGAATGAATAGCCTGTTGTCATACAGGCAGTCAGCAGGAGTTCTAGAAATTGAACCTAGCCAGCATAAAGCCCTGTCCCTCTGTGTTAGCAGGGAAAATGTGCATACTACCTTTCACTGTGATGGAAAACATTTGCTATCACAGGCAAATTTGTCTTCTGAAAATCTGAAATCACATTTTAGCTTGGTTGTTTCTTGGTGTCAAAGACAATGGAATTTTTGTCACATAGAATTTTAGAAGATATTCTTTCAACATTATGAGTGACGTGTTTTTGACACAGTGTTCTAGCAGACAGGGTATAGAGCTGCACTTCCTGGGTTTTCTTCCTGCTTGTCACTGATGCAGTCGTCTTTGGTGCCTTGATTCTACTCTTCCAGGGTACCAATAACCTCAGGCTGTGATCTCGCATGTATTTTTTTCAGTGTCAGTGCCTGTTAAGCTGTTCCCATGCCTGGTTACTCATTCCTGCTCCTGAGCTGAGCCATTCTTGTGTCAGCTCAGCTGTTTATTTGGCTGTATTGTGAGCCAGGTCTAGGAACTGAATGAACTGTAGGTAGCTTTGTTTTAACTTGTAGGTTGATTGGTTCACTTCATGGCACAGCCTGGCCCTGCGGGTGGTGCGAGGCCAGTGGGGTGGACGGTGTAGTGGCAGTGACAAGCAGCTGGAAATGTGTGGGTGGAGGGCTCTGCAGAAGCTGGGATAAGCAGAATTGCTGCCTTCTATGAAACAAAATCCGTAATACACCTTTGAGAGATGTTTTTACAGGTGTCATTATAATGCTGGAGTTCTTGCAGAGTAAGATACGGATTATCCTTTAAATTAATTTTTTTCTTCTTCTTCTTTGTAGGAGCATTTTATCACTCCCTCTGTCTTTGGAGAAATTATTTACAATAACTTCCTGTTCGACATCCCTAAGATTCTGGATCTCTGTGTGCTTTTTGGGAAAGGAAATGGTCTCTTGCTCCAGAAGATGATTGGTTAGTTAAAGCCAAGGAACAACTTGTTGCATTTAGGCTTTTGCTTACTCGTATAATGGCAAGTGACGAGTGGGGTTTTATACCGGTGTTACTCTGAAAATGAATTGTTCAGTAGCAACTAGAATCTATAATTTCTAGATCAGATTACTTTTTTCTTTTTTTTTTTTTTTTTTTTCTTGTGAACTTCACTTATGTCAAGGAAAGCATTGTGTCCTGCTGCTTAGCTGTCCTGAGCTGGGTTCATGGTGTTGGGCGTGAACCAAGGCTCAGTTATGCCTCAGTGGTTGCTTCCCATGCCAATTAAATGTGTCCTCAGCCACTGTAAGAGGACCAGGAGGGCTCTGTGAAATCCTGGTAGAGATGGGAGGGGGCAAACAACTCGATTCCTGGATAGGAAGGGAGGAGGGTTGGAAGGTGGGGCACAGTCCAACTGCTCCTATGAGTGCTTTTGTTCCCAGAGTTGGGAGCCAAGTGAAACGTGCACCATGAGGTAATCACTGGTTTATGAAGTGGGAGAACTTGCAATTTCAGTGCAGACATTGATTTATATAGTGCCTTCAAACCACAAAGCACTGCAGAGCATTGCTCAAGCTGTGCTTATCCCTAGGTTTCTCTGTACCTGTACAGACAGTTTTAGTGACAAGTGCATATTAAGTAATGTCTCAGCCTTGGATGCTAGGACCTGCGAAATGAAGACAGGGCGTATTGGTTTAGCTTCTGTATTTATCCTGTGCTTTCTTCATGAGGGAACCACTTGTGATCTTTAACATCCAGCTGAGCACAGATGGAAGAGCTCCTAGCCTTGGATTAAGTGAGCTCTTCTTCTGAAATTCTAACCCACTTTGTCTGCAGTTCATGTAATGAAACTTTTTCCTTTCTTTGGTAGTTATTTTTGTCTCATTTCCAAGTTGACTAACAGGAGAAGCATTGGAGATCATGTGATGCAGCCAGATTTCCAGACCAGAAAAGCTTAGATAAACCTTTGCATTTTGTAATTCCTTTATCCTTTTTCAGTGACTTCCACTCTAAATTCACCTGTCAAGCCTCAGAGGTGGACGGAAGGCGTGACAAGATAGATAGTTCTCTTTCAGATGTGACGCTTGGATTATCTGGGTCTTAAAATATTCTGAAGAAGACCTAAGTGTATGAAACCTCATTTGAATTATGCATATGCTCTGGAGTGCAACGCAATGATGCTGCACGCAAGTGACCAACGATTTGCTCACCTGATTATTTGCATTATGTTGTGACAGTAGTGGCGTGAGCAGTTCTGGTGTGTAATTCATAACTTGGTAAACTTTAGGGGCTTCTCAGGGTATAAATTTTTCTGAAACGTGTCTCATAACTCTTACCCGTGCTCTGTCCTTGCTGGAGAACTCTGTTAATTTTCATCGTCTGAACAGTAATTCACAAGGGAATAGGCAGCCTCTGTGCTTACTTGGTGAGGATTTATGGTACGCCATTACTCAGTGGAGTATTTTGTAAAGATAATGAAGTCCTAGTAATATAATAGCAGGTATTACTGAAGCCTCATTACCTTTAAGAAATATTCTGCAGAACATTTTCCAGTGTATGCTGAACTGTTATCAGTAATTAAAAGTCAACTCCAGTTGTCAAATACAGGAACTAGGAATGTTTAGCGATAGTATTTGCATTATTCATTGCTTCAGCCTCTGGGGCATGAATCATCGAACATCTCGTTTGCTCCGCTCTGATGAGCGTGTTCTCGTGACCAGTTCTCCCGTTGCGCTGATGAGTCGATGGGCCAGCTTTATCGGAGCAGGCCCTGTGCGTGAGTTGAGAAGTGAGCCTGTGCCACGTCCTAAATGGTTATTAGCTGTGTCTGGGGGTGTGTGTGTCAGTAATAACACAAGTACATCTTCTGCTGCAAATTTGCTTGTTGGAATGAATGTCTGAACTAATGGGAAATGGTCTCCTTCCCCTTCTCTTCTCAGAAAATATCTTCACTCAGCAACCAAGTTACTTCAGTGACCTAGACGAAACTCTGCCCACTGTCCTCCAGGTACTGCTTTCCTGCTTGGCCCACAGCTTGGATTTCGTCTGGAAATGTGGCATAGCCTAGAGGGTGGAAGGAAACAAATGTGGTCATAGGCAGGCGGAATGTATTTGCTATTGCTTACTTTCTCTAGTTTTATGCTAATGTGGGTCAGGTAGGTTTGAACCTTTAAAACTATTACTTGATGACTATTTCCTATTGCCTTCCTTCAGCTTCTGGCCTTCTCTGCAGTTAATCTCAAGGTATTTTTCGTTAGGCAGTTCAAAAAGTATTCTTTCTATCCGTCCCACAAGCGGGGGAAGCATTGAAACTTAAAACAACAAAATAGAGACCGTGAGAGGTAGCTAAGACTTGACAGAGTAGAATGGGTTAGCGTTAACACTGCAGGCTTTCAGGAGTAAATGAAAATCTGTTGGAAGGGATGCATTGTTGCCATACAAAAGGTATTTAGCAGCTCTCCATGTCTAAGCTTTCATTTTTATAAGCAGCTTTTATATTCCCCAGACTCAGTAAGCAGGATTCACATTTAATCTGAGGGGGAAATCAAGATGCCTTGACATCTTTGTACCCTGAAAATGTCATATTTATGTCCTCAAAAAGCTCACCTATGCACAAAAATAAACAACCGCAAGATACCATTTACCCCAAGACACCTATAATGTCACTTGACTTTTGAAAGCCCACATTCTTTTTTTTTTTTTTTTCTGTGTGTTAAGAAACTGAGGTAAATCTCAGAGATGATAGCACGTTTAAAAAATATTCTAGGATGTAAGACCAAACCTTCAAATGAATTACTGGGGAGGATAGCAGAGATTCCATTTGCTTTTCGTGATGTACCATGTCAGAGCAGTTTCTCTGCAGAACACTGGTTTCTTTACTCTGTGTTTTGCAGGGTGATACCAAGTGTACGGCTGCAACAGCTCAAAGAAAGATGTGTCGTTACTAATCCATAAAACTATTTATGTGCTTACGCTGTCACTGAAAGGAGTTGATACCTGTGCAGGTTTAGGAGCTTGCGTGCCCTGTAGAACAGTCGTATTAACACCAAGTATGCAACTTCAGGACCTTTAGCCACCCATTCACGTATCTGTGGGAGGAGGGTTTGACAAATCTCTCAAGGTGCAAATGTAGAGGAGGTGCTTTTAAGCTGGTCCTACACCAAAGGTTGTTAGCAATCCGGAACCAAATTCTATCAGCTTCTCCTCGGATTCCTTGTTTATAAACGAGCCACAAAATCTGTCCTGCTAACCTCAGGGGATGGGGCAGGAAGGCTTTGGGACTAGCTCGTAAGCAGGAGGTGGTGTTAACGTCCCAGTTGTCCCACTACTCCCTTGCAAATAGGGATCCTGGGTGGCCTCCCAGCGTTGGCCTTGCTGGCTGATTTTTCTCACATAGCTAAGGATTTGGATGAGCTGCAATCCTTGTCTCAGCACCACAGCCGTATGCAGCTGCACTTAAATTACTTACAAGTTGCATGGAGTTTCAGAAGTGCAGCGTGGCCCTTCCTGCTGTAGCTTGCAAGAGTCTGTTGCAGCTTTCATCTTACACAGCTCTGTGCTGTATGGAAATAGTCCCATGTTGCATACGTGATCATAGCAGTGATTGTTAACAAGATAAAGCATGTCCCAGTGCTTTCTCCTGTCTGTTTTAACACTATTCTGTTCTTTTGATTTAGGTGTTCAACAATATTTTGCATAAGTGTGGTTTGCAGTGTGAAGGAGCCTCTGCTGAGCCCCAGAAATTGGAAGAAAAAGTAAATGTGACTGCGGGGAACATGCCCCTCCAGGTAGAACCCTTGCTCCTTGCACTTTACTGTTTGTAGTCCTGCAGACTGAACAGTCCATGGAGCAGTAAGACCACAGAGGGTCATTCTGTTCCAAACACCGGTGGCTCATACAGCACATGGTTCCACGTCCTTGTTTCACTGTTTGTCATATGACTTCATGATAAAGCCTTTCCACCATGAGTTGGTTGCTTTGCTTGTGTGCATTTCAACCATATCCATTGTCATGCATTCTTTTTAAACCTGGCATCTTTTTTGCTTAACCAGCTTATAAGTAATGTAACGGAATATCTGACAGAAGTCTCCACGTAACCCTGACAGTGATCAGAGTTGGTTTTTTGGTGTTTTTTTTTTTTTTTTTTCAGAAATGTTTGTTGAACAACAGTGTCCTTTAGTTAATTAGGAGGGATTTTTCTTGTGCTGGGTGCTGTACAAAGACAGGCCTCACGTCAGTGAGCATGGTCTTCTACAAAATCTTAATCATACAGTTTGTGTGTGGGAGTTGTTACAGCTACCCTGGAAATGTATCTTGCACTGAAATGGACCACTGAAATCATCCCTTTAATTCTGTATTACTGCTATGCAGTGCTTCCAGATAGATGAGCAAGAATTCTGTATGTGGAGGATATATTGAGGACAAAGCCACTGTCCAAAACAGGATATGATGAGGATTCTTGTGATTTCACAGAATCTTTAATAAGAGTGGGCAGTTGGGATTGCATTATAGATCTTTAAAAGACAGAAGTTTTAGTAGAAACATTGTCTCTGCCTCTAGACCCGGTAACATGTAATGTGTTTATGATTGATAGCAGACTCTGTGCGGTCAGGAAAAAGCCTTGGTCTGAATGTGATGTGTCCCTGTTAGTGAGTTACACTATGTTCCTAGGAAAACTTGTCTGGCTTTTCTCTCAGTAATTGCTCTTTCTCTCTCAGGAGCTGAAGGATATTGTGCTGTACTTATGCGACACTTGCACGACACTCTGGGCATTTCTTGACGTCTTCCCATTGGCTTGCCAGACCTTCCAAAAACATGAGTTTTGTTACAGGTACATCTTGGACTGCAGACAGAGCTTGTCTTGGTGAAGTAAAAATACTGAATGTGCTGCTGTGTCTTGTCCTAGTCGCTTCGTTGTTAAAAGAGCAGACAGATTGAGTGCAACTAGAGACTGCAAGGTTCACACTGACAGGAATACAGAATGATAAGTAAATGAGTATAGGGACATCTAGACTTTGTTATGTTCACCTTCATCATTATCTATGAGTGATCCGAGAGCCAGGCAACCATGACAATTTCAAAACTCAGCTAAACAGTGCTCGGTGTGCTTTGGAAAGGGTGGAGAGGGATGAGTAGAAAAGAGCTGTGGACAAAAAGAGCTTCCTGCTGTAGGACCTGAAGCAAGGAAGTAGAAAGTATTTCAGAGCGATAGTCCATCAAGGTCTGAAAAGAAACGTTTTTGTTTGGTGTTCTGCCTAAGTTTTGGGTTAGAGAGTATTACCGAGGTTTGGCAAAAGCTGAGTGCCTGGGAGAGGGTGAGAAGCCAACACTCTCGCAGCTGGGCTGACAGCTAAGTCCCGTCCGACTCTGGATCGCAGTGGCGATGAGTCAGGATGGTCTCAAGGACCAGACAGCAGAGTGTGTTCCCCCAGAGGCTGCAAGTCCTGGAGGGGCACTTACCTGTTTTGCTCCAGGTGCTCTAAGCCCCCAGATCATCTTGTAGAGTCTTGCTGTAACAGCCTTTGTTTAGGACCAAGTGAAGTGTTAATTTATTGTCCATATTTCCCCTGTTTTCTTTGCTCGTTAGTGTGAACGAACACACATTTGCATTTTGCTTTTGTTTCCAATCACGTTGCAGACCTCTGAAGCCTTACAGCTGCCAGTGGTTTATGGACCACAGGTTGAGTAATGCTGCTCTGGGGCGTGTAGGTTTCTGTCCTCCTTGGATGTTGTCGTCGAGTTGGTTATTGAAAGACGAGGAGACTGGTGGACTGCTGGTGGCTGTTTGGATTGGCCAGCAGCACTGCTTACATGCTTGGTTACTCAGAGGAGGAAAGCCTTTTGCTTTTAATTCTACCGTTGATGTCAGAGATGTGCTAAAATAGTGTTGATCTCTGTGCAGTGGGACAACAGCAACGTTTTCATTACTTCTCAATATGGACTAATGACTGGGTCTTTGGAGTGTGGGGAGGGAAAACTGATTTACATGTCATCTTTTTGGAACCTCTGAGTCAATCTGCTGGCACTGGCTAATTTCTCACCCTGACTAAAAGTATCAACCAGCTTCTGCTACATTTGCCTCACAGATACTCATTTAACATGTTTGGCTCTTAATATGAGACATGCACATAATGTTCCTAATGGAGTCTCTGCTCATCAGTTCAGCAGGCTTGGCTTTTGTGCAAAGTGCTGTAAACTGTTCTTTGTAACATCTAGCTAGTGATGAAGCAGTACTGGCCCCTAAGGGCGTTTCTCTGCATCTCTTGGGGCTCTGTCCCTGAAGGAAAGGGTCTGTGTGGGCTGCCTGGCACGTCAAATGTGAAACTGGACCAAACTAACTTTCTTTGTTTCCTCCCTGCTCCATCCTATTGAAACATCCTCTTAGGCTTTCTGCATATCGGATACCTTCATCTAAATGCCCACCTAGAGCAGAGCCGAATAGCGAGACCAGTAAGACTTTATTGGAAATCACATCCTGTTTCATACCCAGTTTTTTAGCATACAGCAAGATAGGGCCATAAGGATATTGGAGTGGGAGGCGGTGTTTCGGGATGGACTCGAGCCTATCAGCTCTTTGCAGACTGCAAATTTGTGTTTGGGATGTTTCTTGGTTGGGCAGATTGTTCTGTTCAGTGGCATGATGCTTTTCCAATGCATTTCTTTGCCTACGTCTTCAAAGACACCTTGATGGTTTCCTTAGAGTGCTGCTCTTTGTCTATTGCATATTTGCTTGCTTGTGTTTCAGGGAACAAATAACAAAATGGGGTAATGCTAATGAGTACTGCTAGTGAGGAGAATTTAATGAAAGTAACCATTTGACTTGCCTTTTAGCAAATGATTTTTGAAACCTCAGTTGACAGTTACTGTTTTGTTGCCCCTTTCTACAGATTAGCTTCGTTTTATGAATTGGCAATTCCTGAACTGGAATCTGCAATTAAGAAGAGGCATTATGAGGATAACAGGTGAAAATGTCTGCAAAGGCTTGCATTTTCTTTTCAATAAAAGTCTCCCAGGGCTTAGTTAAAAATTCACTTCATGCTGCTTTACCCACCTCTGCAGAGTCTTTCTATCTTTTTTTATGCTGCTTCAAAGAACTCTGAAGAGATGGCTTTTCTAATTCCAAATTTTCCTGGGCAGTGGGGTGACTAATGATTTCTTTTGCTGCTGTCTAAGAAGGAACTTGATGGGAGATGCATTCAAATTGTAACAAAGTGGGAAAACGTGAATGATATCTCTGTGTATAGATTGGTCTCATTTTAAGGCGCAGACTATGCTGGTACAGATCTCATGTGTCTAGCTGTCAGGACAATTGATGGTTGAGACTAGCTTTGTTTAGAGCATGGATTTTTCCTTAATGAGTACAAAACGGCTCTAATCTTTGGTCCTTGCAGCAAAGAAATTATTCTGCTAATGAAATCGCTCCTCTTGAGGGGTAACTGGAGTAAAGGTGTGTTAAAGATTCAGATTTCTTGTGCCGACACCAACAGTGTGTTCTTTTACTCTCTCTGAAGTGTTTTTGCTGATTTGTGGAGGAGAATTTCACATTCCAGGAAGAAGATGATAGAAACTTTTCACATCCTAATAAACCAAGTCTGTCTGCAGCCCATCTTAGAAAGCAGGTAATGGCACTTGGGCTCTGTGGTACAAGCCAGTTATTTGATTGCCATTGTGGGGCAGATTGTTTCCTCGTTTTCAGATTTACTGGAGAAAATTAACAGATACTGATGTTTGTGTTGGGGTCATAGCCAAAGACTTTGATTAAGATCAGCAGTCTGATCCTGCATAGTGGGAATGTCCCAGATGAAGCTATAGGATCCAGAACTGGTGTAGTGAGCTGTGTGTTGACCCCACTAAAGTGGGGTAAGGCTGTGGTCCAGCGAGCTTTCTAACCTCAGTTTATGGCTAAGGTGCAGGTTCTAATGATGTGTGTAGACACCTTGTCTGACACCACAGTAAAAGCGATGCAGGGTTACAGATCATTGAGAACAGTTGTTTTGAATCTAGATACTGGTGCCTTTACCTAGTTCTACCCCTGCTCCTATTATGAGAATTGTTAACTGATAGCTCTGTGAGTAATCTGAAAATGAAGGCAAGTATAGCTATCCTTATTTTAAAATAGAGAAATGAAGAGAAGTGACATGACCCCAAATCATGCTGCGTATTGGAGACAGAGCCAAGAACCTGGATCTTGATTGGAAGGCCAGTGCTGTCTTGGGCTGGTCTCTCTTTGCCTGTACTCGTTACAGGTTTTGTAGGTTGCTGGTCTCTGTGGCTCCTGTTATGCTTGAATATTTTCCCTGGTTTGGTATCAGGAGGGTTGTCCAAGAAGATGAGGAGGGTCTGTTGGTGGAATTCCTTATGAGACCTGGATTTGCTTCCTTGACTTCCTCTGTGACCTGGACTAAATCACCCAACCTGTCTGTGCTATAAGTCCAATCCTTAAAGGATCAATAGTAGCCTTGCCTTACCCTTGCATACCTGAGTATTGCCTTTCAGTACCCACTGGAATATCGGAAGTATAAAGGAACTAATGAGTGTAATGTGTTCAGATTCCACGGTATTAAGGACTATATATACTTCAGAGGTAGTACAGGACAGCTCCAGACACTCACTGCCAATTTGACGAGAGCTACTGTGAAAACAAGATCTAGGGAAATACCTTTTTCTTAACACTAATCTACTGCAGAGGCATTCTGTCTTGCTGTGAGGCTTGATGCATCAGCAGCAATGGGAGGTTTAGGTGTTATAACAGAAAGGTTGCAACAGGAGTTCGCTTGGCATGTGTTCTTACATAGGTGAGCACATGTTTTCTGGCAGGTTCACTGGTATAATCCCAAGGCATATAATAAGAGCGCAATTACAAAAGCGCTACACGCCCTTTTCTGCTTATTGCAAGTCTGAGGCATCAAACTATGATTTGTAAAGTCTGTCAGAAGTCCTGTAATTTTAACTGTGATACAGCTTTAGATCTAGCTGGCTGAAATGTTTGCTGAAGCCATAAAAGAAGCTTGTTTCTGTTGGACCCTTTGCTCCTGTGAAAGCCAAAAAGTGGACTGAAATCTGTGTTCAAATAGGATTTTCCCTTGATGTATGAATGTGACTAGTTTGGCTAGTGAAGCAGAATGTGGAGATTGTGCAATGCGGTAGGCTTACCACTGAGTTTTTCCCTCTGTTGTGCCATTGTTTTCTGCAGCTGTGAGAACATTCAGCCTTTTATTGAGGAATTTCTACAGATCTTCACTTCAGTGCTTCAGGAAAGGAGGTGAGTCTGGCTGAAAGAGGCCCAAGGGGAGGGTCCGCTTGCCTTCCTCTTCCATTCTTTACAGCAGAATTGACCGAGACATTATTATGAGGCATTACGATGCATTTGGGAGTTAGAAATCATTCTAACTAGTTGGGAGAACTGCTGTGAGAGGATTTCAGGCTGCAGTACAGACTTTATTGTAAAGGTGAGGAGGATGTTGCATGACGCTGGAGAATGTTACTCTTCACTCTCTTTAATCTAGGCTTTCAAAGTGGAGGATAGCAATTTAGCCATTAGCTACCTCGACAAGTTAGGCTATTATTACTAATCTGTGCTTTTCAACTGGGGTGACCAGACCAGAAAGATATTAAGTGCTAATGCTGAAGACGTGAAGTGAATAAGTGGCAGAACTGGGAATTCGATCTTGTCCTCCCGATGATCCTGTCATTCTGATCATGTTCAAGTCATAAACCATATTTTCTCTGTAATGCGGCACTGGGTTACAGGTCTCAACATCATGAGGAGTGTTGCGGCTGGCTCCGATGGCTTGGGGGGAAGTGTTGCTGCAGTATAACGGGGGCAAAAATCAGACATGGCAACCCCTCCTGGAATTCAGCATTGGGTGAGGGGTTGTGCATGTTCCTGCCTGAGCAGTGAGGAAGTCAAAGTGGCGTAGCAGGGATGGTAGTGTCCAACAGGTCTGCTGGTAATTTATTCTTGAGTTCGATTGATTAAACTCGCTTCTGTGTTTTCAGATTTCTCCGTGACTATGATGAGCTGTTTCCTGTTGAGGATGATGTTAGTCTGCTTCAGCAAGCATCCTCCACACTGTATCCTTTGCTGTCACCTTGGGGTTTTGCAGACCTGGCTGCTCTTAGATTCTTTCACGCCAGTGGCATTTCCAGCGTTGCTGCCTCTGGTTAAGCTGCGTCACTGGCAGCGAGTGATGGAAAGTTTTTTCCTTAAGAAAAGAAAGGAGGGAGTGGTAATGTAGGCACAGGCTTGGGAGTCACTGAAAATTGCATAGTTGCTTCAAGGTGAGGTCTGAATACGTGCATCTAGAAATGTCCTTAATGCTGTCCTCTTAGAGATGAGACCAGGACAGCCTATATCCTCCAAGCAGTGGAAAGCGCATGGGAAGGGGTAGACAGGAAAAAAGCACAAGTTGTTAAAGACCCAACACCACCAGCAGCATCTAATGGAGCATCAGCAATAGTAGAGAGCGCTGCTGAGGATACGGAAGAGCTCGGGGCTGCATATGCATCAGAGGATGAGGTGAGTAGAGCTGTGTGGACAGGACTGGGTTCTGCTCTTCCTGTCCTTACTTCATTCCTCTCTGGAGAGAGGATTGGTTTGCTCGGTTTTGGGGATTACATGAGATTTAGTCTCATTTCTTAGCTTTGCTAGATTTCAGTGCAGCCCTGAGTGCCTTGTGAGATGAGAAACAAAGCTACACCTGAATCCCGGCTTTCTCTTTGAGAAAATTGCTTCTAACTCCTGTTGGCTTGGGTTTCCTGTTGCTGTAGTTTATTTAAATACCATGCTTCATCACTGTCATTCATGTGCATGTTTTTTAAATGCACAGTTTATATGTTATTTGAGGAAGGGATTCTCCAGAGTATTCGTACTGACTCAGGGACAGGCACAAGTAGTTGTGTGCCCAAGTCTGTGTCCTAGAGCTTGCGTAGTATAAACAGCTTAGCTGATTTCTCTTTTTTTGACTTCAGTCTTTGACTTCTTTGTGTTTAAATTCTGATAACCCAGACTGCTCCTTTCCCTTAATGCGCATACCTGCCACCCCTCAGCTGCTATCCCTTTCCAGTAATGCCACCGATTCTGTTTGGTGTATGTAGTGTGCTGGTGCAGCTGCTGCGCCCATCGTCAAGGTCTCAGGGGTGGAGCTGGACTCTCTGATCTCTCAAGTGAAAGACCTGCTGCCAGACCTCGGTGAGGGCTTCATCCTGGCCTGCCTGGAAGAGTACAGTTACAATGCGGAGCAAGTGATCAACAACATTCTAGAAGATAAACTGGTGCCGTACTTGGATAAGCTGGACCGAACAATGCAAAGGTGTGGGATAACTTCTGGCGTGGCTTTGATGCCTTTTGTTTTTTCGTTTGTGGGTTATCATTAGGGTCTAGAGCACAAGTCTTATGAGGAGCGGCTGAGGGAGCCGGGGTTGTTTAGTCTGGAGAAGAGGAGGCTGAGGGGAGACCTTATTGCTCTCTACAACTGCCTGAAAGGAGGCTGTAGCGAGGTGGGGGTTGGTCTCCTCTCCCAAGTAACAAGTGATAGGACAAGAGGAAATGGCCTCAAGCTGCACCAGGGCAGGTTTAGATTGGATATTGGGAAAAACTTCTTCACCAAAAGGATTATCAAGCACTGGCACAGGCTGCCCAGGGAAGTGGATGAGTCCCCATCTCTGGAGTTTTTAAAAGACGGGTAGACGTGGTGCTTAAGGACATGGTTTAGTGGTGGACTTGGCAGTGCTCAGTTAACGGTTGGACTTGGTGATCTTAAAGGTCTTTTCCAACCTAAACAATTCTTTTTCTATGATTTAACATCATTCTTATTGAAGGTTAGACACTTGTAGAGCTCTGAGAAGTTGCATGTGCATTTTCTAGGCTTAGATAGCTGGAGTGAGAGCTTCTCATTGCCATCTGCCACTAGCTTTCTGCCCTCGTTGCGTCACTGCAGAGGACTGGAACATTCACTGTTCAGCATCTCTGTAGAGCAGGTGCTTCGTTGTGTGTTGTGATGGGGGGACAAAAATACTTGTACATTAAACACTCGAATAAGAACCATTAAAATTCCATCATGGGGACATGGGCTTAGCCTGGGCTGGGCAGTAGAATGTGTTGCCTTCAAAAGTTATTTTGCTGCAGAGGACAGGGTGTTAAAATCCCAGCTGTCCTGCAGGAAAGGGCATCTTCAAAGGAACCAACTCAGCTGAAATTCAGCCTGCAGAGTCAAATATAGTATTCGAAAGGCTACTGTTTTGCGATTGAAGATAAACTAGAGAGAGCTTGGAAATGGCAATTTAGATCCATTTTTGTCTACCCTTTGACAAACTTGCCAGGCTTTTGCTTGCTTCTCTGGGTTGTACATGGGATGTAGGGTTTATAGCTGGCAGTGGAATTGAGTTGTTTTAGTTCGTCTGCAGCTGCTAGCATGTGTTTGTGCTGCAACAGCAGTTTCTGACTGAGTGTCAGGATGTGAATGTGCTGTTTGTTCACATTTCGTGGAGGAATGGGCAGACTGTCTCGTTGCATTAAAAAAGGAAAGCATCTTTATCAGAAAAATGATGTAAAAAAAAAAAATCTTAGTTTTGCAACAATCTTTATGCTCTCACAGTCAGATCTGCTGACTTTGGCATGAGTGATGTGGGGTGGGCTTTTGGAAGGGTTGTTCTTTTTTTCTGGAAAGCCAGCAGTTACAGAAGATAGAGCTGGATTTTCTTTCCTGCCTTTTGCATCTTGAAACAAAACTGTCAGTTCTATAGCAAATGTAGAATTTTGATCACTGCTGATTTTAAAAGTGAGCACAGCAGCGTTTTCAAATGCCCAGCTGAGCTAACAGCACCAACAAAATGAATGTAAAAAAATGGTCTTTTGACTTATAAGTTGAACAAATGTAAACCTGGAACCCTGAGAAAGAATTAAGAAGGAACCATAGGGAGATAAATATCCTGAAATCAACAGTGGCAAATTATTGGAATTTTTTCCAGCATGTAATTCATCATACTTAGTGGTTGGCTTTACTGAGTCACTTGTTTGAGACCAGCAGTCTGTTGAATATTGCATGCTCCTGTACAGTTTTACTTATTCTTAAATGAACAGAAGAATTTTCTTTTTGCTTTCTGTAAGTTGCTTTGGTTTCCCAACAAAGATAAGCTTCAAAAACGGTGCCCTTTATCTTAGATCAATGCCATGTAGTGGTCGTGCATGTACTATAGCGTGGCTGTGAAATGAAGGAATAGCAATCTGTGACCCAGACAGCCAGCACCACGGAGAGGATCTTGGCATGCTGTGGGTGACTTTGAGACTGACAAAGAATAAACCGAGGTCTTAGGAAGGAGAGGACTTGGTCTTCCTCAGTTCACCTTTGTTTTTATTCTCTCCTTTTTTTTTTTTTTAACAGACAGCTGAAGCCAGACCCTACTCCTCTAGTCACTTCTCGCTATAATGTTTTCCAGAATGATGAGTTTGATGTTTTCAGTAGGGATTCAGTGGATGTTTCCCGGATACAAAAAGGCAAGCGGTGAGTATCGTGCGCCCTTAATTAACCCTGTCTGTCAGGAGGAATAAATATCTGTGAACCTGCAAATTTATTTCTCGTACAAACCTCCTGCAGGAATTTGTTGGCAGGGGGTAAGGCTTATCAAAAATATTTCCCACCTGTTTCTTCTGTTTCTCTGGGAAAGTAAAATGAGATATTATTACGGGGTTGGTTTCAGTTAGTGTTTTTCCTAATTGGCTTTCCTCTGTATGCTGCTAGAGATTGCTCTGCCAAGCTCATTTGCAACGTCAGGCTCTTGCTTCTTGGTTTTAATGTTAAACTTGTACTGAACAACAAACCTTGCAAAGCACCCAGCCTGGGCTTGTGACTCAGAACTGAGAATAAATAATGATTTGGTTTAGATCCAAGTGAAGCTTCAATATCCATCTACTTCAAAATCTGATAACACTCAGTGGCTTAGACTTCTTTTGTTGTTCCTGCTGC
Source organism: Platalea leucorodia (assembly GCF_965183815.1). Classification (NCBI taxonomy): domain Eukaryota; kingdom Metazoa; phylum Chordata; class Aves; order Pelecaniformes; family Threskiornithidae; genus Platalea; species Platalea leucorodia. The sequence continues at coordinate 13,035,985 of NC_138834.1, forward strand.
TGTAAGCTTCCTGCAGAAGGACATTTACTTTGCTTTCCGCCTAGTTTGGCGTGTTGTGCTGTGCCACGCTCCATGCAAATTTAGGTTAGGGCATTGTCCTGCTGGCTCCCATTGATGTCAGCTGTATCTCTATAATATGGTTGATTTGTTTAGATTTTTTTTATACACTTTCGCTAACCAGCCAAGACTGATCTTCATGTTGGTATGTATCTACCCAGAATGTAAATAGAAGTCTGGCTGGAGACTGAGCCACGTGACCCTGGGAGCTCCCAGCTAAGGTTTGGTTGCAAAGCTGCATCAAACTCTCAGGAGAAAACCACTTTTGTCCCAAAGTCCAGCCAAACAGCTTCTCAGCAGCAGTGCTGTAGTGTTTATACTGGCTCGGCTAGGCAAGAGAACAATTTCTTTTCTCTCTGGCCAAGGCAATGACTTCTGAAGTGTCCATAGCTAAGAATTCACAGGTACAATCTCTCTCCTTTCTCCTCATCATGTTGCCTGGCTCAGAGTGCCAGCAGGTGCCTTGTCAGCAGGAGCCTTGTGCACAGGCGCCCTCGGTTCTCTCCCACCTCCCCAAAGTGTTGCCCATGTGGGCGGCTGCAGCAGCAGCCGGACGAGGCGCTGTCTGAGCTCAGCACAGTGCATTCAGCACATGGAATAACCCTGCTGGGAGCTCCCTCTGCAGATCATTAACAGAGCTTTGAAAGTTGTAAGTCATCCCAGAGCTGGGTTGTGGGACCCTGGTCCCATGGCATTGCCCTCCGGCTGCTGCTAAGGAGGCTGTGTCTTCTCTCCAATGGTAATGCCGCTCCTTGAGAAAGTTGTCATCTCTTCTGCTATATTGTTACGTGACCTCTTGGGATTATCCTCTTACTGCTGCTGTTCCTGGTGTCTCTTGGCCTCCCTCAGGCTATGTCTTTGTTTCAAAACAGTTCTTCTTACACTGAGAACGCTCTCTCTGCAGGACTCCAGACATGTTATTTATGTTTTGAGTGTGTTTTTTAAAACCTGGAGGTAACTAGCTAGGATCAGCAATGCCCAAAGTTGACCATATCTAACTAAATCAAAGGATAAGTTTTAGTACCTTGCTCTGTAGGCTTTAACGTTCAGAACTCCATAAATACAAGGAGCGTCCTTTCAGCAATAAAAGTGCAACTTCCTCAGTAGTCCTTGTTCCACAACAAGAAGCCTGATGCGTTAGCCAAGTGTCGGGGTAACAGGTTTCTCCTAGCCGAGTTTGAGATCTGCTTTGGATTTGAATTGTATCAATATTTTTTTTTTTCTCCTTCTTAAAATCTTTTGCTCACCAAATTCTGCTTGTATTTAGAGTGCCGTTGCTGCCTAAGCATGATGTAGCAATAGTGCTTCAAGAGCCAGATCAGGTTGGGCTAGCTGCTGTGCGGGTAAGCATAAGCAGTTTGGGGCAGGGACGGTTAATGTGAAAGAGAAAGCCACACCAGGATGAGGAGAGAAACAAGCACGAGGAAATGAACATACCAGCATATATGTGATTCTTTGCTGATGCTGAAAAGTGATCTCACCTGTCTCTGCCTGTCCATCCATAATTGCTAGCTGAATCTGTCTCTGGAAGTCAGAGCATGTCCTGAACACTGTGGGACTAGAGGAGTTATCCCACTGTTTTTCCTGGAATTGGTGTCTGAAACATTTCATTGCAGCCCTTCTGCAGTCATCAGACCAGCTCAACAGGAAACAATTATCAAATACTTAGTTCAGTCTCATGCTGAGTACCAACAGAAGATGTTATCCCAGCCTAGGTATGTGTGAACTAACCACAGGCTTTCTAGGGCATTTTGGAGCTAAATGCAGGCATGTAACAGAGTGAGTCACAGAAGAGAGGGGAACCACATCTATCTGTAATGTTACTTTGTTTTGAGGTCCTTAATGAAAATCAGGCTGCTTAGATCACTTCCCCACTGCTTGCTGGTATGTCACATAAGTCTATCCATTCTTGAGTCACTGACAGTCTGCCTTGGATGGGTTCTTTCTCTGATAATATCCAGATGCCAAATAGATCACTGATGCGTGTTCCCCCTAGGCTTTGAGGGCTATAAGTTGTCCTGTGAATACTTGACAGTGGAATCCCTTGCTGCTTTGCTGTAAACATATACTTGGCTGGTCTGAAAAATGGGACTTCAAAGAGTTCATGCTTGTGCAGCTTGAGACGCAGCATCTCAGTGGCTGCTTTTTAATACCTCTGTCAAAATTCTGTTTCTTGGTCTTCCCTTTAAAATGACTATAACTTACTTGCCTCCTAAATTAAAAAAAAAAAAAAAATTTACATGCAGTGCTTTGAGATAGGTTGAATCAGAATCACTAGTCTACTCTGTTTTGTTTGTTTCATTCTTAGTTGTGCTTATTCTAATCCTTACTTGCTGCACTGGTAATTTTTTGGCTCTCCCCATCTACATTCGTCGTTTGTATCTCACGTTTGTAAGCTAAGGTTCTTGACTATAGGAACATATGTGTCCGTGCAGCAGTTGCTCTAATGCAGCCCTGGTCCGTGATTTGCAGCTGTGCGTGCTACCGCAGTGAGACGATACTGCAGCACGGTGTTAGAGGGCACTCTGGGCCTTGCAGAGCCATCTCGTAGGCTGGAGTCTTAGCCCTAACAGCTTGCCATTCAAGATTCATGGGACTTCTTGTGTTATTTGGATCTTGGCCAAATTTCAGCTTGAATATAATTGCATTTGGCCTCCTGTAAAAGCTTCCTTTCTGTCTCAAATGACAGTGGCGGTCTCCAATTCCTGTTCTTATCTGCTGTGTAATCTTGCTGGGCTTCTGTTTAAAAATGACCTTGTTCCAAGCCAGGAGTGGCTGTTTTTAGTAGCTGGACAAACAGCCCTGTTATAAATCAGAGGGGAAATAGGTAGGCTTAAGTAGTGCTTGTGGAGTTTGAGATCAGACTTCTGTTGCTTCGGCTTCCACTTACTAACAAGAAAAAAAGTAACTTATAGAGAAGATCTTTACACTGCCTTTCTGTGTCTGCTTCTCTGTTTCCATGCTGTGGAGTGCAGGAGGGAGAAAGACACAACCAGGAGTTTGCTGAATGACAAACGCCTGGTTGCTGAGCAGAAGGAACGCTACAGCCAGTACAGCGTGATCGTGGAGGAGATTCCTGTGCAGCAAGGAGAAGCTCAGCTCTACAGGGAGGACTATGAGGACGAGTACGATGACACTTACGATGGAAACCAAGTGGGGGCAAATGATGCTGACTCAGATGATGAGCTGATCAGTAGGAGGTGGGTGCTGTGGCTGCAGTGAATGGGAGGCTGATGGGAATCACCACCTCACCACCTAGAGTTGTCTGGCTCGCACAAACCTGTTCAACGCTGGGTTTTGGCTCTGTTTCTCAATGAGGACGTGCATGCTTCAAACCACCCCTTTTTCTGCTGCTTTCTCTGTAACGTGCAAGGAGGGAGATTTGGGTCTCTCCTCTCCTGTTGGTAGGGAGTGTTGCCATGGTGTGCACCCAGAACGTTGTCAGGCTTCCGCTTTCTGTGTCTGCAGGACTCAGCCATTGCCTCAATGAATCAACAGATCTAAGAGGGAAATTTGCCATGGTGTTGAAACTTGCACTCACCGGTGCTTCTGCTTATAGAAAGCTATCCTGCAGCAGGGGAAAATGGGCTATCTTGAATAACCAGGATTGAGTGTAGCTGGGCAATGTAAAATGGCTGGTTAGCAAAGGAAAAGTTCAAAATTTGGAAAAATGTACAATCAGACTTCTTCTCCTTGCCAATCCCCTCTGATATCTGAGAGTGCTGACACCTGGAATTCAGTCCTTGATGGACTGCACAGCACTCTCCACAATGACTGACAGCTGAAGACAATTAGCTTTTAGGAAGCAAAGGGTTAGTTTGGGATGGGGGTTGTAGAATATTTATTTTAGAAATAAGAGCTAGAGATAGAAAACGTGTTTTAGAAGCTGGTTTAACATTTGTGAAAGTGGCCTTTTAAATTCTGATGTATGATGAAGATGTCACCATTTCTAACCTCAAACCAAAATGCATCTTTGGAGTTCCTTTGTCCCTTTTTCCTTTTTTTTTTTTTGTTTTGTTTTGTTCCCCCCCCCCCAGCATGGTGAGGCTTCAATTTAAATCCTTTTTGTGGTTTGCCTGTAACAGTGTGGCACTCAGGTCTTTTCCCCTATTTCAGGTGCTCACTGCTCTTAGAGAGGCAGGGGAACAATTAGTGGATGTTACTGCTGAAAACTAGATCTATAGGTCTGAAGTAACAAAGGCTTTTCTGGTTTTACATTTATTTCTTTGACAGTGGAATGGTGGATCTGAATTCCAATAGAATTTAAGCACATGCACACACACATACATACATACTAAAGAAGAGCTATAGGTATGTGTTAAATTCTGCCTCCACCCCCCCCAGGCCCTTGGCGTGTTCAGGGTGATTCATAGAGCTTGACGGATTTCTCCAGGTATTTCCCCCTGTGCAAAACTGGGGCACAGCAATGAAATTGGGGCTCTGTGGATAACCGCTGAGCAGGTTTTAGAGCACAGCACTTTCTGAGCATTAATGTTTCTGTCTGAGTTTGAGCTTGAGGTTTGAGGGTTTGTCTGTGTACCGTAGGTGCTCCCTGACTGGTGAGCTAAAGCCTAGCAAAGTGTACTCCTTACTAATGCCTTGTGGCTGTGCCTGGATCCCCTTCTCCCAGAGGAAGCAGTTGTTTCCTTGGAGAAATTCCTTGTGAGCTTTCAGGTTTTTCCTGACCTGCTCCTTTTTTTGACTGTTATTATTTTCAGTAACAATGTCATAGTGAACATTCCCCAGCGAAGAACATGTGTTCGTTAATTGCCCATAGTAAATGTGTCATTAGCTACTGTTTGGGGTTTTTTTTTTTTGGTTTTTTTTTTTCCTTCAGAAGAAGCAGCGAGTCCATGAAATTTGTAGACTCTCATTTTCAAAAGATGTGATGCAAACCCAAAAGGATATGCTGTTCAGTGAAACGTTTGTGGCCGCACTGTCTTCATTGCTGACTGTTTGTCTTAATTCTCAGGCCATTCACAATTCCTCAGGTCTTGAGACCTAAAGGACAGGAGGAAGGACAGGAAGAAGAGGAAGAGGATGAAGAGGAGGAGGAGGAAGCTGAAAAGGAAAGAACAAAGGTGACAGTTTGTGGTTGGAGTTGCGTTAAGATTTACCATATGTCTTATCCGCTTCACCTGCAGAGTGATGCAGAGCAGATTTCCTCTTTCAGAGAGTGAATCTTTTAACAGTAGCATGGAGACTGAGCCACTTCTCAGAGTGGCTGCTTCTGTGGTCTGCTGGACTGTGAAATGTCCCCTGAGTACAGCTCTCCACTGCCTCCTAGGCTAACCGTACTAGAGCAATGACACTTGCTCTGTGGAGAGGTTTAATCTCCTTTATTCCATAGATGGATGATGCCAGCAGAACGCTTTGAGGGTCACTAACACTCTGTTGTCATGGATATACTGGAAATAGTGATGTTGATGGTGTTGCTGGCAGAGGTAGGATGTGGGAAGAAGTCTCAGTCAGTTTTTCTGCCAAGTTTTGTGTTTAGAGTCACTGACACCAATCTTGCTGGCTCAGCCAGAAGCGATAATGAACAATGACTCTGTTCCATGGTCCAACAGAATCACCTCCTGCTCTAGCCTTTTGCATGATGCTGATGAGTTTACTGACCTCTTTCCTTCCTTCCCATGGTAGGACCATTTTGTGCAGGACCCAGCTGTACTGCGGGAGAGAGCTGAAGCCAGGCGGCTGGCTTACCTTGCGAGGAAGGGGTAAGTAAGCATCTCCCTCTGCGGGGTGAAACTGTGGCTCTGCAGTTAGCAGGTGTTTTGCTGCTGACTGGAATTGTTGAGGGTATACCTGTTCCTTAACATTCCTGTACGTCAGGGTCACTACCACGGTGGTGTTAACTTCCTCACCCAACTTTTACTTCATTGCTTGTTGTTCTATCCCATCAAATGGGTAGAATGACATTTCACCAGCCATTTGTTCCCTTTTGTACTATTTATAATTCTGAGAGTTTTATTTTCGTACTGGCTCCTTGCGCCCTCTCCGCAACTCAAGCGGGCTTCCAGGCCACGCAGCGGGCAGCTCTGAGAGCAAGGCTTCCCTGTAACAGTCTCTTTATCATAAGCAGCAGAACCCTGTGCAAGATAGGATCTTGGAGAGCACAGCTTCCCAGAGCTTGAACAGCTCCCACAGGGGTTTCAGGACAGTTTAATAGCTGGCTTTAGCTGACAGACTCAGTGTATAGAAGGACGCAGCCATTGCGTGGCTAATGCTGATGCTCAGCTATTGCAGAAGGCCTGCAGAGCTGGGGTGAGCCGAGGCTCAAGGCCCGATGGCTCAACTCCCCACACCCAGTTGTTTCTCAGGATTGGCATATTTTGTCCCCCAAGTGTACAGTGTGCTCGTTGTGATGTCCGTTTTCTGTGTACTCCAGGCACAAGCACGACAGCTCTGCTGTTGTTGGGAATGTGAAGGGCCACGGGCAGAACCGGGAAACAGTGCAGGAACGAAGGAAGAAGGAAGCAAACAAAAGCACAAGAGCTAACCATAATCGACGAGTCATGGCTGACAGAAAGCGGAACAAAGGCATGATTCCTTCCTGAAAAGACTCTTAGCGCAGGTGTTGCATCATCCCCAGTCCTCTGCTTAGGCAGAGGCAGTGGTGCTCCACTCCCTCGGCACTCCCTTTGCTCAGGGGACTGGATGTCGTGGTTCAATACCTGGCACTTCAGCTCGTGCGGAATTGCACGCCCCGCAGGAGGGCTGCCTGTTCACAGAAAGGAACTGCCCTCCAGGCAGACCCTGGCTGCTCTTCAGTTTATAGAGAGACGTGTGTATGACGGTGGGCTGCACCGCGATGCATCGGACAGGCTGCACCAGCCATTCGTTTCCTTTTGTACTATTTATAATTCTGAGAATTTTATTTTCGTATTGGCTCTTTGCGCCCTCTCCGCAACTCAAGCGGGCTTCCAGGCCACGCAGCGGGCAGCTCTGAGAGCGAGGCTTCCCCGGAACAGCCCTCACAGCTTTCTGCTCCGCTGAAATGCCTTATCCTGAAGTACAACTTGAAGGTTGGTAGGAAACCGCTCAGGCTGTTCCCGTTGCCGACAGACACGCAGGAGTTCAGGTGAATAAGACCTTACCATAAATTTCTGTCCCTTGAGTGAGGCGTGTGAAAACAGAATGTGCAAATAAATGATTTAAATCTTTTAGTTGGTGTTTTAGGCTCTTAAGAACCGTATTGATCTTTAACTTGGAGGAATGTCAACAAGGCTTTTAATGTGCTGTGTCTGCAGGCAGTGACATTCAGTTGCTGTTTTGTGTTGGTTTAGTGGAATGAAATCTAGCCACAGCCACTGAGACTAAAGATACTTGAAAATCAGGATGGAGGCGTCCTAAGCAAGGTGACGGTAGTATGGAAATCGGAGTTGAAGGCAGAAGGGTCAGAGTCCCTGGGGAGCTGCCTCAATAACCGCTTGTCCCACTGTGAAGCAGAACTGCCCTGATCATCACGTTTGCTCTTGGGAAGGCTGGGAGCTAATAGTAAGCAGCAGTTTGTAGTTCCTGAAAGGACTTTCCCTACGCAGGGAGACGCACAAATTACTGAGTTTACTTTGTAACCTGTCTGTAAGGTGCTCAGATGTCGTGGCAATGGCTGCTACGCTGTGCCTAGGTGAGCCTGGAGTATCTGCCAGCACCTGGTGATAAAACTGTTCCAGTTGCTGTTGTCACGGAGCATTAGCACATTTTTGGAGTGATGTCCCATCACAGAGACAAACTTTTGGGTAAACAAGTAGGCTTTGCTTGGTTAATCTGCTCCGAGCGTCATCTCCCCACCACCACACTCTGTTTTTTCTCGTATTGCTGTATGAAGTAGAGCAGGCAAAAGTGCCTGGGGTTCTCACCTGCCTGCTGAGAAAATTAGCAGCGGGTTATGTAGCATTAGAGCTACTGTTCAGGGTAAACCTAGTGCTGCCTTCCCGCTTGCGAACGCCGCAGGAGTGCTTTGGTAATAAGCTCTGTAGGCACGTACATCGCCGCCTAGTTTTACGCAGAGGGCGGGGACTACAGGGCTGTATGATGAGCGCTGCTGCCAAACACTATTGTGCTGGGGCTGTTTTGGGAAAGTGTAGAAATGGCTGTCACCGTTATGCAAATAAGATGAAGTCCTGAGTGCTCCGAGGGCAAGATTTTTCTTTGCATATCAGTACTGCCCAAACCCCCTCATGACAGGGCATCGGAAAAAGGGAATTACATTTACCAACTTGCCCGAATCCACCGTCATGGGAAATCACCTGCTGGGATAACTAACTCTGCTCTTCTGTAGCTACTGTTCTCTGGACTAATAGCTTCATTTACTCTCCGCCAGTCCGCTACAATGCTGTCTCCCCCTTCCTAATACTGCATTCATCTTCAGTTCTTGCTTCTAAGAAGCTGCAAATCTCTTATCACCCGCTCAGCATAGCGTGAAGCTATCAGCACTGCAGACAGAGCTGGTAGTAAAGCAGGCAGTCTTAAACTCTACAAGATTACCCGAAGAAAGCTTAAACCATTCCTCTTAAGCATCTGTATAAAAGCACAGCTGGGGCTGTGAAAGCTGTAGTTGTTTTTTGCTCAAAAACCACAAGCACAATTTTTAAATCCTCTTTGTGTTCTTAGAGTAAATGTTTTACTCCTGACACCTATTTGCAAACCCAATAAAGCTGCTCTCGTTAGCACTGGCTCTAATTTGCTCTGCCTCATCCATTGCTAAAATTCCTCCTTATTAGTGAAAATATAGTGAGGAGGGAGAGATGCGGCTTCTGGGCTGGTACAGTGGGCAGAGCAGGAGTCACTCAGCCAGATCTTCCTACAGCCACCTGAGAGCCCAGAGTAATTAACTGAATCATTACCCTAACCAGTACCCGAGCAGCCCTTCCCTGTGAAGACAGACGCGTTTGAAGCGGCTGCTGAGGACGACAGGGGTGGACTCTTCAGCGAAGCTGCTGAGAAGAGAATTACTCCTTCCCCTCCGACAGTCAGCGGCTGGAGCCGCACGCCCAGCGCAGGGCTGAATGCTCCTGGCAGAGCTGCAGCTGCGGAAGGCAGAGGAGAATCACTTGGCTCTGCGAGGAGCCAAGAACCAGCACAGCCCTGCATCCAAGGCGTAGAGGATTTGCAAAAGAGCGTGTAAATTTAAGTCACTTTTCTTTGAACAAGGCTAGAAGAAAGCAGACAGCTCCCTACCCCTCAAAGTTCTCATCAGGCAGAAGCCAAGGGTAACGGCCGTAGACCACAGCTGTATAAATGCTTTCAAGTCTTTCAAACCATTTTTAGGATGTTGTGATTTCTTAGCATCTTGAAACTAAGGTGTGGGGCCATATTTAAGCATTCTCCATCTCCTAGATAAGGAGAAGTTACAAGCAGGCCAAAGGATAAGTCAGGTGGACACACAGGTATGAGACATGGACCAAGAATTTTTTATTTTAATACAGTAAGTTTGAGTACAGCAGCAGAACTCCTTGAGTCCATCTTGGTTTACATCATATCAGTAGGTGGCTGATATAATCTGGCTCGGAGTTGTTCAATCGGGAATCCATTTCCCATTTGATACAACCAGTTTCAGGAGACCGAATCCTTCTCTGCAGTGTCTTTTGCCACCCCAGGCTGGATCCTGCTGCTGAGCATTTCAGTCTTCACTTTTCTCATACTTGTGCTTGATGTGCTTCCACAGTTTCTGTAGGTCAAACAAACAAACAAACAAACCAAATTATAATCTTAGCCAGCTTTTCAGTGGTCCTGGGATAAAGTTTCACTTTAAAATGCAAGTTATCACGAAACCTACATCCGCAACAGGCAATAGCAAGAGAGGAAAGAAGAGTTTGTAGGAAAACACATCCACAGGTACCACCAGGGTACAGGACAGCGTGGGTGCTGTCACCCTGCGCTTCCCTGCTAAGGGGGGGCACGCCCTGCTCCACAACAGCAGCCCCCCACACAAAGGTTTGAGGAGCAGCTGAGAGGCCACGAGCCCACTCTGGGCACAAAAAGCTGCTTTCTGCTGTGGAAGAGACATGGTGGAACAGTTTTTCCTCTCACCGCTTTGTCTGTCTCCTCCACCTTCCTCCCCTTCTGTTGGGGCTCAGTGGGAACAGCACCCGCTGATACTGCCGTGCCCCAGCTCCCCTGCTCCGGGAGGAGGCGGCGGATGAGTCCTGTACCCGGGTCTGCGGGACAGGGAAAGCGCGCAGGGGGCTCCGCGGCTTTTAGACTAGAGAGGGAGGAATCTGCAGACATCCCGCTTCCCCTGTTCTCCTACTCTGGGAGCCGGTACTCCGGTCACATTGCCTCGGCTTCCCACTCAGACCGGGGAACATATTTCTGCTCCCGGAGATACGGGATGCACAGAAGAATCCTATTCCAGGTACTGAAACCTGCTGGCACAACGGGGACTGAGGGAAGCGCTGCACAAGGGCAAGGCGCGCACCCTGCTTTGCTGTTTGTTGTAGACAACGCTTTAGATTTTCAAAAAGAGTTAACTTTCTTGATAATTTGTTTTCAAACCCTGCTTTGAGGTCGGCCTCAAGCTGCGCCAGGGCAGGTTTAGGTTGGATATGAGGAAAAACTTCTTCACCAAAAGGGCAGTCAGGCCCTGGCCCAGGCTGCCCAGGGCAGGGGTTGAGTCCCCACCCCTGGAGGCATTTAAAAGCCGGGGAGATGTGGTGCTTAGGGACATGGTTTAGTGGTGGCCTTGGCAGTACTGGGTTAATGGTTGGACTTGATGATCTTAAGGGTCTTTTCCAACAAAACGATTCTGCACATAGATAATTAATGCTACAATTAAAAAAGGGAGTTGAGTGCAAAGCTGAAGTTCAGATATGATTTTATGTCAGCTTTTAACAAATGACTGTCGCTAAAAAGGAGGAGAGAGGGACCCTGGTCTCGCTCTTACTGTGTTTTCTCAGCTCACCCAACCCCTCGTGAGTTACTTCAGGGCAGTGAAGATGTCACTTTTTGTGGTATCAGTTCTCAGCTGGTTTCGTGACCTGGTTCAAGAGGCCAAAAAGCAGACATCGCGCTGGCAGGGAAGGCACAGGGCAGCTCTTTCCAGCATCAGAGCCATTCAGATGACCTGGCTATCCTGGGAAACTGCACCCTGGGTGCTCCGAGAGACCCGAGGCACATCAGCGCTGCAGGACGGGGAAGAGGACTGCTGTGCTGCAGACAGGAATGTGCAACACACTTAAGGTTTTTTTGTACTTGGTGCAAGGTGGAAATAACAGCACCTTTTCTTAGGGCACGCGCTGCATCACCTCATCCTGTCCAGGACACTGTTACATGTCCCGTCCATGAGACTCAGTGTCCAGGCAGTTATTATCCCATCGCAGCTCTACTTTGAAATGTAAGGATGACTTGACCCATTTCATTGGCACTGGTGAGGCCGCCCCTCGAATGCTGTGCTCAGCGCTGGGCCCCTCACCCCAAGGCGGCCATGGAGGGGCTGGAGCGTGGCCAGAGCAGGGCAGCGAGGCTGGGGCAGGGGCTGGAGCACAAGGCTGGGGAGGAGCGGCTGGGGGAGCTGGGGGGGCTCAGCCTGGAGAAGAGGAGGCTGAGGGGAGCCCTCATCGCTCTCTGCAACGGCCTGAAAGGAGGCTGGAGCCGGGGGGGTCGGTCTCTGCTCCTAAGCAACAAGCAATAGGATGAGAGGAAACGGCCTCAAGCTGCGCCAGGGTAGGTTTAGGTTGGGTATGAGGAAAAACTTCTTCGCTGAAAGGGCTGTCAGGCCCTGGCCCAGGCTGCCCAGGGCAGGGGCTGAGTCCCCATCCCTGGAGGGATTTAAAAGCCAGTGAGATGTGGTGCTTAGGGACATGGTTTAGTGGTGGGCTTGGCAGTGCTGGGGTAACGGTTGGACTTGATGATCTTAAAGGTCTTTTCCAACAAAAAGATTCTGCGATTCTATGATCTAACGTCCAGGCCTGGGACAGCAGACCCCGCTGTCCTGCACGTCCCAGCCACAACTTGACAGCACCACACATTCACCAGCCGCCATCCGTGGCCTCCACCAAGGGCAGACCGGGAAAGGCGGAGGGCTGCAGACCTGGGGAGTGCAACGCAAGCTCAATCCATTTTAACCTTCCCGCATCTCACCGTCTTTGATACCTTTTCCCCAGCGGCCTTCGCAGCCAGAGAAGCCCCAGAAAACACCGCAGCCCTGAGTACCAGGCGCCACGGCACCAGCAAAGCCTCCACAGGCCGGGCAGCGCCCAGCTGCGGCCCCGCGGCCTCCTCGGGGAAACCAAGGTCGCATTTCAGCCGGGGGGAGCGCCCGCCGCGGGCCCGGGAAGCCACGGGCAGCCGGCGGTGCGGGCCCCGGGGCCGGGCCCAGGCGGGGCCGGCCTGACCTTCAAGGCCGGGCCTACGCCCGGGTGGTCCCGCGTCGCGTCGCCGCCCTTCCTTACCCCCTCGTTGAGGTGCTCGAAGATGGCGTCGGCGCCCTGGTCGAAGGCGCGCTCGAAGAGGACGGCGCCCAGGACGATGGTGAGGGCGAAGGTGGAGGTGCGGCGGAACAGCGCGCTGTACGCCTGCCGCAGCAGCGCCATCTTGCCCGAGGGCTCTGCGCATGCGCTGCCGGGCGGTGGCGGGAAGGGGCCGGCGCGGAGCACTCTGGGGGTTGTAGGCAGCGGCACCCCCCGCCCGCCGCGGGGCCTTCTGGGGGATGTAGGCGGCGCTCCCGGCAGGCGCGGCGCGGCCTAGGCGCCAGGCCCGGCGGGAGGTGAGTGCCGCCGGGCCCGGCCGGGGCGGAGGAGGCGGTTTGAGGGCCTTACCCGGGTTGCGGGTCGAAGCACCGTCCCTTCCTGGCACCCTTTCCCTTCAGAGGCTTCCGCTGGGCAACCCCAGTCTTTATTTTCTGGTGGGGTTTTTTTTTGAGGTGAAATCTGCAGCGTTACCGCAGGCTGGCGGGCTGAAGGCCTCATCTCGCCTCTTAGCAGAATAAGGCCTGTCGGGTGAGGCCCTCCCCGGCTGCGGGGTCAGTGGGCCTTGCAGGGGGGCAGGAGACCCCCCCCTGCCCGGGTAGAAAGGGGAAGAAAGAGGGTTTGGGGTTAAAGTCCTCTTCTGCTGTCCCCTGGGGATGGCGGGGGTAATCTGGGGGGTTTCTTCTTGTTTGTGCCAGCTGCGGAGGGCATTAAGCATTAGCAGCGTTGTCCGAGCAGGAGGTGGATGCTGTGGCTCCTAAAACCTGGAGGACGCTCAGTCGGCTGCTCCAGAGGCCTCGAGAAGAGCGTGACATGGCCCCCTGTGGCATAGCCGAAGTGGAAATGTTCCCGTTTGCCGCCCTCTCTTCGTGTTTTTCTTTCTGTTCCACTTCGGCGGGGGCAGAGGGGCCTCAGGGTGGCTCCTGCACCGGTGGGAAAGCGAGAGAGGTTTGGGTTTGGAAAGGGAGGACAGGCACAGAGCGTGGGGGAATCTTAAAACTGAAGTCATCCCGCAGCGGGATTGTTGTTAAGTGAGCATCTACATTAAATTTCAGAGCAGATCCTCAAGTGACACTCGCTCTGTTGTTTCATTTGTCTCGGCTGCTCGGGAAGAACGCGTAGTCTGGCTGCATAGTCATTTCTCTTAATTTATTTATGTTTGGTTCCCTGCATGTAGCTACTGTGGGATTTCTGGGGTAGGGTAAAAGCTCTGCTTGTGCTGGAAGCCCCTACAGAGGCTGGAAGGTGCCTAGCGTATTCCCGTGCCCTGTGTATAGCGTCATCCCTTAGGCCGGCCCATTGAAAAGCTCAACTATTATTTTTCAAAGTTAACTGCTAGGGATTGTCTCTAAGACAAATCTCCCCAATAGCCTATAAACTGCTACCACTGGGGTGGGTTTGTGTAACGGTCAGGTTGATGTTAATCCCGAGCCGGTGGCTCTGAATTTATGCTGGGTGTAATGGAAATCAGAATCTGTCCCTCTGTCATTGTGAAGGTGCAGACTCTGCTGGCGTTTTGCGTGTTCCCACAGAGATATGAGCACATCTAAATTGGCAGCTGAGTATCATCAGCTCGACACTTGGATTTAATTAACTTCACATCTGTCTGGATACCCAAAGTGGCTGAAACGGCCCCGAGCCTGGGCTATAAGAAAGCAGGAAATTGAGGTCAAGGCCCAGCAGCAATTCTCAGGGTTCGGCGTGGAGAAAAGCCGTTACACCCAGACGAAAACAAGTCTGCCCTATGCCCGTTTCTGGGTCACCTTCTTCCCTCTGCCCACATCTCAGGGAAATCAGTGGAAGAACCCCTGGAGAGTCCTAAATAAAATCTGTAGCTAGCAGAGCGCAAGGTGGAGTGTTTTGGCAGCAATTTGAGAATGGAAAATGTAGGATGGTGCACATGAGATCTTGCCTGGAGTTTTACCAAGCACGTCAGCTAGATGAGCGAAACACCTGCTAGGTGTCTTAGAACATGCTATTTCTTATAAAACATTGCTCCAAGAGGCTTACAGCAGAGGATTTTTTTGTTAATACTTTTAAGCATTGAGATACAAGACAAAGCTCTGGGTTTTTTTGTATTTGGATTTATGCAGAAAGACTTTTAAGCTGGTACAAAGCCTGTCTGAAATCATTTATGGCTGCCTGTGGGTCCAGAGGTCTATTCGCCTGAATTCAATTGCAAATTAGGGTCTAGAAATGTTAAGAGGAAATGGCCAAGCTGAAGCAGTTCTTTATAAAGCAGCTACATTTACTTTATTTCGTAATGACTAAGATGGATTTAATTAGAAAACATCTCTGTTTTCAACTGAATAATGCTCTTTGTTTACTGTTTGAGCCATTTGGGAAAATGGAAATAGGTTAGCCAGTGTTGCTTAGAAGCGGCTTTTATTCCTACGTACTAGTTCAGCGCAAAGCGTTGTGGATGCTGATACTGCAGAGAGTTGTCAGAATCCAGCCAAGATAATCCATGCAATTGAATTCTTAAAAAGATGGAAATAAGTGTTCAGTGTAATCTTTGGAGGGGGCGATCTCTGGGAGAATCCGATGCTCCTCTAATTGCTTTTTTTTTTTTATTCCGTTCATCCCCTGCAATGGGAATTGCTAGGAGAATTTGGGAGCCGGCACCCCTGGGGTGTGGGATCTGGCTGCCTGAAATCTGTAGGAGCTTTCTGCCGTCATTATTGGGGAAGGAAGAGGAACGAGCTTCTGCAATTATTGCCGTCGGGGTGATGAAAGGAAAAGTTTGAAATATGATTTCAAAGGCTGGCTGCTGCTGGGCTTCTGCAGGCAGAATTCCCATTGAGATCTGTGGAAACTTGTGTGGGACCACTGCAGAATCTCATTTGTTTTCCCCGTTCACAGCAGCCGCTTCTGCAGAGATGGAGTGCAGGAGCCAGCAGCTGAAGCAGGAAGCTTTTATGTTACCAGAAACTTTGGGAGACTATGGCACAAGATGCAGAAGGGGGATTTTTCAATACTTAAAAGCCACAGCAGAGCCTGCCAGTGGGCCAGACGCTGAGGGTAAGAGCGTTCCCTCTGGATTCCAGCAGCCCCACCACAGTGCAGCAAAGCTGGCTGCCAGGCTGGCTGTGAAACTCTGGGATGATCTAGTAAAGGACGGGGGAAAATTATGGCTTCATGTTCATTAAGCAGCACTTGGTTTTGGTTTCTTGGGCTGGAGTAGGACAATTTCAGACCTCAAGCCCTCCAGAGCTGGTTTACACCTTCCAAGCAGGAGCCAGGTCTGGTTGTGTTTGTAGGTGAAGCAGTTTGCAGTCGTGTCAGGGAGAGGTGGCTGGCTGATCAGCACCGCCTCCCAACAAGGTATTTCACCTGGAGAAGGAGGAAAGGACCTTAAAACAAACAGATTTCAAGTTCAGTTGAGTCTCTGAACATTTTACCTTCAGTGTGAAGGTTTGCAAGCTGATTCAAAAAAATCAGGTGGTCTTTTGATTGAATGTAACTGGATGCAGATGGAGGAGACTATGTTTTAACTTGTGGTGTGTGGACTGAGAGATTTCTGGGGACGTGATTTTGAAGCAGCGGTTCTCGGGAGTGGGGGAAGGAAGGGAGTTTGGCGCAGTTGCTCATGAGGTGCCAGGATGGCTGGCTGGCAGGAGGGCTTGGCAGAACCGCCTCGGCTCAGCGTGCTCGGCTCTGAGGGATTGCCTGTTGCCACTGCTCTTCCCGCTGATTCTGAGGAATCGTTAGGGAGGCTGTGATTGATTCTGACCCTGTTTTATTTATAAGATCTTTATTTCTTGCGCTGCTTTCCCTGCCATTTTTTAAACGCATTTGGCTGTCAAGGTGTCAAAAACTGGAGAATTGCTTTTGGAGTTTATCTCCCAGTCCATCCATCTTTGGCATTTATCAGGTACCTTTATATCACTTGGGAGAGAACTTAAGCTCCTTCAGGGTATCTGTTGCACCTCCAGCAAGGACAGCAGGTGGGGACAGGGCTGCACTTCACCACAAAGCCCATCTGCCCTACCGGGGTCTGGGCTGCTCCAGGCTCAGGACAGAGGAGAGCACCCAAATTCTCTCCTCTTACTTCTCGATACTGCACAGCAGAGTCTCCGGACTCCAAATCCATGTGTGATAAGCCCCTCTCCCCTGTGGGAGGAGGACCGGGCATCTCCAGGTTGCTTTCAGTGGCCGTGGAGTTGGGGGTTCTTTCCTTCTGGCTGTAAGGCTGTTGTGATCTTAATTATTGCATGTCTTGTACTCGCTGAAGCAGACACATCTTGCTGCCATAGGCTGGGGAGGATGAGGAGAGCAGTCCTTGATGTACAAGAGTAAAGAGGTGGCTAGGTGAACTAAACAAAATGTTATGCCCTTTAGTGTTTGTAATGCAGCTTCCCACTTGTGGTACAGGTGAGATCAGCTTTTTTTTTCAGCTTTGTGGAGTTGCTGAGTTTCTTCCTTACCTTGTAGAGATCGACACGGGGGAATTTCCTTCCTCTCGCATGGCAGCTTGCGGAGGTTGTCTGTGGTCTTGGGTTAAAGTCCTGGGGCCCCAGGTGGAGGCTGTGGCATGGATCTCTAGCTTCTGTTTGCACACTGGATGGTTTCTGCTGCACCTTCCCTGGCGCAGGTGGTGGCTGGGAGCCGCTGGCTCTCTGGGGTCTCTGCTTTGTGTGATCTGAACTCCGGCACACTCGGGGAAGGAGAATTCTTTCAGCAGAGATGTTGTTGCTTTGAGTAACGGAGGTAAGAAATGCAGATCTGAGCCTGTTCTCCCATATACATGCAGTAGATGCTGCCTTACCAGTCTCTGATGGACAAGAATGTATACTACTGGGTCTCACTTCTTTCTCTGCCTGCCAGCCCTAAATGATTTGAGTTCTACTCCTTTGGAAGCAGGCGCTGTAAATCTTGGATCCTCCATCCCTGGGGCAGGCATGGCTGGGCGCCGAGGAACTGTCTGATGTTTCCCAGGCTGCACTAATGCTGCTCTGCCAGAAGAGAGATGGGGAAAAGATATTTCTGTGACTACTGTGACAGGTCCTTTCAGGACAACCTTCACAACAGGAAGAAACACCTCAATGGAGTGCAGCATCTCAGGGCTAAGAGAGTCTGGTACGACTTATTCCGAGGTGAGTACTACCAACTGTCTGCCACTCCCTTTCTGGGACTGGGGAGGTGATGGATGAGGTGTGGGGCGGGGGGAATAGATAAAATAAATCAGCACTGATGATTTATGTTCAGATTGTCTGTGCCAGTAAATTGTGGGCTTGATACTGTTGCTGTCGAGCAGTCTCGGAGGCAAAACCCTCATGTGCCTGGATGTGGGAAGGGGAAACTGTAGACGTCAGCTGGGACTTGAAACGAGGTGGAAGAGATAGGGAGGTTGTTTCTGAGAACAGGAGTTGCGGATAACGCTCTCTTGGCATCACGGGCAAATCTGAGACGAGACCTGGGAGAACAAAGTGGGTTATGGTTTCTGAAGGTGTGTTAGGTGCCTTCTGCAAACCAGAGTTGATCTCTGACGTGTGAGGAGCAACAAATATCGGGGGGGCGGGGGGTGTAGATGGAGAAAGTGGGCTGGAAGGCAGGCTGTACATATGGGGTGTGTGAATGGGTGGGAAGCTGGCAGCAGTTCTCTGCGCTGGGTGGAGATGTTAGTTCTGAGGGTGGCCGTGGGAGAGGCTGAGGATGCGACTGCTTGACTGGAGACCCCAGAAGGGTGAGAGGGCTGGGGAAGCAGCTCAAAGCAGGGTGTGCTCAAACCTATCTTAGCCAAGCAGGGGAGCAGAGGAGGAGGGCTAGGTGCACTGGGGCTTTGGCAGAGGAGGGGTTGGAGTTTTGGGGCTGGAGGCTGCGTCAGGATGTGCTGAAGGAAAGCCCTGTATCCTCTGTCTGTTTAACAGGACTCTTCTCACCTAGCTCAGTGCTCTGACCCGGCTCGCCACGCAGTTACATGTGTTTTAGTGCCAGCCTGAGGAATATGGTGGGAATGTGTGTCCAGGGTCCTGAGAGCAGTAGCAAACACTTAGTTTGGGTTCAGCTGATTGTGAAACCATTGCCTGTATGTTCCTTTGCTTCCTTCTGGTTTCTCAGGATCAGGAGTTGCAGGCTGTGCTTGTCTCCTGGCTAGCTAGGTGAGGAATACCCTGCGGAGCTCTGGGTAGCTCTGCTGTCTGCTTAACCATACATGGAATTTGGAAAGGCTCTCAAGTGTGGAGGACCAACAGCGCCAGCCCAGCACAGTTCTAGCTGGGTTAGTGATGGCAGATTACCTAGCACTTTTCTTCTCATCAGGCTGAAACCCTTCATTTCCCTCTGATTGATAAAATTCCTCATCCCATCCCTGATTAGGAGGGTCATCTCCTCTTATCTCCACACTCTGTGGCCTGGCATCAGCCAGTGCAAGTTCTTCCACAGTCTATGGGAGCTGCTGTGTCTTTGGGGCTCGCTTTCTCTAGGACATCTCCAGGAGGTGAAGGACCATTTCAGTGGTGTCCACTGGAGACTCAGCACAGGGTTCTGTGAGGCCTTGCACAGAGTTTTTCTGAGAGCTCTGTGAGTCTGCCTGGTCTTTCTCTGCTGCACAAAAGTGCTGCAGAGTCCTTGCTTTTCTGTCATGCTTGTTTTCCCCTGCTGGCGTGGGGAGAAAGCATGAAGCAGAAAGCAAAGAAGGTGATATTTGCAAGCCAGTGAAAAGCTGAAGCCAAGGGTACAGATAGGGACTGTTTACGTGACAAGCCACAGACAAATTGACAGTTAAGTGACTTCCCACTAGGGAGCTGACCTGTTTGGGACCATGATACGATGGGGTATTGCTGTGCAAGAGATCTTTGCCCTGTTTTGTCCTTTGTCTCCCGTAGATGCTGCTGCTATCCTGCAAGAGGAGCAAACCAAGAAACCGTGTCGGAAGTTTCTGCAAACAGGTGCGTTCTTCTGAGGTAGAAATAACTGCCTGAGCTCCAGCAGCTCCTTCATGAGCCAGCCCAAGGCTGTTCTGGACAGCCCTGGTACGTGTGTTTGTCTTGGAGGGAGTGAAGGGCTTGGGCCTGGGTGTCTGGCATGGAGGTGCAATGGATCTTGTGTTTGCATGCCCATTTACAAGGGAGGATCTTGCGTGTGCGGTTCTCATGGAGATCCGTGGCTTTTCTTCCAGGACAGTGTGATTTTGGGTCCAACTGCAGATTTTCCCACATGACAGAGCAGGACCTGGAGAAGCTGAGTGCCCAGGTTCAAGGTGAGTCCTCGAATAAAAAAATGTCCAGGGGTCTCTGAGGAGGGGGAGTTGCTGCAGGGAGCATGGGCTGCAAAGGGGCGCGTGAGGGGTTGTGCAGCAAGAGCCTGCAGTCTCGTGTTGCCTGTGTGCAGCCAGCCGAGCGTGGATCCCTCCCGCCTGCCTCTCGGTGCTATGTGAGCCTGTAGCGTAGCTGTAAGTGCTGCAGTTTTTCATATGCTTTCTGCTCTTGGTCTGCTGGCACAGACACAAACCTAGAGTTGAGCAATGCTGTTACTACTTAGCAGCAAGCATCTGAAGCAGAGAGTGGGCTTTCTGAGCCCTCGGGGTTTTGTTCAGGCAGGGAATAAAAACTGTCAGCAGCAGAGGGCACTGGTACATCACTTCCCCTTAAATTTATGGATTTGATTTCCCCCCACCTCTCTACTATTACCAGGGAGCTGCTGCTTCCACTCTTGGGAAGAGCTAGCCTGCTGTCAGTTGGGTTGTCCTGAGGAGAGGACACGGGGTCCTGGATCCAGAAACAGCCTCTGCGCACGTGGCTTTGGGTGGAACTGAAGTTTGGGCAGAGGATGAATGGCAGCTGCTCCCCTGCTGTGAGTCTCCAGAGCACTTTTGAACTTTTTCGTTCTGGGAGTACCACCTCCTTGCCCTAAAAGGAGTGGCAGCTCTGTTTTCTCTATAGGATTCATTACTTTGGTGGTTAGAGAAAATGTGAGAGAGGTGTTGGTGAGAACTTACGGAATGGTTGAGGTCTCCACTGGAGATCATCTAGTCCCAACCCTACCTTGCTCAAAGCAGGGTAAACTAGAGCAGGCTGCTCAGGGCCATGCCCGGTTGTGTTTTGAATATCTCCAAGGCTGGAGACTCTACAGCCTCTGTGGGCAACCTGTTCCAGTGTTTGACCACATTTGCAATAAAAATGTTTGGGGTTTTTTTAATATTTAAATGGAAATTCCTCTATTTTGGTTTGTGCCCATTGTCTCTTGGCTTTGCTGGACTCCCTCCAGTATGTCCCTGTCTCTGTGGTACTGGGGAGCCCAGCGCTGGACACAGCACCCAGCGCTGGACACAGCACCCAGCACAGCCTCACCAGTGCGGAGCAGAGAGGAAGGATCCCTTCCTCGACCTACTGGCAATGCTCTTCCTAATGCAGCCCAACTCCTGAGCAGATCTTGTGCCCACACTGCTAGCTGAAGCCAACTGTTGTTTTGCCAATAGTCTGGCAAACACAGGCTTAAGTGTTGAAAGCGTGTGTGTGTGTACATGCATGCGTACATATGGGATTTGGGGTGTGCGTGGGGTAGAGACTCTCTCCTGGCCTTCCTGAGGGATCAGATTTGGAGAGGCATGGCTCTGGTGAACCTGGGGGAGCAGGAGGAAGGCAGGCACTACGGAGCTATTCCAGTCCTCGCCGTTGCTGAGTCAGTCTGCGAGTCCCCGAGGCGACTCTGTGAATCAATCGCTGAACAACGCCGGCAGTCAATAAAACCCATCTCGTCGGGCTGCGCGGGAGACTGAGCGCTCCAGCCAGCCCTTCTCAGAGCAGCAGTGCCGGGCTGGCAGTCGCGCTCCTCTTCCCCGCTGCTAGCCCAGAACCTCTCCCCGACCCTTCTCTGCTGCGGGGTTTAAGTGCTGGGTTCCCGAGAGGTGGCACAAGATGTCAGCCTATTTGCAGGAACCTGTAGCGTTTCCAGTCATTGAAGACTGTTTATTGCAGGGGAAGTGAAAGCTCTTTGGAGCAGAGCGGAGCTGCAGGGGAAGGCTGGCAAGCTCCTCTGTGCTTGGGTAGGTTCCTTTGCCAATTACACTTGTTACTGAATATTGACTTCTGTCAAATGGGTCAGGTGTAAGTGGAGAATTGGCTAGCGAGAGAGCTGATTCCTGGGAGATTACTTGGAAACCTTACATTTGTATTACCAAGTCAAACATTTAATTAAACAATTAGACTTCAAGGAGCGATGGCCAGGGGACGGCAGGGTGCCCTGTCCTTGGCTGTGCTGCTCTAACACGAATGCCTGGTTGTAGAGTTAAGTCCTGCTCACCTCTCTCGTGGTGTTGCTCCGTGGAAATCCTGTGTGAGTCAAGCGAGCAGGCTGAGCATCACACAGACCTCTAAATCTGATCAGTTGAGCCCACAGAGAGCTTGGAGGGATCTGATGGAGTGAAGAGCTCAGCAGGACTTGGTGGAGAAGAGGTGCAGCCCGTAACACGGCAGACTGGGTGGAAGGAACAGCTGCAAAAGCCAAGCCGCTGCTCGGTGTGTCCTGGGGACATTTCACCACTCCTTAGGCTGCTGAAGCATCAGTGTCTCAGGTGGTAAGGCTTAGGGCAGAGCTTAAGGCAAGCTTGTGTGATGGCAGGTTGGACTGCAGGTTGCAGTAGTCACGCAGGAGACCTGATTCTTGTAGCCCGTCCCTCAGGTGCCTCCGTCAGTAATGTCCCTATATCCATTAGCACCTAGTCCTGGTGTTTCTGTGCTGTGAGGCATCGCTGGCCACTGCCAGTGAGATGATACAGGGTAGAGCAGTGGTCTGGATCAGGCTGCCTCTCACTGAATTGTCAGTGTCCTCGGAGATTTCCCATCTGAACCCGCAGCATTTGGGAGGTTTTGACAGGCTTGCAGCCTGGGGTGGTTGGGGATTTGAGGTGAGCTGAGAGGCTGGAAGCGCCAGAGCCCCCTGACCATTTTGTGCAGAGCCTTGTGTGACCGTGCTGGAGATGACCATAGAATCATAGAATCGTTAAGGTTGGAAAAGACCCTTAAGATCATCAAGTCCAACTGTTAACCCAGCACTGCCAAGTCCACCACTATACCATGTCCTCGAGCACCACGTCTGTCTGTCCTTTAAATACCTCCAGGGATGGAGACTCAACCACTTCCCTGGGCAGCCTGTGCCAATGCTTGACCACGCTCTGCCTCTGGCGGGGTGAAAGTGGACGGTCTCTTGGTGGGTCCCCAGTGCTGCTTAACTCTGCTTTCGTCAGCTCTGGTGCGTGGGCATAGAAGCAGAGGAGCTGTCAGATGGCGTTGAACCCGTGTCTCGCCTTGTCCAGGGGCAGATGCTTCAGCAAAAGGTGCAAAGAAATCCTGTGGTGAAGTGGTGTAGCCCAGTAACCCGTGCTCAGGGGTGAGCTTGCATCCTAAACCACAACAAAGCCTTTTCTGACTTTTTATAACACTGCTAAACCGTGATGGCACTTTCTTTGTCATATAAATATTGAACCTGTCCCTGAATCCCTGTTAAGTGTTTGGTGTTGGTAGTTCTGTGTCAGTGAGCTCCCCTTGCTAATGAGGCGTTTTTATTACAGCCAAAGGAAACGTTACATTATTGTTAACACTTGGCCTTTTTAATGCAGGGAATTCACCCTGCTGTTTGTGTTAGTCTTGTGGGTTAAGTAGGAAAATTTCTGGACGATTCGCTGTTCTATATCAGCTTAGAGCGTGTCCTAGTTTGGCTTCAGCATTTCTGCACCCCGTAGAATATACTCATCAAGAAGCAACAGTTTCCACCTTCAGCAGGGAGGGAGGCATATTCCCAGCTGTTACCGCATCAAAGCATTAGCCTTCTGCATCTGCTGCATCATTCATCAGCGAGACACTTCCAGGCTGTCATTTTAAGTACAGTCATGTCAGGAAAAGTCACTGTCAAATTGCCATCTTCTTGCTTGAAGTTATTGGTTCCCCACTACTCTGCGTCACTTCTGCTGGTAGTATTGACACAACCCAGCCTCTTTGGTGAGCTCCAGCTAGCCAGAGCTGCAAGGGGAGAGTAAGGACATGGGTTTGCAATATATCCGTGTGATTGAAAGAATATGAGTGACCCTGCTGGGGGTGGCTGTAGTCAACCAGTTTAACTTAGCGATGAGCAGGAGAAGGAGCGCTCTCGCAGTCGGCTGCCACTTCTTGGCTGCGGGGCGGTAACTTCTTAAGCTGCTCATATTGCAAGACCTCATCAACCTCATCTCTCAGCCGCAGTCTGCCGCTGTTCATGTGCTCTGGAGGAGTTTGGGCTGCCACATCTTCCTGCCCAGGGAGGGAGCTGAAGGATTACATGTAAATCCCTTTGCTGAGTGACCTGCTCGGTGCTGGTGGTTGCATCTCACATACGGTGGTGTCTCATTCAGGAAGAAAACTCATGGTAAAGGTTGCATGGGGAGAGAAGATAAATCTGGGCTCCCACTCTGGCATCATTAGAGAGGCACTTCATGACTACAGACGCTCTTTTAATTGGCTGTAATTAGACTTTGAAACAAAAACCCCAGTGAGAAGGAGGGGGGAAGCACCTTCACACCTGTCTTGCCGCTGCAGTCTGGCTGGCTGCACGACCAGGTAGGAGGAGTAAGGGCTGTAATTGTGAGTTACAGCTTGGAATACCTGTTGACATTCAGGGGGTATTTCCTATCTCATGGTGGTTTTGGTGGTCCTTGGATGGGACGTGTGTGTTTCAGAGGAGGACAAGACGAAAGATTTGCCTTTTTGATGGGCACGCGTCAAGGGGGACAGAGCCAGACAGTTGCCCGTACCTGCTGCCGTACTTCTCAGCCCACGGGTTGGAGTTGCTTTGGAGCAGTAACTTGTGGAGCTGTGTGAATGGGGAGCCAGCTGGATGTCTTTCTAGTCTGGACACCTGGGGCCTCATTTAGGCCAGTGTGAGTCTGGAGTCGTTCCACTGCAGCCACTGAGCTTTTCTGGACGAGACCAGTGAGTTGTGGCTGCTCGAGTCCATGGGCTCCCACCAGTTCCTGGTGTGGCACTTTGGGGCAGTGGCCTTGGGGCTCCCTGCTCTAAACAGAGAGGCTTTGGCAGTTTTGGGGCTGTTCTGTGTTGGGGCTTGGAGTGGGATGAAAAGGAAATCTTGGTGGTAGGTAGAGGTGGGAGCAGTTTCTCTCTGTGATTTTCTTCCCTGCCTCATTGAAGCATCTCACAACCAGTGCTTGTCCCCTTGCTGAGGTGGGATGTGCCCAGGCACCAGCTAGGTGGAGAAACCTGAAACAAATGGAAATAAAGTGGCTGTAGCCAACGTTGCTGGAAAAGTCTAATCCGGGAGCTGAATTCAGATACCCTGAGACTGAGCAGCACCCAGTTCACCAGACTGAGCTTCTTGCCTCCCCATTGCTCTCACCTGGCCAGGCTCTTGGGTTGACCCCAAATAGCTCTGCTGGGGCTTTGCTCCTTGGGAACAACTGTAGGAAACTTGAACAGTCCTGTCTCCAACTGTACCCTTATCGCCGGGTTGCAGAGCAGCACCTCGACATCAGGACCACAGCAGGCTGTCTTTTTGGTGGCAGCGAGTACATCGTCACCCCTCCCAGCAGCAGCAGATGAAAAGGCTGGATGACAAATTATCCATCTCCGGCTGCTCATTGTGTAGCACGTTCCTGCCATCCTTATTAATATTCAACAGGCAGATGAATAATTGGTTGCCACCACTAGGATGAAGTGATCCTTCACTCTGCCCAAGCAATATTAATTTCACACCCTGTCTGGAAATGTATAATATTTTCCTTAACCGTGTGACATATGGCGGGTAGGTGTGGAGGAGGCTCCTGGTGGGCACGGCTGCAGGTGGCTGCTGCCGTGGGACTGCTGGCGGGTTGATCTCTAAATGGGATCAGGGTTCCCCCAGAGCGCTTGTCCCCGGAGGGTTTGATGAGCCGGGCAAAGGGGAACGACACACAGCTGCCTCGGCTTCCTTCTTATTAATATCAGTGTTTGTTTTTCAAAGTATCACATTCCCTTTTCTGTTAGGTGGGAACTTTCCACTAGGCTGGAGCTCTAATAGCTCTGAGCATCTCCTCAGCCCGCGCTGCCTGACGTGCTGTCAGCAGCATGACTGTGTTGTTCGTGTCGAGGACTCGTACTAGACCCTGTTCTCCGCTAGCATCCCTTCCTGCTTTGTCACTGGTGCTGAGGGTGGACCGAGGAGCTTTGCTAACTGGGCAGCTGCGGATTTCTGCCTGGTGGGAGGGACTGGTGAGTGCTGGACTGTCCCACTGGCTCTGTGCCCTTCTGCCCGGAGAGGACAGTGCTGCAGGACGGGGTGGTGGAGGGGTTGAAAGCTTGAAAGAACATCAGGCTGCCCTGTCCCTTGGTAGACAGCAGAGGTTTCCTACTGGTTTCCTTGCTCGTTCCTAACTTGCATGAGAAAATACAGGAACTTGTTCCCCTCCCTTTCTCCCTCCCTCTGCCATGCTCTGCTCTGATTTTGCACCTGGGCTGAGCAGAGCTGGGCAGCAGCCTCCCACCCTGTCTCTGCAGGGGCTGGGGATGCGTCACACAGCACGCGCCTTAAACAGACCTGACAGCATCTCTGAAATCCCGTCTCCTGCTTGTACGTGCACTCTGAACCTTTCAGACTCCCGCGGCCTGCCAAGTCTGCATCGATCTGGACAGACGTCCCTGTCACTCCCTCCTAACTGGGCAGAGGTGGCAAAGTCCCTCCTGCCAGTTGGAGGGACGCGTCTTTGGAAACAGCTCAGGGCTCGGGGCCAGCAGAGGCTGTTTCAGGCGAGGATGAGGATGATCTGCCCCAGGGGGGAGATGTCAGACTCCCCTCAGTTAAGTGCCCAAACTGCTGCTGTGCTCGCTGGCTTAGTTCTCGTTCCCGGCTCTGTCTGGCTGGAGCTGTCACCAGTGAGGAGGCCAAGCATCAGATGGCAGGTGAACAGTAGAGGAGGAGGGGCCGCCACAGGCAAATTGCAAACTCCACCATAAGAACCTATGCAGGGTAATGAGCAGCGGGTTTAATGGAGTGAAAGGACTGCAGCGCGAGCGTCTGATAGCCCTTTCTCTCTCTCAACCAGGGGAGCAGAGGTCGAAGGAGCTGCGGCAGGAGGGAGCAGATGTCCCGCCTGGCACCATTGAGGACTGGCTGGAGAAGAGAGCAAAGAGACTGAGCGCGGCTCAGAGTAACAGGTACTGGTGGCTGGGGAGCATCCATGTGAGGGCTGGCTGGTGCTGCTGGCCCGCACGATGCAGAGGGGGGATCCCACAAGAGGGGTGTGAGTGGGATAGGAGAAAGCACGGGTGATCAGAGGTCCCAACTCGCTGGGACCCCCTGAGCTATCGTTTAACACTCGGCCTGCCAGCGCTGTGTTAGCACACGCTACAGACACGCGTACGGATCCGGTCTTGCACACCTGCATCAGAGATGCGTGCACGTGTCTCCCCGTGTGCCCAGGGGACAAGCCAGGCCTTGCTGCCTGTGGCTGCTTCCCTGGGGAAGGCGAGCAGAGGGGTATTCCTGTGCTCTCTGCAGAGTGCGCAGATGTGCCTGGAAGGACAGTGCCACCGCGGGGCTGAGTTATTAATGCCCGGAGTTCAGTGGCAGGAGCCCGGTCTCATCTGTTGACAGCTTCTCCATCCTCTGTCTGCACATCTCTGCCAGTCCCTGCCAGTGAGAGGGTGGAATTAGCTCCTCCTCGCGGCATTCATTCGGATTCCGGTGCCTGCCGGTGCCTGCTGTTTCCTTGCTCACCTGACTGTGCCGCAGGCTTAATTGGATGACATTTGGGCAGGTGCCAAATTTCTCTTTTGTTCTTTTTCAGTTTGCTCCTGTCCTCTCTGTGTTTGGTCTGGGCAGGATCTTCCTTCTGGTGCTTGTCTGGGCTTGTTGCTTTCTGTTCGCTCCATCCATCAGCTTGGCTGCCCTTAACCTTGCAGCAGTGCTCACTGACAGCCATAACCTTCCTACCCTCCATACACTTGCCCCATTTTGCTTGTCCTGCCCCTGAGCCCCTTGATCTTGGGGTAGATCATTTCTTACAGAAGATAGCCATCGCTATATCCAGAGCAATTTCCAGACCTTCGTAACTACTTGGTCCCTGCTGCCTCCAAAGGTGCACAAGACCTGGGATTTCTAGGGTTGTTGCTTTCTACCCAGCCTCTGTGTCCCTGCAGGCTCAGAAACCGCCTACTACAGGAACTAAGCACCAACTATTCAAAGCTTCTCTTCTTCTATTTGGCCTTGCCAACGCCTGTCCCTTTTGTTTCTTTTCTCCCCTTGTGCTCTCCAGCCCCAGCGTTGCCCTTCTGAGCAACTGCGTGTTTTGTTTTGTCGGCCAGAGAAGTTGTTTTGCATTGCCAGGGAAGAGGGCCTGTTTTAGGCAGATCCCTGTGCTCCTGGTGCCTGGGGAGTCTGTGTTCCTCCTGAAAATGCTTTTAAGAACAAGGAACTCCCTCTCCCTCCGGCAGTCATAGAATCGTTCAGGTTGGAAAAGACCTTTAAGATCATCAGGTCCAGCTGTTACCCCAGCACTGCCAAGCCCACCGCTAAACCATGTCCCTAAGCACCACATCTCACTGGCTTTTAAATCCCTCCAGGGGTGGGGACTCAGCCCCTGCCCTGGGCAGCCTGTGCCAGGGCCTGACAGCCCTTTCAGTGAAGAAATTTTTCCTAATATCCAACCTAAACCTTGCCTGGTGCAGCTCGAGGACGTTTCCTCTCATCTTATCGCAGTCCTCAAGGTCCCTGAAATGTGGCAGAATCTCTGGCAGGGTCTAACACTGCTTTGGGGAATTTGTGGTTTTGGATGATAATCTGCCTAGGGGCTGCCTTGCCTGGTTGGTGATGTCAGTAAAGACCATTGGTCTGCACAAAACAGTAGAGAAAGTGCTCTTGCGGGCAGTCATCTCTAACAGGAGACGCTGGAGACCCAGCTCCACCTCTGTCTTCTCTGGCAGCACTGAGTAGGAAGGATTCACGCTGGGATGGAAGAGGTCTTGGAAGCGTGATCTCCCAAAGTGTGATGGGAAGCTGTTGCTGTGTTAAGCCTCAGCCTGCGAGCGTAGTTGAGTTGCTGTCTCTGCCTTGCCGGGGGCTTTCTAGCAGGATACCCGGTGGAGCTACTGCCTTGCGCGGTCTCCAAGTACACCACAGTGCAAAGAAAACACTGTGCTGGGCTAGAAGTGGCCATGTGGCCAGGTACTGCCTTGGCTGAAGGGTAGCACTTTCTTAAAGGCAGTAACTTGAGCACCGTTTCTGACTGTCACCTAGCTTAGCCCCATGGATGGAGAGTTGCCGTGCTGCCTTCCACCCATCGTTGGTGCAGCCGCTCTCCCAGCCTGGCTGGGCTCAAGGGGACAATCTTCATTTGGAAGCCTCTTACCCGATGTGTGTTTTCAAAGTCACGCTGTGCCGTTGCTTTCTGGAGAGCTGGGGTGGAGTTGGATGGAGTTCGTGTAGTTCTCTTGGCAGTGGAGCTCTGCCAGGGTGTGATTGATTTTTCACCTGATTTCCGAAGGAAACGGAGCATGGCAGCGCACGTGAGTGCGTGCTTCCGCCATAACTGCCGTGGAGCCCACTTGCTGATCTCCATCAGAAAGGGGTCTGAGGCCTCAAAGATAGTAAGATACTACAGGTTTTGTGAACGTGGGAGTGGGTAGAGGAGAGGGATCCCATTAATGCCTTCAGAAAGGAAATATTCTTGACCCTTGCTTAGACACCAGAGAATCTGCATGGGACAACCATTCTGAATGCTCCAGCTGTAGGTAAACCTTGGATAGCTCTTGTATTTTATGAGACCCCAGGGAATTGAGTACCCAGACAGCATCCTCCCTATTGATTAGTTCTGCTGCTCACAGAACAGCTCATTAGTTGATAGCTGTGCTGTTCCACCTTGCAGCATGCCTTGTCCTGCTCCCCACTCCACCGTACTGCTGCTGCGGGGGCTCCCCTGCCTGCAGGAGCAACAGTGCCTGGACGTAACAAAAAATATTCCTGCCCGAGAGGGGCCTGGTGTGTGTCCTAGCAGTCTTGTCTCATCCTCGGCTCTGAAGAATCCCCATCAAGGGGATAAGCATCAGACCAAATGACTTTGCTCTGTGTTAGTTGCCTAGAAAACACCGCACTCAACTTCTGTAGCTGGCTTTCGGCCACGTCGTCGGCCCTGCAGGGAGAGGAGGGTGCTGCTTCTCCGGAGCATTATGTAAAGGAGTTTGATTAGATATCTTCTGGCATAACAATTAAAAAGATTCATCAGGATCAGAGGTAGAGGCCTGAGAAGCTGGAAGGCTGCTGCCAGGGCTTGCGCTAAGGAACAAATGAGTTTCCTGCACTCAGGAATTAATGGAAAAGGTATGTTTCCCATGAATTTAAACCTGCCCTGGCCAAGCGCTTTCTTCAGCTGGAGACAAGGGAGCGATGCTTCTTGCTTTTGCACTTCTTCAGTCAGGTGTGGTGTTTGCAGCAGCCTCAACTAGTAAACTTCAGGGAGAGAGACAAAGTGTTTCCCAGGCTGTGAGTTGGAGGAGGAAGCCTGTTCCCTCTGCTGAAGGGTGCTTCTGTGAAAACACCCCATCGTTCTGGCAGTTTCTCCGTTTCCGAGGGGTCCTTGTCCTTTGGGAAGTGCACAGCTGGCTTGGGATTCAGGCTGCTCGGAAAGAAACATCTGCTAATTTTGTTTGTTCTTCTCAAAACTCAGCTGTGTGAAGAGTGGAGAGCAGCTGGGGGTGGGAGGGGACGGGGCCAGCCGTGCTCCCAGCACGGGGCCTCTCCTGCCGGCAGCTGGCTGGGGCTGGCGCTGCTGCCCCTCGGCAGACCCCCTTACCTTAGTGCTCCCACCTTATTTTTGCACTACGTTAGCAAGCGCCAGCTGCTTGAATGGGCTGGGGGGTGGTTACGCAGCAGTTGTGCTGTTGGATTTGGTGGCGGGGGGGGAATATACCTGCTTCTTGATAACCAAAACCCTCCTCTGCTGGACCCCTCCTCTTTTGGGGGCTAGCGGAAGGGGCGCAGGGAAGCTCAGCCGCTCAGCAGGGCCTTGCTTTCAAACTGAGATGGCCCCATCTCCCCTCTGCCCCTTCCGTCTCCCCACCTCCGCAGTGCTCTGCCTGAGAAACCAGCGCCTTTCCAGTACCCACCAGGCTGGCCGCCAGTGCAGGATCTGCCCCCGTCCCTGCAGGCCCCCCCACCCGGAGGGTGGCCAGTCCCCCCCAGCCTGCAGTGGGGCTGAGGCACAGGGACCCCCGCAGAGGTCGTGCTGGAGATGGACTGCTTCCTCGCCTGCTCTAAGAAAGGGACAGAATTATTTATGTACACTTTTATATCAATAAAAGCCTTCCCTTCCTGTTGCAGCCTGCGTGGGTCGTGTTATTTGTCGCCTGGCAGCCTCCCGTGGGTTGAGCCGGTCGGGCGGTTGTCTCCCTGCCACAGGAACGGGGATCTGCGCTCCGCGGAGCTCCAGCCCCACGCGGAGGGGCTGTCGTCTGGAGCGAACAGCCCCCATTTCCCGGGACAGGATCCGTCCCCTTGGACCGCTGCTGTCTGTGCTGTGCCCTGCACTGCCCGCTCTCAGTCCAGCTCCGCGGCTGATCCAGGCTGGGGAAGGAAGCTGTAACCAGGCTTTTAAAATTGATATTTACTGTTTCCTCCAGTGTTTATGACTTATGTTTGCTTTCTGGTAAATTCAGTGTGTAAAACTGCTTCGGTTCAGGTGCTGGAGCTCCTAATGAAGAGCTTGGGGAGCTCCCATAAGTCCTCTGCTCCTGCTCCCACTATGCTGAAGGCAAGAAGCAAGGAGAAAAAAATACCCTGAGGTTTCTCCTTCTCCAGAAAACTAAGTAAACAGTGAGTGCCAGCGGGGCAGGTACCTCCGTGGGTCGATCCCTGCTGTGGGAGCTGGCTGGCCAGGCGTGTGTGCTGGGGGCTTGAGCTGGGAAGGGGCGAGGAGGGACTCCACCTCCCTCCTGCTCGCTGCGGGCCACGCTGGGAGCCGAGGGCCAGGCGCAGTGGCCGGGGAGGCCAGCTGGCCTGCCTCCAGCTTCTCTTTACTGCTCTGGAAGGGCTGCCCTGGAGAAGCACACCTATAGGGGTGCTTTTAGGGTGCAGTTTTGGTATGGCCAAGCCCAGCCAGAGGCAGAGGCAGGCTGAGCCCAACCATGTGGCTGCTGCAGTGGGAGTTTCACAGAGTCATCTCAGCAGGAATCATCGAATTGGTTAGGTTGGAAAAGACCTTTAAGATCATCAAGTCCAACCGTTAACCCAGCACTGCCAAGGCCACCACTAAACCATGGCCCTAAGCACCACATCTCCCTGGCTTTTAAATCCTTCCAGGGGTGGGGACTCAGCCCCTGCCCTGGGCAGCCTGGGCCAGGGCCTGACTGCCCTTTGGGGAAAGAAGTTTTTCCTCATATCCAACCTAAACCTCCCCTGGCGCAGCTTGAGGCTGTTCCCTCTCATCCTATTGCTTGTTCCTGGGGAGCAGAGACCGACCCCCCCTGGCTCCAGCCTCCTTTCAGGCAGTTGCAGAGAGCGATGAGGGCTCCCCTCAGCCTCCTCTTCTCCAGGCTGAGCCCCCCCCAGCTCCCCCAGCCGCTCCTCCCCAGCCTTGTGCTCCAGCCCCTGCCCCAGCCTCACTGCCCTGCTCTGGCCACGCTCCAGCCCCTCCATGGCCGCCTTGGGGTGCGGGGCCCAGCGCTGAGCACAGCATTCGAGGGGCGGCCTCACCAGTGCCCAGCACAGGGGCACCATCACCTCCCTGCTCCTGCTGGCCACACTATCCCTGATACAAGCCAGGATGCCATTGGCTTTCTTGGCCACCTGGGCACGCTGCTGGCTCATGTTCAGGTGGCTGTGAACCAGCACCCCCAGGCCCTTTCCCACCAGGCAGCTCCCAGCCGCTCCTCCCCCAGCCTGCAGCGTTGCATGGGGTCGTTGTGACCCAAGTGCAGGACCCAGCACTGAGCCTTGTTGCACCTCATTGAACCTCAAAAAAAAGGCAAGGGAGGGATGAAGAAGGCCCTTGGCTTGGCTTTCTCAGGAAGGCGGGTGGGTGCTCAGCTTCACTGCAAAGCTGCTCGGCAGCCAGCCGCGTCCCGGGAGAGCAGCTCTCCGGCAGCAGGTCTGTCCAGGACAGCCGCAGCTCCTGCCAGTGCATTTCAGGTTTGGCCGTGCACGGTGGCGGTGGGTCCAGATTCATGAAGAGCGCAGGCAGGAGCCAGCTGCCTTTGGCAAAATCTTGCCTGCATCACGCCGGTGCTCGGCTGCCCAGGACAGGGCAGAGCTCCGGCGTCGGGGTGCGCGGACAGACGGTCATGGGGAGCCGTCAGCCGGAGCACGCCCCATCCTTAGACATGAGCAGGGGCTGGATGTGACCGCAGCGGGGCTGGGTGCGGAGCTGCCTGAGCCCTGCTGCAGCGGGGAAAAACCAGCCTTGGCCAGAGGCTGGTTGAGCTTTAAGCCAGACTAAAGGGTGTTTTTATCCTTCCCGGTGTGACTGTGGTTGCCCTGCCGAGCCCTGTGCTTGCTGGTCTTGGGCTCAGAGAATGCAGCATCAACCCCGTGTCCCATCCTCACCTCCCCTTGCAGGAGCTGGCACGTGGGTAAAGAGCACCCGTGTGACAACCATCTGGGGGTAAATTGGAGTCACCTGGAGGAAGGGGACCCCTGCCCTGAATGCGGAGGTTGCACAGCTGCAGGAAGCCAAACGGGGGGGGTAAAAAAACCCCAAAGGGGCTGTGGGATGCTCTGGGGCAGGGGCGTGAGGGCCCTGCTCTCGGCCGTCGCAGGAGCAGCTTTGGCTGCTCTCTGCAACCTGCTTTGATGTGCATCCCCCCGGCACGGCACAGGGGGGGAGCCCCGGGGAGCCGGGGGCTGCTGGGGGGCTCAGCCCCTCACCCCCACCGCTCCGCTGACTTCAAAGGCTGGCAGACGGCTTGGCTGCAACTCTGGGTGGCAGCAGTGGCAGCCAGGCCACGTGCGGGCACCTGCCTAACCAGGCCACGGCTGCCGCCGCCGCTGCCGGCAGAGGCAAATCAAAGAACAACGCTCCTGTCTCTCCCGTGGACGTTTTGAGGATGGCGGCAAAGCGTGTGCCGGCTGTTTTGCAGTCAGCCGTCAAAATACTTTGCAGTTCCTCGCCTGTGTTTGGAGACGTGCTTTTTATCCAGCCCCAAGAGCCCATCCCTGCTCCACGTGCCGATCCCGGTGTGTTTTGGAGCATCCCTGGGAGGGCCGCTGGTCCGGGAGCTGTTGCTTTACCCAGCACCCACAAGCTTCATGGCTCTGAAACCGCTCCCCAGATCCAGCTTAAATTTGGGAGAGAAACACGTCTCCGGCTGAGCAGGCTGGAGCTCCAGGCAGCTCCCTGGGTGAGCTGCAAAACCGAACCGTAAAAGAAAATTACAGTGTAAAACAAACGCAGCCGCAGCCCCTCCGCGCTCTTCCTCGCTCCCGAAGAGATGAGCTGCTCGTGACGCAGAAACTCCCAGTAAAGCCGGAAAGCTGCGAGCGGGAGCGTTCCCGCCAAGCACCAGCCTGGCCGGGGGAGGCTGAGAAGGGCTGGCGAGGGGGTTTAATTAAAATCAGGTTTTCCTGCAAAAGCTCGTGCGATCTCTGGCCGTCGGGGCCGAGCTGAGCATCGCTTGCAGGGTGTCGTGTATTCACGGAGCCGTGTAACTCCCAGGTACTTGTAGGAGCCTGTAAATTACAGGCTTTTATGGGGGCGTATTTTACAGCGTGGTGTCAGGAGATGTAATGATGGCATGTATCACTGCTGGGGCCGGGACGCGGCCGGTGTGGGCTAACCCGGGGAAAAAGCCTCTTTGCAGAGAGCTGCACGGCGGGGAGGAAAACACCGAAGCAGGACAGGGCGCTCGGCTCCTTCCCTTGCTCCCGCTGCGGGATGGCTGGTATCCGGCTCCCAAAGGATGCTCCAGGGATGCTCAGCGTCCTCAGCAGGTCCTGGCTGGCCCGGGGTGGGCGATGAGGAGCTGCGGCCCCTTAGTGACGGCACGAGCCAAAGTGCCTTTTATAGAGCAAGAGCGGGAGTAATTTATCGGGAAGCTTTTAGGGAAATGAGCAGCTCCTGGGCC
The DNA here is from genome assembly GCF_965183815.1 of Platalea leucorodia. Classification (NCBI taxonomy): domain Eukaryota; kingdom Metazoa; phylum Chordata; class Aves; order Pelecaniformes; family Threskiornithidae; genus Platalea; species Platalea leucorodia. Next base: position 13,070,465 of record NC_138834.1, read on the forward strand.
CCTGCCAAGGCGCAGCCCTGCTGGGCTCTGCCCGGTGTCCTCTGGCAGCTCTTGCTGGGAGAGGAGGGGGGGACGGGGATGGGGATGGGAATGGGAATGGGGACAGGGTGGGGAGGGGGATGGGGACAGGGATGGGGATGGAGATGGGAACAGGGATGAGGACAGGGACAGGAATGGGGGCAGGGATGGAAATAAGGCTGGGGATGGGGATGGGGATGGGGATGGGGATGGGGATGGGGATGGGGACAGGGTGGGGAGGGGGATGGGGATGGGAACAGGGATGAGGACAGGGACAGGAATGGGGACAAGGATGGAAATAAGGATGGGAATGGAGATGGGGATGGGGATGGGAATGGGGACAGGGTGGGGAGGGGGATGGGGATGGAGATGGGAACAGGGATAGGAATGGGGACAGGGATGGAAATAAGGATGGGAATGGGGATGGGGATGGGGAGAGGGGATAGGGACAGGAACGGGGAGAGGGGATGGGGACATGGATGGGGCTCAGCCCATCTCGCACTGCTGGCAGCACCAGAGAGAGAAATAACCTTTACCAACTTCTCCCCTCCCTATCCCAAAGCACTTCTCGGTGCTATGGCAATCTCAGCGCTCCAAGCCCCGGTGGTTTTGGTGCCGGTTCTGCTCTGTCCAGCGGGGACCGGAGAGGTCCCTCTCCCCCTCACCCACAGCAGCCCCACACCTCCCCGGCACCTTCCCTTGTCCCGCTGCAGCGCTCGCAGAGTAAAATTTTTTTTTTCCTTTCCTAGCGAGCATTTAATTAAATTAGCGAGGAGCATTGCTGTCTCGCAGCAGCCGCAATGAGCCGTCCCCGGCTGCGGCAGAGCGGTGCGAGGCCGGCGTGCGGGGAACGTGGCCGGGACCCCGTGCTGCCCGCCTGCGGCCCGGCGGCTCCTGGATCGGGAGCTGCGATCTCCAAACCCGCCTGAAGAAATCCCTTCTCCCAATTCCCATTAAAATTAATTGAGCAGCTTTGAAAAGCTGAGCTTGGGGGATCGCATTATTCCTTTTATCTAATTTTTCTTTTATGTTATTGTATTTTCTAGCAAATTAAATTGTCCTCTTTTTCTTTTTGGCTCCCTTATGTTTATTCACAACGTCTATAATAGACCTGGTTAAAAATATATATATATACACAGACATCTCCGAGGCCACGTGGCTTCCTTTGGAAATGCCAGTTCATAAAAAATCAAAACTTTCTGCGGGGAGATGGATGAAATTTCATTACGGGTGCAGAGCCTTCCCCACTTTGCAAGGCAGCCGAAATGATTTCATTGCCGTGGAGCACTTCCCATTTTCATTTCTCATTTGGACGTTCGCTTCAATTTGTTTGATAAATTATACGAGATCAGGAAAAAAAAACAAAACAACCACACCAACCCAAACCCCAAATCAATAAATGCAGCCGATTCCTCCTGGCATCCCAAAAATGGGGTGTCCCCCTCTCGGTGCTGGGGAGGCCCGTCTGGAGGCTGGGAAATCCCTGGAAACCTGTTTTCCCCATGAGGGGATCGAACCGGGCTCCAGGGAGGTGAAGGCTGGGGTTGCCCCAGCCCCGACGCCCCGGGGATGGTCACCTCCAGCCCCTTCCCCACGGGGACCCCCCCCCGGCACCGCCTGCGGCGGGGGGCAGCAGCCTTGCCCCACACGCTCACCGCACCGAGAGCTTCCCCTGGTTTTATTTATTATTTTAATCCGTTTGTCATTAAAAATGCATCATTCGGGGGCTCGGGGAGGGTGCTCCATTAGGCGGACGTGATTGCCACGGTGGTTTGCACGAGCACGGCCGTGTTTTCATCGGCGGGATGGCGTCGCTCGGCACGGAGGGGATTACACCACCCTGGCGTAAATCAGGAGTAAGAGGGGTGCTCCCCTCCCTGCCAGCCTCCGGGCAGGACGGTGACCCCCCCGGAGCCTCTCTGAGCCCCCGGTGCTGCGGGCTGGATCCTGGCTCCCCCCCGGATTTGCCGTTAAGCCGGGTCAAAGCGCTTTTGGGAATGTGCTCGGGCCGCGTGTTCTCCCTGTCGAGGCGCTTTGTAAGGCAAATGGCCTTAAAACATTCACCGAACGCCAACATAAAATATCAGGGCATGGAGAGAAGGCGGGGGGAATAAAACCGCTCGGCGCTTGCACCGATGCATGGGAAAGGGCGGCATCCACAGCAGGATCCACGGCTGGACCGGGGTAGGGGACACGGGGGTGTAACCCCCCCGGCGCTGGTGGGATCCACTGGGTCCCCTCCCGCCCAGGTTTGGGGATGCTCCGGCCCCTGGGATGCTGGGGGCCACAGAGCCCCGGCCACTGCTCACCCCCCTTTGCCAAGAGGACTTGGCCACACACTGGCAGCAGCTCAGCAGCACCCATGGGTGCCCCCATGGCCCTGCACCCACCTGGCACCCATCACCCCGTGCCTGCCCCCACCCCAGCCCCGGCCCTGCCCCCCGCATCGCCAGGAGCCCCAGCAGCCCAGAGCACTTCAGAAATCCCAGTTTTATTTCAGATCGGAAACAACCAACCAGGAAGAGAAAATAAATAAATAAATAAAACCCCCAAAACAATTCCAAAGAATGAGAAACGGCCCCAAATCCGAACCAGTCCGATGCCCAGGTGGGTGCTACATACAGGCTGGGGGGGCTCGGGGTGTGCAGGGTGGGCTCCCCAGCCTCGGGGTCGCTCCGGCTCTTCCCAGGGCATTCGGCTCAAAGTGCATCAAGCAGGAGGTCAGCGGCGTCCCCCCATCTGGAAAGTGGGGAAACCGAGGCACGGCGCGGGGGCCGGGGCAGGGGGGGTGGGCGGGAGGGGGGTGAAATCCAGCCCTTGGCAGCCAAGTCCATGCAAACGCTCCCATCGCAGACTAGAAACCATCTCAGGCGCGTGTATTGCTTAGGGGATGATTTGGTTTTTATCATAAATATAGAGCTATAGACGCTAGTATCGGTGTATCCGACAGGATCCTACGCCCGGGGGGGCAATCCGCCCCCGGCGCGGGGAGGGGGCAGCACACGGGGCTCCATGCACGTTACATGCACTTACAGGTTTAGGTTTGTTTTTTTCTGACGAGGGTTTTTTTTCGTGTGTTTGTGTGTCTTTATCAAAGTTTCCATGTTCTGCAAACAGCCATGCGATCGCATCGCTCCGGGACAGCGGGGACCCGGCGCGGGTCTTCCCCCCTCGGGTTTGCCCCTCTCCCGGGGGGGGGTTTGTGTGTCTGATTCAAATATGGAGAGAGAGATATATATATATCTATACTCCCCACTATAGGTGTGGCTCCCCGTCGGTGGCCGGAGGCAGGCGCTCGGGGCGGCCCCGCTACTTCATGCCGCTGCGCAGCACCTGGTTGGCGGCGATGAGCATCACGCTGATGATGAAGGCAATGGCGAAGGCGCAGATGAGGCTCTTCCGCACGCAGGTCTGCCGGATCTGCTGGCTGGAGCAGGCTGGGGAGGGGAGAGACGGGGATGTTACCCCAACACCCCCCCGTACCCTGGGTACCCGGTGCCATCCCCGTGGCGTCGGGGCTGGGGTGTTTGGCATCCCCAGCTGGCCGGCACTCACTCTCCACGTCGACAGGGCACTCCTCGGCCGTGCCCATGTGGCTCTCCTCCTCCGTCATGATGATGTTCTCGATGTCCTTCATGGAGAGGTGCTCGCAGAAGGTGTCGTACAGCAGCCGCTTCAGCTCGTCCACCGTCAGCTTCTGCATGTCACACTGCGGGGGCGGGCGGGGGGCTCGGGAGGGGGCTGACCCCACGCTGGGACCCCGCCAAGGGGGCCGTGGTGATGCTGTGGGTCCCCCGGCACCCTCGGGTGCTGCATTTTGGCTGGATCCCCTCATTTTTGGTGGGAAAAGGGCTGGTGCCCTGCTTAGCCCCTGGCAGAGTGGGGCTGGCGGCTCCCAAGAAGGGCACCCAGCGGGTGCCCAGCCTCACGCCGTCTGCCACCCCGTGCCAAGGCAGGGACAGAAAAGCCTCAGGCTGGTGAATCCTAACCCTGACCCTGATCCTGACCCCAGCCTAACCTTTCCACTAACCCTAACCTGGAGCCTGAGCTTGACCCTCACCCTAATCCCAACCCTGACCCTAACCCGGACCCTGAGCCCAACTCTGACCCCAACCCTAACCCTTAAACCAACTCTAACCCTGAGCCTGATCCTGATCCTAACCTCCACCCTCACCCAAACCCCAACACCAGCCCTGACCTTGACCCTAACGCTGACCCCGAGCCACCCCTGGGGCTCCTGGTGCTGGGCGGGAGGTGGGGGCGGGTCCCTACCTTCCAGAAGACGGTGTCGAAGTCCGTGCCGTGGAACTTCTCCGGGATGCCCGAGGTGGACAGCTTGGGTCCCAGTAACGTCACGAACTCCTCGAAGTCCACCTGCCCATCGCCTGCAGGACACGGAGGCGGCCATCACCCCCTGCCCGGGCAGGGGGATGTGTGCGACTCCCCCTCCCACCCCCAGAAGGGTCCCCTGGGGGGGGACACCCTGGGTGATGCTCAGAGGTGCACCCCTGCGCAGCCTCAGGGGGACCCTGCTCCAAGCCTCGGTGTTTTTTGGGGGGACCCCACTCCTGGGCTTGGCACTGCTGGGGACACCCTGCTCTGGGGCTGCCTGGGGGCACCCTGCTCCTGGGCACAGCACTTGGGGGGCTCAGGCAGTGCCCAGAGCCCCCCGATCTTGCCCATCCACCCCACAACGGCCCACAGCAGCAGCCGGTATTACGGGACCTTGGACTCTCAGATTCAGCAGCCAGGGACCCCTGAAGCTGGCTGGGGACCCCCAGTACCAACCAGGTCCCCATTCCTGGCCAGGGACCCCCAAAGCCAGCCAGGGACGCCAACACTGGCTGGGGACCTCCAGCATGGCTATGGGTCCCCCAACATTGGCCAGGATGCCCAACACTTGCTGGGGTCTCCAGTGCCAGCTGGCACCCCAATGCCATTGGGGACCCCCTAGTGCCATCTGGGGACCCCAATGGTGGCTGGGCCCCCCCAAAACCAGGCAGGAACCCCAACACTGGCTGAGGACCTCCAACAAAGTTTGGGGTCCCCCAACACCAGCCAGGATGCCTACCACTGGCTGGGGTCCCCTGTGCCGGACAGGCCCCCCAGTGCTATCTGGGGACCCCCAATGTGAGCTGAGGACCCCCAATGCCATATGGGGACCCCCAATACTGGCTGGGGACCCCCAAAACCACCTGGGGATCCCAATATTGGCTGGGGACCTCCAACAAAGTTTGGGGTCCCCCAACACCAGCCAGGATGCCTAACTCTGGCTGGGGTCCCCACTGCCAGTTGGCACCCCAATGCCATCCGGGGACCCCCAATGTCGACTGGGGCCCCCCAATGCTGGCTGGGGACTCCCAATACCATCCAGGGCCCCAAAAACCAGCTGGAACCCCAGTTGCAGCTGGGACCCCAATGCCAGTTGTGGACCCCCGTGGTGGCCGTGACCCCGGGGGGCACTGGGAAGGGGCTGGGTGCCGCCGGGCTGGCCGCATCCTGCGGCTGCGGAGGATGCTGGTGTCGGGGCTGGCAGGCCGGCACTAACGATGAGTAATGAAGGGAGCAGCGGCTTGGCAGCGCTGCCGGAAAGGCTTTTAAATGGGGGAAAAAAGGAAACCAATAAATTAACGAGCTCTTTAAGGTCCCAATGAGTGCAGGCGTGACGGGGACAGGCCGATGGTGGCAGCGAGTGCTGGAGGCACATGGCCAGCCTGGCCTGCTGGGTGGTGAGGGCATGGCCTGCGGTGCAGGATCCGACCCAGGGTGCAGGATCCAGCCCGGGGTGCAGAATCCAGCCCCAGCAGCCCAGTCCCAGCTGGTTTGCCGAGCCGGGAGAGGTGCCATTCCTGCCCGCAAGTACGCCAGGATCATTAAATCCTCCTAAACGAAGCTGGGGTGGTGATGATGATGATGATGATGATGATGATGGATGCAGGACGCTCCAGGCACGAGGCAGAGCCTGGATCAGGCCCTCCCACATCCCACATCGGGGCCTGCAGCCACCAGTCAGCAGGGCAGAAACAGGGCAAATTGGGTGTTTCCCCAAAGGGAGGGTGCTGGGGTCCCGTCCCCATCCCTGTCCCGGGGTGCCGGGGTCCTACCGTCCATGTCGAGGCGCTGGATGATGACTTCCAGCTCCACCTCGTTGGGCATGTAGCCCAGGGAGCGCATGGCCGTGCCCAGCTCCTGCTTGGAGATAAAGCCGTTGCCATCCCGGTCGAACACCTTGAAGGCTTCACGGATCTCTGCGGGAGGAGTGGGGATCAGTCTGGCCGTCCCCCCCGGCCCCGGTCCCCACAGATGCCCCATGGGCAGCGCTGGTGGCCCCAAATGAACCACCCACCCCTCCGGCCATAGTGGGGTTCCCCTTACAGAGGGGAAACAGAGGCATGTGTGCACACACACACGGTGTCCCCAGCAGCTCGCCCCCCCCAGAGCCTCCCCAAGAAGGGCCTGACCCCCCTAGGGGACACCAACACAGCCCAAGGTCTTTGCTCCCACTCCGGCCACCCTCTGACAGCACCCACCCTGCCCTTGCCACCGCCCAGCCCTCTGCAGCCGAAAACCCAGCATCCTGCCCCAAAAATGCCCTCCTGGGATGTGTTCAAGGTTGGGGTGCCTGCCAGCGTGGGGGTTGTGGGTGGGGAGACCCCCACGGTGCTGCAGCACCCGGCTGGGAGCATCCCTGCGCCCCGGCTGCTGGCACGGGGAGGGTGCTGTGCATGTCCTCCCTGGGCGCTTTGCACCCATCGCAGGGTTACGCAGTGTGGCCGCCAGAGCTGTGCCACGCTTCAGGCAAAAAAAGCGCCAGCTCTCACCAGGGTCGCTTCGGTGTTCAGCCCTCTCCTGTGCAGAGAAAGATGGGATGGAGACAGGGAGGATTTGGGGTTTCTGGCTCAAAATGAGTCCTGGGGCGCAGGGGAAGGTCCCAGCGGGGTGGCAGGGAGAGGCTGCGCTGAGCTCAGAGGGCAGCGGGGAAACTGAGGCACGGTGCTTGCCACGCCGTGTGGCTGTCGCCCACCCAAAAGCCCTGTGGTGCCCATCAGCTCCATCCCGCCTCCCGCTGCGCTCAGGGCTTTGCTCCTTTTTGGGGGAGTTTCTGCCTTTTTGATGCCCCCCTGACACGCGGAGCTCGAACCAGGCTGATGGGAAAGAAGGGACCAGGCGAGTTTGTATCGGGAACACCGGGAAGCCGGGCCGGGATGTTGGTGCCCTCTTCCTTCGCCAGGCAGCAAAGCTGCCGGCACCGGGCAGCATAAACGTGCAGGTCTTTGCCGGCTGCTGGCCGGATTCGTGTTGGAGAAGCCCAGCAAGGAGAAACAGGGGCCAAGAACTTGGGTTTTGGGGGGAAAAAACCCACGTAGGGTTGTGCTATCGATCCCCAGCGCTTGGGGACGTCCCTGCTCGGATGGTGGCCCATCGGTGACATCTTCTGAGGTGTTTTGGGGGAGTTTTGGGGTTTTTTGGCCTGCCAGCCCGATGGGTAAAGCTTTTCCATGGCCGGCACCCCTGCCTGGGCAGGGGGATGCTCCTGGTTCCCCTTGCGCTTGCGGGGAGCCCCGCTCCACTCCAGGCACCCCCAGAATTCTTCCTTCGAGGATGCTCAACCCAGCCCGCCCAAAGGCGGGTCCCCATCACCCGGCTCAGGGTGCCGGGGGAAAAGCAGGGACATGCTCCGACAGTGGCCAAACTGGGGTCCCACTGGGGGTGTCACCCCCCCCCAGCCAGGGCACCCCGACTCTCCCCGGCCAAGCCAGTAGCACCCTGCCCTGGTTTGCACCCTGCATCTTTTCAGCCCCGATGCGGAGCCCCGAGGGGCAGCTGCAGGGCCAGGAGGGCGGCTGGGTGTCACGAACGTCCCCCCAAACCGGAGGGTGACCGGCGGGAAGGTGGCAGCATGGCCCCCCCCGCAGCGCTGCAGGCGTCTGGCGCCTCGCGGGGTCACCTTGGGCCTCCCGCCGCTGCCATCGATCCCCGCGGGCCTGCGGCCGCAGGTGGGGTACTGGGGGGGACCCGGGTGCTGGGAGCACCCCGGGGCCTGGCAGCGCCCATCGGTGCTGCGCCAGGCTGGGTGCATCGCCACAACGCCCTGGCGCACGTGCACGCACACGCAGTGAGCGTGCGCACACACACCCGCTGCAGCGAGGCTGTGTGCAGGCACGTCGATGCACAGGCAGAGCTGCAGTGAGGTTGTGCGCACGCAGACACCTTGCAGTGATGCTGGACTTGTGCATGCACACATGCACCAACGCCTTGCAGTGACGTACTTGTGCACGCACACAAGCACCTTGCAGCAGCGCTGTCCTTGTGCATGCATGCACATGCACACACGCAGAACCATGTTGCAGCGATGCTGTAGTTGTGCGTGCACAAACACCTTGCAGCAGTGTACTTGTGCACGCACACACACGCAGAACCACCCAGCAGCGATGCTGTACTCGTGTGTGCACACATGCACCAACGCCTTGCAGTGACGTACCTGTGCACACACACAAGCACCTTGCAGCAACACTGTCCTTGTGCATGCACACACATGCACACACGCGCGCACACGCAGACCCACGTTGCAGCGATGCTGTATTTGTGCGTGCACAGACACCTTGCAGCGATGTACTTGTGCATGCACACACATACAGAAGCACCTTGCGGCAATGCTGTACTCGTGCATGCATACATGCACCAACGCCTTGCAGTGATGTACTTGTGCATGCACACAAGCACCTTGCAGCAACGCTGTACTTGTGCGTGCACACACATGCACACATGCAGAACCACATTGCAGTGATGCTGTATTTGTGCGTGCACAAACACCTTGCAGCAATGTACTTGTGCATGCACACACACGCAGAACCGCCCAGCAGCGATGCTGTACTCGTGTGTGCACACATGCACTAACGCCTTGCAGTGATGTACTTGTGCACGCACATGTGCACAGAAACACCTTGCAGCGACGCTGTATTTGTTGTGCGTGCACAAACACCTTGCAGTGATGTACTTGTGCATGCACACACACACAGAACCACTTTGCAGCGATGCGCTACTTGTGCGTGCACACACACACACCTTGCAGCAACGCTGGACTCGTGCACACACAGAGCCACAGTGCAGCGATGTACTTGTGCATGCACACACCCCCCCCTTGCAGTGACACTGTACTTGTGCATGCATACACACACACACACTCTCTGCAGCAGGGCTGTGCACATGAAGCCGTCCTGCTCTGACACTGTACGTGTGCGCACACACCCTGCAGCGAGGCTGCACATGTGCATGCACGCCCTGCAGCGAGGCTGCACATGTGCACACACCCTGCAGCGAGGCTGCACATGTGCATGCACGCCCTGCAGCGATGCCGCCCGTGTGTACACGCACGCGCTCACGCAGCCGCCCCGCAGGGAGGCTCTGCGTGTCCATAAAACTGCGCGAGCGCACACACGCAACGCGCGGCGGGGCCGGACGAAGGGGTGTGCGTACCCGCTCGTGCACACACGCACACGCAGGCACAACCCTTGCAGCGAGGCTGTAAACGGGCACGTAAGCCCACACGCGCGCAACCCGCAGAGCCGTGGGCACACGCGCGCTCTCGCACGCCCGCCGTGAGCCCGTCTGCCCACCTGCTCGGGGCTCCCGGCCCCCCAGCCTTGGGGCTCCGTGCCTCAGTTTCCCCACGGGGAGTCCCCAGGGGCTCCAGGCCTGACGCCGAGCCCCCTCCATCCCCTCTCGCAGGCGCAGCGGGGCCATGCATGGGGCCACCCCGTGCCTCAGTTTACCCTGTGGTGCCAGCGCCGGGGCAGTGATGGGGCCGGGGATGCTGCAGCCCCTTCCCCCCCCGGGGCTCCCGGGGGACACCCCGAGTCGGGGCGGCCTGGGGGTACCGGTAACACCCGTCCCGCCGCCCTGGCAAACTTTTGGGGTGGAAAAAGCCATTCTGGCCAGAGCCAGCTGAGACCGGCCCCACTCATCGCAGGGGTGGGCAGAGCCCCGGCGGCCGCTCCTGCCGGCCGGAGCCCGGTGACAGCGGGGCTGCGTGGGTCTGCCGTGACCCGGGGGGGTGCCACGGGTGACAGCCGCCCCCGGGGCCCCCCCCGCCACTCACTGTCATATTATGACAGCGGGGAGGGGTGGCCCCGCCACGCGGGGGGGGTCCGGCCCCGCGCCGCCACCGCCGGTCCCTGCTGTGTCATATTGTCACAGCCGGGGCCGGGACCCCCCCCAGCCCCCCCCCCCCCCCCCCCCCCCCGCTGCCCGGCTCTCTCCCACGCTCCTTCCTCCCCTCCTCCTCCTCCTCCTCCTCCCCATCCATCCGCATCCCGCTCGCCTCGAACCTCCCCAGGGCGCCGGCGGGGGCCGCGCACCCCAAAACCCCCCCGGGGGATGGGGTCCCCCCCCAGTCCCGTCCCCCCCAGCCCGCTCACCCTCCAGCTCGTCCTCGGGGATCTCCACGGGGTGCTGCTCGGCGAGGATGTTGGGGATGGTGTAGATCCCCCGGTACATCAAAGCCGCCGTCACCGGGTGGAAAGGCATCTTCGGGGCTTCCCAAAAGCCAAAGTTTAAACCCAAATTTCCTCGGAGCGGGGGGGGGTTTCTTGCCCCAACCGGTACCGGGGTAGGCTACAAAGAAGTTCCCGCTGCCCGCCGCCCCCCGCCCGGCACCCACCGGGCAGGGGGGGGCCGGGGCGGGCGCTCCCCGTCCTCCGGGGCCGGTGGCGGGACGGGGGGCTGGCGGCGGAGCCCCTCACCGGGGAGTCAGGGCGCGGGGGGGGGCCGGGCCGGAGGAGGCTGGGGGCGGCCCGGTTCCCCCGCGCACATGCCCGCCCGAAGTGGCAACGGGAGGCGAAAGCATCCAGGCACCGGCTAAATCGCGGCGGCGGCGGCGGCGGCGGGGGGGACGGCGCTGGCCATGCCGCTCCGGGGCCCCCCCTCCGCCAGCCCCGGGCCGCTCACAGCCCCCGGGGGGCCGCTGCCACCGGGCCACGCTCCCCGGTGGGGCCCGGCATGGCGGGGCCGAGGCCGAAGGCGGCCTCTTCTTCTTCCTCCCGCTTCCTCCTCCTCCTCTTCTTCCTCCCCGCTAAGTGTCCCGGGCAGGGCCGGGGCTCGGTTCCCCGCCGCTGGCTCAGCCCCCGGCGCCGCGCACACGCTCCCCCCCCGCCGCCACCGGCGAACGGAGCATCCTCGGCCGCGGCCCCGGGGAAGCGGCGGCGGAATCCGGGGAGAAGCGGCGGGGCCGGGCGGGTTTTGAACGGTCCCGCCTGGCAAATGGGGCTGGGGGCGGGGGGTGGTGGTGCCTCCCCCCCATCACCGGGGGGGTGGGGAGGGGGGGGGGAGTTGCGGCAAAGGGGGTGTCACAGCCACCCGCGAGCGTCCCGGGCCGGATCCTGCCGGGGGGCTGGGGGGTGCTCGGGGGGTGCTGGGGGGGTGGAGGACGGCAGCGCTGGGGTCCCTGTGCGGGCAGTTGTCAGCCCAGGGTCCCCACAGGCAGCACCCCATGCCCAGGCAGGCGTCAGCCCGAGGTGCCCGCGCATGGCACCCCAAGGCTGTCATCACCCCAAAGTCCCTGCACGCAGCACCCCGGACCGGGGCAGCCATCACCCCGAGGTCCCCGCACTTGGCACCCTGTTCCTGGGGCAGTCATCGTCCCAGCGTCCCCACACACGGCACCCCAGGCTGCCGGCACCCCGAGGTCCCCGCAGGCAGCACCCCAGGCCATCATCACCCCAAAGTCCCTGCTCACAGCACCCTGGATCATGGCAGTCGTCCCCCCGAGGTCCCCAGGGTGCTGTGGGGTGGCAGGGACACCGCGGCCAGGCCTCCTGCTCCCGCCCCAGTGCAAAAATGAGCCGTGGAAGAGGAGCGAAGCGGGGCTGGGAGCGAAGCCCTCCATCCCCACCCCCGTTTCCAGCTGCCCCCCGCTTCCCCCCGAGCCCCGATCACAGTTTTCACCTTATTTCTCCCTTTGGCACTGATTAACCACAGTGGGGCTCACGTGCTGGGGCCGTGCCACATCCCCGCGGCATCCGTGTCCCCACGGCGTCCGTCTGCACCCCGGTACCTGGGCAGGGATGCTGCCCAGCATCTGGGATTCCCTCTCCTCCCAAATCCCACTCTCCACCTTGCCTGGCCTGTCTCCCTGGCTGGGGGTGGCCCCAGCAGACCCCGGCCCACCGGGAGATGGGGAGTCACGGTGTCCCCCGTGCCTTGGTGGCATCTCTCTCGCTGGGCACGGTGGTGCGGGGAGGCTGCCGAGGCCCCCGCTCCCCGCCGGAGGCTGCTGTGGTGGGAGGGAAGGGGTTGGGGCAAGAGGGAAAACATCCCCAGAGCCGGAACAGGGTGGGAAAGAAAAAAGGGGGATGGCGGGCACCTCTCAGGGGCTCATCCAAAGCCCAAAGGTGCTCAAGAGCGATGGGGAAACTGAGGCACAGCTGGACAGGCTCCAGAAGTGCTCCTCACATTGGGACTGGTGCAAGAACGCCCAAAATTTTAGAATGGGGTTCCTGCCGCTCCAATCTCATCGTTAAAATCCCCCCGGCATCCCGCAGCCGCCCCGGCCACGCGCTCAGCCTCAGCCGTTGCCTCGTTCAACTCAACGCTGCCGGGAATTTTGGGGCAGACGGCAGCACCAAATCCTGCACCTCCAGCGGGAGCAGCGGCTGGCACCCCACGCCGGGGCTCCCCAAAACCCATCGTCCTTCCCCAGCCGCCTCCCGGCAGCGCTGCCTGTTTGATTTTAACCAGCTGGGGTCCCCTTTAAGCTATTTTTTAGCTGGGAGAAATTTCCTTCTCCGGCAGCGGAAAACCACCACCGCCACGCTCCGGAGCTGGGGAATTTCAGTGCTGAGCAAATCCCCGCTGCTGCGGGGTGGTGGCTCCCAGGGCAGGATCCTTCCTCCCGGGATGTCACGGCTCAGGGCTGGCTTTTCCCAGCTCTGATAAAAACTTCATCCCCCACCGGGGCTCGGGACGGCGGTGGGGCACACGGACCTGCGCCCCACGGGGAGTCTCTGGTGTCTAATACTGCGGTTGAGCTCGCAGCACGGCCCTGAGGGGGAGGATGCTGATGAGAAAAAGGGACTTTTGGGGAGAAAGAAGCCCAAAAAGGCAAAGTAGCCTAATTGAAAACCTCCTCCTTTTTTCTTAGCAGATCAATTTGCTCCTCAATGTTAACGAAGACGCCCTCCCAATTAATTCTCCGTTTGCCCACCGGAGGCCCTGGGGTGGAAGCTCATTAATTTCTCACCACCCAAACCGCGGCAGGAATAACACCGCAAATTTCTAGGCTTTTCCCCCCAAATCCCCCCAGGAGATCTCCGCGCTCAGCAGCAACGGGCACCTGTCAGAGCATCCTTCCCCACGGATGGGGGAGGCAGCCGGTCCCGGCTCCTGCTGCTTCATCCCTGGGGATGGAGAGCGTGAGCACGCGGCAGCACGGGGGAAAAATGAGAATTAAACAACGGCTTAATTGCATTTGAAGTCTTGGTTGGTTTTGTGCTCTTTAGGGATCAGCAGCAGTCTCAGCATTCCCCCTGTGCCCGGCTGGAGAACCCCACCGCATCCTCTTCCTCACGGGATGAAGGCTGGGACCTTCCCCCTGTACCACCCGCAACGTTGCCCACTGCTCTGCCCCGCAGCTTCAATGTCCACGCTTATTTTGGGGTGAGAAGCTCTGAATTGGTTTCCTCAGACCTCGGTCCATCACCGCGCACCGTGATGATGGGGTGGAGGCAGCGGTGCCCCCAGACCCCAGGGATTTCAGCTTAAAATCCCAGCCACAGCCGGGTGATTTACACCTTTCCCGCACCGCTGGGACGTTGCAAATGTTCCTCTTCGTAATTCCTCCATTATTTTATTAGCGGTTTCTCTTCACAGTTCTCCCTTCATTTTAGGAGGGGCTCGGCCAGCCTTGCCAGCAGGTCAATGCCACCTCTCCCCCCATCCCCGCGTCCCTCCCGTGCTGGCAGCACCTTCCCGACGCTCGCGGCTGGTATCCTAATTAGCTGATCCCGCTAACGAGGCAGGAGAAGCATGATCCAGGCCTGGCATTTTGCATCTTATTTGCAGCTCTGCGAAGACCTTGCTCTCAAGAGCTCCTGGGTTCACATCCCGACATCATCGTCTTTATTTCTCTCAGGAAGATTGAGGGGAAAAAATTAAAAGGGATAAAGCCGTGCTGGCACAGAGGCGGTGCTGATTTATCTTTAATTTAATCTTCTCCTCCTCATTTATTACTGAGCCTGCTTTCCCAGCCTCCCTGGCAGGGCGGAGGTGGCCCTCGCCCCCCGCCGGCCCCCTGCCCAGCAGAGACTCCTCTGCCCCATTCTCTCCCTGTGTGTATCCTGCCAGCTCCGTTTATCCAGGTGCTGGCAAGTCCGGTCTCTGCCACGTCCCCCAGTTGAAATTCCCAATTGTCCTTGTGGAAGGGAGAGGGAACCTGCCAGGGATGGGATGGGGATGGATGAGGATGAGGATGGGGATGGGGATGCGATGGGGATGGGATTGGAGATGGGATGGGATGAAATGGGGATGAGGATGGGGATCCCTCACAGGGGTAGGGATGGGGACGGATGGAGATAGGACGGGGATGGGATAGGGATGGGGATGGGATAGGGATGGGAATGAGAATGAGGATGGGGATGGGGTTGGAAATGATGGGATGGGATGAGATGAGATGGGGATGAGGATGGGGATCCCTCACAGGGGTGGGGATGGGGACGGATGGAGATAGGATGGGGATGGGATAGGGATGGGGATGGGATAGGGATGGGAATGAGAATGAGGATGGGGATGGGGATGGAAATGACGGGATGGGATGAGATGAGATGGGGATGAGGATGGGGATGGGCATCCTTGACAGGGGTGGGAATGGGAAGGAATGGAGATAGGATGGAATGCGATGGATGGGGATGGCGATAGGATGGGGATGACATGGGGATGGGGATGGGGATGGGGATGGAGAGGGGATGGGAATCCCTCACAGAGATGGGAAAGCTCACAGGAGGGGGAAATCTGGCAGAGATGGGGTTGGGATGGTGCAAACCTGGGCTGGGTGCCCTCAAATCCCCCAGGACACCCCCACGGATAACTCACCCTGGGGCAGCGCGAGGATGCTGGGGTGCAGAGCAGCACCCCAGCATCCTCCAGGATACAACATCGCTCACGCTGAGCGCAGGGAGGGGACGTGAGCGGCCCAGGGTGGCCGTTGTGTCATTTTAAAGTCACCCGCTGGCACCGAGCCCTCGGAGACGCCGGAGGCATCAATCTCCCAGGGCCGTTGCTGTCAGCTGGGCATTTAGTGAAATGTTTCTTAAATGAATGCTTGATGGAAGAAGAGGGATGGCTGCAACACACCGAGCCGCAAGGTTATCCCTGCCGCCGCACCGGCTGCCAGCTCCCAGCGCCCGCTATTAAACCCGGGGAGGGCGGCTGTCAGAACCCACCAGGGAGGTTTCGGGAGCCGCTACCTGGGGTGGCCGTGGCCATTCCCACACCGGGATGCATTTCGGAGCAAAGCTGGGAAACGCACCGCAAAGCTCCCGGCAGCTGGTGCAGGTGGGGAGGGAAGGGAGAACGGGAAAGGCTTTGAGAGCCCCATTTAATTTGGGTTCGCAAGGGGGAAAATAGCCTCTCCATGGGAGGAGGCAAGACTTCTGCTTAGGAGAAATTTTTCTTTATGAAAACCAGGAAAAATTGAAACCAGCCTGTTCTTAGCATCCCTCCAAGCGGATGCGGCCCGGGATGCCAAGGGCAGTGGTGGCTCCGCTTGCCAAGAGACCAAGCGGGGAGGTAACTCTCGGAGACCTCAGTCAAGGACCTTCTTAAACTCATTAACAGCATAAAAAAGACTGGTGGGAGGCTCAGCCTGCGCAGGGAGGAGTGCGGCAGCGCAGGGTGGGACCCAGCTTTTCGAAAGGGGCGCAGGAGAGGGGGGCAGGGAGGGCCCTGGCCAAGCCGTGCTCGGCCGCAGGGGCACCGTGCGAGGGTGAAGCCATCCCCGAGCCACCCGGCTGACCGTCAGCCCATGCCCTCAGCGACGGCGGCAGGGAGAGGGGTAAATGCAGCAAACCCCAGGTTACAGCGCCTGTGCATCTGACATGGGCGGGCGCTGGCACCGGGCAGGTCACTGAGCTGCTTTTCCCTGCTACAACCAACGCCGAAGGCAGACTCCAAAACAAAACCCTTGGCTGAGCATTAAAACTGTTTGGAAATGGTTTCCACGCCTCCCTTGCAGCATCACTACAGCACTTTCCTCTCTACGCATCACCCCAACAAATCTTCTTGCAATGAGATTTACCTTCAGGACACGGCCATGCCGGGCCAGGCTCTGCTCCCATCCCACCATCGGCACGCAGGCGATGCTCGCCAGGAGACACCAGCAATCAGCCGTGCCCCAGTGGCACAGCGACCTCAGGTAGCGACACTGGCTCCATCTCTCCCAGATGCTGTGAGCTGCTGCCCTGGGACGCCCTGGCACCGTGATGCCAGGACCTGGTGGTACCCAATGCCACAATGCCAGGACCCGGTGGTACCCAGCACCACGATGCCAGGACCCGGTGGCACCCAGCACCACGATGCCCAGGCCGGCAGTAGGCAGCATCCCAGCTGGAACGATGTCCGGTGTCCCTGCAGCAGGTGATGCTGTGGCCGGGCAGGAGGAGGCGATGGGAACGGGACCCCAGCGTTCCCATTCCGGATCCAGCCCAGGGGTCCCCAGCAGTGGTGGTCCCCAGCAGTGGTGGCAGCAGATACCCGGAGGCCAGGAGGGATGATGCTGCCCGAGGTGATCACCAGGAAGGGGGAAATGAACGGCGAGGGTGAAGGGGTGGGATCCTGGCTGGCGTGGTCCTGGCTGAGGTGGCGTCTCCTTCCCCAGGGCCGTGTCCCCGTCAGGGCTGGCTGTGTGCCAGTCGGCAGCGCCTGCTCACTCTCCTCCATGCCCGGAGAGATATCGGCCCTTGTGCTCTCAGGGCAGCAGCTCCCCCGATCTCCTGGGCACCGGCTGGTCCCAAGCGTGTCCTTACGCCAAACCGCACGGCCCTGTGACCTGCTGCATGGTCCTGCACCCTGCTGCATGGTCCCGCACCCTGCCGCATGGTCCCGCACCCTGCTGCATGGTCCCGCACCCTGCCGCATGGTCCTGCAGCAGACTGCGAGGTCCCACTCCCCACCACGTGGTCCTGCACCAAACCATGTGGTGCCGCAGCCTGCTGCACCATCCTGCACCAGGCTGTGTCATCCTGCAGCCTGCTGTGCGGTCCTGAGTCCCATTGCACAGTCGTGCAGCCCACCGCCCCGTCCTGCACCCCATCGCATGGTCCCACACCCTGCTGTGCAGTCCTGCACCAAACCACAGCATCCTGCATCCCCACAGGGGCCTGCGCCCCACCGCAAGGTCAGGCACCCCATTGCATCATCCTGCACCCCACCATGTGGTCCTGCACCCCATCACATGGTCCTGCACCCCACTGCACAGTCCTGCACCCCACCATGTGGTCCCACACTCCATGGTGCGGTACTGCACCCCATCGCACAGCCTTGCGCCCCGTGGCGTGGTCCTGCATCCCACGGTGTGGTCCTGCACCCCATCGCACAGTCCTGCACCCCACTGCATGGTCCTACACCCCACCACGCGGTCCCACACCCTGTGGTGCAGTCCTGCACCCCATCACACGGCCTTGCGCCCTGCAGTGTGGTCCTGCATCCCACCGCACGGTCCTGCACCCCACCACACGGTCCTGCACCCCACCCCACGGTCCTGCACCCCACCACACCTCGCCCAGAATCCCCCCCGCTCGGCCCGAGCCCCCTCCAGCGATTCATCCTCCGCTCGCAGGGAAGCT
The DNA here is from genome assembly GCF_965183815.1 of Platalea leucorodia. Lineage (NCBI taxonomy): Eukaryota > Metazoa > Chordata > Aves > Pelecaniformes > Threskiornithidae > Platalea > Platalea leucorodia. The sequence goes on from NC_138834.1 coordinate 13,088,317, forward strand.
GCAGCGGCTGGAGGAGCTCCACGCGCTTTTTATTATATAGCATCCATATATCGTCCCCTCCCCGGTGCTCCGCCTCAGTGGCTGAGTGGGCACCTCTGGTACCCGCCAGAGGATTCAGCTCCGGAGCTGTGGCTTCCCCACCGCAATCCTCCCGCTTTGCCCGTTAAGCCCTTAATTAAGCCGACAAGACACACGCTGGGCTTTTAATTACAGCTGTGCGGCGGCTGCCCCAGGGGAGGTGTCCGGGCAGGGGGAGATGCACCGAGCTGGCCAGGCCTCTGCCAGGTGCCATCTCCCCGGCGAGGCTGCCTCTCCCCTCGCCTCTCCCTCCTCATTTCATTGTCTTTCCCCTTTTTTTCCCTGGAAGACAAAGGGCCGGGAAGAGGAAAAGGTGGAGGGATGCTGCTGGCAGCGCTGTGCCATCGGCTCGCGCTGGTGGTGATGGATGCGGGTGGTGGGGACGGCGCGGGGCTGGCAGCCACCGGCCAAGGAAGGCAGAAGGCCCCCACGTCCCCAGGATGCTCTCCCCAAAGAGCAGGACCCCGGCCGGCTTTGCCGCCGGGGAGATGTGTTTTATGTTGGCATCCTGCAACCTGGCCCCAAACCACGTGGGAGCTGAGCACCCATGGGTGTCCCGAGCGCCCCAGGGTGCCTGAGAGCAGGGATGGGGTGTCCCATGGGCTGCTCCCCTAATTCCTGCCCTGCGCTGGGGCCCCGTTGCCGGTGAGCCAAGGGTGACCCCACAGAGCCACCCGCAGCCATGGGGTGCCCCCACTCCCCCCGGCTCCAGCCTGCACCCATGGTGGCCCGCGGCCAGGCACCCGCTGTGCCGTGCCGTGCCGTGCCAGCCCGCATCCATTAAGCAGTGAGTCAGAGCCGGGTCGGTGCTGACTAACGCCTGTGTGCCGGCTCTGAACACCCGTCCTGCGTGCCAGGGCGCCCGCTGCACCCCGACATCGCTGGGGTGCACCAGCGCACGTCCCTGCTTCACCTCCCTGTGCAAATGCACCTCCCTGGGCATGCACGCCCCGCGTGCAGGTGCACGTCCCTTGTGCATGCACTCTCTTGATGCAAAAGCATCCTTCATGCAAATGCACATCCCATCTGCAAATGCCCTTCCCTTATGCACACACACTTCATGCAAAAGTACCCCTCGTGCAAATGCAAATCCCTTGTGCAAATGCACGTCCTATGTGCAAATGCCCTTCCCTTGCATACACACTTAATGCAAAAGCATCCCTCGTGCAAATGCACATCCCATCTGCAAATGCCCTTCCCTTGTGCACACGCACTTAATGCATAAGCACCCTGCTTGCAAATGCTCTTCCCATGTGCACACATACCCTCGATGCAAAAGCATCTCTTGTGCAAATGTAATTCCCTTGTGCAAACGCTCTTCCCGCATGCACACACGCGCTGCACGACGAGCCCACACGTGCAGGAGCGCCCCAGCCCTGGCACCGCAGGACGAGGCTGGCACACCGACCGGCAGCCCCCAGAGCCGGCCCACGTCCCCAGCGCCAGTTCTGCCTCAGTTTCCCCATCCGCTCCCGCTCTGGCCCCGGCTCCCTGCTACAAGTCAGGGTTTGGGGACAGGGATGCTCATGCGAGCAAGAAATTGTCCCCAAGCCAGTGCCAAAGCCACCGCCGCTGTTAACATGCACGGAGAACCGCTGCCGAGGCGCTTGGTTGCTGCCTTGGGTTAGCAAAAACCCCGATTTCCTTCCCGAGGGACGCGTGGCCGGAGGGAGCTGGCACAGGGCCGCCCGCTGCGGCATGGGGCTGCGCGTTGGCAGCACTGCCGGTGCGAGGCTGCGAGTGTGCAATGCGGCGAGTGTGAGGCTGTGAGCGTGCAAGGCCCTGAGCATGCAAAGCTGGGAGCATGGGAGGCTGCAAGTGTGCAAGGCTGCAAGTGTGCAATGCGGCGAGCGTGCAATGCCATGAGTGTGCAATGCTGCGGATGCATGGTGTGGCAAGTGTGCAGTGTTGCACATGTGCAATGCTGTGAGCATGTGGGGGCTGCAGGCGTGCGATGCTGTGAGTGTGCAAGGCTGTGAGTGTGCAAGGGTGCAAGACTGCAAGTGTGCAGTGCTGCAAGCATGCAATGCTATGAGCATGCAAGGCTGCAAGTGTGCAATGTCATGAGCGTGCAATGCTGCAGTTGCATGATGCTGCGAGTGTGCAAGGCTGCAACTATGCAGTGTAGCAAGCGTGCAATGCCTGAGCATGCAATGTTGTGGGTGCATGGTGCTGTGAGTGTGCAAGGCTGCAAGTGTGCAAAGCTGCAAGCGTGCAATGCTGTGAGTGTGCAATGTTGCAGGTGCATGGTGCTGTGAGCGTTCAGTGCTGCACATGTGCAATCCTGTGAGCATGTGGGGCTGCAGGCATGCGATGCTGTGAGTATGCAAAGCTTCGAGCGTGCAAGGCTGCGAATGTGCAAGGCTGAGAGTGTGCAACACTGTACGCACGCAAGGCTGCAAGTGTGCAATGCTGCGGCTGCATGGTGCTGCGAGTGTGCAAAGCTGCAACTATGCAGAGCTGCGAGTGTGCAATGCTGCAAATGTGCAATGCTGTGAGTGTGCAAGGATGCAAGCATGCAATCCCACAAGTGGGCAATCCTGTACACACTCAAGGCTGCAAGCGTGCAATGGCATGAGCGTGCAATGCTGCGGGTGCATGGTACCGCAAGTGTGCAGTGCCACGAGCATGCAGTGCCATGAGCGCGCAGGGCTCCAGTGTGTCGGGGGGCAGATGGAGACCCCCCCACGTGGGACCCATCCCCCTCCCCCTGCGCTGCTGCCCCCGGCCCCGCCACCGTGGCCTGGGCTGGGAAAAGCCCTTTCGGCTTCGCTTTGGGGCTGAATCCCCCGGGCTGGGGGCTCTGCCCGTCCGCTGCAGGCAGCGCAGGCAGCGCAGGCAGCAGCTGCGTTATCGACACCGGTGGCTGCCCGCAGCGCTCCCGCCCCGCGCGCGGGAAATCAGGTCACCCTCCGCTTCCCTCGCCCACTGCCTCCCAGCAGCCCCGAAATCTCCCCCATTTCCCCATCAGCATCCCTTTGCCAAAAAATAAAAACCCCATCCCACCTCCAGATATGATAAATAAGACGTGCAAACAAGCGCATCCGTCGCTGAGCGCATCAAGGTGCGGCAGGGCCGGGAGCAGCCCCCCGGGGTCGGGTCTCGGGGTGCTCGGCACGGACGGCGGGGTGGTGAAGCCCGACCGGCAGCCCCGGCTCAGGGCTGGCAGCTCAGCTGGCTCCCCACATCCCCAAAGGGGTTTTATCTATAATTAATTTAAAAATTGAGGTCAAGGCAGCATATCATTTCTTTATTCCAGGCAGGCCGAGAGCAGGCAGCGTTGGGCAGAGCCCCAGGGATGGCAAACTCGGGGCTCGGCCCCCCCGGACACCCCAAACCCTGGGAGGGAGAAGGGCAAGCAGGGATGGAGGAGCCCCGAGGGGCTGGGGAGAGCGGGACCCCGGAGCGACGGGGAGGGGGAAGCCATCCCGGTCCCACCGGGAGCTGCCGGAGGGATCCCAGGGCCACGGCCATGCTTCCCATTAAAATCTCCCCTTGCTTTAACTGCAGCAGCGAAGGGCTTTGCAAGGATTTTCCCAAAGAAAAAAGACCAAACAAGTCCCAGCTCCCCCTCCCAGCGCTTTGAATTTTTATTAAAACAAAGGAGAAAACCGTTATTTCTTCCGAGTACAACAGTCCAGGGGACTGGGAAAGCAGCCGTGCCGAGCCACAGCCACCCGAGCGGCAGCCACGTGCGGGGAGTCGATCCGAGGCAGCGCGGTTTTAAATAAAATGGCTTCAGGACGCGATCTGCTACGCGCCAAGCTCCGGGCTGGCCCTCGGCCGACGGCGGTGTGGCTGGGGGTCAGGCGAGGGAGGAATTGGGGGTCCCGAGGGGACGCAGGGGATGCCCGGGGCAGCACCGGCTCTGTTAACGGGTAAATCTCAGCTGGAAGGGAGGTTTCCCCCTGAGCGAGGGCAGGATTTGGGATGGAGACAGAAGGGAAATGTCCGGGCATCCCCGTTCCCGCCACGGCCGCTGGCAGGGGGTCAGAGCTGTGAGCAAAGGCACCCGCTCAAGGACAGGCAGGAGCAGGCAGCCCCGGCGCTGCCGGGACGCAGCCCGGGGAGGCTCGGAGGAGCCAGGAGGGCCCACGCCGCGTTAGGGGTGCCGGGCTTGGGCACCCAGGGAAAGCTGGGGCCGTGCCTGCCCTCTGCCCGGCTCCAAGCCCCCAGAGCCCTCCCGGCCTCAAGCTGCCCAGGTTTGTCACAGTTTCCAGGAAAAAAAAAAAAACAAAACCAACAAAAAAAAAGGTTTCATTTGGTTGGCACTAGCTGTTCTGCTCCTTATCCCTTGCAGAGAGGAGGAGGAGGAGACCTTCCTCCCCACCTCCTGCCCCTGCCTCCTCTCCCCAGAGAAGCAGCAGCCCTGAACCCCACAGCCCGAAGCCCCTGCAGCCGCTGCGATCCCGCTCCCTGCCCGCCTGCCTCCCACCTCTGCCGGGCGCTGGCAGAGCCGGCGCGACGGCCCCTGATTTACAGCACTCCACTCGAACATGCTCTGGGTGCCTAATGGAGCTCCAGGCACCGCCGGCGTGGGGCTCCGGGGCTGGCGGGCCACTGCCAGCAGGAGAAGGCAACCTGGAGGGTTGGCATCCTTGCCAAGGGAGCCCCTTGGGCACGCTCCTCCGCTGGCCGCTGGGCTGGGGGGCACGGCCGCAGCCCCGACCCCGGCACCGGGGGAAAGCCTGGAGGGCTGAGCCAAAAAACTACGCTAGAAAAGTACGGAAAAGGCTGGAAAAAAGAAGGGCAGGGAGGAGGATGAAGGGACACTAAGCTAGAGAACATCACACAGTCCGTGGGCAGCCGGGCCCCGAGTCCGTCGGTGTGCAGAGGCTGGCAGCACCCGGCGGGGACCGGGGGCGATGCCCGGCTCCCCGGCCCCGGTTGGGGCACACCGGTCCCGGGGGGAGAGGCTCCGGCTGGTGGGGAGCCGGCCGGCAGGCAGCAGCGGTGCGGAGCGGCTGGTTGCTTCCTAGAGCTCCTCGAAGAAGGCCACGCGGGACTTGGTGCTCTGTAGGGTGAGCTGCAAGAGAGCAGAGGGGGCGGCTGAAGGGGGACGGGGCTGACCCCCTCCTTCCCACAAGGCACCCAGCCCCGGCTTCACCCCCTCCGGGAGGGCACCGGGCTGAGCAGGAGGCAGCTGCTGCCTGGATCCCCTCCTGGCCCAGCCCCTGCCCCTCCGAAAATACCCGGGAAGGCAGAAGCGGGGACGTCGCGCGCGTCCTCGGCAGCCGAGCCCCCCGCTGCGACAAGCGGAGCCCGAAGGCAAAGCGCGGGGCGAGGGGAGGCGGGCTGGGCTGGGGCAGCGCGATGCCGGCGCACCACCGTCCCCCGAGCAGAAGCTGCTGAGGGGCCACGGATTCCATCACCGTAATTAGCGTGGCCGCAGCTTCCAGGCTGTGGGATACACAGGAGCACGGATCAAAGGTGCCAATGCTGGGCATGGGACGGTGCCCTCGGGGTCCAGCGGGCTCCCTCTGTTCCTTGCCCTGACGGTGGGGGATACACGGGGCTCTTGCAAAGCTGGAGGAGAAACGATCTCCATCAGCTGAGGACAAGGAGAAGCATGCTCATCCCTAAACCCACAGCTCCCAAAGCCTCCAGGCCAGCCTCCGTCACCGGTTAGGGACCATCCTCTGTCCTGTGCTCATGTCCAACCCCAACCCACCACCTGTGATGGGACGAACACGCGTGCCCAGTGTGGTCCAAGCAGCCACAACGCAGCTCGCCACCACCGTCCCGGCACCTGCGTGGGGCTGACGCCTTCCCCCTGCCCCGGGACCTCAGCCCAGACCCGCTGCCTCCATCCCGCAGGAGGATGGAGCTGGAGAGCCCTCGCTTGCAGGACTGCGGCCTTGGAGCCAAGGCTCTGCAGGACTTGGAAACCTGGCCCAGAAAAGCTTTTTGCAGCGCTAGCGAGACTATCTGAAAAATAACACCCCACGGAGGAACCGCAAGCTCCTTTTCTAACGGGCCAAATGAGAGATGAAAGAAACATCCTCAGCGGCGAGGAAGAAATCACAGTATTTCCAGATAACCACCCAAAGGGGCATGGCAGGAGAAGTGCCACCTTCCAACCAGCTGCTGAATCACCGCAGGAGTTTGCCAAACCAGCCAGCTAATTGCGAAGGCTTCGTTTCAGCTGGATTAAGCAGCGATGCCTTCCGCCAGGGATGCCGGTTTTGCTGAAACAGGAATCCTAGGATCACGTTACAGCGAGTTAAGCCCCCGCGACGGAGCTGCCAAGCGCTTCTCCCCTCCCCGCTTCCCCCCACGGCCTTTCCCTCGGTAATTCCTTCACAGCCTTAATGCCATTCTGAAAATATCTGTATTGCAGAGGAAATTTCTGCAGGGGCTTAATACCCTTTGCTGGCAGCATCTCCTGGGCCAGGGCTGGCTCTCGTCCTCCTCCTTCTCCTCCTCCTCAGCATCCCCTGCAGAGCTGGATGGAGGGAGGGTGAGATGGGGCAGGGGCTCCGTGGGCTATGGGCAGCTCTTTGCCTCTTTTTCAAGGCTGGAAAGGGGGGAAAAAAAAAGCGTGGGCAGCCCCAGCCTGCTGCCAGCCCCAGCGTAGGCTTCGTTCCGGCTCTTCCAGCAGAAATCCCGCCCGTGATCCCAAGCAGACACCTGGCTGGGTCACAGGCCAGAGAATTTGGCAGTAAAGCCAGAGCGGACATCCCGGCGTGCAGCACGGTCCTGCCCTTCGAGCAGGGCTGCTGCCTCCCACCGCAATGACCCGGCGCAAGGACGGGGACTGCGGTCGCCCGGCAGAGAAGGGCGGTGGGTGAGGGGGCAGCTTCGCTTTCCTGTTTCACCTGGGGAGACCTCTGAGAGACCAGACACCCCCAGGGAGGAACATTTACCTGCCAGCTATCACCTCCTAACACCCTGCCACCAGAAGCCATCTCTTCTGCAGGCTGGATGGTGAATCCAAGCACCCCACCACCTCCCCGGCCCACGGCAGCTCACGGCACCGCTTGGTTAAAGCACAGCAAGGGGAGATGCCCCCCAGGTCCCCCCCAGCAAACCCCGCGCTCCGACGGAGAAAAGAAAGCAGCCAGTTCCAAGCGCTGATGAGGCAGAGAGGGAAGATGTTTCCCCCAGGCTTACACAGGAGATTCGACTATTTCGAGTCTGCTCTCTGCCTTTAGCTACACGCAGCTCTCTGTTAATCCCCCACGCGCTTTCGCGGTCCTGGGGTACCTCAAAGCACCGCTTGGGCAGCCGCCTCCGTGCCCAAAGCTGGGCCTTCCCGAGCAAATGCTGCTGCAGCGCCGGGGGAAGCGCGCGGAGGCAGAGCTCCGAGGGCATCCAGCACAGGCACAAGCGGAAAGAAGAGATGCAGCCCTGCTCTTTCACCAGGGGCTTTCATCCGTGACCTTCAAAGACTCCCTGAGATGCTCAATGTTGCTTTTTTTAACCTACTCAGGGAAACTGAGGCACAGGAAGAGCAGCCCAGCTGCAGGCATACAGGCAGCAGGAGCAAAGATGGGCCTCGATGAGATGGGGTGCTGCAGAGAGAGGGCCGTGCCCTGCAGCTCAGCGGCACTCAGCAGCGGCCAGATTTTGCCACCTGAAAGGCAAAGACCCCAGGGATTTCAACTGCAACGGCGCAGGCACCCACGCTGCCACCCTCGCTCCCGCCGTGCAGGGCACCCCCGCGTCTCTCATTGCCCCCATGTTACGCTCCAGCTGTTTCTGAGAAAGCCAGGAGGCTCAGGCAGCGCTGGCGCCTGGGCAGGAGGATTTCTTCCCATTTAGGCTCCCCGAAGAGGAGCCTCTGGCTGTTTCTCCCCAGTAACCTGGAGAGCGTTAGAAAAGCAGCACAGGAGCGGGGCAGGGGCAGAGTTGGCCTATTTCTCCTTAGCAGGAGCTGGGTTACGGCTCAGACCTCGGCAGTGGCTTGGGCAGAGGAAGGGGCCAGCAACTTCAGGCTGCTCTGCCTCCACCACCCCTGGAGCGATGGCAGCTCCGGCAGCTGCCGTCGGGAACCTCCGGCGCCGGGAATGGGGCTGCCCGGCAGCTCCCAGCCTCCTCACGTCCGATCGCAGTCAGGCACATCAATAAACAGAGGGGACATTAGGAGTGCTCTTGACTGCACACTGACTCTCCACCACCATGCTCCGCCGTGCCTGGAGGGAAAACTCCTCCCCTCCCTTTTTCTTTTCTTTTATTCTTGTTTTTCTTGCTGTGGAGCAATTGCAGGCAGGGCTCTCCTCCCTCCCGTCGCGGGCAGGTGGTGTGGCCTCGACAGCGAGCTTGGCAGGGCTGCAGCATGATAAAACCCGAGGGATCGGCTGGAGGAAGATGGGCAGAGGCGAGGAGGGTCCTCGGGGCAGAGCCCCACGGCAGCCTGGCTCAGCCCGGCCAGCACTGCGGGGGTACGCGGAGGTGCTGCCTAAGCCGGGGAGCTGAGCTCACCTCCCCTCTCCTTTTGGTTGCAAAAGCACGAGCCCCAGACAGCTCTTTGCAGGGAAATCCCATTCCCTCACGCCGGGAGCAAGCGGTTTTGCTCTCTTCTGCACCGGAGGAGGAGAGCAGGCAGGGAGGAGAGCACAGCCCTGCTCCGGCCTCTCTGCCGTCTGCCGGGGGAAAGCCCTAAGGTGGCCTCCAGCACCTCCGCAAACTCTTTTTGCGCTGTCTGCCTCCCCTCTGCCCAGCCAGGCAAGGACAAATAAATATATATATATCCATACCGTAACACTGTGCAGGCGAGGCAGAGTGATTAAGAGCAAGTTACATTCTCGTCAGTGCGGAGAGAAGGGAAAAAAAAATTGATTTACAAGCAGTATTATGATAATCTCCTTCCTGCAGGAGGGAGGGTGGGCTCCACAATGCACTCCCAGAGCCATCAAAGACAATTTAGAGCGAGAGAGAGGGAGCGCAATTAAGCGACCAGAGCTCAAATGAATCAAGATATGAGAAAGGGAAGAGTCCCGCTCCCAGCATTCCTACACTGGGGCTCCTCCGAGCTCTGCTTTTACCCAGGGCTGCTGGACTGATTTGATTTGAGAAAAACAAACGAACAAAAGCAACCCAATAAGTCCCTCATAGCCAAACACGTTTTAGAGCAGCTAACCCAATAACCGCAGGCACGTAACTTCGGCTGGCAGGGCAAACCGAATAGAGAGAAACCGCCCGGGTGCCCAGCGAGCCCACGGGAGCCGGTGCCTCCCCACGCGCTGGAGATGGGGCGCAGCAGGAGAAGGGGGCTGCAAATCACATCAACGTCCTCCCAGGTCCCAAGGAACGGGGAGAAGTTTAAAATTTCTCACTTCCTTGCTGTTTTCTTGTTTATCCTGTAGCCTGGCCAGGCTGGAGGAAAGGGTGACCCATGCCACCCCCAGCAGCATCGCCTCACCCCACGCGATGTCGGGGACGTCTTCCCGCAGCTGGGAGGGAGATCTACCATCCCTGCTAAATCATCACCCGGCACTGCACACAGTAAATCCTCTTTATTCCCCCTGCCCCGCTCCCCTGAACGTCCTTCTCCACCCCTGCCCACTCCCCAGTCCCCACTGGCCAGGTGGATGTTTCAATTCCCACCTTTACTTTTGAAATCAAAACCTTCCCATTTTTTCCCTCCCCACCCCCTTTCCAATCCCCACCTCGCCATTTCTCTCTTACTCCCACGCTGCCGTTTATTCTCTCCCAAGCACAACTTTCCCTTGGCCTCCAACGCTTTGATGAGTGCGTTTAAAAGAGAGGAGATGACGCTCCATTTGAAGGAAACGCTTTTCAAAGGCTGCCACAAAAATAGCTGATAGGCCTGACGTTTCCTAGTTTCCTTTCGCTCCTTGTAAACAAGGGAAGGAGGCTGCCGTGTCCCAGTTTAGCTGCCAGGGAGTTTCACTTCCCAGCTCCCAGAAGCAGGGCAGAAAGAAAATGAGCCTAGCGTGGACACGGCCTCGCACACACGGGGATGTGTGGGCAAGACCCACGTGGGATGCGCCTCCGTCTCGGAAAATGTGTGCCTAGAGGTGTCCAGAGCTGCTCGGCTCACTGGGTATCTCCCGGCTCTCGCCGGCATCCAGCCGGGTGCCAGGCAGGGCGAGAAGCCAGCATCCTCGCTCATCTTTTCTCTACCCTCACAGCTCCCGAGGTGATGGGAATGCCGGTGCTGCTTCTCCTGGGAAGTCCCTCGCTGGTCACGGTCCTGCTCTGCAGCATGCAGCCTTCCCCTCTCCTGGTGGGAGCGGATTATACAGTGATGGCACGGCAACGCTGCAGTTCTGCATGAGACTAAAGAGCCCCTCATCTGTGTCCGTGCTGTCACAGGATCCACAGGAAAGGATGGACCCTCTGGAAAGGATGGACCCACCTGCGTGTGGCTCAGCCCAGCCTGCCCTGTGCCACCCAGGCTCCCTCCTGCCCTTCCCAGAGCCAAAGGATTTCTTGTGCTGGTCCCCTCCCTCCGCAGGATGAAGCTCTAGAGGCACAGTAACGTCCTCCTTGCCTGAAATGGCCGTGCTCCACCATCTTCCCAGCAAACCGCTGGAGCAAAGCGGACCCATTTCACGCAGGGGAGTCTGCAGGTCCCAGAAGGGGCGAGGCGAGGAAGGGAGTCCCCAGGAGATGACAAAGAGACCCCACAAGATTTGTTGAAGTCCTTGAGGGACACGTCTCAGTGATCCCTAGCAAGATGCTAGACAGGCGCAGCTGGAAAATGGGCAGAGAAGCCGGGGAGAAAACCTTCAGCCTGTCCAGATGATTAAGTAGCCTGATGACATTCGGTGGTGGCACAGCAGCTTCATATCTGCATCACGAGAGACTCGAGTGGCAGTGCCCATCACTAACTCACCAGTGTCCTTACTCTGCTGTAGAGGACAGACCACAGCTTGTCTCAAAGGTGAGAGGAGTGAGGACGAGCCTGCAGAAGTCCACTTTGCTCTGCCTCTCTCGCCCCTCCGTGCTTGGCAGCCAGGAGCTGCTCGTTGCCTAAACCCGAAGGGGTCCGTAGGAACGTGGCAGAACATGACCGTTCGTGGCCCAGTGACGGAGGAAGCCCAGTCCAGTCTACTGGTGATAAATCAGCAGATTTGAAGTAGTTTATCCAAACCCCCAGTGCCTCAACAATAGGAAAAAGTCCTGCATTACCCGAGTTGAGGGCAACGCTGCACTGCAACCAGGATCAGCCAGGAGAGGAGCTGACAAGAGCACTGTCAGCAACAGCTCACCCCACCATCGACGTCCGCACCAATTCCCATGAGCACCAAGACCGCTGGCCCCAAGGAGCCAGCTCGAGCCCCAGAGAAATGCTGCATCCGAGAAAAAGCCGAGAGCCGCCTGAGAGCCCGGCAGGGAAAGGCCAACCCTGTCCATCGAAGGACCAGAGCGCTGCTCAAGGACAAAGCTGCCTGTCTGGGAACAGGCGTGGAGATTTGCTCCTTGCCTGGATACTTCAAAGGGCTTAAATCACAGTAAATAAGCATGACTGTGCAAGAAGAAAGCAACTGGAATGAAAGATCCGATTGTGTTTTAGAGCAGCAGCCTGCCCTGGGAGCCTTCCTACACCGGAGGATGCGAGGAAGAAGTGGGTTTTTTCATCTTCTACCGCAGCCTAAGCAGCAAACCCTCCTGAAGCCGAGCCAGCTGGAGTCAGCAGCGCCAGCCCACGGCGGAGAGCGCTACGGAGAAGGGAAATCAGTTTCCAGATGAGGTGCTTCTGCTGTGCCCACAGAGCTCATAAAAAAGGATTAGCATGTTAACCACGTAATTAAACATGAAAAACTTAGCAGGCGTCTTCAAAGGCGGGCAACAAAACCCAGAGGTCACACCGCAGCACTTGCTGTGCATCTGGTTTAATTATGGGGGCTCCTCCCAGGCACCGAATCTCTCCTGGCTGCTGAATTAGGCTTTCCACAAATTGCCAGAGCATCATTTCACCTCCTCGTGCTGCGGCCACAAGTGGATTTTGCCCCAATTTCACCGGCCACAGAGTTCCTCAAGCCAGTCGGGATGGGACAGCGGGTTTCAACCACGGCCAGCCTGCCCCAGGGAGACATCCAACGCCTCCCCCAAGGTGTCCCGGACCCACAGGGTCACCCTTCGTTTTAGCCACGTCCTTCCTCTTCCCAAGGAAACGCTTAACAACGAGAGCGGCTGGTCTTGGGAATACCTGCGGCCCCCCCGAGAGCGGCTGGCAGCAGCCAGCCAGCACAAAACCCTAACTGGAGTGATTTACCGCGCCGCCTGCAGCCCTGAAAGGGCTGGTCCGTTCAAGAACAGCACAAACCTGTGCTGATCGCTTCTGGGTACCGGCCAGGAAGAAGTCTGCATCTAAAGCATCCTCCTGCCTCTGCTACAGAGCTCCAGAGGTGCTGAGAAATTGCTCCACGGTTGGCCGTACGTGCCCGCCATGCAGGCAGGGCTGTGCAAGCCCTCAGAGTAACTTTTAACGAAAGCCTTTTCCACAGGCGTTTACCACCAGGTTTGCCACCCGCCTTCGTGAGCGCTGCCACCGCAGCATCCTTGCCGTTTCTTCCCTTAGCGCTACCACTCAAAACTCGCTAAACCCCGTGGGTGTGCAAGAACCACAGTCGAGGAAAGAGCAAAAAAGCTTCCCCAAACTCATCCTCCTGAAGGAGGGAGTCAATGCTCTGCACACACACAGCCCGCAGATTGAGGGCAAATCCTCAGAGGAAAGCAGCCTCCAGAAAGAAGAGACACGGCGTTAACAGAGCAGGAGGCACCGGCGCGCGGAAGGAGGCAGGGGACAGGCAGAGGCATCGCAGGCAGGAGGGAGAGCAGCTCTGACAGCCGGTGTCCCTGGGCGCGACGGTGACCAACACCGCTACCTCCAGCACAGTCTCCCTGGACCACCCCCAGCCTTGCCCAAGAGCTACCTGCAGATGCCGGCTGTCCTCAACCATCTGCTTTACGTCCCCGCGATACTTCTCAAACAGGCGGACGCTGATAACATATCCGCGTGCTGCTCCGCTCCAAGACGGAGGTGCGCATTTTTAGCCTGTTATGACAGTTTTGGCAGCAAAGAGTTGGTCGGGTCTGTTTCTTTGTTTGTTTTTTAAATCCTGAATTTCTTTCTGCAGCAAATGAGGGGTAAGGTCCTGGTTTACTTCATTAATTCAAAGGCCACCCTGCACCTCCAATAGATTCCCAGCCACCAGCAGCACAGCAAAACCAGGCATGTTTAATTATTTAAGCATCTATGCCTGCACTCCCCCACTGATGTTGCCAACTCAACTTCTGCCAAGAAAGACACTTCCCAGCACAGAGGATCAGGTGCAAAAACGAATGCAGAGAGGCCGTGAACGCCACTGAGGGAGCGAGAGCCCGGCAGGGCGGCTGACTGCGACATGCTGTACGGGTCCACCGCGGGGACGGGCAGGGTGCTGCGCCGCGGCGAGCCCGGTCTCACCGGCGCCGCACCCCGCTGCGGTGCGTAAGGAGCGTTGTAGGGGTGGCAGCAATGGGAGCTGGCTAGAGCAGTGCGTATCGCAGGCAAGCTCATGCACAGGTTAGTATTACAGCCGGTGATCCCATCACCCCACGCAGAGTACCTTGGAATAACCTACTTTGAAGTTTCAAATGCAGATAGGTCTTCTGCCCTGGGCTTGAGGCTAAACCAGCAAAATAAAATGAACAACAACAACAAAAAAAATCCTCTGTGATACGAGTAATGTCAGGTCATTCGTGCAGTCTGTACAGTTTGCCCAGAGCGCTGAAGTGATCAGCGGCTTCCAGGTGGGGCAGAGGGTTGGTATTATTTAAGTGTTGCTAAACTTCTATCCCATTTCCAGCGTCTTGCATGTTCCTTTCCATCACAACTGCAAAGACAAAAGCCCTCCTGACCTCCTGGTGGCATGAACAAAAGCAGTCTATAATTTTATTCTGATGTGCTCCACTAACAGACTATTATTTAAAAGCCTGAGATGCAGGAGCCTGGCAGCCTCAGTCCCCTCCTGAAGGGAAGGGACAGGACAAGGCTCCAGCTTCAAAGGAATGAAGACTGACCGCACAGTCCCAATTACAGCAATGAACCCTGACAGACATCGAAATGATTGCCCAGCCACCTTCAAGTGAGACAAATGGGACCATCGGCTCTCTATGAACTCGTCTCTGTCAGAAGTGAAAATTTAGCATTTTCTGTTTAAACCGAGGACTCTGAGCACGGAGACAAAACCCAGCAAAACCTACTGGGAGCAGAAATGTCTTCAGATTCTACAATGACAAAAGGGTCTGTGAAGATTTTTTATGTTCTCCGCTCTGGGGGGACAGGAACCTGAATAGCTCAGGGCTAGCATGGGGAAACTGGGAAGGGAGACACACTAGATTCATTTTCCTGCCCCGGTTCCGTGATCATAAACTCCCAGCCACAGAAGTCAGCATGAACTGATACTTTCAAATCCTTTCAGACACAACTCTCAGCTGGGAGTAGTAAAGAGATAAGGATTTGTTTTTAAAACCTGGAGTTGTTACCACAACCTGCATCCCGTGCCATACAGATTTCTGAATCCCTCACAAAGACAGCTGCTAGCAAAAACCCAGCTGGGTAAAAGCCTTTGCAGCGTAAAAGCCTTTGCAGGTGAGTGGGGCTGACGGCTACATCCCACCGTACCAACTATGGATGTGCCCCCAGCCCCTCGCTACACTGAGCCCAGCTGGGAGAACGGCAGAGCTACTAAGCAAAAGGAAAAGGACTGGATGTAAAAATAAAGAACGGGCTTAGTTGTGACCTTTCAGGTGTGACCCCTGGGCTAGCAGATCCAGCCATCCTAACTTTTTGGCTAAGTAGTCACCCCAAAGACCTTTCGAGAGGCAGGTGGTTCCAGGGTCCACAGCACCTCACACACACCCTGCTAGCAAAAGATTTTGCTGTTAGTATTTGAAGCTGCACTACAGGTTACTCAAGAACAGACTAAAAGAGAGGACAAGGCTTTTGGCTTTTTCTACTGAGAGCCCGTAAGTCAGGAGTATTTTTGCCCTTATTATTCACCAGCCAAGCTCAGGACTGCTTCCTTGCAAGGCCTTTAGGGAATGGCTGTGGTAGGCAGGTAGGGCTTTGCTGTTCCTGGGGTCACTAGGGTAGCAGATCCCATCTAACAGCATCCCCGTACAGCTTTTGTTAAGGTTCAGCAAGACCTTCAAACCTCGAGACCTTTGCTTCCCCTCACACAGCACTGAAGAGCCAAGGCTTGGTTGTGGCCAATATAAACCAGGAGCCACCAGAAACTGAAATTCTCTGCACCCTGGTTCAAAGCTAAGCAGCCACGGAAGAAAGCCTAGATCAAATAATTTTATTATAACAACTTGTGCAAAATCTAAATCAAATGGAAGGGTTATTTTGTTGTTGTTTTTAAAGGATTTCATCAGGCGAGATACAAACTGGAGCTCTCCGATACCTTTTTAATAGTGTTGTGCTTGCTGTTGCCTCGGCTGGCATTCTCGTTGTGCAATATATCCAGAGCTGTCTCTCTCTCCTTTAGCTTCAGTGCCTCAATTTCTGTCTTCAGCTCATTCAGCTGCTCCTGCAGGTGCTTGCTCTTCTCCATGTACTCCACCCTAGCACACACAAGAGAGGCCTGGGTTAGTACTGGCCAGATCCACGTGCTGACATGATACCATGGCAGCCGATAACGGAATTATAACAGAAAAACCTTATTCTAGTGTGTGGAACAGACAACATTAGTTTACAGCACACAGTAAACTACCCCAAGCATTGATTTGTTTGTTATTAAAAAGAGGACCCAGACAGCTGACCCAAGAACAAAATTGTAAGTTATGTTACTATAAAAAAAAACCAAAGCCAAACTAGAGCTGCTGGGTGATATTTGTGAGCCTCTCCATTTCCAAGCAAAGCTGCACCACGACATAGGTTAACATTACCCAGTTTCAGTCTACAAGAGAGCGGTTTAAGCAGCGCTGCCCTACTCCCCTCTCTCCAACCCAGCTCACAAACTCAAAGGCACGAATCCTTCCAGAAAGGACGGACCCTGATGTACTGACTTCTCATGTTTTAGAGGGATTTAGCTTGTAAACCACGTGGGAGCAAGCACTGTCTCCAAAATATCAGGTATCTTTTAGACACACAGCATCCCTGGGAGAGAGAAAGGTCTCCCAAAAAAAGAAAGAAAGAAAAAAAAACCCAAACCCAGCCATTCTGATGACTCGGCCCTAACTGCCTTCCACGATGAAACGCTGACTGGCGAAAAATCACACCATGCCAGCCTGGTACTTGTGATTAAACACCGAGACCCGGGTCACAGCACCAGCAGACTAACAAGAACCTTTTCGGAGTGCCAAAATTTGTAGCAGGGTTTATCTCAGCACCCGACAAACGCAAACAGTCCCGGAGAAGTCAGTGAAAGCATGTTATTGCTTTCAGCATTTGGCAGAGACAAGCTCTCCCTGCTTCGGAGAGTGGGATGACCTAGTTAGCAACCTGGCTACAGAACCAGGAATTATCCTGTTATTTTCAGCTTCTATCTTTTTCCTTCTAGCTTTAGGAAAAGTTTTTAACCTCTGTCTCTAGCATAGTGGTCTGTTATTTCATACACGGGAGAGGGTACTTGGCAGAGGCAGAACAAACCACCCCTCTGGGATCCAGGGGCGTTTCATGCCAGCCCCAGGAAGTTTTGGCCGGAGCGCTATGGCAGAGCCCTTCTAGCTTTGATCTGCTCCCCAATCAATGAACAAAGCACATCATTACCACAGAGATTAAAATCTGATCTACTTTGATTTCTGCTAAATTTGTAATTTTGAAGGCTACACTTACACCCCCAGGAAAACACAAGATCAAAGCTCATAATCACATCCAAACTTGCTTGCGCACACTTTTTATATATAAACATGACACAGATTCCAAGAAAAAGGGGTTAAAGCCCTAACGCGGGACCTTCGCACAGACTCCGGCTATCTTTACGTTCTCTGGACACACTGCAAGTGCACAACTATTGCCAGCCTGCAATAGTTCAGCATACCAGCAGCCAGACTGCTCTTAACTCTTTCTACCAATATGGACAATCCAAGCCTAACCAAGAGCCAGGTTAATTGTACGGAGAGGAACTGACCGGTGCAGGGCTCAGCGTGCTTAAACTCGCCTTTAAGCAGGTCCTAGGGATGCATCTGTGACACCAGGTCCCCACCCAGAGAAATGGTCAATCAGCAGCTACTAATGACCTGGTAAAGGTGGGCTCAAAAGCCTTCTCCCCCTTCCACCTCACACCGGTGCTCGTCTGGAACATAAAAGTCCCATTCAGCCCTGGCACAATTCCTCCCACTGCAACCGAGGCACAAATCCCAGCCCTGGCCCGGACTGGATGCATGCCACATACTTCTCTTTTTCGATTTCCATGGAAAGCCTCTTCATATCTGTATCTTTGAAGTCAAAGGACAGGCTCTCGCTGATGAGGTTGAAGCTTGGCAGGTCGGTAGGCAGTGCTGTCGTACTTGAGTTCATGGACTGCTAAAGAGAGAGAGCACAAATTAATCACTTTTGGCCACACAAATGTTGCTGCAGCAAACGTTCTGCAACACAGAGGTAAAATCAGAGCAACATGCAGTACAAGGTGCTACTTTCTAATGCCGTAATAATCCTGATCTGCTACTCACACAGGTAACAGCACACTCTTCTTGGAGTTGGGTGTATTCTCCTTGCAGTGGTGCTGAACCGGAGGGATCTCCTCATTTGCACAGGGAAAGGGAAGGGGCACCTGTATTCCTGATGCAACACAGCCCACAACCCCGTTTGTCCGAACCAGCCTCAAACTTTCTGGAGAGCAGATGATGAGGCTCTTTTTCAGCTGGTGATCTTTTAAACACAGAAGACGGCGAGCACCCCAAGGCGCTGCAGAAGCAGAGCGGCAAACAAGCCCAGCGTCCCGAGCACCAGATCAGCCTGAAGAACCCCTTGCTCCATTCCCAATTTGCTCTTCCATACAGAGCGATTGCTCCTCTGGGACCCCACTCTTTGCAGTAGTGAAGAGGAGACAAAACACCACTTGCCTTCAGAAGCTATTGACAAAGCTTCATAAAAATCTACATTTTATTACTGCTATGCCACTTAACGCCGGACAGAAGCTGCCTCTTGGGTGACACCTGACAGCTATTTAACATTAGATCAAATTTTAAAAGTGCAAGCTGTGAACAGGGGCAACGTGAGACCCTGTGTGACAGCAGAGTCCTGTGCTCCACTGTTCACAGCGTGAGCAGAGAACACCGTAACCCCAAGGGTTAACTCGGGATGCAATTTCTGTAAGGTCCATGGAGATGCACCGAGACATTTTTCTCTTCGCAGTAATTTACAGTTCCAAGTGTTTAAGAACCACTGCTAGATTCAGTTGGAAATGCAGAGATAACATAAGGAATCACTCATATCGCACCTGAGCAAGGGTTTGGGACTTTCTTCCTCCTGCAAAATGCTGCGATACCCCCCACCGACACACGCTGCCAGGCCCTCAGATTTTATCTTCCCCTAAAAAAAATGACCCTCCTCTCAGTCAAAAATTCTGTCATACCTCTAACAAATGGGCTCATTACCAGGAGAAGAAAAGCACCCTGACTCAAATCATCACTCTGCTCTTGCAATACATTAGATGAGGTCGCAAACAGCGGCACGCGTCAAGGAGGGCACAGCAGCTTCAGACGGCAGACTGCGCGCGTGGATCTGAGTCAGAACTGCTGCCAGCGTGCTCAGCCCTCGCTGTGGAAGCAAGAAATCCAGCCCGGCATACAAAAGGTCACCCACCTCTCTGCTAGATGCTCCTTCTTGCTTTAAGGGATTCCTGTAATGAAAACAACATGCCCAAACCAGCCTGGACTGGGGGATGGCAGGAGACGGTGCTGCAGAGACAGGCTGCTCTGGCAGCACATGCCAAAAGTTGGGGGGATGGTTCTAGGGTACCTGCCCCAACAAACGAGATCTTGAGCTTCAGCTGGTTATGTCTTTCCCTCATTTCTCCTATTTGGGATACTCCAGGGACTGTTTGCAGCTAGCTCCGCTTCAACAAGAACCGCAAGCACCAGAGCGGTGACAGATTTACTCTGCACAATAACCTGCCTCTTCCCTCACCGCCAGCCTGGAATTCACAAACAGCCAGGGCTCGTCCCCCGCTCGCTCTTCGGCTGGACAAACCTGAGAGGGACGACATTTCATTCACCCTGCTGGTATATAAAATGGCAAAGCGGGAACGCAAACACCTAGTACAAGCATAAACAAGGCGGCACCCGGACCTGCACTGCTTGGTCTGGCTGGAGCGTCACAGGTACGTTAGACTCACACGACAAGGAAACACAATTTCTTACTCCCCTTTGCGATCGCCGCTAGCGCAGAACACAGCTGCATTAATTCTGGAGCAGGCGCTGAAAGGGAGAGCCGAGTACCTAAATTCCAGTCTGGAAGGAAAGGGGACAGGTCTGCCACTGAACCGATTTAAATACTTGCATCACACTGACATTCAGGTCCCTTTCCTGTAAGGCTCACAGGTGTTTGCAAAGCCCTCCCCACGTGAGGTTCTACGATCTCTGCTGTGCAGAGGAGCCAGGATCATCAGAACCAGCCTGCCGGCCTTCAAACAACCTTTAGCTTTTTTTTTTCAGCACAAGCTTGTTGGGTTTTGTTTTAAAAAAAAAACAAACGACAGCAGTAACAGTTGAGCAGGAATTTCAGTTGCTGCAATCATTAAGTCCAGATGCCAATTTGTCAGGGTTACTACAGCCACTTCCTCGCCTTTCCTCAGCACCGCTCTTTCACAAAGCAACGAAAAATTGGTGGAGAAGTCAGAGGAGCAGCAGCGAGGAAGAGTAAGGAAAGAGCAAAGAGCATGCTGAGGGCTTGCAAAGGCACAGGCTCAGTATCTGGAGCAAAGCATTTCCCTGCCATTTGCAATAACCCCGGGCAAGTCTTGCACAAGGTGCAGCAATTTTTAATCCAGGGGACATGGGATGTCACTGGGACAGAGTATGATAAAGGGGACACAGACCTTTTCCCTTATGTGTTTCCTCACCTGGAACAAACTGCATAACCCTGTTACTGCATTAAAGCAATTTCCTGCAGTTAGTAGAGGCAAGCGCCACGCTGACAGCGGTCATTCCTCTGGAGCACAGAGCAAGCGAGACAGGCGATACGGAGGAAGCACGGAGCAAGTCATGTCATGAGGCTTCCCCCACAGGGAGAGCTCCTCCTGTTGCTGCCACTGCCTTTACTTCGCTGCTCAAGAATTTGGGCAAGCCCAAGACAGCCACTTCAAAAGGATCAGAGAAGAGATGACTGCCTTTAGTCTTGCCATGAGTGGTACCTGAAGGGCAATGAAGGAGGCAAAGAGCCGTTGCCAAGTCAGTAAAGAATGAATTGCTCTCCCAGCCCTGAGACTCAGATTCACGTCTTCTTTCTCATGCATCACCTACCAGTCCCATCACAAAAGCAGCTTGGGCTTCAAGGACTAAAAAGACACCGAAACAAGCTTTAAAGAAGGATGGGAGACTGGAAAGTTACAAGAAAAAAATAACTGTTTCTTGCCTTTTCTGCAACACATCCATCCACTCCCCCCTTCCTCTCCTGCTCTTGTTGCCCCAGAGGGAAGTCCTGTCTAGCTCTTGGTGCCAGGGGACGACACAGCACAAGCGCTGGGACCACAGAAAAGAACAAGCTCAGCATTACACCCTCATTAAGGAAGAGAGGAGCTGGAATCCTGCGCCGTTCAGCAGAGCTGCCATTTACCTGAGGGACACGAGCCTCCCAACAGCAGCTTTCAACACCGCTTCATCCCTCAGGCCAGCCTGGGCTCGTTCCCTACCTTGGGCTGCGCTTGCCTGCCTCTGCGCGCTGGCAGGGGAGGCCGGCTCGCCCGAATCCAGCTCTTTGAAGCGGTGCGCAGGAACAGGATCTCAGCACATCTCACTTGTCTGCCCCAAACACGCACGCGGCAGAGCCATGAGAGAGGCCACAGGGGAAGGGAGGAGCGAGACCAGCGTAGGAGGGGACGGAAGGGCCAGCAAGGTGTTGTCACCTGGATACAGGCGCAAGGGTCGCATTTGCATCCTCCTGACCTTGGAAAACAACAGCCGTCGAGTCTGTGCGACACGGCGCTCCTCCCAGGGCCACGAGAGGGGCAGGAGGAGCAGCAGCTGCACGAGGGGACCCTGCCACCTAACTGGGGAGGAAAAAAGCATCCCCCCTTCCCTCCTGGCATCAGCAGCCATGTCAGGAAGGCCAAGGCTCTTTAGGGAAGGGAGAGGACGCAGCGCCATGTGTCTGGAGGAGGCAGTTCTGCGTGGATTGCCTCCAGGCAGATGCAGCTGGAGGGGTGGAGCTGAGCTCCATGCAACCCTACAACGTTCCTGCTAATGAGGCTTTAACTCCACAGGCAGGAGCACAGCCACACGGCTGCCCACGAGCACAGGCACAGGGATTTATGCAGAAGGGCTCGCTACCTGGGTTTCTGCCGGTTCGACTACAGATGGACACCGCAACACGAGGGAACGCGGACATGTAAGAGCTGCCCAAACATCAACACTGGTGCAGCCATGCAGCAGAGTTTCAATGAGGACGCTCCACAAGTTAAACCCAGAATTAAAGAACTGGTGGAGCCCAGAAACCTAGCAACTTGTAAAACAAGGAGCACTCCAAAGCTAAGCTTTATAAAACACTGAGGTAGCTAGCGCTTGACTGAGTGTCGCATGGCTAAGAGCACCTGACTGTTTTCCATCACTGCCATTTTTAAAAGCTTCTGAATATTTTTGCAGGGTATTTCAGAGAATCAGAATGAAAAGTTACTTCATCTCAAACCCTCTTCAATCTGCTCCTGAAAAGTTTCCAGAGGAGGGGGGAAGCAGCCTGCAGGTACAAATTAAAACTTCAATACTAGACAGGTCGATAACTCCCATGTACGTCTGTTGAGTTTATTCCTGAAGCTGCCGAGCTCTTTCCCCTTCACCCGTCAGGACAGCGAGGCAGCCGAACCAGCAGCCGTGGCAGGTGTGAGCTGCAGGGAGGGGAGCACTTGATGGGTTTTTGCAGGCCCTGCAGCACAATTTGAGAAGTTGAGGACGGCAACTGCCAGACGGATCAGAGCAACGGTCATTTAGTCTGGCGTTTCAGTCCCCAGCAGCAACCGGGACCAGATGCTTCAGAGGAAGGTGTGAAATCCTCTTAATGGGCAATTATGGAATAATCTCCCTTCAAGGAAGTTTTTTTTTTTCCAGCACATAGAGGCACAGTGTCCAGTTTATGCCCAAAGAATGGAATTTACAGGTTTTGAACAATGTTTATCCCACCTAATAAGAATAAGGACATCCTCCGTATCATAAGTATTAAACCCTATTGCTGAGCTGGTACTCTCCACACATGCTAGCAAAGCATGGCTCTGACGTGATTGTTAAATTGCTTTAAAATTTGCTGCCTTTAATTGGATGGGGTGCCTGGATGAAAAGGGCAAGCACTGCTAAGGGCTTCCAAACAGCTGTAAGCAATGCCAAGAGACAGCTCGTACCCCTCCACCGCCGGGATGGAGATACGAGACTCCTCCAGGCTAGAGAGGAGGGCACGTTCGCTGGCTGGGAACTGGGGATTACGATACAGAAAGTTCTTACTGTGTAGGACGACTTGCTGGTGATCTCCAAAAGCTTCTGCTTTGCTCTCCGCTCAGACTCGCGAGCCTCCTGAAGGTCTTGCTTTAGTTGATCAGCCTCCTTCGCCCTACAAAGAAAAATAGCAAATGGCAAATATCAGATTGAAGCCGAGAGGAACGAGAAGACGGAGAAGCAGGATTACAGTGGAGGTGCAGAACAGGTTGATATTTGTCCCACAACAAGACCTAAACTAAGAAATCATTTAGGAAACGCCACAACCTCTGACATGCGGGATGTTTTAATGAGCACAAAAATCCAAGCCATAGGAGGGCAGCTCTGACATGGGCTCTGTGTGAGCATCAGTGAGCAAGGCTAAGGCCTGGAGAAGTGTGCCGAGATGCCAGAACGGGGAGAACAACTTCAGAAGTTAAGCTCGGACTTAGAACAGGAGAGGCACTTTTCTGACAAGTAGGCCTCTACTAATGATTATTTACCACATTCAAAAAGGAAAAAGCACCCGAGATCACACAGCTTTGCCTACTTGCAGGGCCCAGCTATTCTAAAACTGGTATTTACCCTTGAGCCTCAAGGACCCCCCCACAAGGAGAAAGCCAAAGGAGGGAAGGAAGCTTTCTCTGCCAGATTGAAATTTGAGTGGAGACCTCACAAGACAGAGACCAAGGCAAGAAGAGATGGACAAGGGCAGCGTTCGTCCAAGCAGAAGGGCTGACGCCAAGCAAGCTCTCACCCAGAGAGGAGTAATCAGTTGGAAGGAAACAAGAATGATCTTTTACTTGCTCGCTACCAAACGCACCATGGGACCCGGTCTCTGGTATCAAGAGGATGGAAACACCAGTTTTAACAAGAAGCAAGGACTCCAGGAGCTAGGGAGACCTCAAGGCTAGCGTGGAACAGAGACCTCACGACTGGTAAGGAGAACTAAACAACTGAGAGGTAAATAGAGGAATAAAGAGAAAATAGGGAATGTAGATCTACCATCCAGAAGGAAAAAGAAAAAAACCTCCAAGTGTTATTAATGTTGTCAAATACTTTGGGGAATGCAGTGGGTGTTTGCAGAAATCACGCAAAAGTAGAGCTGGCTTCCGCTGCTGCTGTCAGGGGGTGGAAGGCAGAGTGCCAAGCACCACAGTTCCTTCTCCCCCACGAGCTGACGGCCCCTTTCCCTGCTGCTCTCACCACGGTATCTCTCCCTTCAGAGAAGGGTCTCCAGCTCCAATCCAGGGAAAGATCAGGGCCACCACTGCTCTACCAGCACCGTTTCCCACTCAGGGACAGCCCAGCTGTGGCAAACAGCGAGATGGAGAGAGAAACTAGCTGAGCCCTGGGGCCATTTGCTGCTGTACATGCAGGGGAGGCCAAGGGCTCCCTGCAAACCGTTGGACGGACTAAGTCCTAAGTCAAGGCATGAGCCACTCGTTCAGCTAAGTCAGAAGGGGGTTGGAAAGCAAAGCAGAGGCAGCTGCAAGGTTGTACCCTCTGACCTCCTCTCCGACTCCTCCGCCATTTTCAGTGCCAACATCTCTGCCTCTAGCACCTTCTGTTCCATCAGTCGCTTCTCCTCCTCCGTCCGGATGGCCGTGGCTTTGATTCGCTGCATCTCCTGTTCAGCCTCAGCTGCTTTCTGAGCCAGGAGCTTGGCCTCCTCCTCCGTGATCTGAGCCTTCTCAGCCAGCAAGTCCGCTGTCTCTTCAGACCTCATCTGAGAATTAAGGCACATTAAGCCATCAAGCGCACTGAATGTCTCCCCGAATGTGCTTACAAACCCCGGAGCAGGGCCCCGAGCCGCTCGCTCCGCACGGCCCATAGAGTCCCACCCTTCCGTGAACACCTGCAGCCTCCTGCAGCCAAGACCTGGCTGTGCCCAGGCTCTGTCCCAAATCATCCTCCTTTGTGCTCCTGCCACAGCAGGCTAGCAGGATGAGATCAGCCCCGTCCAGCCTCCTGATCACCATCCACCAGCAGCAGTTTGAGAACAGCCATAGGACAGTCACAGTGTGCTTCCTAAAACGCTTCAGCAGTGGAAAGGGTGAGGAACAGTTGCAGTGCCTTGGGAAACAACCTCCCAGAGACTCACCAGAGCCTCGTTGGCCATCGTTGCCTCTTCCTTTAACTGCATCAATCTTCTCTCCAGCTCATCCCTTGTCCTCTCAGCCTCTTCTCTCATTTGCTTCTCTCGGGCCAGCCGCTGTCGTTCCATCTAGGAAAAAGTATTGGGGAAAGCGAGGAGAAATAACTCACATTAGAGAGGCTTTCCATAGTATGAGAAAGGGTCGTTACATGAGGGTTAGAGCACAGGACTGCACTGCTGCCTCCTCTCTGCTTATCAACACGGGGAACTTCACTAAATGGGGGTGATCTGATGCACCCTGCTCCCTTGAAGGGTGCCATTGCCAAGACAACCCCCGTCCTCTGATCAGGCAGTTACCCACGGCGCTGCCTGCAGACGGTTACGTCCCCAGACAGCACCTTCCTACGCTGACCCACGGGGCGGACACAGACAAGTAGCGTCCCAGGAGCCCCAGCTGCGCCTCGAGTTTCTTACGGCAAGTTGAACTGATGGCAAGACGGGGCTGAAGGGCACTCTGAGGGCATCTTCCAAATATCGAATATAGACACACCGCAAAGGCAGGGGTTTGAAGGATGTGGATAGCCACTACTTTTGATCAGACATCTAACTCGGCATGCTGGAAACTTCACTTCCACTCATTTATAGGGGACGTCACAAAGAGCACAACCACCCCTATCAATTTCTAGCTATGACAAACTCCCTCCCTCCAGCTCCGACTGCAGGAATAGCAATGCTTCTCCAGGAGGGGAAGATCCAAGCTACGCCAAGACATCCCACCAGAATCCTGCCGCCTCTTCCCAGAAGATGCTGAGAGTGTTGCGCAGTCAGAGCGTGCCTCTCCGCCAGCCAAGCGCCCAAAGGGAGCCATCGGGCTAATTAACACACCAAGTTTAAGCACTCCGGTACGACAGAGATGGGTGCATTATAAATATCCACGCTACAGCAAGGACTCGCAGCATCGCACAGGCCACCTGCTGGGTTTAATAAGGGAAATAAGTGCGACGAGACACATTTCTCTGCGCCCTGGACACCAACTGTGTTCTGAAAGCGGGACGCCCACTGCTCTAGCAGCTCTGCTTCCTTCTATTAAAGGTTCCCCTCATTAATTATCATTACGATCTGCATCCTGCTCAGGACTTCCATTAATGAGAATTCCCGTTATAAAAGGACTATCTGGAACCAGTTAACAACGGTGAATCCTGGGGAGGGAGGAGAGATCAGGCAAGACAGCACGGTGGCTAGCTCGGGAGAGGGCAGCCAACCCAAGCAGAAGCCTGACCTTTCCCGTAGAGCACAAGTGCTCTGGATTTGAGAGCTCGGGCGAGGCAATAAGCTTCTGCTCACTCTCAGTGCCCGTGGCTCCCCTCCCTCACCTCCCCAGATAAGCACAAGATCTCAGCTCTTGCTGGTGCTGTTCAAACGCACCAAAAACTCACAAGATTGCAAAACCTGTCCCTGAAACCACCAGCGCTTGGACACCACGCTGCTCCTTCCAAGGAGGACCTTTTTTTCCACTAATGCCAACTCCTTCCTGACCAGAGAAATCCCCACGGGAAGCAAACAGCCCCTCTTCCCCAGAGGAGCTGGCCTGGTTACCCTCGTAGTGGCTCACGTCCTGTCCTCTCCTGCCACCCCACAAGCTACGGGAAGGAGAACTGCTTCAGGAGGTGCCTGCAAGAGAAGCCACACCACACCTCCAGGCCAGCTGAACACCTCAACCCCAACTCCAGCATCATGCAGGCACCTCTGTGGACACGCTCGAATCCATTAACTTAGCAGTCCCTTGAGCATAAGACTCTCCTGGCTGCAAGCGACTGCTTTGGTTTCTTCTGCTGCTATCTAGCGGCTTTGTTGCGAAAGGGACATTTGTATCCTAAGCACCAGTACTCAGATTAGCTGTGTGGGTTTCAGTGAGTAGAAAAGGTCTACGAGCAGAAAACAATGATTCATACAATCCAATTTGCTGATATATGCTCATCGGCTA
Source organism: Platalea leucorodia (assembly GCF_965183815.1). Lineage (NCBI taxonomy): Eukaryota > Metazoa > Chordata > Aves > Pelecaniformes > Threskiornithidae > Platalea > Platalea leucorodia. The sequence continues at coordinate 13,114,998 of NC_138834.1, forward strand.
CACGCTGCTGCCTCCAAAGAGCCGTGTTTGCTGCCTGGGCTGGCCTGCGGCAGATAAAGGAGGCCAGCACCGAATTAGCATGCAGGCTGCAGACCCCGAAATGTCGGCATGCATTCCATCACCATGTAATTAGAAAATGAGGCGAAGAACTACGGCAAAGCACAGCTCCCCCTCACAGCCCCTGCTTTAATTACAAGCAACTACCCCAACATACTACGTCTTTCACGCTACGGCACCCAGGCATAAACCGAGGCAGGGAAGATGCAGGCACATGTGTAGGACACCCAGATTAGCCCTTCCCTCCCGTCCTCCCGGTTTTGCTCCCGAGTGTGGGGGCTGGACTTGGGCTGCCAGTCTGCCATCAACCTGCAGAGCCAAGTTGAGAATGACTGGCGAGGTGGGAGCAGGCTACTAAAAAGCAATGTTCAGCTGGCCCATCCCTCAAAGCTGCTCCGTGTGCTTGATGTCATTCTGGAGACTGTTCCTTCCCAAGTTCATTTGCATTTCTGATTTTGGCTCACGGTCTAGTTACGTGAGATGTCTCTCACCTGCTTCCTGGCTTTCTCCTCCCTGGCCTGTGCTTTCATCTGCTGGACCTCCAATGAGTCTGCCTTTCTCCTTCTCATGAAGAGGTCGTGGTTTCCAATACACAGCTGAAGAATCTGCTCCAGTCAAGGGTGAAAAGCAGAGAGAAACAGCTGTACATGTGATGATGATGAGGTGGTTTGTATTCTTGACACACAAACTCACTAAAACTGCTTTGGTCTGGTGCTTGTAAGCACTTCCACCCACTGATCTCCAACCCTATGAGCTCTCACACCCACAGGAGGTGCAGGGAGCCAAGGCACAGCCAAGGCCCATACCAAACACCAGCTCCCGGGCTATCAGCTCTTTGCAGAGACCAATTTTCTGTTTTCTGCACATCCAGCACAGTACGGTTCTGGCAAGTTTTATACAGCCCTAAAAAGGCACTAGGCCAAATAACGAAACAAATACTTCTACAGCTCTGACCGGTTCCCTGGTTCTCACTGCCCCCTTTCTTTAGGTTCAAGATGAACTTACACCTTCTACCAACTGCATGTTTAAAGCATTGAGATTAAAAAAAAAAAAAAAAAAAAAAGAGAAAAAAAGAAGGAAAACCACTTTCCGTCTTGGACAAACAGAAAGGCTTATCAAAAACTTCCTTGGACATCTTCAGATACCTTTGCTGAAGGCTTTTAAGGACCAGTGTGGTTTCCTCTGCTACTCAAGGTGGACAAGGAAGGTGGCAATACTAGAGGAGCGTTAGCAAAGGGGTGGGCACCCAGAAGAGTGAAAGCTCTTTTCAGCAATAAAAGCAGGTTTCTAAACTCAGATTCTTTTCTAAAGGACTGATTCACAGGCCCGTCTTCCATTCCACAAGTCACAAATGACTTCTCTGGAGTCAGAGGAGCTGCAGCACTATGAACCTGATGAGTGCAGCGAATGAGGCCTTTGTCAGGAGCCCCACTTCCCTACGGCACGTGAAGTACAGGACAGCAAAGTTCCCCTCCCTCTTCTATAAGGATGGGAAAAATATCCCCCTCTGCCTTCTGCAGGTCCCTCGTGCGACTTAATACAGTGCACAGCTACTACAGAATCTGGATCAAAGCTCCTCCAGATACCATATCCAGAACACCAGCTGAAGCTGCTCGCTAACATGGATGCTGAACAGAACAGCTCAACGTAACCCCCTCTGTCCTTGTACAAGGAGAGCGTCCTTGGAGGGGACCGGCCTAGGAAAAAACCAGGACTGCGGCTCTGATAATGGTGCATCCCAAAACAGGGAGATGTACGTCACATCCCAAAACAGGGGGATGTACGTCACAGGGCAGAACAGAAAAGATCTGCAGGAGAAGAAAGGGGATCTGGAGCAAAGATGGGGGTGACAAGAAAGTTTTACTTACTAAGTGCTTCCACCATGCAGGTCAGCTGTAACCAGAGAGCTCAGAAAGGGAGCACAAAAACAGGAGAGGAGGGAGAGGTTCTGTGAAGGAGCTTGACTTGAGCTTCCCCCTTCTCTTCTAGAGGCTATGACCAAGTAGTAACTGCTACGCCAAGTCACATCTACAAGCCAGCACGCTCCCTCCGACTGCTCGAAGGAAAAGTCCCAACAGAATGTTGTCTTGTACTGCCGGCAGAAACCACTGCTGCAGGCAATAAAAATTACTCCGTCTGTAGACTTACCAGCTTATTCACACGCAGCTTTGATGAATTGAATTTAAAAACATCAATCTTTTTGTCCAATGGCTTAATCGTAAACTGAAAAGGAAAAAATAAAGAGGGAAAGAGTTATCAGAGAGTGGTGCATTTAATAAAAACGCAGCTATAAAAGTCTTACTGAAAGCTTTGGCTCAGAGGAGGTCAGCAGTGTCAGCCAAACAAGGCTGAGAGCTGTCCCCGTGGCTTTTAGCCAAGCAAGAGAACTAGTATCAAAAGCGACCAAGGAGACAACTGTTCCTCCAGTCAGAAAAACGCGAGTGCCACACAGAAGCAACGAGAGTGCTGTCCACCTACAGACTGCAATGCCCGACAGCCAGTGTTCTCCGCAGAGCACCTTGCAGAGGGCAGAGACAGCTCAGCACCTCCCGAGAAAGGCAAGATGCTGCTCTCCTGGCAGCTGCAGAGAACGGAGAAGGTGCGGCAGAAACTCACGACGCTTCTGAACGGGGGAAGAACCAGCTCCGCTGCCCGATGGACGGGCAGGAGGGTTGCATTAGGAACACAGCAACAGGAGCTGCCATCCTTCCCACTGACACCTCCACTGGCAAGGGCTCCCCAAAAGGATTTTCCATGCATTTTGCTCTCCAGAAGTCAGCCATGTCGCAAGACTGCTCCGCAATTCGAAATATTATTCCCTCACTCTAACTTGTATTTACGCTCCATGTGCCAGCCAAACAGCTGTAACCGTGGCCTGGGTTTATGCTCTCCAAAGAGCTCTCCCACAGCGGGTCTCTCAAGAGGACAGGGGTGGCATCTCCAGACTCGAGAGTTTCGGGAAGACAGCCCTTGGATAGACAGAAGACTCTGAACTAACAAAAGGATACTTGAAGAGATGGAGTGCTCCGCAACACCGCATTTTTTAGAAGGCATGCATCTATTCCATCACTCCCCCACACGCTACAAAAATAACCGGCTGAAGAGATAGCGCTCGAGCAGGCAGTCTGTGTCCATTAAAGTAGGTCTATTTGTCAATACATTGTACTGCCTGAAAAGGGCTCCGCCGAACTCGCCCTGGCAGTGTTTTGTTTTGTCAGTTTAAGAGCCAATCTTTTAAGACTTTCACACAGGCAGACGTGCGTGAATGTCCCTGGACTCTGGCTCCAGCAGAAGCCCTACCAGTCACTGAAAGCAACAGCAGAAATATGCCAGGAGAGGAATTTCAGTTCCACGTAACCACTCAATCTTTGTTACGACGGATTAAACCCCTCTGTTGTGTCGACGTAGCTGTCATACCCAGCTATTAAGCCTGTTTACTATCACGTCAGGTCTACTTGCGGTCATCTCATTACACAGATGATTGACCTGATGGAAGGTGGCAGTCCTTTCCCCCAAGAGAAAGCTCTATTTCAGTCTTGTGTCAAGGCCTGGTGACGGAGGGTTCAGTCCCCAGGTTTCTGAGGCAAGGCCTGATCAGACGGCTTCCGCCGCGCTCACGTGTCACCAGCAGGAAAGCCTTCGGAAGCCACTACGTGCTGGGCTGTTCTGCCGAGTTGTGAAGCTCTTTATTTTTAAGGAGTAAAACAAGTGAAGAGAATTCCAGCAGAGCCTTACTACTTATAAAACTTCACAAGACATGCAATAAATGCAGCTGATGAGAAACGTTTAGCTTTTACCTTGATCAATATCACGTTTAGATTGGAAAACAATTTTTAATTAAGAAGTTAATTTTCTTCCTTACCATAGAGGCAGCTGGTTCTCTTTGAGCAGCTCTCACAGACTGAAAATTGAACAGATCAGTTTCCCCTCCACAGCCAATTTCACTGCTATTCTCAACCAGGTTTGGCGGCCAACGATTCAGAAGATTCATATTTACGCTCTGGATTTAATAAATATCTATCCAATAGCAGGCTCAAATTACTCAACTTCCTAAAAAGATTCCAGCTGTTACGCTAAGCCCGGCAGCCTGAAAACTCAAGATGATGTAATGATATGGCAAGAGGCAAGAGCTCTTCTCGCCAGGAATACTTCTCACTGTATTTCATAACACAGTGTATACACACAGTAATATATACTGTCATGCATACAGCGAAGCAGAGATCTCAACTTCTGAACTCTGGTATCTTGGCTAAGCACATCAACAGCAATTTTGTTTCTTGAAAAAAATTACATAGCGGGTTTGAGCGTACTCTAAAACCAGACAGGAGAATAGCTCCCAGTTGACCTCTGGTACCCCCATTGCTGGAAGGTTTCAGAAGGCTTGGAATGAAGGTTTCAATTGGAGAAGCTGAGCTGCCCTTAGCTAAGCTGGTGATAGCAAGCACAGCAGACAGAGAAGCTAAGGGAAATCCATTTTAAATCGCAACTGTGTTCCTACTGCTCTCAGGGAAGAGGGGAGATGCAGCCATACCTCTTTATCGCTGTATGAGATATTCCGGATCTCATTCCACGGAAAGGAGATTTTAGGGGTCAACCTGTTGTCTGGGTCATAAATGTGAAGACCCAAGGCGTCAACTCCAAGGAGCAGTTCAGTGCCCTTTTTATTCTACGGAAGGAAAGAAAAGAGCAGAAAACCCTTTTATTCCACTCGGAGGGTGTGACACGAGCCACTGTTAGCTTCATCGACCAGCCCTGAGCAGCGACCCACCAGCACTGCGTATTAAAAGAGCTTCTGCCTCCCCGGCAGCTAGCAGCAAAACACGCTGCAGCAGGGAGTCCCACCCACGCACCGCAGCCATCTCCCAGGTCTGCTGGCTCTCCAGGGCTCCACTCATCCAATCTCACAGCAACACAAAAGACGAAGACTAACACAAGAGCTACGCCAGCAAGAAAACATGACCCACAGCCTACACTCACCCTAATCGCAAAATAGTTCACTCCGTACATCTCCAAGTCCTGAGCTATCTTCAAATACTCCATTTCAGCTTCATCTCTGTCAGACAAAAAAAGGCCAGTGTTACAATGTTTGGTAGGATCAGAGAGAGGGGGATGGCTGCTCTTTCTGTTCCTAAGCACTCACAAGGCTTTAAAACCTGGAGCGTCTCTATCGCACAGGTCAAGCCTGTCTTTGCTGGCAGGATCAATAAAGTCCAACAGCAAATCCCACTCTGCAGCTTGCTGGCATCTTAATGGCTGCAGATGCCTGCCTAGCGAGATGCAGCACGTCAAGCCTTGCTTTCTCCATCTCCCAATCCCTTAAGCAGAAATAGGAAATCCCTGGCTGGGAGAGGGTTTCAGATCCATCTGACTGTAGGCTTGTCCCCCACAAGGAGTGTTTTACCAGCCGAGGCAGCAATACACCTCATCAGTCCGAATCCCCATTTCTTCTCCTGGACCAAAAAGCAGCCCGACCCCTCGGCAGGCAGGGCTGCCTGCCTCCCTGCCCCTCTGTAGGTGGCCCCTCACTGTGCATTGGTCCGAGATCCTCTTGAGGACCCCGTCAGTGACCAGGGGACAGCAAGGCACATGCAGAGCAATCAAAGAAGCCCTTTGCCCTTCGTGAGTCTGCTACAGAGGCGTGCTGCGATTAACCCTGCTGTCAGCAGAGCTCATCCATCCCCTGCCCAAGCCCCCCAAACCCTGGTGACTCTTCAGGCGAGGGGATTGTCCCTGAGCTACCGCTGCAGCACACACTCACCTCGCTCTGCCTCGGTGCTCCGCGTACCAGGCTGTTATCCTTTCCTCCCACATCTCTGGAGTCATCTGGTACAGGTTTATTACCTGAGATACACGAGGAGACAGAGACCAGGTCACACTGCTGCTCTTGTCGGAGTCTCCTTAGCCAGCAAGCAAGCCAGAAACACCCGAGCCCCAAGCAGCCCCTCCCCAGCCCACGTCCGACCTGAAGACTCTCAGCAGGACACGCTCAGCCCCGCACTCTGTCATCGCCCAGCGCTCGCTCAGCCCTCCCGAGCACACAGCACAGGCAAACTGTCCCCCGGCCATCGCAGGGAGATGCAGGCAGGATGAAACCGTGAAAACATTTGCTTCTGTTTTTATTAAAATACGTCAGAAAAAGATTGAATTCTCTTTCCTCAATACATTTTCTTGGATTGTTTGCCTTGGATAAGGAAGCCCAGGGAAAGCGAAGCAGGGTGCACCCTGCAGGCAGTTCCAGAGAGACCTCCTCTGCAAAGGGCTCTGTTACACAAAACACCGCCAGGCTTGGAAACCTACTCCTCCGCTCAGCCGAGCTCCTTACCCGCTTTGGAAGCAACTCCTCTTGCGCCAAGAAGCCTCGCTTGTGGACGTTGGGATCGTAATCACCATACTGGAAAGAAGCACAGACATCGTGCCCATCCCACGTTAACAACACAGGCAAGTAAAACCCTTCACCCTTACACATCCACCCCTTGGGGAGAGAGCAAATGCAGACTGCTTACACCCTTCACGTCACAACCTGTTAGCGCAGAGAACATATGCTGCTCGGTAATTTTAATAACTGTATTCTCTTTGTCATTTGATTGCTAATAGAAACTAACATCCTCCTTCTACTCATGCAGCAGAGGTGGAAGCAGAACAAAACTTCCCACCATCAGTTGACGTCCACCATCAGTTGACGTCCACCATCAGTTGACGTCCACCAGCTGGACTAGATGATCGTTGTAGGTCCCTTCCAACTGAACTATTCTATTCTACTCTAATTACCATGCCCAGAAAACACTTCCCCCAATGCAAGGGAAGACTCACTCTATAGCTGAGAGGTCCTTGCCCTCCCTGGTGGGACAGGGAGTCAAGATATGGACAAAGACCTGTCCCCAAAGACTCATCGATACCAGTATTTCGGGTGAGGCAGATGGCGGTTTCTCTGTCACTGCTCACCACCTTAATGAACAAATATAAAAAAAAATTACAGGAGTTTGACAGACTCCTCTCAGGCAGGTGTTGGCTTTTCTCAACTGGGTCGTGGAATCCAATTCAGATTTGTTAAGTGCATCTAGTAATTACTAGTATTTGTTTAGATTTACATCTTTTTGAGCAGCATACAAAGTGACTGAGAAATAAAACCGCTTATTAACAGATTGAAAAGCCGAGCGTCCCTGCAGTGCATGTGAAAATGAATTTACCTCCTGTACAGCTTAAGAGGGCAGGAAGCCACCAGAAAACGGCACCTCAAATAACCTAGCAAGTTCAAGAGAAGAGGACAAGGGATGTGAGGCACGTACACGAAATGCTGCGATTTCCATTCACCTGGCAAACAGGACTTCTGCAGTGACATTACCCAATCACACAAGACACGGCGACGTTTGCTCAAGTCACTCATTTTGCAAGGGAGACAGCCCTTCCCTCCCTGCTTTTCTGAAGGGCCTCAGCTCAGAAAGTACAAAATGGTGACAATTTTTAAAACCAAGACCAAGACACACATGGTGGTCGTGTAATAAGCCAGGAAGCTTTCCATATCAGCCTCCTTTTAATGCCAGAACCATCACGTTGTACACTAAACTCAGAGCTCAGCATCAAAAGTCTACACATAAATCCTCTCTGCAGCCCAGCAAGCAATGTTTCATAGACGACAAGCAGGGATTAAAGACGCAAATATTGATCTGGAGCCAATGCAGATGCAAAGGAAGCATGCAACAATCAACACTGACTCAGACTTCAATTAATATAACAAAACCGCCACGGATTTCATTCAGAAGGGTGCTGAGCAGCAGCAACTGTCTGTCTTCCAAGGTCTACAGATGCTCGGAGCTCCTCAGAAAGCAGCGCATTGCAGGTACGCGTCCCTTGAACCCACATCAAAAGGGAACAGCAATAAAAACGTGGCACTGGCAAAGGAAACAACTCCAATAACCTTGGAGAGGCAGAAAATAAATCATTTTTAGGTGATGAAAATAACAGCAAATAGGATTAACGCAATTATTTTTTGTTGTGATCTACCGTGGAGATCCAAGACTAAGTATGGATTATGTGATTTTCATGTGGTGAAAAATATTGCCACGTCCCAAAGGAATATTCGTACTGAGAGAGAGTCTGGATGAGAGCATTAATTATTCACAAGTCAAAAATCAACAAATGGCTTAAGTATTGCAGTATATGCTGGCTCAAACGATTCGGCAAACATACTTTAAAAGACCTTTTCAATTAAATCATTACTTCAAAACTGTCATGGAATTTCAGCTCCCGTTAATTGAACTATATGATTAATATTCACGGTTCCACAGGGAAGTTGCCTTTACCTCATCCATACACCTGGCTTACATCGTCCTGGATAAACACAGGCATGTTCAGCTTCAAACTATTAACACCAAGTATTGTTTGTTTTGGGGGGGGAAAAAAACCAAAAAAAACAAAAATAAAAGAGCCCTTTGCTTGTCCTACGAGATTGGAAGTGCTGAAAGTGCTGCAGCATGGCAGCGATCCGCATTTAAGGGGCAAGAAATGGAAGAACCTCCTGGATGTTACCGTCTTCTGCCGGGACGCATTTTTCAGTAGATTCCACGTCTCTCCTGGCTATTTAAAACCTGAACCGCCTCCAACATCTGAAAGCAGTGTGGGTGGTTTAAGTGCAGGGCTAGAGGGGAAAACACATAGTAATTCCCCAAATGAACACAACAATATAGAAATAAATAAGCTTTTATTTTTATGACCCACACGCTTACTTCGTTATTGCAGGTAGGTGTGCAACAACACTACAAACCAACCTGGCTGTCAATCAAATGGCTGCAAACACACCGCTATGTCAGGCTATTATGCCCCTAACCATGCAAATCAGCACGTTATTAGTGAAATTACTGTGCTCAGTGGCCACTTTCTTGTCCAGAAAGGACATCGTTATCCTATTTAACTGGAAGGAGATGACCTGCAACATCTTTCTTCCCAGCTCCATACCAAAGACGTGCTTTCAGCTTTCTCCTTTGCTGAAAAAAAAAAAAAAAAAAGCAGAAGGGGAAACCCCGCCTGGAGGGGCAGCAAGGAAAAGCGATGTCTGATGCAGATATGAAAGCACATTAGCAAAGGTCGGAAAAGGCGTCACTCTTCCACCTTCTCACAATCTCTGTGCAGAATCAAGACGTGCAAGGTTAGGAGAACTGCTCTGACTCCAGCTGACCGTCTCCAGACGACCGAGTGTCGAGCACGTCGAGCCTGCTACCGAGCGCAAGGTCAGCAGCCGAGCCGCAAGAAGAGAAAGGGGATGGCACAACAGCCCTGTACCGAATTACAGCCTGTTCCTGATCGCACGAGCAGAAGCTGTCACGGCCAAGAGTTAACAGCGCTCAATATTTACCCAATGGTTTATTCATTTTGGCAACAGGAAAAGTCATCCCCTATGTATCCTCAGCTCAGCAGGTCAAGGGAGAAAAAGCCAAGTAAGTGTTTACTCATGCACTCTAATAAGAGTGATGAATGTTTCACACAAATAGAAACATTTCTAAAAGCAACTCGTCTTTCCCTGGCTGATGAGACTCTCGAACAAAGTACGGTTTCATCGATATTCTGACTACGAGGAGAAAACATCTTTTTCTAGTCAATTCAAACACTCATCATCAAAGAACATCGCTGCACGTCACCCAGGGCTGTATTCAGACAAACCGGGCATGGACTAAAGGGTCACGAGGAAGATTATACAGCAACATGGAAAAAGCCACGGTGAAACACTACGGACTGGCCTCTGTTTCCAACCAGCCCGGATCAAGCCCTCTCTTCAGGCAACGGAGCCAAAGCCCCGCGCCCGCGCTGCCAGCGAAGGTGGTCACGCAGACCAGAGACACCCTGCTTCTCCAAAAACGCTCGACAGTCCTGCTCCTCCAGGACCCAGGGCACGGCCACCTGCCTGCGGTCCCGCGAGCCAAAACACCGCCCTAAATCGCATCCGGAGAGTCAGAACCGACTACGACCACGAGGCTACAGCAATAACATAGCTGGGCTGCAATCAGACTCCAGCTGCTCCTTTTCCAAAGACATTATCTTTACACACATAAACTGGAGATTAGCTAGAAGACTCGTTAATTGAGCAGCAGCATGTTGTGCATATACAGGGATAAATTACTTCCTCTCTTGCGAGAGCATCCCCGCTTCTGAACCTTGGGCTGCTCCCTCTATCCCTGGAGTCTCTCTGCTGTGGGCTGCTCCAAGCTGTCCAAGGCTGCATGCTCCAGACTGGAAAACAGTGTTCTCTTAAATAAATCCTCAGCAAAACGCACTGACTCTGGGTCCAGAGCAGAATTTGGCCAAGGAACGAAGGGAACTTAGTGACCATTGACTTCTCCCTCTGCCTACTGAGGCCAAACACCCAAGAACAACCCCAAGATAAAGGGAGAAGTCAGCAAGAGCCCTTTAACACTGAAATAACAGTGCCGTGGCAAGCTGTAGCCCTCAAAATAAAGCAGTTATCATGATGACAAGTAATCTGGGGAAGCAGCGGAGCTGTGAGTCCCACAGCTGGTTTGCCTCTGGCTACAATGGCAAGAGCAGGGAGGAGACCCAAAAAAGCATGGGCTTGGGGAATTCACCCGCTCCAGTAGCAAGCCACACTTGAGCAGGCACTGCAGCTCATAAGCTGAGTGCTTACTAAAGAGTCCTGGAGACAGGAAAAATCTGCCCAATGTCCGAAGGCAGCCAGGAACCAGCCGTGCAGAGGAGGCGATAGTGCTAGCGTAGGCCCCTCACTTCCCAAGTTTTAACAGCTTTCCTTGCCTTCCCCTTCCTTGGGAAGCGGGTATGGCGCAAAGCGCCTCGCTTCCCAGGAGCGACGCTAACCCACCGCCAAGGTCAGCAGGGCCCTGGAAAATCCCCCTGTGCCTACCTTGGCTTGGACGGCGTAAGAGGCCAGCAGGACAGAAGCTTCAGGAGGACAGTAGATCTTCTCATCCAAAATCTGCTTCTTCACCTGCGCATAGCAGTAAAGGACACATAACACACACTTAGCAGAGCAGTGCAAAGCATGACTGTCACAGCAGATGGTTGCAGTTTGTTTTAACTCGAGCTGTCAACCACACAGTTAACAATTTTCCTAACACTGATTACAATTCAGGCCCAGGAAGTCTCTGGTGGCTTGGAAGGGAAGGGCTCAGGCTTTCACAGGCCACCTTTTTCAGACAGGTTTGCGAGAAGAGCTAAATTTATACGTGGAAAATGACAGAACCCATATCCCATTGCTAAAGGCAAGGAGGGGAGGGGGGAAAAAAAAAAAAAAAAAAAAAGTCCTGCATGTAAAAACGGAGATAAAACCTCTTAAGGCATAAGCTACGGAACGATATGACATCTATACACAACACTAAATTAAAAAAGCAGTTTGCAGCCAAGTCTCCAAGCACACAAAGGTTTTGCTCTGGGCTATTCAGGCCTCATTATGAGTCAGTGCTCACCTGTGCTGGAGGCTAATTCCCTCCGATCCCACCGACAGCAAGGAGCGCTGCGGGTCACCTCCGTGGCAGTGCTTTTAGCGGCAGGCAAAGCCCGGCGCGCACTCCCAGGAGAGCCAACGTGCAGTTCCCAAAAGCCACGGCTTTACGTTTCCTGGCTTCTGTGCATTAAAAAATTAAACCTGTCATGTTCGATATTTTTTGGTTTTGCACACTTAATTTTCCTGAATAAAGATAGGAAAAAAGCCTACTATTGCCTGGGAGACTTAAATGGATTGTCACAGAGATGCAGTAGCATCAATTTGAATTTATAACATGCTTTGAGTCCTCAAAGTTGGTTACAACATAATCACAGAAGATATTCTCCTGCCTTAAGATAAAAACAGGAGAGTTTGCAAGCTTATGTGTGCTCCCGGTTCCCATACGCATTACAGGAGCCCAGGCTCCTCTCATCATCAGAAATCCTAGTAGAAAAGTCACGGTCTGCATTTATAAAATGCAGCTTTGACTGCTTTCCCTCTCCGATTTTCCTTTTCAAAGATGACAACAGTACTTTTCCTCATCAAGGATAAAGCCCGTGGCAAATGGGACATTTAAAAATAGCCCTAAGGAGACCCTACTGCACAAGACAGACCTTAGAAATTAAGAGCAATACTTTGCATTTAAAAGTTCTTTAGCTCTGAAGAACAAAGATGAACTTTGGAAGAGCGAGGAGTGCCAAGAGCTGGTGAGCTCACTTTGATACCCGTTTCAAAGGGCAGGGCACACGGAAGTCTACAGCGGTATTTCCAAGAGCAGCCAAATCCAAGTTGCCTCTACTTTGGTGTAGCAAACATCAGAATAAGTGTCTTCTTTTATTTTTATAACTTATTTATTTTAGAAACTTCACATTAACAGCCACAGAGCAGCTGAAACATCCCAATAAGTACCTAAGGGTATGACTAGGACTACTCCATTCCCCGTAACCGTACTTAGAATCATAGAATCGTTAAGGTTGGAAAAGATCCTTAAGATCATCAGGTCCAACCGTTAACCTATCACTGCCAAGCCCACCACTAAACCATGTCCCTAAGCACCACATCTACCCGTCTTTTAAATACCTCCAGGGATGGAGACTCAACCACTTCCCTGGGCAGCCTGTGCCAGTGCCTGACAGCCCTTTCAGTGAAGAAGTTTTTCCTAATATCCAACCTAAACCTCCCCTGGTGCAGCTTGAGGCCGTTTCCTCTCGTCCTATCGCTTGTTGCTGGGGAGAAGAGACCAACCCCCACCTCACTACGGTCTCCTTTCAGGCAGCTGTAGAGAGCAATAAGGTTGCCCCTCAGCCTCCTCTTCTCCAGACTGAACAACCCCAGCTCCCTCAGCTGCTCCTCATAAGACTTGTTCTGTAGACCCTTCACCAACTTCGTTGCCCTTCTTTGGACACGCTCCAGCAGACGTGACGCGACCCTTTACAGGACACAGTTTCAGAAAATTGATCTTATCTGAAAGAGAGCTCCTGTGATAGAAGCTCTTCGTTACCAGCCACGCAGCACTGCTACAACAACGTCAGCTAAGCTAATTTCTCAGAACACCAAGTTCTGGAGCGTACTTTAAATAAAAAAGAAAAAGCCTGAAGATGCGTTCACCACAGTTTCCAAATGCTTAACATAAGGGCACGAGTTACGGGGGCAGGTGGGACTGTTAGGTTTCCCCTTCTCCTCTGCTTTTGCCATCAGTCTCTGACGGAGCTGCGCTCCTGGGATCGTCTTCTGCTCCAGTTATTTGAAGGCTGTTTTGCGAAGAGGTGAACCTTGTTGTACAGCCCGAACACGAAACAGGTTGGTTGCGCTCTGTTCTGGAGGATGACATTCCCCTGCTTCACATAACGGTGCTATCACGTACGAAGGCAATTGCCAACCCTCAGCACAATTGATATCCACACCCTGCAGAGAGGTGGACTCCAAGGCTGTGTGTGTCATTCAAGCCCACATCTGACAGATCCATTTTCCCTAGCTACCACACACTAACATTACAAATCACCTAATCATTCCTGACAGCCAGTTTACGAGGTCTGCAAGTCTGGGCATCTGTGACTGCTTCATCCAGACAAACCATCTTTGTTCTATTTTAAGAAGTTTTTGTTGTTGAGGACAACTCTCTTTGGAGAGGTGTGAACGTAACAATGAGGATCCACACTCTGCCGACCAACTTTCTGACCCTGGAACCTTCTCGCACTTCTGCTCATCCTGGCTCCTTCTCCCTCGGGCTGGAAAACAGCGTACTGACAAGGTTCCTACCTGCAGGAAGAACAAGTGCTGTGTGATTTCCTGGACCAGTTCCTCCTCTGCGTTCTCAGGATAAAATTTGGCCAGGAAGTGAAAGGTGACGGGCTCCTCTGTTGGAACATCGTGATCCAGAACCTGTGGGATACAAGAGCCATTCTCAGCTACTCCTTCCAGCTTCTCCAGTGCTGTCTCTTGGAGTCAAGACACAGTTCCTTTCTGTTCAGATCAGCACATCTTTTGTCAGGCATTTTAGACATCTAGAACAGACGAACCAACCTAAGTAGTTCAGAAACCACAGTTAAAAAAAGAAAACAAACAAACATTTCTGACACTCATAAGGATGCAAGAAAACAAACAAGGCAGAAACAAACAGCATGCAAAATGAGACAGCAAAGGTCGGTCCTGATCTGCCGTGCGCACATTGCCTCTTCCAAACCTCGCAGAGCGATGCTATATCCTGCTACGCCACCATCCGTCTCTCTCGTCGCTTCCCTGCGCTGCCGCCTCTTGTATTTCACTGTTGCTCCTTTGCTACCTTTCTACTGTGCTGGCACTGTCCAGTTCAGATTCACGTTGGTTTCAAACCTTGGCATGACAGGCGAGACACCCAGACCTCCCTCGCAGTCTCGACTACCGTCTGGTTTTAGCGTAACATCCTTTGGATGCAAACAGAACTACATCTATCACTTCCCTAAGCCACCCCTCAGCAACCTGGAGGCTCACGTATTTGGGAAGCGTTTCCTCCCTTATCTCCATCTCCTTTTCACTCCTCTGGTTTTCCTCCTCCCTAGCTCTTTGTACATCTCAACAACAAAAGAAGCCAAGGTACAACTTCACTTTTCCACTGAAGGTTTTGTCTTTCAGGGGCACAGAAGAGGGACTTCCAGGTTTCACTTACATTACAGTCACCCTGAAGCCCAGCATCCCAGCATGGCTGGCTCCAAAACGCCTCGAGGGGATTCAGTGTGCACGGTCTGAGGCTTCACAGCTCAGAAGGAGCTGGGGTGGGGTGTCTCTGCCAACTCTTCCCCGTTTGACTTACGGGTGCCATGGGGATGAGATTTAAATACACTTCACCCGGTTCCCTTCGATACCACACATAACACAACCTCGGGCAATCAAAGAAAGAGGAAAAAAGTACATTCTCCTTTGTCATCCCACGCGACCTCTCAAGGGAAATTTGGTTCCAACCTTCTTGTCCATTTTGAGCCAAGCCACTGTATCCTTGATAGTGTATTGAAGGCCAAAGAACCAGGTTTCTCGGAGTCCTAGTGTCCTGCATACGAGATCGAACAGGTCCTTCCCTTTCCACTTCACCTGCAGGAAAGCAAACGGGAACCAGAGTTATAAAGATGGATTTCAGAACTTCGTCTCCGTTCAACCAAATCCATCCTGTTTCACCTCACAACGCCTTTGCAGGTGTGGAGAAGGCATCTGGTACAGATAAGGAAAGATCCTAACGAAGCATACTTTATATCCTTCCATCTGATCTCATCTGCCGATCACCAACTCCTCCCTCACTAGGAAACCGAGATGTGATTTTTTTCCACCCCTGCAAACACCACTGTAAATAACTCCCCCCATTTCTTCCTCTGGCAACCCACCAACGTTCAACAGGGGACCCGAAGGGTCCCTTGAGGTTGCTTTTGAGCCGTGCGCTGCTATGAGCAGCCTGTTCCCAGCAAGAAATAAAAATCACTCTTAACTGCCCCTTAGTGGCTTTAATGTCTCTACCTATAGCCCCAGGAAGCCCTGCGCAAACTCCAGTACCAGCCACAGGGTTTCACAGACAAGGGCACAAAGTGCTCCTGAAAATCACAAGCGAAACGATCTATGTACAAAGTGCGTTTGTCCAGAGCTACCGACCCTGCACATGTAAAAGGGAAAAAGAGCTCAGAAAAAAAGAAAATTATCCCTGAAGTCAGCGGTTCTCTCGGAGCACGTTTTGATAGAGTCAAACCGCGTTTTCTGCTGAAACCGTTGGTGACAAAAGTAGCTCGGGAGCAGAGAAAATTGGTCCTGCTCAAAGACCGTGTCCTTCGAGCAGTCTTGCAGCTGCATCTATGTTGTTAGTGAAGTTTGCTCATAAAAACAGAAGGCGTTGGGAGGCAGAAAGGTGAAGAGGGACATAAAACAGATGAATCTAATATGCCAAAGCCACTTTGGTCTTCCATCTGCAAGGTGGAAACAATTGCTGGACCGAGACATACGGCCGTTACTCTAAAGCCCTAGGGCAAAAGGGTCTGGGCGCATTCTCGTGTCGCTACGACTCAATCTTGGTGCCACCTGGACAGCATCAATATTAATGCTCAGGCACGGCGGGGACTGCTGGTGCGGGGACGCGCCGCTCCCGCTGTCACCCACTGCCGCCTTGTGGGCAAAGCCGCCGAGGACAAGCTTATTGCCATTCCGCTGCCTTTGAATAAATGAGTATATCGCTATTTTCTCCCCCTCCCGGGGCACACGCACGCACGCTAACAGCCCCAGAATAGAATAAAGCCGACGCTACCCTCCAAAAACACCACCCCAGGACAGCTCGCCGCAGCCTCTTCGCAATTCGTATCAGGCGCCGTCAACACCTCGAGGTCAAAAACACCAGGAGGAGCAAGTTTTGCAGTGTTGTAATTATAAAACCCTAATTTCACACATTTAGCTAGCCTCCAGTCCCCATGATGAGCTCCAGCTCGGCACAGGATGGCGCAGATTGCAGAAGATCTTTGCCTGACTATGATTTTAAGAGGGAGGTTAATTCGAGGGTTCAGACAAAACAGAGCGAGACACATTTAAACAGCTATTTTGTACCATTTCTGTAGGCACATAAAACCAGGCTGCCATCAAAGGGCTATTTCTTAACCAGAATTAAACTGCTTTGCATAAAGCGTTATTGGCTTTTTTTCCTTTCTGCAAAGGCCACATTTCAGCCCATTGCTTTGGTGGAGCGATCGGTGCCTGCACGCACCCAGCCCTGCACCAAACCTTTCCCAGGACAGGCTCCGGCGTGCCACGGACGGGAGCGTCTCCTCCCTAGACATCGCTCCGCATCTCATGGCATCGCTGTTTTGAACAGCCCCACTGAGTCCCCCCCCAGCTGGGATTTCCACCGGCAGTTCATTTCCAAGACCAGCAGCAAGCATTAAAGCAAGAACTTTGTGTGTTCCTCCCCCCCCCCCCCCCCCCCGCAATTTTAATTTGGTGATGGGAATATTTTAAGCAATTGCTTCTGCTGCTAGATTTTACACCACCACTCTGTCATTGCACGCATACGTTATGGCAGAAATATATATTTAACATTCCTGGCTGCACGGTGCTAAAGTCTCCAACCATAACATTGCACAGACATCCTCCCTGACTGTGTTGAATTACCTTCATTAAATATATAAATGGAACAGCAGCCACGTTTATTTCAACATACATGATTTCATTCCACACCTCGGTACTTAAAATAACGATCTGCATTCAAGTGGCATCTTTTGACAGCTGAACTCCAACTGTTTTACAGACGTTCAGGACCTCAGCCCTCCTTACCCTCACTTGATCGGCCTCGTATCATTAACTGCCACATTTCCTAGCCATAAAACACAAAAAAAGACCCCCCCAGGCACGGGGAGATGGAGAGCGCTGCTGTCCAAGGCTTGGCAGAGAGCCTGGGGGAGAGCCAGGACGGGCTGGCCGTTCCCCATCCCCTCCTCTGCCTGTAACACCGTTCCCCTGCTCTGCACTAAAGCGACACCTGAAGCACAAAGTCGATTTTGCAAGCCGTTACGAGCTCCTGAAAAGAAAACAAAGAGGCTTAGGGGAGAAAAATCCCCTCTCAGCCATATGCCAGAGCGGCTGGCACGACACTGTAATAAAGCTCAATCTCCCAATAAAAAGCTACATCACGATAACTTCAAGCCGACCCGCAGGACGGAGCCGGATGCGACCACGTCGCTTCAGCATCCTCGATCAGCTGCAGGCGTCACCTCTCGCATCGGCAGCTTTGCTTTCTCCCATTAGCATGATGGCAGCACGCGTTGTTAGATATATTCGGCGAGTCGTTGAAGGAATACGTGGACGAACTGCTTTATAAACAGGGTAAGCGCTGCAAGGCTGTTATTCTGCGGAGCTGGAATTTATGTTCTTTACTAAGTACAGAGTGCTTACAATTTATCAGCAGAGCGTTTTAAGTAAACAGCACTAAACACTTAAAACTCAGCAGCCAGTGGCTAGAATAGAGTACTTCCAGTACGGGTTATTGGCATCATCTTTTTCTCCAGCGGAGACATCACATTTGGCATCTATTAACAGGGTTTGCATTATTTATTAACCTGCACCAAGAGTCATTTCCAACTAGCAGGCAACTGGACAATTTATTTCAGTGCCTAACCTTTCTGTCAAGTTTCACAACCGCTCCTTAGCTAACGAGTCGATAAAGCAGCCGCAAAAACGAGCAGAAGGGTTACGAGATCCCCTCGTCATGGGGAGACAAGGAGGGAGGCCGAGCGCCTACAAAAAATGGGCGCAAAAGGTTGCAGCCATCCTGTGCAGAGAGGGTTGAGCAGGGGGTCTGCAGAGAAAAGCGGTTCCCAAAACCCACTGGCATCGGCTGATGCTTTTCTGCAAACAATGTCAATTGAATTTACACCAGCTATGTGGAAAAGGGGGGAGGGAATAAAAAAAAGGACATTTTTTAACCATTTAAGATTAAGGTTCCTCACGTGGGAAGCTCTCCTCGGACAACAGGGAGGTGCCTGAACGCCAGGGGACAGAACCCGGCTCTGTCCGGGGACGGTGGATGGAAATCTTGCCTCCTTCTCACCACAAACGCAAACCACCCGAGCTTCAGCCATCCCTGGGGCCAGGCTGGGGAATAAGGGCACGAACAAGTGACTGGGGGACACCACAGCAGCAGTCACCAGCTCAGCCCGGGCACGCCGCCTCCCGGAGCAAACCCATCGCAACAGTCCCTCCGTACCCCACACAACGCAACCGCTTTGCACGGTACTGGGTTAAAGCGTGACCTTGAAGAAATTACTAACATCTATAAAATATTTTACTGCACCAATTCATCCTTAAATAATGCAGAAAATGGCTTTTCACCTTAGCAGATCATTTTATTAACTGTTAGTTCTGTGCCAGAGATGAGAAGACAGCACAGAGCCCCTGTCGTGATGACGACAGTCTGAAAGACCATGCAGAAAAGGGGGCCGAGCCCCAGAAGCAATGCTCAGCTTCCACCGTGTGATGTTATTTCCATTTCGAAGCAAGTTTTAATAAGAAGATGTGACACCTCTGCACTGAAACAGGGAGGGAGACGGCAGAAGGGAGAGGGCAAGGGCCGAGCATCCCTCCACTACCCACCTGGGACACAATACGTGGGTAGGCTGTATGCCCAAACCAACCACCCACAACAGTTTACTACTGAAACAGAGACAACTTTGAGACTGCAGACCACATTTATTTCTCCTTCTGGACTTGGACGATAACAGCAGTGCCACAGACAACCACTTATTTGGATTTAAAGCCCATTTGGAGCAAATGGGGAATCAAATATGCAATATTCTTCCATTTTTTTTTAAATAAAATGATGTCAAATACTTCCCGTTGCCACTTACTGAGCCACAAGACAGGGCTGTAAAGTTATTTTTATTTACTAATGCTACAAGACAACTCAATAATGAGCTTTTAATTAAAATCTATTTCTGTTAACCACCGAGGAGGCCAAAAACTCGCCCAGGCGTAACAACGCAGATGGTGCAGCCAAGCACATTTCGTGGTGTCTGCCCAAGACAGAGACGGAGTGGGGTACACGGGAGAACAAGCTGCTGCAGCTCTGGCCAGCCGGCACCGAAGCGAGCGGGAGAGGCGGAGGGGACAACAAGCGATGATGTCCCAAAGCCCCACCTCACCCAGCAAGGGCCAGGTAGGGCAGCAATCCCAGAGCCGAGCCTTACCTCCGTGCAGGAGCCGACTGCTGACGGACACGGGGTATTTCAGCACAAGCCTGACCTGCTCTGATGATCTTTTGCACACTGATGAGCTCTGAAAACAAACAGCTCACCCCAGGGAAAGCCAAGCTAGGCTTTAAGGAGCCAGTGTTGTCAGCCGTAGGAGAGAGGCTTAGCCTTGCCCCAGGAACAGCAAGTTTACCTGTGAACGAAGCAGGGATAAAATACGTATGCTGTCAAATGCCTCTCTTCCAACGCTAAGGGCTGTTTGATTTTCTAACAAAGTGCTGCCTCCTAGCTTCAAGTGGATTGTTTCCGGGGCTGCTTCCCTGTTCAAGTACTTTTAATTTCAAAAACCACCTACTTGAAAGCCACTGCCTGTACAAAAGAAAAAAAGAGGTATGAAATGGCATCAAAATTGGAGTACATACACCAAAAGAGAAAGATTTTCTGTCACAAATGCCTGCCTTCCTTCCCCTTCGCATCAACACAGCTCCTCTGGATTAACCACAGAGACTGAGGATTGACAGCGGTTTTGAGCCATCTTTGGAGGGAACTGGATAACACCGAGTTTCATAACCGGCTTAGAGGAGGCTGCAGTGGGACACGGGGGATCCAGAAAGCATTTCAGATGCCGGCAGAGAGAAGCCAAAGAGGATCTGTGTTCATAATAAGTCTCATGTGACTTGCGCGCAGCTTAAGGGAATGCAGAACCAAACCGCGCCACGCAAGACATCTCTGAAAAATTAATTCCCAAATGATGCTGTTGTGAATCAGCAGAATTTCTGACTTTTTTTGGCATAAACCCCTCCAAGACACGAAGTGAGAAAACAGCCCTTACCTGCCGCGCCTTGTATTTAAAGAGAGATCAGCAGCAACCAAACAGCCCAAACTCCTGAGTGCTCGCAGAGCCGACGCAGGACCGGGGCAGATGGGCGCGCGAAGGAACCAGAACATTGACTTGACAGCTGGTATCCCAACAATTTACTGAAGATCATTTCATAGCTGAGGGGGATTATTTCTCGCAGCTTTTTAAAATAGCTGTTACTGCCTACAGATTCGTCTTTTCCAGTTAACTTTCTGCCTGCTTGCAGAAGCTTAGCAGCACCGAGAGAGGTCACTGCCCCTACTAGCATTGCTGAGCTGCTGCTAAACGTTTAACTGCGGGTGGAGGGATCGTTATGAAACCCCTTCCACGTATTTGGCAAAGCAGAAGGGAGCTGGGGGCATTCTGCTCCCTCCTTTCCTTCTCTTGCCTTTTTATTTTGGTGCAGCGACCAGACAGAGCTCAAATCTCGACTCCAATTTACTGCGCCAGCTCTTACTCAAAAACTTATTTGGTCCTGGATTTTCACCACCGAATCTTCGCCCGCTCCTGTTTCAGAAGATGAGCTTTTGCAGCTCAGCTACGTAACTCCCTAATCTGTTAAGAGACTAACGCTTGGCCGCACGCTGCTGAAATTCGGTCTCGTCTACTTACGAGTGAACAGAAAAGCTTTACAACCAACCTCATCCAACTGGCCCTGCCCCGAGTGGGGCACTGGGCTACAAAGATCCCTTCCAACCAAGATTATCCTCTGGAGAGAGAGGAACAGCTTAAGCATTGAAGCAGTAACAGGATGCACGTTTAAACCAGCAAATACATCAGTCCAAACTTGCCTCTTCTTGCTGCTTGAACACTTAAGCTGTTTCTCTAGGTTGGCTGTAAAGCTTATTCATTCATTTTTAACTTAAGACCCGCAGAAGCTGCTGCTGTCAAAGGATTAAGGTCAGATTAAGGCCGCTAGCTGCCCCTCGATGGAGTAACCATCCCTGCAGGAGTTTCAGGCCCAAGATCAAAGGTACAATAGAAAGGGCTAAAGAAAAAACACACCCTTCAGAAAAGGTGCTGTGGCTCCAGAGATGGAGAGCCACTAACCCGACTGACCACTGCAAAAGGAAGAAATGGGCAAAGATATGCACGAGACCAAAAGAAAGACTGATGGGTTCTATCAACCAGGAACTTGCTTCTTGGAGGAAAAAAACTGCGCATCGGAGTGTGTGAGACCAACCTGACGCCAGCCGCACTGCACCACCGCCATCCCGCCGGAGGGACAGGATGAACGATGCCTCGGAAGACACGGACTCAAAAACATCACGGAGTTTTAAGATGTTATGCCAGAGATAACAGATAACCGACTACCTCATCTAGAGAGGCACCACCAAAATCACATTAACCTTTGCCACGTCGACTACTTTAATTTCGTTCAGGGCCACCGTCAGCAAGTTGCACCATCGGGGTGGCAACGGCAGTGGAAACCATCGGGCACGGCAGGCTCCTGGCACCGTGCTCTGAGCTGACATCAACCCATTAGTGCAAGTACCACACCCTGGCGAGCTCTGCTTTACGCTACCGCCGCTTAAAATAACTTCCCGAATCAGTACTCAAGCAGCGCACCGCCTATCGCGGTGTTAATCGCAGGAGAACATCAACATTAAATGTCTTTTGACAAGATTTCTCTTGGGCTCCTCTCCAAGCACAGAAAGCTGAGGGACCGCACGGGCTGTTTGAGGGTGTTCTCAGGAAGGTGGGGCAGCTAGGGATTGGCTTAACACGGGGATTTTAAGAGCTATGCAAATGTCTATCCTTCCTCAAGATGCTATCAATTAATTAGGTACCAGGCTCAAACAGCCATGATGGAAGAAACAAAAAGGAAGACACTCACTTTGTGCTTTCAAGATTTCCCCAAACAAATTATAAGTCTTTAAAGTGAAACCCCAACTGTGACTATTAAGCTTAATCGCCATGTTAGAAAGATTAAGATTTCATTTCTACAAATTATTTTAGATTTAGGCTCAATTTAGAGACATCATTTGCAGAGTAAACAGATGGAAAGCAGGTTTAATCTCTTAAAATACCCAGCTGGGAATTTCTACAGGGCAGATTGAAAAATTAACACAGAAAAACAAGGTGCCCCCCCCCGCAGCTCTGGCGGTGTCGGTGGGGTCAGGAGAAGAGGGACTGCTGGGATGAGAGCCGGGGCTCTACGGTTTGCACCAAGCAACCTTCAGTCCAGCCCCGAGAGCCGGCCATCAAGCCAGAGCAGGTTACGGATTCAGATCTCTCCGCTGCTCCACACGCTCTCCTCGAGGGCCGGGGCAGACCTCACCAGCTCCAGCTGCTCGCCGCACTGCCCGGCCGGTCACTGCCAGGCCTTACACCCCACAGCCTCCGCCATTTCCAGCCACCGGGCCACCCTCGCGGTCTCGGGCCTCCGCTGTCACTGCCTCACGGTGAGGACGTCGCCTCTGTCCTGCACAGCGGGGCTGGGAAGTCTAACTTGTGACAACACAGAGCACACCTCGAGAGCTCTGGAATAAAGTTTAAAGAAAAAACATCCATATTAATCCCAGACAGCAAAGCACTGATCGCTCCAACGTGGATACCAGCAACGCGATCAATACCCGTCCAGCAAGCCACCGGTTAAGCTATGCTAAAGACCAGCACACGTAGCGTCAGCCTCCCCAGAATGGCCACACGCAGCCTGGACTGCTCACCGGCCAGGCATCCAGCTTCTGGAGAAGGAAAAAGGGGGAGAAAGCAACACGGCAAGGCTCGGAGCATGGAGGTAGGGCACAGAGACGAGCAGTGGTGTTTTCCCGTGGGGTGGAGGGAGGGTGAGGGCTTCTGGAAGTGGATGGGACCAGAGGGCGTGACAAGATGGCACGGCAGGACGACAGAAATCAGCCTGCTCTGCCCGGACGGCAGCCTCTCCTCCCCGGGACCTGCAGTGGACACAGGAGGGAGCAGGAATTTCCCGCTGCCCCATCCTGCTCCAAACACCCACCTCACGGCTCGCGAGGCTTGGGCAAACCGCGCTCATCGGGACGGCTGCCGAGCAGGCAGGGCTCCCTGGCAAGGCCATTTGGACGGGCAACCTGGGGCAAAGCCGAGGTGTCAGCGTGGATTAGGCAGCAAAACTTTCCCACACTCCTTCCTCTGCCTGCTTGGCTGCTGTTTATCGAGGGGTTTGAAGCCTGAGGCAGGGAGCAGGCTCCAGCACACCAGGTACGCAACAAAACCCAGCCAGAGGTACAACCCCGGGACTAGCGGCCTCGCAGAGCAATTGCTGAACCCCCAGCTCATTCCCGTGGCAGAGCCAGGAGGTGCCTGCGGCCGGAGAGCAGCAAGACCAGCAATGGAGAGGACGAGCACAGGCAGGAGAAGCCAAGAGGCAGTGGCGGTTCCCCCTGCCCGGCTTGGCAAGGAGAGGAGTGCCCCCGGGAGCAGGCTACCAACGAGACATCCAACAAGCCATCAGCTCTCCATCCCTGTCAGCGTGAGGTAGCATTCACAGGCAGCAAAAACACATCTCAAGAGCCCCCCAAACAGCACGAGAGCCAGACTCCCACTGCACCTCCTTCCACCAACCCTCTAAAGAGCGTTTGTGCAGCAGGTTTCACCCTCCGCAGCCTCCTGCTCAGCTCAGCAGGCCTCCTTCCCGCCTGAAGCAGCCCACCGCATCGATGCACGCACAGATACTCATGCAAACATGGAGCTGCTCGCTCATCTCGCCCCTCCAGGGCCTCAGCCCGGCAAACCTTCAGACAGGGGACAAATCCCTTCAGGGAGGAGCACGGTCCTCCCCAGATCATCGACTCTCTCACCCCTTTGACTTTCAAGAGGAGCAGCCGAGACCCCCATGGGCACAAGCTCTGCTCCCGGCTCCAGATCTCGCCACGGCGAGGCCCAAGCCAAGCCCTTCCCCGGGCCACCTTCCCATCCCCGTCCCCTCCCTCACATCAGCCCCAGCGACTCGAGGTGTGTCCGATCCCTCTGCAACGTCAGGCGTGGGGCTCAGTGCATTTCTGCAGAGTCAGCAAAGCAAGGAGCTTCCCCCAGAGCCGTACAACTATGAGACGGGGGCAGAGACCCAGCCATGTAGCTGGACGGGTCAAATAAAGCTTGAATAAAACTCACGCCTCAAGCTGGGCTGCCCTGTGCTTGAATAAAACACACCCCGCCTGCACCAAGGATGGTGTGAAACAGCCTCATCACCCACCTGCACCCAACTATTTCCCTCCGCTCGGGCGCTCCGCGCTGAAGGATGACGCCTGAATCCCCCCGTGCATCCCGTGCGCGCCAGCTCTGACAAGACGCAGGAGACACGAGCAGGACCATACACGCAGCTCGTGAGCTCCTTCCTGCGCTTCCAGGAGGGCTGGAGAAGCCTATCTGCAGCGACAAGCTTTTTTGGCAGGAACCTCCCCAAAAAGTCATCTGAAGATGCACAAGTTGTCCATTCAAATCCCACCTGAGAGCGTTGCTTTACCACTGCACAAATCCCCTAATCCCAACGTGAAACAACAAGTGGCCGCACCATTAAAAAAAAGAATTATTTACTTTTCATCATACATTATTACTGACAGCCTTGGAAAAACATGCAGGAACGGAGCCAGGACATTTAAACTCTCCTGGCAGCGCAACGGTGGGAAGCTCGCGCGACTACTGTCTAAAATAAATCCTTAATCCCTGGGAAAGGCAGAAAGTTCTTTAGAGCTGACAACAGATCTCAAGAGCAAGAAAATTTATGACGACAAACACCCAGTGCTTATGGGCACTGGAATTCCATCGAGATTGGGATCAGACTAATGAAATATAAACTATTGAATAAGAAAGTTAAACTGGGTAGAGAGGGCTTGCAATGTTTGTGTGTCCAGTCTCTCTAGATCAGCTGAAAATGCAGCACCAACAAACCAGACCCCTGGGGCCTGACAGCAACCACCCCGGGGAGCAAGAATGCTTCAGCGTTACCAAGGGCCCAAAAAAGGAAAGTATCGGAGAAAAACTAGACACAACGGGAGTGGGCGCCAGGACACAGCCCCCCAGAACACCCCTCGCCTGCAAGACTGAGCTAATAAGTCAGGAAAACGCGAAAATTTCATTCTTGTGCATTCGTTGAGCGCTTTGAGTTGAACCCGGGTGGATTCAGGCCTCCTGGGACGCCGCGAGCCCCGGCCTCCTCACGACAGCTGCTGTGCAGCGGGCGACTCTAGCTGTGACAGTGAAATAAACCGGAATTATAAAGAAAATAAAGGGGAATTATAAAGAAAATAAATCAAATTATAAAGAAAATAAAGCAAATAATGACTGGGATGAAGCAGAGCTGCCCAGCCCCGCCGTCCCACCCTTGCGGCCCCCCGCGGGTGGCTCCGTGACCCCACACCTCCCACGGGCGGCGGGGAGCCGGCCCAGCGCAGGCCCCAGACCCCCCCCGCCCCGCTCCCGCCTCCCCGGGGCACCGGGCCGCGGCCCCCCGTTCCCCCCGGCCCCACAGCCGGGTTCAGGCCCACTGCCGGCCCGAGGGAAGCCCCCCCGGGCGGGCGAGAGAGGCCGCGGAAGCCACCGGGGGTGCGGCCCACCTCAGCGGGTCCCCCCGCCCCGGGACCCCCGGCCCGCCGCCGCCCCGGCCCGTCACCTCGCAGCTGAACTCCATCTCGGCGTCCATGGTGGCGATGCGCACCGTGAAGGTCTTGGGCTGCTTCCTCTTCAGCGAGCTGAAGCTCATGCGGGACGCGATGGCCCCGGCCATGGCGGGGGAGGCGGCTTCAGCGCGGCGGCAGCGCCATGGCGGCGGGGAGGGCCCGGGCCCCGCCGCTCCGGGCCGCGCCGAGCTGCGCCCGCCCACGCCGCCTCGCTATTGGTCCCGAGCCGGATTGGTCCCGCCCCCGCCACGCAGGTCGCGCCGTGCCGCAGCCAATGGGAAGACC